>NC_058101.1:112312500-112937500 GCF_020171115.1 Neogale vison | reverse complement strand
TAAGTTCAAGTATAGAAAACAGACTTCCTAGATTTGTAGCGTTTTAGAGTGACGCAGCTCCAGCTGTCAACCAGTAGAACTCTTAGTCCACCCTCACCATTTGTCTCTATGAATGCTTCAGAGTTTCTTTTTGATCTGTTTTACAAAATACTACCTGCAGTGACAACTCTGTGACAGTGGTGACACTGGGATTGGAATTGTGTAGCAGACGAAGAACAGAGGGACCGGGAGGTGCTAGCCCATGAGCTCAACTTGATCAACCCTTGTGCCTGTTTACCCTGCTTTACTCTGTTCTTCGTCTATCTTCGTCTTCGTGCTTTGTTTACAGTGTTCTTTAAGGTGTCTGATCAGTATCTTATGCTGAGCGTGGGAAATATGCTGGATTTAGTAAATTGGTTTTACCAAATACCGTCACTGCTCTAGTAGTCAACATGTTTCCTGTTTTCTCTAACCTTTTCTCCTACTTTATTTAAGTTCTTCATTTTCCTGCATTTCTTTCTTTCTTTAAAGCCTTAAAATCCCTCCACTTGTCTCTAAGGAGTCAAAATGTCCTTCACTAATTACGTGTCTGGAGGTTGTATGAACCGAATGTAATTGAATTACAGAAATAGGAAGAAACTTTGTTAGTTTCAGTGGACATAGAGATCTTAAAAATACTGAAGTACAGTCCCCTTCATCCCCAACACATACACACGCACGCGTACACACACATGAATGATGATGGCAAGAAGGAACAGAGTAGCATTGTTTAGTCACCTGAAGTTTGAAGTTCTGAAAAAAAAAAGAAATTTTTAGACGAAGGGCAGTGAGAAAGTTTGCTGGGATCCTAGAGAAGAGATCTTAGTTGAGAGTAATTCGATGATTAACGTATAGGGCAAGTTATAGGTTAGTGCCAAAAGTACTCCGTTTTACCAGGAATTAGATGAGCTGAGCTGTGGTAGAGGTTGGGATCAAGCATGAATTAAGAAGCTTGAAAGGATTGTAAAAACTTAGCAAATATGTGAATGAGTGACAAGATGAACTGAGATTTCTGTTACTTAAACTTAGGCATGTCTGTCCACGTATAATATGTAATTCACACCCCCTACTTCCTTCGAAGTTAGAAAACTGTGTATGTGCTTTAGGCTGCTGACTGAATTTGTTGGCTTAAGAGGACTTACATGAACAATGGAGAAATATAGGGAAGTTTGGGGCTACTGGGGCCAATGTACAAAAGAGAAAACAAACACCCTGTTCTCCTCCCTCTCTTCTGCAAGCAGTATCCCAGTATGGTATACCAGTAACAATAGTAGGATCAGGGAATAGGTAGAGAAACTAATGTATCTCTCACTGCAGGAAACCCCTAAGGGAAAGAAATTTTTATACTCAGGTCCATGATTGTCAGAATGTGGATATGTAGAGGGAGCATCTAGAGCACAGAGGAAGAGTCTGAAGGCGGCAAAGAAAATGTCCTACTGGATAATGCATGAGCTGAAGCTTGAGTATAGAATAGGAGCTTGCCATTGGTCAATAGTAGGAAGAAAGAAGGCATTCAGGGCAGAGAAGACAGCTTGAGGAGAGCCATGCTCCTTTCTGAGAACTTGCCAGTAGTTCACTGTGGCTAAAATACAGTTTGGTTTTTTTTTTTTTTTTTAAAGATTTATTTATTTATTTATTTGACAGAGAGAGAGAGAGAGATCACAAGTAGGCAGAGAGGCAGGCAGAGAGAGAGAGGAGGAAGCAGGCTCCCTGCTGAGCAGAGAGCCTGATGCGGAACTCCATCCCAGGACCCCGAGATCATGACCTGAGCCCAAGACAGTGGCTTAACCCACTGAGCCACCCAGGCGCCCTAAAATACAGTTTTTGAGAGAAAAGGAAGAATATGAGAGGATTAGAAGGTTAAAGGGTTCAGATTATTTTAAGAGATCTCAGCTGCCATATGTAAAATTTTAAATTTTGGTTCTTTGTTAATGGGAAATTATTGAAGAATTATTTTGAAATACAATAATAAGAAATTTAATAATAATAATAGTATTATTGAGCTCGTACTCTGTGTTAGGCATTCCTTTAAATGCTTCACCTATAACTCATTTAATCCTATGGAGAACTTTGTGAGGTATGGATGCTATCATTGTTCTCCTGTTAAAGATAAGGAAATGGAGGAAAACAATACATAGGCTCACCTTCCAGGATTTTAAATCCAACTATTCTGGCTATGTGTAATTGTGTAGGGTGGGGAAGGAGAAAGACCAGTTGGGAGACGATTTCACAAGTGTGGGTGGGAACAAATGGAGGCCTTGGTGAGGGCAGATTTGGGGGGAACAGAGAGAGTCCTCCCTGATGGTGAGGCCTGGAAGTTCCGGACTGGTTGAGGAAATTTCTGAGGAGCAGCTGTCTCACTGTCTCTTTTCTATTGTTTATCTCCCATTTGAAACTTTGTTCCTTTTGCTTAGTTTTTCTCTCTTCTCCTCTTCAGTCAGTAACACTGATTATTCACTCTTTTAATGACTATGTGTTAGGTCTTTAGTTGGAGTAAGTCTTCATTAATTCCTGTACAGTTACAGAAGAAAAAAAAAAAGACATAGTTCCTTCTATAAAAGGGGTGTTTGATATTGTGTGACAGGTAAGATAAGTACAGAACCTGTAATTCAAGTTGGTGTGAGCAGAATGATACAACTTCTGGGAGAGCCATGTTCAATTGACTGTATACTTCATCTTCCATTTGTAGTTCTTTTTAGAAAAGATTTTATTTATTTATTTATTTGTCAAAGAGAGAGGGGGAGAAAGAGCACAGGCAGGCAGAGTGGCAGGCAGAGGCAGAGAGAGAAGCAGGCTCCCGGCTGAGCAAGGAGCCTGATGCGGGACTGGATCCCAGGACCCTGGGATCATGACCTGAACTGGAGGCAATGGCTTAGCCGACTGAGCCATCCAGGCGTCCCCCCATTTGTTGTTCTAAATCCATTTGCGATACATTTATCTGAGCTGGTAAGGTCTACAGCTCCCCGGTTTCTTTAACTAGCAAAGCTGGGCCCCTCATAGAGCCAATGCATATTCTAGATATAGAGGTATAGAAAACCTAGTGTCCCCTAACACATACACACATGTCGCCCTTCCATATTGTCCAACATTTTGGTTTTAAGAGGAAAAAAGTCTCATTAGTGAATGTAAAACCTTATTCACATCTGCTACTGGACTGTAAATTCCCAAGGGTAAAGGCCATGCCTGTCTTGTTTATAGTAGTACGTTCTGATCTTTCTCACAGACTTGCTCATGGTTTATGCTAGAATATTTGTTGAATACTGCATCTGAGGGTGAAAATTTCCTAAAAATATTTTTACTAAGAATTAGGAAATGAAAGCATACAATAGTGCAGAAATGAGTGAGATGGATGAGCACAAGTTTGTGATGCTAAATGAAACTACACTAAACTGTAGCCACAAAATGGCAAGAACGGTTTTATGTGGCAGCCCCACATGGTATATCCCTCTCTGGGGAGCTATAACTTTAATGTTTACACTTCTAGATCTTGATTATAAACCCAGCCCCTTCTTTAGTCCACTACCAGCTAGGGATAGATGTAATTTATTCTCCTTTTTACAGCCTCTGCCCATGGTGAGAATAGAACTTACATACACATCTTTTCTGCCCACCTGGAATGGGGACTGTTGGAAGATACTTCTGTCCATTTGGCTCAGTTCCTCTCCTGGGAGGTAGAGTTGGTGCCTGGTTGCTCTAACTTCATACTCATTCAGCCATGTTACTAATAAACTGTGCCATAACAGGGTCATAGTCTCCACGTTTCACTTCTTCACCTTCTCTCCTCACTGTGGCAGGTGCCCTGGTCAGGATAGAGGACTGCTGTTCTCTCTTACTTCCCGTTCCTTTTTTATTTACTGTTTTGGTAAGTGGATAGAATCGGAGATGGAATTTAAAATGAGAGTCTCCCCGTTGCTTGAACACAAATCAGAAGCTTTGCCTTCTGGGCCTTAAAGAGGGCTTGTATTTAGAAAGGGTTTACATTTACTTCTCATTTACATTTACATTTACTTCTCATTTTCCTACCAGTATTTGATAGGCAGTAGTCCTGTAGAAAAGGAGGAAGGAGGTTTCGGAAGTACATCGAACCTTCTGGGTAAGAGGAGGTTTGGGGGCCCACCTGGTCGGTATACTTCATGAACTTCTTAAGTGGCTAATTCTTTGCATTAGCTTCGTAGCTACACCCTGACCAAAGCAGTGCTGATTAATGAATCTTTTTCCTTTTTTTTTTTTTTTTGTTAAACCACTCACCTTCTTTTTATAATTCGAACTCCTTCTAGTGATCTCAGATACTTTTATTTAACCTATTTAATAGGTTAGCAGTGAATGATACTTTCCCCAAAGCTACTAGTACATTTAGCTTTATCCTAAAACAGTGAACTGAGTGAGAAAAATCATTAAAGAGAAAATCATCTGTCTTTCCTAGAAACAGTTTAATGGTTAGTTGCTAATTTTTAAGATACATTTAGTAGGGTACCAAATATATTTTAGTAATTAATTTCACAGTGAGGCAAGAACTGTGTGACATTTTCAACCCTGGCAAAATGCAGAAGCCGATATTTGCATGTGGAATGGCTGCTCATCTATATTAATTCATTAATAATAATTGTTAATGTTTATTGTATACTTAGAGATCAGGGGTGCTTTGAATACACCACCTCATCAAATCTTTTCAGCACTTTTAAAAAAGAGATTTTATTTACTTATTATTTGCTAGAGAGAGAGAGAGAGAGAGAGCGTACACAAGCAAGGGGAGCAGCAGGCAGAGGGAGAAGCAGGCTCCCTGCTTGAGACTCAATCCCAAGACCCTGGGATCATGACCTGAGCTGAAGGCAGACGCTTAACCGACTGTCACTCAGGTGTCCTTTCAGCACTCTTTTCTGGTACTGTATTAGTTTCCTGTGGTTGATGTGACAAATTAACACAAGCTGGGTGGCTTAAAACAACAGGTATTTATTCTCTCCCAGTTTTGGAGGCTAGAAGTCTGAAATCAAGGTGGTGAAAGGGCTACACTGTCTTTGGAAGCTCCCAGGGAGAATTCTTCCTTGTCTCTTTCATCTTTAAGTGGCTACGTCACTCCAGTCTCTGCCTTTATGATCACTTTTCCACCTCCTTTGTGTGTGTTTGTGTCTTTTCCTCTTTTGTCTCTTAATAAGGAGATTTCACTGGATTTAGGGTCTGTTAAGGTAATCTAAGATGATGTCCTCTTGAGATCTTTAACTTAATTATATTTTAAAGACCCCCTTTCCAAATAGGTAACATTCACAGGGTCTTGGTATTAGGACATGGACATGTCTTTTGCGGACTACCACTCAACCGACTGCAGGTACGTGTTTTTAGTATTACCATTTCTCAGGGAGATAGTGTGTGAGTGGTCAATTTGTTTTGACTCTGAGCTGTCCTCTCCATCATCACACTGTGACGCCATGCTGATGTAATCTGCTATATTTGTAGATGATCTGTTTTGAAGCATTGCCTGTATGATATCTTGTCCTTTATTTAATTAGGAATGAGTTCACATCTGGCAAGTTTTTTCTACTTGTTTCTTAGTGTCTGGTTTTGGAAATGCATGCATGAAACTCACTGAAGTATTTTCTTGATGCAAAGACTGGAGTTAACTTGTCATGGTGAACTCCAGCAGGAGAAAAGGCAGCTCAGTACTTGACAGCAGCATAGACTTGTTTTTCTGGTTTATTGAGACCAGTCAGAAACATCAGAGTTCTCATCCTGACTTCATCACTTACTAGCTCTAGGCTACTAGCAAGTTCCTTTAGTTCTTAGAACTTCAGTTTATTTATCCATAAATTAGGAATCCCTGTTTTGTAGAGTAGTTAGCTTAGATGAAAAAGTTAAACCTGAGCGTTTAATAAGCATTAATTTGCCCAAATTAAGCATGTAAGTATTTTAGAATATGTAATTCTAGTATCTATGAAATTCTTCAGGCTTACTTAGGCCTCTTTTGTAAATTTAGCTTTAGCCTAAAGTAGTGAACTGAGTGAGAAAAAATCATTAAAGAGAAAATCATTTTTCTCTTTTTAAAGTTGTTTATATCACAAATGATGGGGCTTCCTCCTTTAAAAAAATTTTAATACGTCAGTATCTTTTGTTATCCATGTACATATATGGTATCTTTTTAAAAACTCAAATAATAGTTGCTTTGCCTGTTTGTGGTATCTTCTGCAGCACAGTTTGGTTTTGTTGTTTGTGTGTTTTTTTTTAAAAGAATCATTCTTCTTACCCAGTGTCTGACACACATACCAAAAAGGGAAAACTTGTAAGAAAGAATGCTGGTCAGATCACATCTTCCGATTATTACACTTTCAGCATTTTGTGAGTGATGGCTCCTTCCTAAGGGGACATTCTTGTTAAGGTTGGAGGTCACTGTTTCTTTTTAAGAGCACTGTGTTCCAATTTTGAATAATATTTTTCTAGACAGGAAACATGACCATCTTTCATTTCATTGTCCTTTTTAGTAGATGTTTGTTGAGAATACTGGAGAGTGGATAAGACCAACTGCCCCAGTCGTTCTTTCTTATTATTGTTTATTTTTCCACAGTTGTGCAATCCTATTTGATAAGGTCATGGTGGTCAAATAGATGTATTTTTCATCTATTTTCTGATGAAAGGATGGAATTTTTTTTCAATATTGTCTTCTCTGATCCTATTAAATTACTGAAAAGTGAGAAATTTTCAGAAATGTGTGTTTTAGAAAATAGTATTTTTTGAAATATGTCTTATTTCTTGGAATTTTATAAAAACTCTTAGACTGTAGTCTTAATGTAATCTCTTAAATGGAACTGTTGATCATGTAATGTCAAAGCCTGGGAAGTTGTGAGCCCAACTGAGTCATAAATATTTGTTTTCCATTTCTGTGTAGACAATATGGATGACGGATGCAAAATTTGTTTTGACCATTAGCATTTATTTTTCTTGCTTCAGGAGGAGTGTATTGTTGTAGAACTGAATCTAGTGATGGATATTTTTTTTTTAAAGATTTTATTTATTTATTTGACAGAGATCACAAGTAGGCAGAGAGGCAGGCAGAGAAAAAGGAGGAAGCAGGCTCCCTGCTGAGCAGAGAGCCCGATGGGGGGCTCAATCCCAGGACCCTGGGATTATGACCTGAGCCGAAGGCAGTGGCTTAACCCACTGAGCCACCCAGGCGCCCCTAGTGATGGATTTTTAAAAATATCTTGACCCAAATGATACCATATTACTAATACTGCCCTTGCTATTGATGAAGTAGAAGATGATTGGTTTCTACCCTACCCATCTAAACACTCCCCCTCATCCATGTGCACACCCCTACTTTCCTATTCAAAGCAGAATCATTTCATATTGGCAGTAACCATATAGAAAAAGAAGATATACTTTACTGGGAGAAATATATGTAAATAGGGTTTTTCCTCCTTACATTTATTTTTTTAATTCATACTATACAAAAGCATTTGGAAGTCTTTGAAATTTACTCTGAGGAGGTTCCAGACATGTTCAGTTTGCTGATGCTCTTACTTTTTAAGGAACTGCATTAAGGTGTTTAATTATTAATCTGATATTAATTATAAATAAAATTTTCTGTTATCAGAAGATGTTTTGAAACATGTAGGTTTTGCTGATTTTTATAACATCCCACCTAAACTTTGAAGTAGCTTTTAAAATATAAAGGTGCATTTAGTCTTCAATAGGCATTGAAAACAGGGATGTCAGAAATTTAAACTTTAATGTTTTAGTATATATTATGCTTACAATTTTTACTTAATATATTCAGTGCTAACATTCCTTTTGGCAACTGGCCATTCCTTTTTCAGATCTAAATATTTACTGAATTTAAAGTATTAGAAATTGCATCTGGTTTATGTTGTGGTTCTATTTCAATTAGCATCGTAACATCTAGGTTTATAGTTAACTGTCAGTGATTTTAGACTTAAAGGAGAAAAAAGCATTTATCTGAAGTTAGTGGTAAAATTTCAGCTATCCCCGAAACCTCAGGCCATAGATAATCCTGAATTACTGGATTTTCTAGATAAATTGACACTAAATATCTCAATTCTTTAAAATAAACACCATAATATTTTCATAAACATCTTAGAAAACGTATTTCTTTGTGTATTAGTTTCCCCTTGCTATGTAACAGATTTCCACAAACTTAGTGGCAGGAAAAAACCCCACAGATTTATTATCTTACAATTTTTGATGTCAGAAGTCCAAAATGGGTCTCACTGAGCTAAAATTAAGGTGTTGGCAGGCTGTGTTTTCTTTCTGGAAGCTCTAGGAGAGAATCTGTTCTTTTGCCTTTTCCAGCTTCTAGAGGCTGTCTGCTTTCTTTGGCTTCCATTCTTTCCGTCTTCAAAGGCGGCAAAGTTACAGAATGTCTCACATCACATCATTTTAACACTGACTCTTTGACCTCCCTCTTCCACATTTAAGGACCCTTATTGTTACATTGGACCTACTTAGTAATCTAGGATAATCTTCCTATTTTAAAGTCTTCTGACTAGCAGTTTTTTTTTTTTTCCTAAAGATTTTTTAAATTTTATTTGACAGATAGAGATCACAAGTAGGCAGAGAGGCAGGCAGAGAGAGAGGGAGGAGGAAGCAAGGCTCCCCGCCAAGCAGAGAGCCCGATGCGGGGCTCGATCCCAGGATCCTGGGATCATGACCTGAGCGGAAGGCAGAGGCTTTAACCCACTGAGCCACCCAGGCGCCCCCTGACTAGCAGTTTTAATCCATTTTACAGAAGCTTTAATTCTCCACTGTAACATTATTTACCGGTTCTCAGTATTAGGACAGGGACATTTGGGGGAAGCCATTATTCTGCCTATCATTTTGCCTTCCTAAACTGTTAAATTATGTATATCTAATTGACTCTAACTGTGAGGATTGCATGAGCTAGGAAGCCTGAATGATTTATTTTGTCATCATCTGTTGCCCAGGAGTGACTTTAGCCTCTCTTTCAGGCTTTACTTCAGTTTGGTTGGTGGGTCTTCTTTGTGGCTCACTAGTACTTTTTGTAGGTGACTGTACTTCTACAGACAGAAAAAAATTCTGTACCAGAGTCATTGAGGACCACTGTTGGGAGGATTTATTTATTTATTTATTTTTATTTTTATTTTTTTTTAAAGATTTTATTTGTTTATTTGACAGACAGAGATTACAAGTAGACAGAGAGGCAGGCAGAGAGAGAGAGAGGGAAGCAGGCTCCCTGCTGAGAAGAGAGCCCAATGCGGGACTCGATCCCAGGACCCCGGGATCATGACCTGAGCCGAAGGCAGTGGCTTAACCCACTGAGCCACCCAGGCGCCCTGTTGGGAGGATTTAAATCAGTGTTTTACAACCCTTCTGACTCCTGGAAAGTACATTGCTATTCAATAATTTTTTAGTTGTTCACTCTCTTTATTACCAAAAAAGGTCTGTTCCCATCCTTACCATTCTGTTTCTCACTGTTGCCACACATGTATGTCTAACTTCTGGCCCTTTAGAGTGCCATTTTTTTAAGATGTCTGATTTTTGTCAGATTCTAGTTGTGCCCTGGTCTTTTTGCTGTCTGCTGTGCCATTTGTTCTTTTGCATTGTATGTGTGTACAAGAGTTTTTTTCTTCCTTCCTTCTTTTCCTTCCTTCCTTTCCCCTTTCCTCCCTCCCTCCCTCCTTCTCTCTCTCTCTTTCTTCCTTTCTCTTTCTTTCTGTCTTTTGTCTTTTTTGTCTTTTTGTCTCTCACCCTTCCTTCCTTCCTTCCTTCCTTCCTTCAGAAGTTGAGTAACTTGGACAAGCCTGAGCATCAATGGCTGATTCACTGTTTGAACCCAGGTTATATATTACAGGAGAGCCATGAACCATGTTTACCATTTGACTGTCAAACATTGATCTAAACCCTGAAACTTTCCTTTCAAAATCCATTTGTCATGAAGCTTTAATAAAGAGGTCTTTGCAACTATAAGGGAGAACCTTACATTGAACATAAATTTATTTAGTACTGGGAAGATAGGAATAAGATGGAATGATAATTTCACTCTGCCTTACCCTTTGGAAGGCAAAAACAGGGAATCTGAAGGATAATGCTATGTTTTAGTGGAGTGGGTAGGAAAGGTTCGTATACACCCACTTTTTAATTTAGGAGGAGTAAGGAACTGGGCTGTTTTTGTGACATTCTTTTAAGGGAAGATAAGAGAGGAAAGAAAGGGGTGAACTGAAAGACATCAGATATAAAGTGCCTGTTTACTCTCTGTGAGTCACTCACATTATTCTGTTTTAAAAACATGTTAGGAATTCATCTAATCTTCCTCAGGGCACACCCACTTCCCTCTAAGCCTGGTATAGTTCACAGATAAATTGGTTTCTCAGCTCACCACTTTAGCTGTGCAGTCACCTTGCCAGGGGTGATTTGATGTTCTGTAGCTGGCTAGTCTCTTCTTACCCTGTCTCACTTTCTTCCTTATATAAATGAGTACCTGACTAACAAATACCTTACCTAATACTAAACTTTTTCTTTCCTCGATAATATTTCGTGACTTGAAAAGACATCTAAGGCACTAAGTACATAATGATGGTCACTTTTTAGTTCATGTTTTGCTTTAATTCTGTATTCTTAGTTTGCTCCATTCTTGGTTTCCACAAATGATCATTTGTAGAAAAGATCCATTTTATGCATATTTGCTTCCCAGCCTAAAGTTTAGGACATTGAATGCGATGTATACAATTGGCCTTCATTTGCATGGTGGTACTTTGGGACAGTATAATACCTGCAAGCTTTATATTCTTCTGTACAATGAGGAGATTTTATACAGAGTATGTGATCAGTTACTAAATGACTTTTGTATTCTTTTAAATCTTTTTTAATATATGTGTTTCATTTTCTAGTTAGAATGTCTGTAAGCATTTCCATGAAAATCCATGGATAGACATGAGCTCTGACAGGAACTTACATCTTAATGTACTTACATTTCTTTAGTTTTGGATTTTTCTTTTCATGGAGAAGAATGCATAAAAAATATTCTCTAGAAATCAGGATTCATATTTGGAGACTCTTCTAGAAACAAGGATTCACACTCTTCGTCTCTGTTGTCAAAGTCTTCATAAAGATCTAGAAATCTTTTATACTTCATTACTTAAACCATAAAGAAGATTAGAGTTACTTAAAGAGATTTAGCATATCTAAATAGTCTAAAATATTTAAATGAAGGAAAAAGGTTTTCCAAATGGACACACACACACACACATTTATATGAGAGAGAGAGAGAGAGAGAGTGTGTGTGTGTGTGTGTGTGTGTGTGTGTGTGTGTATAAAATTTGGAGCTGAGAACCGCAGTTAAAACCTGAGAAAATTCTGGGCTATAGCAAATGATAAGTGTCTGATCTCCTGGATACATGAACTCTTCTCTTTAGCTTCAGTGTCAGATGGAACTGACCTTCTATCCTGGTAACATTTACTTTATTTCTGTATTAGAATGTCCATGATTTAACATTTCTGAGAATTCAGAATCTTTTTTGGGGGGGTAAGTAACATTTATTATAAAGTACCAAAAATGCAGTTGTAATTGGCAGCATGGTATAGTGAAAAAATTTTTGATTTGGTTGTTAGTCCAAGATTTAGGTATCTGTTCTACTTACTAGCCTTGGGGAGGACCTTTGGAAAAATTTTTTTCTTCCTTTTTTAAAAATAAAAATTTGTTAATTTTTTTTGAATGAGTCATATATTCATATTATTCAAAATCTAAAGTTTTTGCAGTGAAAATTCTTTCTCCTTCCTGCTGTCTCTCAGTCACCTAATTCTCTCCCATATATTGAAACATTATGCAGCTATATGTTTACAGAGGTATTTTTATGCATGTAAGAGCAAGATATATGTACTTTTGTCTCTTTTTCCTACAAATGGTAGATACTAATGCATACTATCTTACATCTTTCTTTTTAAACTTAGTATTTTAAACTTCAGCTTATGTTGGGGATCTTTCTATATAAGTAATAAAAACTTGGTGATTTTAATAATGTTCCATTATATGAATATGTCAAAATATTTTGAACCCATTTCCTATGGATGGTCAGTTAGTGTTTCTTAACAATGCCGTAACGGTTTACTTTAAATATAGTCCATTTTATACATGTGTGAGTAGGTCTGTGGGATAAATATCTAAAAATGGAATTGGTAGGTCAGAGGGTCTGTCCGTTCTTCATCTTCAGAAGGGAGCAGACCTTAAAGATGTCAGAGGGCTGGGGTGCCTGGGTGGCTCGGTCGGTGAGGCATCTGACTACTTGGGTCATGATCCTAGGGTCCTGGGGTGGAGTCCTGTGGTGGGCTCTCTCCTTGGTCGGGACGCTGCTTCTCCCCTTTATTCTCCCTCTGTGCTCTATCTCTCTCTCTAACAAATAAATTAGATTTAAAAAAAAATGTCAGAGGGCTGTTTGGAGAAAGTGTGTTCTGTGTTCTCAATTAACATTGCTTCTCTTTTGTTCCGTCTGTAGCACATATGGATGTTGGAGGGCATGGGTCAGTGGAATGCAACTCTACTCTAGCTTTTGAGATGTCATGAATGTCAGCATTGTTTGTGTTGCTTTGAATTTGTCTGTGCCCATAAAGATAGAATGAGCCCTTTGGACATTGTTACGTGTCTTCTCCAGAGGTAGTTTGTCTTTTAGAAACAGAAGCAAATATTTCCAAAACAGATTTTCTTTTCTTCAGAAAGTCTAATTCTTGGGGTGCCTGGATGACTCAGTTGGTTAAGTGTCTGCTTTCGGCCCAAGTCATGATCCCAGGGTCCTGGGATGGAGTCCCACATTGGGCTCCCTGCTCAGTGGGAGCCTGCTTCTCCCTCTGCCTCTCCCCCTCCTCATGCTCTCCCTCTCTTTGTCTCTGACAAATAAATGAATAATTTAAAAAAAAATGTCTAATTCCTCACAATTGCTTTATGTCTTTGACACATGTTATGCCAAGATTGAAAATGCTATCTTTGATTTTCTTTTTTTTTGAATCACTAGCACAGTGGAGAGCAGACACTTTCTTGTCACTCTACTCTTCTGTCTCACTTAACAGTGTGAGTTTTCATGGACTGTTAGAGTCCTTGTTGAGCATAAGAATTTAAGCCGACCATTATTTATTCCAGTGTTTATAAGTTTTCCTTGGGCTTCAGAAGATTCATCTTCTTTTATTTTTGACATATGGCCATATCTGAAAAACCGTGAGAGTTTTTATTTAAAATTTTTTTTAGTTTGAACTGAATTTTGAGTATTTAGGCACATTGACATTTATACTAGTTTTGAGAGTTTTGTATTTTACCTCTATGGTAGATTAGTTCTTGAATAATAACATTCATTATCTGAGGTGAACCTTGCTACAGGTTCCATGGGAAGATGCATGAGGACAAGAGCCATGTACTACAACACCTGTCACATAATTAATAACAGCTAAATCAGGGCCCCTGGGCGGTTCAGTCGGTTAAACCTCCAGCTCTTGCTTTCGTCTCAGGTCATGATCTCGGGGTCCTAAGTTCAAGCCCCACTTTGGGCTCTGTGCCTAGTGAGGCATCTGCTTGAGATTCTTTCCCTCTGCCCTACTCCCCGCTCACTCTCAAATCTTTAAAAAAAGTAATAGCTAAATCATTGTTATGATTTATATGTATCAACTCATATACTACTCATAGCATCTTCCCCGTGAGGTAAATGATAATGTTAATCATTTATACAGCAAAGTAAAACACAGAAGGATATTGCCCAAAGTCACCCCTTTAGTAACAGCTCTGTGCTGTGGACCTGGCCTGGCTCTAGAGTCCGTACTCTCTATGGTATACAGTACCCTTATTTGACCCATGGAGTCTGTAGTGTGATATTTTGCTGCTCTTAGGGACTATTGAAATCTAAATGACTGTCAGCTTAGTTCCCTTCTACTGCCTATTTCTGCCTGCCCCTTCCTTCACACCATACAAACATCCACACACACCCCGCATAAATGCCCTATGGTCAAACGTTGTTGTAGTTACTAAATTTAGATTGTGCTTTGACTCGCTTTTCTGTCTTCTGGTTCTTTTCTCTGAAGTCAGTGCCTGTTTTTTGCCACCTTGCCCTGTCTCTTTTGTCACTGCCAACAGAGCTTATTACCCTCTAGTATTGTTCTACTTCATCTTGGAATCTTTCTCCTCCTTGTCACCTGTTACTTATCAGCATTGCATTGGGGCTGTAAAGCTATTAGAGCATGCTTCTCTTTTGGCCCAGTGAATGGAGAGTCACTTTTCTCAACTATGTTTATTTGTTCTGGTTGTTAGAGGTGGCTTCTTTATTACTGAAGAAGAGGTTTTTGCAAGCTACTGTACTCATACATTCTTAAACATTTATTTATTAAGCATCCCTGGGCCAAGTTCTATACAACTCCTAGGAAAACTGAGATTAGTAAATTGTAGCATGATCAGAAGGCTTGGAGTCTGCGGAAGTCTTACACATATCATGAATCTAAAACTCTTCAGTAAATCTTCAGATACATAGGTCTTCAGTGAAATGGTAATGATACAAACACATCATATTTGTATAAGGGTTTGCAGAGTATAAAATTTCTATTCATATGCTTCCTTGCTGTAGTCAGTGGTAAAATATCCACCATACACACAATATACATATACTAATTATATGAAAATTATACATTGTAATATTACATAATTGTATAAAAATTCAGTAGAATTGTTACCTGAATATAGTTTCTTAGTTTATTTCAGAAGGTTTGATTCAGGACATCTCTGTGATCTTAAATATCATTTTTATCCTAAGCTATGATTGGATATGAATTATTTTTTTGTATAAAATACATTATATTTTCATTTTTTGGATTCAAAGTTAAGACATTTCAGAAGGACGTATGCATTATTTACTTAGTAGAAATATTTCAGTTATTTTCTAATATGTGAAAACTCTGAATCATGGAAGAGAAATTTAAAAGACTTGTTAACAAGCCTTTAACATGTGCTATTGTCCTTGCAAAATTATTTTAAGCTCTATCTGCTGTCACACACTGAAAGATGTAAGGAAACAATGTGGCTTTGGCTAGAGCTTATCACTTCTCAGAATAACTTTGGTATATTATCTTTAGTGACATTTTAGGCTAGTTGGCCCACTTCAAAATATCCATTACAGAGATACCACAGATTGACTTAAACTTTGATGACTTACAGTTCCATAATTGTCTAATTTTGGAACTCCGAAAGTTTGGAATTCTAAAAACTCTAATTTTAAATTCTACCGGTATCCAGTGGCAGTTCTCTGTTCTTGAGGGGTAAATGAGAATAGTTCTGATACTTGTAATTAATAATGTTTATTTATTATTAAAATTATTCATAATATTTTGGCTTCTTATTTGCACAGACATTGTTAGAAAGAAATCTAGAAAAGTAGTATGTAACTTTTCTTGGAAATACACTCTACCTGAGCTATGAGGTTAATGTTCTTATAGAAGTACAATTAAATAGATACAGAAAGAACTAAGAGAATGAGAAATGCCAAAAAAAAAAAAGAAAAAAAGTAAAAACTTGAACTTAATGTGCCAATTTAGAAATTCAAATGAAAGAGTGAACACTCCAGAAGAGTTTAGAAAATTTTTAAGAATAAAGCAAGTGGATCACCCTATCATATTCACAGTGTATAGCTAAGGACAGGGCGGGAAGGGTGGTTTGAGACTAAAATGAAAAATCATTTTAGTTTTTCTGGTAGAAAAGGTCATTCTCATGTCAGAGTCTTCTATCTAATCTCTCTCCTGCTCAGTTTAACGCAGTATTTTTTTGTTTTTCAGTGAAGCTATTTAATTTATTCACATTTATTTAGTAAACTTACTATGTCCCTGTTTTATACCAGCTCTTCTGCCAAATGCAAAGGATCAAAAAGTTAGTAATCTCAATGAAGACTGCTGAAATTACTGTTTGCAAGGAGCCTTGTAAATGACTTGTTCTAAAGGCAGATCCTAATGAATTTATGAGTGTATAGTCACTCAGAGGGCGACATCCCTTAGATTGTCTAAAATCAAGGCCCTGAAACTGTATTGAATTTAAGAAGCTTGAAGCAGATTACAGGCTTCATCCCCAGAGATTTTGACTGTACAGTTCCATCCCTAATACAGTCTAACCACTGGCTCTTAGTGCTTGTTTATTTCATCACTCCAGGTAAATGTTAAGAAATCTTATTCAGCTATGTGGTACCCCTATAGAGTCTTAATCACGCAAGGGATGCTAAAATATGCATAAACATGAGGAGTTAAATCCAGGCAACATGTATAGTTACTAGCCATTCTGTCCTGTATACAGCCCATAAAGAAATAAGTGATAACAACTGATGTCAGCATGGAAAGAAAAGCTCCTGTGTTGCTTCGTATAAATTGTTTTCTCAGAGGAAATTAAAAGAGTAGGAAAAGTTTCCTTTATTTTTGCTTTAGGAAATATGTCATTCATTCCTACAGAAGGACTGGTTGACTTTTTCCCCATAATACAAACTGATTCTCTCTTATGCGTTAAATAGGCAAAGATACTGCATAATAGAATTTGCGTAGTTGGGGTCAGATTTTGACTCGGCCTAATGAATGTAAAGCCAGTCTAATCACTGTTCTGAGGAGCTACCTAATGCCCAGTAAGAGTGTGCTTCTCTAGCAGGGATGACCTGTGGATATGGACATTTGTTTTATTGCAATTGTAAAACAGACACTTTGGTGATTATTATTATTATTATTATTATTATTTGTATCATCATGGTTACCTATTTTCAGGAGGAGTTTAGATTGAGGAGTCTAATCTCCTTTATAAGTCATATATTTCATTTAGTGACGACCATTTCTTGACAGTGTAATATATACTCTAGTATAATTTTAAAACATCCACAAGTTGTCAGGTGGAATACCTGAAAGATTTGCTTAAGGAAATGTGGGCAACATTCTTGCGGTTGGACAAAATAGGGAGAAAAATAAAATATTGTGTGAAAGATGTTTTAAAAGCTTGTATTACAAAATATATTATATCTGAGACTTGGAGTCTTTTTTTTTTTTAAAATCAAAATAAGAACAGACTAAATTCTAACTAAATATTGTCTATGTAGGAGTCACAAGAGACAATATTAAAATTGACTTATGATTATGCATTGTGTGACCTCAGTAGAGCATTTGTAGACTAATTGAATGAAAATAGGTTTCTCTTAAATAGGGGTGCCTGGGTGTCTCAGTGGGTTAAGCCTCTGCCTTCAGCTTAGGTCATGATCTTAGGGTCCTGGGTTTGAGCCCCGCATCAGGCTCTCTGCTCAGCGGGGAGCTCATCTGTATCAAATTCTATCCTGAAATGTCCTATGGTGGTAGTATAACATGGCCAGTGGAGTGCATTCTGGATTTTCTACCTGTACTTGGACTTCAACTAGAGAAGCTGTGCTTTGAATGAAATGCATTCAAGTATAGCCAAGAGTTATAATACTGACCTACTTTGGGAATAAGAATTTGGGATTTTGCTTTACTTTTATTCTAGGTGAGATCATAAATCACTGCTCTATTATATTTTTCTGCAAAATGGAGTGTCAGGGTCCCTTTTTTCTGGTAATAATAATACAATGAGAATTAAGTTATGTAAGTATATATTGATCTTGAAGAATGTTCTTAATAAAACCATGTGTTTGGTTTCTGTAAGTGGTTATGATGAAATTTTTTGTCTAAAGCATTTCAGCTGTAACAATATTTGAGTCTATTTGTAGATACTCATGCTTGGTATTTTTGGTAAACTAAAGAAAATATATTATACAATGAGGGATTGTAATTAAACTAGTAGGAAATTTTGGTAGTTTGACATAGACCAGGTTATTATTTGTCTATCAGGAAACCTGAAAATTAAAAGACTTTATTAATGATTTTAATGTTGATATGATATAAAGCCAGTTTAGATGACCTATTAAGATCTGTGGAATTCTTTGATTTCTCAAGACTTTACTAAGGATGTCAAATTTCAGACACTGGCCTAGTTTTCTTAGTATCCAGTTTTATTAGGCATATACTACTGCAGCAAACATTTTTGGTGACTCTGAAATGGAAAATTGTAATTATCTGAATCGGACCTTCTATTAGTGCTATTTTTACAAGGCTGCTGTACCCCTACAAATGTTCCTTCTAAATAACTGGTTTCTTATAGCCATACTCATCAATATTGCTGCACATTTAACTGCTGGTCTCTTTCTTCAGAAGACACATAATTCAACAAGAAGAGTAGTGAGTCATGCCACATCTTGTTTTCATAGGAACACCAAAGCATAAGCATATGTCAGTGTTTGCTTTGGGGTAGGTTTCCCTAGAAAACAGGAGATCAGTGAGATGCTAAATTGCAATTTTATGTGACAGACAGCTGAAAACAAGGCCATGTGTGAAAGCAGCCAAACTCTTAGATGTTGTGCACGTCAAAACGGGAATAAAAATTACAGTGCAAGTTTAATTTCCTTAAATGTGGATCTCAACATTAATTGAGGTATGCAGCTCACCCACAGCCTTGGGTGTGGCCCATGAACATAGCTGCTAACTCTGATCTATAATTTTTATATTTTATTGCCATGTATGACTGGGTTTTTGGATTGTAACCGCTGATGTAAATGACAGAGAAGGAAACACATTGGCCATACATAACTTACCTGTTTTTGGCTTTGGCTATTTGCATCGTAACTTTTTTGTTGTTGTTGCTTACAGTACTTTAGTACTTGGCAGTACTTTCGGAGAAAGTTTTATTGTGCTGGATTTCTTCTTGGGGATTGGAAACAGAGCTTGTTCTCTGGACAGTCTGCGATAGTTTCTTATCAATGTAGGTTCCCTTGCCAGTGAACTGTGATGGTTTCGGAGGCATCTGAAGCACACACTATCCCCCAGATGTTACCTCTGAGGGCAGGTACACATAATTGCATGCTGTGGTGAGCCTAGGTGTTGTCCTTGTACCTTGGGTTCTGTAAAGTGCCTGAAGGGGAATTTAGAAAAGGAGAGTCATCGACTTTAACTCAGTAATTCAATACTTTCTCCTTCATCTAGCTTTTGAGAAACAAAGGTAGCCATCCCCTCGCCTGGGATTGTTGCTAGGTAAAAGAACTGTTCAGAAGACAAGTAGACTTGTCTTCATTTTCAAGCTGGGGATTTAGGGCTGATTCTATATATTGTGAGTGATTTGGAACACAGTTATCTTTCCCATTTCCCATTATCCCCAGGACTCCCTCTTTCTTTATGGTAACCAAGAACTGACATTTTCTGAAATTAAACTGATGAGTTGTCTTTCACAAAACTATATTGAGTTTAATGTTAGGTTCTTCTCTCATAAAAGCCTGGATCCTGGAAGAAGATTATAGTTGTCATTTATGTTCAGTTTCCTGTCATGGGGGGTAATAAATATCACAGCTGACACTATAATAGTGTCTGTTTATTTGGCAAGTACTATTTTGAGCACCTTACGGACATTTATTTTGTCATTTATTTTTCACAGTAACCCCCTGTAAGATAGATAAATATTTTTACTATTCTTAATCTTAGAAATGAGGAAGTGGAGAGCTTAAGTACCATACGCACTTAGTTAGACAGCTGTTAAATTAGGACCTAGGATTAGAATCTGGGCAATCTGCTTTTAACTCTGTGAGGTAGTGGACATTCTAGGAACTACACTACTTACCAAAGTGCCTAGGCTAATTTAGATGAATTTTAAAGATTTACCAATGGTTTACTTGTCTTTAAGGTCAATATTAGTGTTGGAGTTAGTCTGTTCTGAGTCTCCTCTACCTTGTTATCGGTAATGATACATTCCTAGAGGGATAAAATAATTAGCTAACATAGATAGATATTCATAATATCTATGAATAAGGTCACTGTATTATACAGACTGTGTTAGAGAGCTTTTTTTTTTAAGATTTTATTTATTTATTTGACAGACAGAGATCACAAGCAAGCAGAGAGAGAGAGAGAGAGAGAGAGAGGAGGGAAGCAGGCTCCCCGCTGAGCAGAGAGCCCGATGCGGGACTCGATCCCAGGACCCTGAGATCATGACCTGAGCCGAAGGCAGCGGCTTAATCCACTGAGCCACCCAGGTGCCCTGTTAGAGAGTTTTTCGTGTTCCCCTGAGCTTGAAGGAACTTTGTAGACCAGTCTAGGCTTCTACTAGGAAAGAACCCTGTAACAATGAATGATACAGCTCTTGTGTGAACATCACCACCAGGCAGCCCATTCCAGTTAGACAACTCTAATTAAGTCTTTTAATTAAAATCTTACTGTTGGTATTCAGCTAGAACATTTTTAGAAAAGCGGCCAATAGAGTTAAATATCAGAATAGTTATGGAAGAAGAGAATCATTGTTAATTTAAAAGGAATCAGGAACTTTGGCGCCAAAGCTATACAAGTACTTTTACACTTATTGTAAATAGTTTTGTTTTGTATTTTTCTTAAGATCACAGTATAGAGCACATTGTGTGTTTTTCTGTGGACTGATTCAGATCCTTTGTGAGGTCTCAGTTCCTACTGTGAATCTAATAAAAAGAGAAAGTAAATATGATAGGAATCATCGATTCCTGTTCTCTAGAGATCTTTTCGGGAGTGCTTAGCACCAAGGAGAGGGAGATAGCAGATTTGAGGATGTGTTTTTCTCTCATTAAAGAGCCTAATATAGTTCAGATTATTTGTGTTAAGAGTTAGTACTTGCTGGAGAATGTTATTGTTGGAACAATACATATAGCAACCTAGGGTCAGCATGTCTGTTCTTCTCAGTGATTATAATTCTGTCAAAAGCAAATTTAGTGAGATTGAACTTTACAGATATGCCCTTGCTAAAGTCCCATGTTAATTATTGTTATTATTTTGTTTGTTTATTTTGCTCCTTTGAGCATATTATCGAATGCAGTGTTTTTCAGAAGTTAAAACTAGTTTAATATTGTTTTATGAATGAGTTGCTTCAATTCAGTGAGCCACTATTTGTGTGACCACTATTAACTAACCATTGTGTTTATTATATAACCTGTCAAACTTGCTGACCTTTGTTCTCTGCCTTTGAGGAAAGATTGGTGTTTCTCAAACAAAGGCTTATTATGCATTTAGTTTTTTGAGTCAGGACCAGCATCTCCTTGCCCTCCCTTCTTTGTTTTGTAAATGAAATGCTTTAGAACAATATATTTTAATGAATTACACATAAAAGTTTGTGTCTTATTGGTTCATATTTGGACCAGGTAGGTCATGCTATAAAATATATTTCTGACTCTGTATTGTGATAAAATGTTTTACACTGATGGTCTACACTATTTTATACATTCTTGGCAGTACCTGGATACTGGTGCCAGTTTTAACTGTTTGTTCCTGGTCTACAACGAAATAAGTACTGAAATTGAGAATAAGCATTTAGAAATTTTTGAAGCAGTTTAACATTTGATCAGGGGATTTGTCCCATGGAAAGGTGTAGACCAGTTTGGGTGTTACTGAACTGACACGATGAGTCAATGTACGTTATGAGTTGTGTGCTGTTTTGAAGCAGTATTCAAGGATCATTTCCTGATGTATTAGATTTGACCAGTGGTGGAGGGAATTAATTCTCTCAGGACAATAAGCTTACCTTTTGGTAAAGTAGGTAGACTGTGTTGCTAATTTGCTACAGTTTCAGATTTTCTTCCTTTCATAACAGAGGTCTTAGGGTGGATAATATAATTTATAAGGTTTTATGTCATCTCTTTGTTTAAAAAAAAGTAACACTTTGTTAACATTAGGAAGCTTTGGAAATCTAATGTGTCCTAAATTTCACAAAATCTATTCAATTATGAATCAGAAATATAAGCAATACTGTTTTACTTTACAAAGAAAATTTAGTGTCTATAAATAAAGTTTCTTAAAGGAAAAATTGAATGCATTTTGGTCCTTTCTATGTGATGGTACATTGTGATAATTATGTGTTAATTACAAATAATAAAAGAACTTAATGAACACATTTATTTATTTATTTATTTATTATTTCATTTTTACATGCCTAGCATGGAGCCCAGTGTGGGCTTGAACTCATGACTTTGAGATCAAGACCTGAGCTGAGATCAAGAGACAGACATTTAACTGACTGAGCCACCTAAGTGCCCCCAAATGAACAAATGTTTAAATGTTTGTTGGCTTTAAATTTTCCCTTTTTAGATTTGGACATTATTATCATATTAAATATTTTGAACTAATTTAATGAGATTCAGTGATGAGGATATTGGACAAGATTCTACAGTGAACTGATAAATGTGGAATTGGGGTCTCATCTTAAAGTAATTAAATAAGGATAAACTTGATCTACCTATGACTAAAATAACCACTTTTGATCATTAATTTTTAAGTTCCTGGACTCTGAGTAACTACTTCCAGATTTTTAAAAGACCTAAGCAGACTCCAGATTATTTTTTGAGGGTTAAATAAATGGAAAAACCTAAGTTGAGATTATAAAGAATGAAAAGTTTTCATTCCTGTGCTCTCCACAAGACAGCAGACTGACTTTGTTTTCCTAATAAGGCTGTGCTAAATACTGGAATGCTTGTCCTTTTGAATTTTATTGAAATACCTAAAAATACCCACTTTACAAAAAAAAACAGTTTGTAGTTTCATGTGTTTAGCCTAGACAGAAATAGAAAAAAGAGCTATATCTGGAAGTTAGTGACAAAATGATGCCTCCAATATTAGTATAGGACAGAGAACATATAAATGTGAACTTCAAAGAGCATTATCTTATAGTTGGATTGTATGAAGAACACATTAGGTATTTTGCTATCTTCCATTTGTATTTTGTTTATCTCGATATATTTAAGATTTGGGGCAAGTTTCAGTCTCCCTTTCTTCCCCTTCTTTTATGGTTAATAAGTAGGCTTATACTGTTCAAACATATATACAGTCTAATTTATTGCTCAACACTGTGTTTAGATCTAATCTTCTTTCATTTCCGATGTGGATTTAACTTTCTTACAAAATGAAGTGCTGTGTCCTGCTCACTTAGAGGAGTAGAAGACCAGGTTCTTTTATTGGCAGAAAGTAGTTCATGTACTCTGGCTCCCAGTGCTTTCTCTGGCTGTGCCCTCACTGTCCTAGCCCCAGTCTAGCCCCACTGGCACATTCATGCCTCAGACACTTGACATTGCCATTTTGTTGGTGTGGAGTTCCCTACTTCAAGTTCCTGCTCAGATTTCCATCTCAGGTAGGGAGGCCTTCTCTGACTCCTTTACATAGAATAATATATCCCTGTCCTTATCTTGCTTTGCTAGACTCTGTTTCACTTGTTACTGTGTGATATACTTGTTTTTAATTTGCCTCTCCCAAATAGAGTATTAGCTCTCTCAAAGTAGATAGTGTGTTTCATTTATTACTGTTGCCCTGCTGCCTGCCACAGCTTGGTGTGTTAGGGGTTCCAATGAATATTTGTGGGATTAATTAATAAATTAATGAAATAAATTAAGGAAGTTGTAACACGGGTATTGTCCATGAACTTGAAGTGACATTGGGTATAGGACATACTGGTCAGGAATGAGAAGGTGTTTGGTTAAAATAACCCGTGTTAATATAGAAGGCCATACTAATAACAAATCTGGTGGTTAACAGGAACTAGACTCTGACCATAACATAATGGTATGTGTGTATGTGTGTGTGTATTTGATTGCTTATTAAAAAATTAAGGGCTGATTCAAAAAGAATTGAATACTATCAAAAATGTATTAGTCAATGACTAAGTATGTATGTGGGTATATTCATGTACGTAGGTATATATATTCAGTGCCCTGGTGTATGTATGAATATGTAGCCAAAACCTCATTGAAGAGATACCATCATGGTTATTTCTGTAATCTTCGATGCTCAGAATACACCACTCTATCACAGGGATAGGTCAGACCTGTAGTCTAATTCATTCTGGATTATTGGTAGCATATCACCATTGATGGTTGTAATGGGAAGACTATGATGCGTGTTCCTGTATTTTACCAAGATTGTGAAGAAGACAAAATAGAAACATGTAGTTCTTGACATATGCACAGGAAGATCTTGTGATGTGGTATTTTGGAATCTACACTGCTAATAACTTCAGAAGCTGGTTGCAATTTTGAGTACAATACTCAGTCTGTCATCATAGATGATGTTCATTAAGGAGCTTCTAGCTCCATCTTGCTGGAAAATAAAGTTATTAGAGAATTCTTATTGCTATGGGGGAAAATGTGCTTCTTCTCTGGAAAAATATGGAAGAATAGATTGGAGGCTCTGTAATCTAAAAAGGCAGAGAGTTAGAGCTGTTTATAAAGCCTGTGGAGAACTTGAAATCTTGGTTCTCCCATTTCCAAATTCTAAATTGTGGCCAAATTCTTTAACTCATTTAATCTTCTGTTTCCTATATTTAAAGTGAGAATAGAATTACTCTCTCAGGAAGAATTGGTGAGCTAATTTTTATAATGGGCCAAGTGAAATTTTCGGCATTTGTTGATACTCAGCAAGTGGTATTTTTTCATCCATTTCTAATTTGTCATTGTTTTCTCTTGAAACGTATCCTGGTAGATAATTCAGTTTGATTATAATAGTATATAATAAAAGACAAAATAATTTCTAGAACTTAAGGGTCAAACCTTCTGTATAAGGAGTAGGAAAGTAGTATCTATTACTGCTGACTTTGTGTCATTTGCAAAGATGTGTATTTGTGACCCCATTTTATCCTAGAAACAATTTCTCAAGGGAAGGACTATCATCCTTGTTGTATCAACAAAGAAACTATAGAGTAGCTGATTTATTTTTTGGTAACCTAGACTTGCAACCTTCATTTAGCTATTTCTCAAAGAATTCCTCTATCAATGAAGATTTTGATAAGAGAAAGCCTGAATATGAAAGGCAGGCTCTCTGTCTTTTTTGGGCTTTAAGCTTTTCTTAAAAGGAAGAAAAAAAAATAAGTAAAGATTAAGCCTATGAATTGTGCCTGTTTTTGTATTACTTTTAATCCTACTCTCCAGCATCTGATGCTTATCAGGGTTTTCCTGAAGCAGTGATTTTTATATGCATTGCTAGGTGTCTTATAAAAATCTAGTTATGCGTATAGTTTGTTATTGATGCCTACTTTCCTAATACGAATGTTAGCCACATTTGTTATTTAAGGGTATTTTAATAGTATCACTGAAAGAGCCAGAAAAATGTAGATGTATAAATGGAACTCCTGAATTTTCACAGGTAGATTATTTACTTTGTAAATCCTGTCATTTTTGTATTAGCAATGAAGGATTATGTTGATAAAAAGAAATATTTTTTTTCTACCTCATTGGAGCTGGGACAGAAGCCATATATATATATATATTTTTTAAACTTTTTATTTGAGAGAGAGAGCAGGAGAAGGGGGAGGGGCAGAGGGAGAAGCAGATTCCCCACCAAGCAGGGGATTCTACAAAAGGCTGGGCCCCAGGACCGTGAGATTGTGACCTGAGCCAAAGGCAGACACTTAACCAACTGAGCCACCCAGGCACCCCAAGAAGCTATGTATGTATGTATATATATATATATATATATATATATATTTTTTTTTTTTTAAGATTTTATTTATTTATTTGACAGAGAAAGATCACAAGCAGGCAGAGAGGCAGGCAGAGAGAGAGAGAAGGAAGCAGGCTCCCCGCTGAGCAGAGAGCCCGATGCGGGCTCGATCCCAGGACCCTGAGATCATGACCTGAGCCGAAGGCAGTGGCTTAACCCACTGAGCCACCCAGGTGCCCCCCCAAGAAGCTATATTAAATAGAAGTGGTGTGTGCACAGTGCCCAAAGAAAGATACAGACCTGGTACGTTTTCAGACAATGCAACTCTGTTATCAGTTGCTTGTTTATATCAGTCTTGAAAGTATTACCATCCATGCCTGATGTGAAATAAAGTACAGAGTTTTTTGGAGAAGAGTGGGAAAGAAGGAAATTAGACTTTTCAACTTCCCTTACAGAAATGCGAGGTGCATCCTTTTTAGTTGCTCCTTTAGAATTTTTTCTTTAGTTGTATTACTAATAGTTCCATTTACAATATGTAGAAGAAGATGAGAGAGGTTTTTAGTAGCCTTTATCGTGTATTAGCAAATGATCTGAGGTGCTGAGTAGTGGAGTTAAAAATAGTGCTTAAAATGTCATTTTTAATCCAATAACATTATCTCTGTCTCTTCACCAAGCTTCAGTATCAGTTTTATGTGGTGTGAATTTTATTTGAATGGGTAATTTGGAAGTTTAGATGGGTCACTCAATTACCAGTAGACGGATTAAAAGGAATTAACAAGTAGTGCCCAGCAACTACAGAAAGAATGATGAGAAGCTAAACTCTGATTTCTTATACCTGTCAGTGTCTAACAAATTGTAATTAGGGTTTTTCTATTATGCAGAATAATTGTGAGGCTTAGAGTCCAAAAGAGCCATGCTCATAATAGGGTTATTTCCCAGAAGGTTTGTTATAATCAAAACCATAAAATGATCGACACCAGACGTTGGTCACATTTAGCCCCCAACCTGTTTATATGAATAAAGTTTTATTGGAACACAGCCAGGCTCACTCGCTTACATTTGTATCATCCTTCTTATTCTAATGACAGACCTTTAAATAGTTAAATTGAGATCCTGTGACCCACAAAACCTAATGTAGTGACTAGCCTGTTTAGTAAAGTTTGCAATTTCTTAACAATGGGGTTTATAAAATAGATTCCGTATTTAAAACTTCTAATGAAAAAGAATTTTACCAATAATAAGAATGCATTATCCTGAACTTTGAAATTCCTTTTATTTAAACTTGAGCATATCTAAAATATTACACAATTTCTTTAACATTCTTCTTGGTAGAAGTTCTTTTATAAATACTAGTTAGAAAAATGCATTTCTTTTTTCCTTCAGTGGTTCTGAGGTTATTTTGAGTGTGGACATGAGGCAGAATTGACAGACCTAATATTCCCTGTTAAAAATGTTCTTGTGGAAATAAACGTTGAGTAAAACAACAACAAAACTTCTTCCATCTAGAATCAGGTAGAAAAGTGTGAAATTTTGCATTGATCACTGTATAAAACTATCTTATTTATTGCCTTCTTATCAGCCTCCTTCATTAGAATGTAGATTCCATGCAGGGAACTTTGTCTTGTTTACTACTGTATTCCCTCTAGTTGGAACAGTGCCTGCCGTTCAATAAATACTGATGACTGGACAGAGGAAAGGGTGATCTCAAGTGAAAGATGTCAAGTAACATATAAACCTGTCACCAAAACTAGTTATTCAAATTGATCAGTATTCAGTTTGCATTTCTGAAGATCTTAATAGCATTGAATTTGTGAACTTCAACCATAAGATAGCCACATACCATGAGAAGAAATATTTGTTAATCTCTTGGCTCCTTCTGGGTGAGTTGGCTATATTTGAGGGAGGAAAGTGTGGACACTGGCGTGAAACTTGGCATTAGTAGTCCAAATTATTTAATATTTCTGGACTTTATTTTTGAAATTAAGCAGTGTATTGTATATAAGGCCTTCAGTTCAGTGTCGAGTTCCTGGTGAGGCCCCAGTAAATGGTAATGTAACGTAATGCTGATACTCATACTGTCATTTTTTATATAATGGGAAATACTTGATCATTTTAAATTTGCCTGATGTTCTCTATTCTCCCCCCACCTCCAAACCTCCACCCTACCCCTAACAAGTGTCCCATGAGGTCAGGCAAGCTCAGTAGAAGTCCTTTCCTTCTTTCCTTCCACTTTTCCTCCCACCCTCCCTCTTCTGTATGTTTCTGGCTTGATTTAGAATTGGTTGATGACAGTTTCTTCTCAAACCCCATCAACTGCTATGACCATCTAAGAAGGATCTTAAAACAAAAGGCCCTCATCCTTCTGTATGGAAGTATTTATCAAGTGGCATCTCTTTGTTCTGGATTTACCAGAGCCTCTCCCCGTTTTAAGCCAAGCCCATGCAGAAGGGGTCTCAGGTACTCAGATGGGCTAGCGCAGTTCCCTTGCTTCTGTGTTCTTCCCTTCTTTCTCTCACTGTTCAGAATCTGTCCAGCTTTGGGTTCTTTCTCCCTTTTGGAAGGAAGAAAAAGTACTGTTTCAACAGTCCCCAAGGGCGCCTGGGTGGCTCAGTGGGTTAAAGCCTCTGCCTTCAGCTCAGGTCATGATCTCAGGGTCCTGGGATCTAGCCACACATCCAGCTCTCTGCTCAGCGGGAAACCTTCTCCCTCCTCTCTCTCTGCCTGCCTCTCTGCCTACTGGTGATCTCTAAAAACAAAAAACAAAAAACAAAAAACAAAAAAAAACAAAAAACAGTCCCCAAAGGTAAGATAGAAAAGAGCGAGAGAGAAATCAGAAGTGAAACTATGTGTATGTGGTGAGCACAGTTTTTTAATAGCTAAAAGGTATTATGATATAAGTTTTTTGTACTTTATTTAGAGAAAATTTAATCCTTACAGATAATTAATGAATTGTTTAGAAAAAAGCATGAAGATATTGCCGTAAGTGATTGAAATGTTTAAGGTTTGAGTTTGCAGTAGAGTAGACTGACTGGAAGTACAATAAAATATGGGGAAATTGTTTAAGGAGACATCCCTCTACACACTTGAGCACTCACTTTTTCCCTCTGGAGTTGCTTTGTTATTGCAAATTGACAACTTTGCAATTAAAGTGATTAATGATGTACCCTAGTGTTTATGGGTCTTGAGGTCAGTGAGCCCAAAGATGGCCATGCTGTGGGAAACTTAGATAGAGCTCATCTCACAGAAGAGGAACTTAAAAATCCTCCTGTTTTCTGTATGATTGTTTATGAGTTAAGCATATTAGATATGGTTGAAGGAGTCACCAAGACATAATGAGTAATGTGAATTATCTTTTATCAGTCTAGTTCTGTTGCTTAGTTCCTCATTCTTAAACACCAGTGTGAACATTTACTGGCTACTTTTTTTAAACTAAGAGCACATTATTTTATAAAGCAGTATTAGAAAAATACATTAATTCAGTATATAACTTAAATATAACACCATTCATAGGATGTCCATAAAATGCAGTTTTATTTGATTCTTTTGAACCTAATCCCTGATAGAGCTATTGCTTATTTATGGCGTTATTTTTCCTATATATTATTCTAACCAGCGCATCACAATTCTAGTTTCTAATAAAATCCATTATAACATAGAAATAGTTCAGCTGTGTAGCCAGAAGTTCTCAAACTGGTTGCAGTGCACCAGGGATTGTTACTTTGGATGCTGCTCTCCCAAAAATCAATCAACTTTCAAAGTAGATTGTTCTAGCCACACTGATGGCTTTGTTCTTTGAATTCCATGAGCTGAGGAGAGTACTGGGCCAGGGCACTAGTCTCTCACCATCATGGCTTAGTCCTGTACAGTGGCTTCACACTATGAGGAGAGAGAACAATAAGCAAATTGTTGAGCCATGGCACTAAGCCATTGCCAGGATCTCTGCTGGTTTGAAACACAAAGTACACAAAAGTGACTTGTGATGATCACTGTGGTTGAAATGGAGATATATCACCCTGTTGTGTATTTCCCAGGATTTGGAGAGAAAAATGTGGGAATAATTTTTAATAATTATACCTCAGTTTTTAAAACTGCTTATCTATTTAAACGTCTTTTAAAAATGATTCACTTTGAAGTAATCTCTGACATTTCTAAAGTAAAGGAGCAGATGATCAGTATAATGTATTTCTTTTTTTTAAAGAAAGACAACTGTAAAAATCTTAATTTTGAGAAATAGTTTTTCTTATTCACATATTAGGATTTTCTCCTTGGAATATAGGAAATACATTTTTTGGTTTGGTGAAGAAAATAGGATTTTCCTCCCTTAAACAGTGATTAAATTATTCTAATAACCTTTGGGTAGCTTATTTAAACACAGTTGAAGAAAGCACTAGTTTGATAAAGAATATATTCGGTATGACAAAAGGTTTTAAGGATTACATGGATTATAATATTTCTTTTCCTTTATTTTAGCCACTTGCAGGAGGCTTAAGTAAACATTTCAGACTTACAAAGATTTACTTTCTTTACTGTTTCTTTAAAATAGCATTTCCCAGAGGGTTTTTTCCTTCTTTAACTCCAGTCTTGAGAAAGGTTTCCTAAATAAATAAGTATTCTAAATACATTAGTATGCCATACTTGAAAGGGGTATGGACAACAGTCTGCAATATTTTTTTCTTTAGGCATTAAAGGCTCTGAGAAGTTCTGTGCCTAGCATACTTAAATATTACAGCTATCTTTGGTAACAGAATCTCTTTTTTTGTTTTGTGTTTTGAAAAGTCACTTTCCGTGAAACATACTTTGAGAAGTAGTTTTACTTGCCATAAAAAGAGCACATGTATGTTTTATGAAACAGAAGACACAAAAGAGAAAAAACAAATATTCATAGAGAGCCTTTACTAAAATGTTAGTCTGTTTCCATCTACTTTTTCCATGCACTGACCATACTGGATATTCTATTTTGTATCTTCCTTTTTTCACTCAATATCATAAAGTAGGCATGTTCTCACGCAATTTAGGATTCTTTCAAAGAATGGTTTTAATCATTGCATTTTCCTATTGTGGTTTTATTGCAATTAACCATTTCCTCATTGTTGTTTATTTAAACTGTTGTTTCCAGTTTTTCACTATATAAGTTACATTGTAGGGAATGAATATCTTTATACATAAAGCCCTTTCCTTAATTCCAGGTTGTTTCCTTATGATAGATTCCCAGCAGCTGATTATTATGTCATAGGGTATGAGCTTTCTTCAAGGCTTATTTATTTATTTATTTATTTACTTAATTTATTTATTTGACAGAGAGAGCACAAGTAGGCAGAGAGGCAGGTAGAGAAAGGGGGAAGCAGGCTTCCTGCTGAGCAGAGAGCCTGATGCAGGGCTCTATCCCAGGACCCTGAGACCATGACCTGAGCGGAAGGCAGAGCTTAACCCACTGAGCCACCCAGCTGCCCCTCTTCAAGGCTTTTTATAAACAAATGCCAAATTATTTTTCAAGAGAGCTATATTAATATATAGTTTTTCCAGCAACATGCAGTCTCACAAACATTATGTATTAACATTTAAAAAAACTCTACACACTTGAGAGCAAAAGGTGGTATATCTTATTTTGTTATTTTATAAATAATTAATGAAGTCTGACTTGTTAAAAACCTAGTACCAATGCTGTTCATTAATTTTGCAAATTTCATTTGTCATGTATTTTAATTTCTCAAAGCACAGTAGTTTGTGTCATAAGAGTATGCACTTTTACTTAAATGTACATGTAAGTTAAAATACACTTAAATAGAAGATAAATACACTTAAATACTGATCTTATAAAAACGTAATTAATGCATGTTCTAGGTACATATACTGTGTGTTTAAAAAAAAATTGGGAAAATTTTTCCAAATATTTTTAATGTGGACAGTTTGACTTCTCTACTCCAAAAAGCAAAACCACATTCTAAAATGAGGGCCATTTTAGGTGAGCCTGGGTGGCGAAGTCAGTTGAAGGTCTGCCTTCAGCTTGGGTCATGATCCTGGGGTCCTAGACTTGAGCCCCGCATAGGGCTCCTTGCTCAGTGGGGAGCTTGCTTCTCCCTTTTCCACTCCCTCTGCTTGTACTCTCTCTCTCTGTCAAATAAACAAATAAATAAAAAATTTTCAAAAAGTCAAATTAAAAAGAATTTTTAATTAAAAAGTAAAATGAGGGCCATTTTAAATAGAAGAGTTAAAAAAATTATATGGCTTTGGGGGGGCGCTGTCACAGAGCGGAGTGAAGGGCGGGTTCAGAGCCGAGAGGTGGGTCTGTCTGGAGGTCAATTCCAGGGACAGCTTGACAGTGACACTGGAGTGGAACCCTGAAGAATCCACGGGGACCTGGGTGGCTCAGTGGGTTAAAAGCCTCTGCCTTCGACTCAGGTCATGATCCCAGGATCCTGGGATCGAGCCCCACAATGGGCTCTCTGCTCGGCAGGGAGCCTGCTTCCCCCTCTCCCTCTGCCTGCCTCTCTGCCTACTTGTGATCTCTGTCAAATGAATAAATAAAATCTTTTAAAAAAATTATATGGCTTAAATTATGAACGCCTATAAATTTTCAGAGGTCAGATGAATACTTGCATGTCGTAACAAAGTAACTTTAAGCAAATCTAAGTTTCAATGATTTTATGACTCACTTGGTGGTTATTTAAATATTTAAACCCAAGGAACCAATTTTTATTGCACTGAGGGCCAACTACTTTATTTGACAGTTCTTTATAAGTAAGTCTGTTTTTCCCCTACAAAATGATGTTTTGTTTTTAATGTTTAATGGACTTAATTCTGGGATTTTGAGGGTGTGTTATCCATTTTTTTTTAAAAGATTATTTATTTGACAAACAGAGATCACAAGTAGTCAGAGAGGCAGGCAGAGAGAGAGGAAGGGAAGCAGGCTCCTTGCTGAGCAGAGAGCCCGATGCGGGCCTCCATCCGAGGACCCTGGGATCATGACCTGAGCCGAAGGCAGAGGCTTTAACCCACTGAGCCACCCAGGTGCCCCATTTCTTTTTTTTCTGACTGCTTCTCTTAGTTCAGGTAGTTGCACTTGTGAGACTGAATCAGAAAGCAAGCAGGGCAAATAGATTCAAGTTTCAGATTTTAAGTTCTTCTGTTAATTCAAGATTTCAAGCAGTACAGTATTTTTGTTGAGCTTTCAGTGCATAAAGTATTTTAGGACTATTATTATTCTGTGCTTTCTCAACAAAGTAAGAGGTTGGATTCCAAAATTAAGTAAACTAACCATTCTGAGCTTCTCGTTGTTATTGTTGCTAACATTGGTTAAGAACTAACACCTAGGAAAAGCTAAGGGGTTTGTTTTCATAGACATAGGGATATATGCATTTTATTCTGTTTGGAATCTTGGTGACTGTTAAATATCAAGTTCTTTTTTATAAATTATTTTTACATTGCTAGAAGAGTTCCATGTACCTTTAAGTGTCCAGATGAAAAAGAAAACCACCCTATTATGGCAAACTTCCAATAATGTCTTGGGAGATTTTAATAAGTAGATCCTTTGTGATTGCATCTCATTGTGAAATTTCAATGAAAGGAAGATTCCACTGTTCTGTACTTGAACTTGTTTCCTTTGCTTATTATAATAACCCTATAAGCTAAAAGAGAAATTGTCTATTTGAGAGTACACATGGAAAGTTATGCAACTTCACAGAGTATAATTCTATATTGTGGTAACCGAATGTCAACATCCATTGTAGCCTCTCATTAGGTCAGCCAATTATTCAGTTGGTGCTTGCCCTAACTAACCAATTTAATTGTTACTGGAAAATTCAGTTGCTATTAAAAATGATCAGAGTTCATTATTATAGAGATCAAATATCCTATGGTAGTTTCTTTTGTTGGCAATCTGTTCTCTCTATAAGTAAAATAATCTCATGGTCTGTAGTTTAAAATTGTTATCACTTATTTACCTACTATAGTTACATTTCTTGAATCTTGTACTTGATATTGCAGCCTGTATTATAAGAGGAGTCACATTGCTTCTGGCATTATTAAACGTAATATGTACCTTAATATTGGGTAAATTATTAGAAGCTTTCCCAATCATTTAGTTACTGTCCTTGACTGCAGGTAGTATATTATAATATGTAAGAATTGTCAGCCAGCTGTATATCCTATGTAATTTACTTACTCTAAACGTTGAAATACCTCATCTGAAAAATGGGGATAAGGATAGTTGCTACTTTGGTTATTTGTCATGATTATATGCAATAGTTGCTCCAAATCAATTATTGTTACTGTTAGTCTATGCTAACCAAAGAGCGAATAATAATACCAAAAAAAAGCATATATTGGAAATACCTAATTTGAATTGGAAATAGGTTCTGTGCATGGAGTTCTGCCCTTCTTTCCTTGGTCTCTCCTTTCTACTCTTAGTACTGATGACATATTACATGCCAGGCACAGTGTTGGTATAGACACAAATGGGATATGGTCATTTCCTTCACTGAAATTATAGCCTAATAGAAGAACTTAAAGTTTAGTTTTAACATAACAAATACATTACCTTGTACAAGCACTTAGGAATATAAACACAAAATAAATACTCATTCAGTGACTCCATTCAACCAGAACTTACTATCTTCACAGAGACCAATATCCTGTGGTCATATTCCTGGGTGTTAGAAGAAAAGGCAGATACCAGTGGAGATAGAGGTTCAGATTAGATTTCAGGAACCACTCAAGGATGAGAAAGTCATGTTTATTATACTTTTCAGTTTTGGGTGGAGAATAACCATAACTGAAAGCTTAAACACGGGTGCATGAGGAAGCACAATTGGTGTTTGTCTGTCTTCATTTGAGTGTGTAGAAAACTAATGAATATCCAGTGTGTAAGGATATACGTACTTGCAGCATTTGAGTTACAGGAGTTAATTAGTAGAGAAGAATAGTCAAGACTATGAATTATGAAACTATAAATATTTAACATATTAAGGTATATACTAATAAAATTATATTAATAAGTTATTTGTAAAAACTTATGGTTATTTTCCCTTTTTTCTTTCTTTCTTTCTTTTTTTTTTTCTCCCCCTTTAGGGCATCTGCTACACCCAAGCCTGAGCCAGTTGCCGTGCAGAAGGTGTGTTTCTCATCTGGTATCACTAGGTACCACTTGATTGTCCCTCCTGAATCACTGTCATTTCCATTCTTTGTCTTAAGCCATACTGACAATTTATAGTTTCAATACAGTTTTCCTTACAATTCTTTTCCTTTAAAGATTGTGGGGGTGAGGGATGGAAATCAACACATTCTTAATTGACATGTATAATTATACATGTATAATTATAAATTATACATTTATAATTTAATATAATTATTAAAACATGTTTTCTTTTGCCATATATTATCTAACTTATATCCATATTTCTTACATTCACATTCAACTTTTATTTTGTCTATGTTTATTCACATTTTTTAAAGAGAGTAAAAAAGTGGTTCCAGAAAATGAATATCACAAGTCTTGATAACATTTTATTAGTAATATTAATAGGTTTCTAATTACATTTTCAGAGTATTCTAGATTAGGTTATTGGCAAGTACCTTTCTTCTCTCATATATATTTTTAAATTGTCCCAAACCATTTTTCATACACAGCTGGCTTATACTTTGGGGGGTTTTCTCCTTAATTTTATTTGTACCTTTCCACTGAATTACTTATATTGATTTGCTGAGACATAAGTTACTTCCCTCCCCCCAATTAACTTTATTATTTCTACAAGATTAATTTAGATTACTTATTTTTTCTTAAAATGAGACATAATAGGGTCACCCTTGTAGGTTTTTAAAAGAATTTGATTGTTGTTCTTTTGGGATGGTAGGGTGAGTAGGAATTTATTATTGAATGTCACAGAAGCTTAACCTTTTGTTTTGTTTTAAACTTCACACTTTCTTTGGGATAAGGATTTGCAAACACAAACTATGTTAATTTTAGGAGGAATTGATCTTTCTTAGTAATTAATGTTTCTTTGATAAACAACAATAAAGAAACATCCAAGGTCATTTTTCTTTTAAAACAACTATTAACTATTTTGGAAGAGGAAAAGAATTTTTATTCCACCTCCAAAGAGTATCTCAAAACATTCCAGAGAGAAAAACAGGTGGATTTTTGAGATTTTTCTTTTAAGCAGTATCTTTATTCAAAATAATCATTAGAATGTGCACATTTTTAGTTAGATGAGAAAATGATCTTTTCCTTCTGTTTAAAAAATATTTTTTATTAGAAGACTTAGAAATATGCTGTTTTTTCCTGCGTGAATCAAATAATTGTACTCTGGGGAGTAATTAAACATGTTTGAAAGATGGAATTAAATCAAGACTCTGGATATTCTAAAATAAATGTTTTGGTTAGCAATATTTTGTTTATTGTGGGGTATTTAAAATTTTTTTCCTTTTGGGAAATTAAAGTGTCTGTTGACACTTAGGATGGCATTTAGGCTTTTTGATAGTTTTCCTACTCTAGTTCCTAGATATTGTGAAACTTCTTTCATTTTTATTAAAAAAAAAAAAACCTCCTCTGTGCATCTGTGTTATGCATGTTGGGATCAGTTGGCATGCATGTTACGCTCATTGTTTTTATGTAGAAACAAGTAAAATTGGGGCTGCTAACACGATTGTGTTTGTCTTTTTAAAAACTAGCTGTGTGTTCTTTTCAGTTCTATTTTGCATGTGTTTGGTGTGTTTTTGTGTATGTTTATTTTTATTTTACATAGGGAGAACCTAAAGAAGTAGTTAAACCTGTGCCCATTACATCTCCTGCTGTGTCCAAAGTCACTTCCACAACCAACATGGCCTACAATAAGGCACCACGACCCTTTGGTTCTGTGTCTTCACCAAAAGTCACATCCATCCCATCACCATCGTCTGCCTTCACCCCAGCCCATGCGACCACTTCATCACATGCTTCCCCTCCACCCGTGGCTGCTGTCACTCCTCCCTCATTTGCTGCATCCGGACTGCATGCTAATGCCAGTCTTAGTGCTGACCAGCGTTCATCTGCACTGAGCGCTGGTAAACCTGCAGTTAATGTCCCACGGCAGCCCACAGTCACCACCGCGTGTTCCGAGACTGCTCAGGAGCTAGCAGAGGGGCAGAGAAGAGGATCCCAGGGTGACATTAAACAGCAAAATGGGTAGGTGGCCAAGGGTGCTTTCTGCTCTTATCAAAACTCTTCTTTCAGGTAATTTCCGGGAGATAATTGACCCCCACCCTCCATCAGTGGTTCTTTGAAGGAAAGAAGATAAAATTTTATTTGCTTCATTAACATGTAGCTTTATATTAAATACGTGTAGCACTTTCTGCAAGGCAATTATAGGTTAATCAAAACCTGAGCACTGCATTTTGACATGTTATGAGCCATGTAACATACTACTCTGTAACTCTTCGCCAAGTCCCGGTATAACGTGGAGCAGCTGGCACTTATAATGCAAGGCAGATCTTGAATCTTTCTTTCTCATTTTTTCCATCCTTTTATTAGTCACTGAAAGTTTAAACAGTGGTTACAGTTGTGTCAGCTTATGTATCTCATCCTAAGGAGAGAGGAAATGAGGAGCTTGTAAGAAGCTCTTTTTCTAGGAAGTAGTCTTAAGACAGAAAACAAATTTAGTTTTGACTCATGTCTACATATGATGCATTAGCTTAGGTCAGATAGCCAGCAACATTCTTTTCAGATAAGCTTAAGCTAGAATTTGGTCTGTAAAAGCAAACAGTAATGACAGAACAATAGCATCGAAGGATACTTCCCAAACATCAGAAACAAATTAGAGGATGTTTTCATTGTAAAGATTTTTCTAAAATGTGAATAGGTTTATGGAAGTGGACACTAGATGTTTAATGTCAGTGGAAGTTTTGAAAATCTATTCCTTATTATTTTTTTCCTTTTTGAGGCATTTAAAAACATTGGTTGACGTGCATTTTCAGCAGCTTCCTTTATAGATGGTCGTCTTATTCTTTTTGGAATTCTGTGACTATACTTGAAGCCAGAGTCATTTTTGTAAAATCATTTTGATCACATTTATTTTGACAAAAATGTGCTTTAAAAGGAAAACAAAGGAAAATCATCTGCATGCATGATTTTTTTGTTTAACCAATGCCAGTTCCCAGGAAAATATAATTAAAATAATTGCGTGCATAGGTCCTTTCTGAGATAATCCCTTCCGAATGTTAATTCACGTAATGAAGGGGCTGTGCTTTCTGTAGCACCGCTGCCATGGCAATGTGGGGCTTTGAAAAGAAGGTGGCAGGGCTCCAGGCTGCTGCTGAGAGAAAGAGCAGGAGGTCTGGAAGAACAGCTACTGCTTCGAACATACAGTTTTTGTGGTTGTGGGTGGCTTTTTAAAGTTTTGATGCATATATTGAGGAAAATTAGTGTCCTTCAAAGAATGTTATTTCTTCTTTTATTTGAGAAAGAGAAATAATATGTGTGTTGAGGTTGTGTTTTTTTGTATGTCCATTTCAAGACAATAGAATTTAGAGTGAGCAAAATGGATATTCTTAGAAGAAAGATGCTGCCTGTCAAATTATTGGCCCCATAGAAAACTAAAAGCAGAAATCTACTATGTTAATTAAATTCCCATTTCAGTGTAAAAAAGTCCACTGGAAGAAGTCTGAACAAAAATATTTCTCCTTCTGACATTTCTTAAAATTTTATAAAATGGTCTTCTTTTTCTTTTCTTTTCTTTTTTTTTAAGGAAAAAAAATCCAACTTTACTGATTCATATAAGATAGTCTTCTTAGTGGAAACTTATACAGGTAAAAGTAAATTGAGGTATGGAAAAGTACTATATTTACAACACGAAAATATGAATAAGAAACTTAATAAAAACAACTTTATAATGAGTAAGAAGCATTCATTATAAAGAATGCATATAAAGAAGCATATAAAAACAACTTTGACCCTTAAACATAAAATGATTTAAAGCTTATTATTTTCAAACTGAAACTGTAGAAGTGGTGTATAGTAATAAGGCCTCGATGACGGCTTTTTAATCAGTGGACATGTGATTACTGAGCATGTGCCTTTGTCTAGCACTGTGCAAGAATTCAAGGAAAGGGGGGTTATTACATATTTTGCATTGTGAACATGCAAGGTACTGCTTCACACTAGCAAAGTGGGTATATTTAAAGATAGGTTGATTTCAGATGTTGTCCAGGTGATGGACAATGAACACTTGATTAGTCTGAAAACAAGTGTGGTGTCTGTGAAATTCTAAGACAGATTTGCAGTTGACATTTCTCTCACTGCATTCAGACTAGAGAAATCAAAGATAAATCACGCTTTTTACTAGTCAATGATCTGTCATTTTGAAGGATAGTGTTTTGTGGTATTGGTGAATATATTTCCCTCATCAGGTAGCAAACTTTGTCTGAAATAATTGTCAGAGTATTTACTAATTATGTGATTAGTACATTCATTTTTCATATTTTTGTAATGTTACAAAAGATATGCAATGTTGAGAGTTGTGACTTTTTATTACTTTTTATTTTAAAAATAATACATGCCAGTAACCAAAAATTTAAGTGTTCAGAAGGGTATAAAGCTAAGTTCTTAAGTTGTCTTTTTCCTCAAAGCAGAAAGATTATTAGTATTTAAGTGATTTAAAGTCATTGGCCAGTTTGCCAAATTGATAGGTGTCTCACCCCAATTTATGTGGGATTAATTAACATAAGATGCAAATAAGTGTTTATTTGTTATGCATTACTACTGAGAAATTATTACTCATCATAAAGTGTAAAATCTGTAATTATATTGATAGTTTTAGAAGGTTTCTTAATAATGCTATATAAGTGCTCTTGTTCCTTCTTATAAATAATACTGAACAAGGCACTTTGTGAAATTTTTTTTTCCAATTTATTTATTTTCAGAAAAACAGTATTCATTATTTTTTCACCGCTTTGTGAAATTTTTCATCTTTCTTCTACATATACAAATTACTGGTCTTGACTCGCTATTTTCCTTACTCCTCTCCCTCTTTATCTACTTAGACCAAAATGGGACTTTGTATTCCAAACTGGAAGGGAAGCTATTTTGCATCAAGTAGTTTAAGTAATTTACCTTTTCTCTTTCCATATGCCCTTGCATTATAATGTGCCACTGCTTTCAAGAGGTAAGTGCGTCATGTATCCTTTATTAATTTCAATTTTGTTGGGCTGCAATTTCTTCTAACAGTTCCAATATGTCATTTTGAAGAAACTGGTGGCCTTGGAAGATACAAAGTATGATATCGTAGTAATATTTTAAAATGCTTTTCTTTTTACAGAAAACACAAGTGACAAAGTTAGTATCCACATTACTGGAGAGGAAATATGGTGATTTATATATGAGTAAAGAGCATGAATGTGTCTGATTTTTGCAAAATTAACATTTTGCAAAACCGCTGTCATTAAAAAAAAACACAATTTAGTGTTTTCAATAAGTTTGGTTTGCATTGCTATGTTGTAGTGAATTGCTTTTTGGTAATAAATAATAATATTTAACTTTTGCCATAAAATATATGTGGGGTTTGCTGTGTAGTGGTTTATAAGACATAATGCTTGGGGGAATGTAATTTGTGTCAGTCAAGACTGTTAAAAGACAAAGAGAAAGATACAAGAGAAAGCATAACATACGTAGCGCTAGCAAATAACATGTACAAAACTGAATTGTTTTCCAAATTCACATAACAAACCAGTGTTCCCAGGCAAAGTTCCTTAAGAACCTTTTTGATTTTTTTTAGCAATGTTGCTGGAAGTTTTATACCTCTACATGTACAGTTGTGTGACTCTAGATACAAAGTTTATACATACCTTTCTACATTAGCTAAGAGAGGTAGTTAGTGGCTTATTAAATGACATAGGTCGTTGGCATAGACATTGGGAATCACTGTGGAATACCCTTAAAACCTCGCTTTTGTGTCTGTTGGTCTTGATGGTACACTGGCTGGTGATTAATAGCCTTAAAAATAGATAAAAATCACATTAGATAATAAATTAATTCTGTGTTATGATTAGTCTGAGCATGTGCTGAAATGTATCATCACAATGTAGATTAGAATTGAAAATATATAATATTTAACTATTTTAGGCATACCAGAGAATTAATGATCAAATTATTAGAACAACTTTATTCCAGTGTGGCTGTGGTCTCACTAATTGAATAGTTCCATGTTCCATACCCTTGGGAATATGGTACACCATGGTACTAGTGAAAGATCTCCAAGCCCTAATTTATTATTTAAATTCTTATACACAAAGATTTTGACTAGTTTTTAGAGTCCATAATAAACAATTTTACTTATAAAGGGGAAAAATTGTGCCTTGGAAAAATAAATATAAGCATGTAGGTTAAATATATGTATTTTTAAATTCAGCATTCAGATTCATTAATTTATTAGATATTACTGTCCATTGTGCTAGGTGTTTATGAGTGGATTATGTGATTTAATTCTCATTCAGACTTTGAACACTGAGAAGTTACTTAATTTTCTCAAGTCATGCATTTGTAAGTGATTAAGATTCAAGCTTAGGTTTTTCTGAAGCCAGTTTGACATGCCTTCCTCTGCATTACCTGACTGTGATCCTGTTCTGTTACTTTGAACTAGTATTTGTTTTGAAATGGGTTGAAGCAGTATAAATGAATAATGTGCATAAACTACAGTTGGGTTTGATAGTACTTTTTTTGTTTTTAATATCAGTTAGGGGATCTACCCTAACAACAAACTGTGTTTGTGTGGTTTTCAGAGTGTCTTTACTTAAATTAAACTTAATGCCCTTATAAGAATTGTGAAAGAAAAAGAAATTATAACCATTTCACTGTTTAGTAAAGAGGGGCTTCTGTAGATTTCACCTTGTCCAGGGCAGAGGGCAAGTGGCAGCATAGTCAGGGTGTGGAGCCAGGTCTTCTCATTGTCACGTTAGCACAAATGCCATTGCAGTGTATGATGCTCCATTCCACCTGGGCACATTTTCTGAAATGCTTGGAAATATTCGTTTGATGTATACAAATTGGCATCTTTAGGTCAAAACCAATCTAGTCTCCATTTGTTGCCACTTACTACACAGTAGAACCAGTTCCCTCCCAACTTCATGTTGATATAAAACTTTCCCCCCTAAACTTAAAAATGTTTAACTATGTATCTAAAATTCTGTTCAGGGGAGGTTATTTTGAAAAGCTGTTTCCCTGCTATATAAAATCATAAGGCAGAGGAGAGTATGCTTTAAGTCGTGGCTACAGCAGAGTACATATCAATAAATGCTGAGATCAGCATACTCCTGCGTCCCACCCCCCTTCAGTGAAACTCAGCCCTCTGTAGAGTTTATGAAACTGACTTTGATATATATCCAGGAAATACAGCTACACTGAGCAGTGTTAATATTAAAACTGTCATAATGAATTGCTAGTTACTCTGACTAAGCTTCATTTCAGGATTGGTTCAGCAGTGTGTTGGCAAACTATGTACAGTTTATACTTCAGTCTTCTCTGTCCATAATGGTGTATAAATATATTTGTCTTTAATGATTCTACAATTAATAGGCTGTGTGAATGAATTATGTTTTGAGATCTTCCTTCTTTAAATGTTATTAGTGTAGTTCCTTCACTATACCATATTAGGCATGCCTTTTTGAGTAATAATAAAAAATAATAGAAAATGAAAGCATGAATTCCTATGAATCAATATCAGACTTACTGGGATTTGCTTGTGAATAAGCATGGTAATGACAGACAGAGGAGAGTATGAAAATTAAGTGGTAGCCCATTATTTATGATCCAGTATGCTTCCTATATTTTCTGTCATAATCACATTTTTTAAAACTAAGAGAAAAATCAAATAGCATGTTATTTCTTTGTAGTATCTGTTTCAGGATAATTGTTTTTTGGCTTTTTATGTTTTTATCTTACTCCAAGTTAACATACAGTTTCAGTTGTACAATATAGTGATTTTGGCAGGGGATTAAGTTTTTATTTTAATGATTCAGGATAATTTTTGTGAGATTGCATTTGCTATTAATACATACTTCACATGTTATGTGAGTGAAAGACTTTCTCTGATTTTAAGTGTTTCTAAAATGTTCTGTTTCTACATCTTACATCCAGTAATTATTTTATTCTCTCCCTTTTGTTAGGAACATAATAGAAATTTGGATTCATGCTAAAATGAAATAAATGAACCTAGAGATCTTTTTAAATAGTGAATCTTTCTCTGTTAACATATAACAGAATTTTGACTAATATTTGTTCATTTTTGTTTGTGTTTACATGTTTATTTTGAAGCATGGTGTTTATGTGTAATATCTTCATGTAAATTCATTGTTTTGAATTTCATTATTTCATTTTTTATTTTCTTTTTTCTTTCTCTTTTTTTCTATCCCCCCCCCCATTTTTTTTGCCTCTTATTTGTCCATTTTCCATTATCCTGGGAACATCAATGTCTTCTCTACTCTGTTACATATTTCTTGTGTGTATTATTCTTCCTTCAGTAACCCTGGCACTGTGTAAGTACCTAATCAATGGTTCCTTTTGTAATTTCATCATTGTCTCTAACTTTCCATCTTACTTTCAATTTAATACCACCAGCAAACTTGGTTAATGTCTTCTCCATGCAAGAATTTTCAAATTTGTTAAGGAACCTAGGAAACATGTTTTTCATACTAAAGAACTTCTTCTAAATCAGTGGGTATGTTTTCCGCTTTGGCGGTGGGAAAAATCAGTAAGCTGCACCTTCAAAGAGAGAAGTATTGTAGACCGTGTATACTGGAGTTAGAGACATAGTTTTGGTCTCTCTTGTTTAGTATTTTTTAAAAATATGAATAAAGTTGCTAATTGTGAATATCTGTATTTTGAAATAAATTATTTGCTTTTGGTAGTTAAATTTATGTTCTATCTCAAATATATTTTTAAAAAATAAAATCATTGAGATGACTCTCTTCTTTATCACAGCCATCAGAGTTTAGAGTATCAGAACCTGAAAAGCTAAGTGAATGTTTAGAAACTTCATATCACTTAACACAGGGCCTTAAGCTGTGGTGAATATCAGAGATTCAGAGGTGTACCATGCTTTTTCCAAGTACGTTGTGGCTAAAATGTATTCTTAAGTGGTGTCATTTTATTTTTCCCAGTGTACTTACTCTTAGCTTGACACCACTGTTTTGTATTTTTACAGACCAAACCTTTTGTAGAAAATAAAATAATCTTATAGTTGAAATTGGCACCATTTAAGAGTAAACTGCATTCAGTAATTTCAGAGAAATTTAAACTTTAAGTTTAGTAGCTAAATATGAAGTTTTTCAAGTAATTGCATAAGATCTTTACCTTATGTCTGTTTGTTGTCTGTTTAGGAAATTATATCTTCTAAATGTAGTGTGTTTATGAAGTACTCTGTGTATTCTGATTTTTTAAAAATTCTTTTTTTAAGATTTCATTTATTTATTTGACAGAGATCACAAGTAGACAGAGAGACAGGCAGAGAGTGGGGGGGAAGCAGGCTCCCTGCTGAACAGAGAGGCTGATGCGGGCCTCAATCCCAGGACCCCGGAATCGCGACCTGAGCTTAAGGCAGAGGCTTAACCCACTGAGCCACCTAGGCGCCCCCTAAAACCCTCTTTTAAAAAAGATTGGGTTTTTAGTGAAGTAATTAATATCAGATATTTCACTTTTGGAATCTTAAAATTTTACCATAAGCTATAAATATTTTGTATGTAAATATTATTTACTCTGTTATTTTTCAAGATTTATTTATTTGAGGAAAAGAGAGTTCATGGGGATGGGGCAGAGGGAGAGAATCTCAAGCAGATTCCCACTGAGCGCAGAGCCCCAACATGGCTAGTCTCATGACCCATGATATTGTGACCTGAACCCAAGTGGAAACCAAGGGTGGGACACTTAACACTTAACTGCTGAGCCAACCGAGGCACCCTTCTTCTGTTCTTTATATATTCTGATGATCCATAGTCTTTTTAAAAAATTTTATTTATTTATTTGACAGACAAGAGATCACAAGTAGGTAGAGAGGCAGACAGAGAGAGAGAGAAGAGGAAGCAGGCTCCCTGACAAGCAGAGTGCCTGATGCCGGACTTGATTCCAGGACCCTGAGACCCCGAGACCATGACCTGAGCTGAAGGCAGAGGCTTACCCCACTGAGCCACCCAGGCATCCCTGAGGACCCCATAGCCTTAAAACATGCATTTCAAATAATGTTTTTAGTGATCATAAAAGAAGCCATTATGTAATCATTACTGTGCATTAGGTACTTTAGAGAACACTTCACATATATTATTGATCTTATTTATTCCTCAAAACAACTCTTTGGGGCGCCAGGGTGGCTCAGTGGGTTAAGCCGCTGCCTTCGGCTCAGGTCATGATCTCGGGGTCCTGGGATTGAGTCCCGCATCGGGCTCTCTGCTCAGCAGGGAGCCTGCTTCCTTCTCTCTCTCTGCCTGCCTCTCCATCTACTTGTGATTTCTCTCTGTCAAATAAATAAATAAAATCTTAAAAAAAAAAAAAAAAACTCTTTAAGGTAAATGCAGTCCCTTTTCCTCTGATGGGGAGAAGTTAAATGACTTGCACGAAACACCCACTAAGTGAAGGATGTCATGCTTGAAACTATTACTTGTCTGTTTTTAAAGCCAGTGTTGATGTTAATCCCATCATATTGTTCATTGGGCAAGAACACTTCTAGTATACCAAAACAGTTTTAGGAGTGTAACTTTTAAAATGACAGCAGTCCAGCGACATTCTGATAGTACTGTGAGTTTGTAGCAAGGAGTTACACCCAGGAGGTTTTGACACTCACATCTGATACTCTTTTAGCACTTCCTCTGCTTGGATCTTACGGCAATAGTCTGCTAGTCCAGACTTAGGCTCCTTTATCTCTCCTGGAATTAGACTTAATAGCTTCCAAAAGTTTGAGTTTGTCCTGTTTTGATGGGGAGGGAGAAGAGAACAGAGTATTCATTATGTTAGTAGATCTTAGACCAAAGTATTAATGTATTTAATAAATTCCTTAATGTTTATGCTTTGTTAATAGAAAAATGAATGTTCTTAGCAAACTCATAGTTCTTGAATTCTATAGTTTACAATCCCTTTCACACATATTATTTCATTTAATGCTTAGAACAGTGCCACTTGTATTTGATATACTCATCTATAAATGAAAAGAAAAAGGCTCAGTGAGGTTGGCTTGTCCAGAAGTCACACATCTGTAAAATCATAGAGCCAAGATTTACATCTTGGTGTTTTGATAAATTTATTGGTTTCCCATATACCACAGCTCTTATTCCCTACACTGACCCTGCACATAACTTTATTTAGAATGATGGATATCTACACATGAATGAGAAAGCCATAGAAAGTAACAGTTCTGACCCTTTTCAAAATTATGTTTGGAATTACTGACTTAGCCTATACTAAACCATTCCCGGGAATTACTGAGTTAGCCTGTATTGAACCAGTTCCCGGGAGTAGTGAAGATACATTCCTTTAATTTTGTGAAAGCCAGTACATTTTGGGAATATGTTGATATTTAATGGTGGTTGCAAATTATAGTCCATAGCTGTGTTTAGTGAAGCATAAGATAGGTAGAAGAACAATACATGTAATTACAAAAAAAATTTTTTAACTGTGGACTTTGCAGTTCTCATTATTTTCCTTCTTTTCTTACTCTTTTCCTTTTCTTTATGCTGGAATCTCTCTTCTGCTGCCTTCTTCTGTCCATTAAAAGGAGAACCCCACCTAAACGGTAAACTTTCTTTTGGATAGATACTTATATTATTTTATGTTAGCATATAAATGTCTTTTTTTTTTTTTAACTAGTTTCAGAAAAAGTCTATTACAGCAGGGCATCTTTTTAAAAAATCGAGGCTGAGTTCACTAGGAAAAGCAAAGATATATTTAAAAAAGCATTGATATTAAATGTGTAAATTATAATTAATTTGGTAGAGGATATTTTATCCTTAACATGATTTAAAAATTTGTAATTCTTTCCTTCCTAGCCCACCAAGAAAACACATTGTGGAGCGCAATACGGAGTTTTATCACATACCAACTCATAGTGATGCCAGCAAGAAGAGACTGATTGAGGACACTGAAGATTGGCGTCCACGGACTGGAACGACTCAGTCTCGTTCTTTCCGAATCCTCGCCCAGATCACTGGAACTGAGCATCGTAAGTTAATACCTAGGGATTGTAATATACAAATGTTCTTTGGCATAGAGAACAGCATTTAGACAGATGGGTAATTATTGGAAAACAGTAATTTTCCTGAGGCAGTTTGCTTTTAAATTATGCCATGCATAATATGGTTCACATACATAAGCTAGCCCAGGAGAGTTGCATTGAAAAGTGGAGCAGTAGTAGCAGCAGTAGTAGTGCTGACCATAGTACACAGCCAATGACAGCATGACATGGGATGTTTTTTATTGTCTCTGCACAGCTTGACCATCTGATATTGACTGGTACAGGTAATTGTTCAAATGATTTTTCAAGTTAAAAAAAGTCAACTAATGTTGGATATTACTTATTATATTTCAGTGAAAGAATCGGATACTGAAAATACAAAGAAGGCAAAGTAAGTTGTCCGTTTCTTTGGTTGATTGGAATGCTTTCCTTTACGTGAATGATCTCGCTTTATTTTTTCACATTTTCCAGTGTAGTGGTATGGCTTTTTGTCTTTGTAACTAGAAGCTAAGCATTTAACTTTGGTATCTTTGGTGGGACTTAACTGTGGGATTTAAAAACTTAGAGATTTCTGAATTAGTAGATACCGTCTGCATTTCATGCAAGGTTAATATCCTTTCGTATTGAAAAAAGTGGGCAGAAGAATATAATTGGGAGTGCTTTGCTAACGCTATGGGTCTTCGTGAGTGAGATGGTGTTGTCTTGTAGAAATTTTGTTTTTGGGCATAAAAATGGGTTTCCAAGAGGGCTCTATGTATTAATTTCTGTGTTTATAAAAATGCTCTACCCTTAAAATCTTTGCTATTAAATAAAATAGTTATGTAAAATTAAACTTTTAAAAAGCATGTTTTCTGCATGATGAACTAAGTGTAGAAACTTTTTCTTTCTCTTTCTTATGACTCTTCTATCACTTTTCTTTTCTTTTCTTTTCTTTTTTTTTTCCCACAGGGAAAAGATACCCCTTCACGTCTTTAGTCCCAAATACACAAAATTACGTGACTGGCACCATGAAGTTTCAGCACGTGCTCTTAACGTACAGTGATTTATGAGTCTTGCCCCCCAAGCAACCGGCACATAACCTTTTCATTCACTTTTTCTTTTTTTCCAACCTCACAGCAAAATCTGTATTAAATTTGCCTTACGAAAAAATAGAATCTTTTCTATACTTTTCTAACCATTTCCTGCAGTTGTAAAAAAAGAGGAAGATTAACTTGTTTTGTGCTAGTTGGTAGCTAACAAATCTTAAACCAAGAGAGTAAAGTAAGGGACTCTGATCTGTTCAGTGGTCTTATATCTGTTTCCATTGTTATTAGGGTAGTAATGTTGGAAGAGGAACTCTATTTGAAGTTGAATTTGGTTGGTTGTGTAAAGCAGAGGCAGATGAGCAAATAATATTCTCATCTAATTTTGAAAATACACCGTTAATGTTACTACCTTTCCCAAGATTACTTTTAAATTCATTATTACATAATGTTCAAAGTGGGTTGTAAATTATCCTAAGTAAGCAAGTAGGAGGAGGCAAGATAAAACAGAGAAGACTTTATTAGAATAGAGTTTATTGTAGATTTGGGTATTTTTTAAAGCAGGTATTATTTCAGGATGGCTATGAAGAGAAGGAGGCCCAGATTTGGCACCTAAAAAAGGGAAGAAGAGAATTCTGCCCCTATTTGCAGTGGGGAAATTGAGTGTTCTTTTAGTCTGGTTAGCTTCAAAAATCCCATTTTCTACCAAAAGAAATATTTCCAAACTGGTGGATGTTCTTAGGGTATAAACAACTTCAAGGCATTAACTAGTAAGAAATAGAAAAGATAGCTTTGTTTTGTTTTTAAATGAACATAAAATAAATTATAAATGATTCTTTATGTGACATCAGAAATATTTTACTTAGTGATATAAACTATTGTGTGTTGCTGCTATTCTTAGGAAACTATATTTTGGGCAATACATGCAAGCTAATATCCGACCAGATATGCTTTCTGTTTTGTAAAATAATGTATTATACGTTAGTTCTAAATTCAGTAATAAATGCATTTTGAAATTTGGAAAAGTACTGTAATAAAGTTGCCTTTAACTTAGCTTTGTAATTGTTTTCTGTTTCCCTGAAACCAGTAACAGTGCTGTCCGGGACTTGTTACACTATCACTTGGATAAAATAAATAACTCTCTGGATATTTCATTTGCAAGACATTTTTAATTTTGCAAGGCTGCTAGAATGAGTGTGAAGTATGACAAAGGCCCATTTTTTTTTTCCTGAATTGTCATGTTATTTGACATAATACCTTATGTGAGTAACATAGAAAATTAGATTGTTGCACAGCATAGCATTAGTCTTCGTGGAAAATGATTACTGGGGGATTTTGCCTGCATTCAAGGCATTTAAAAATTAACATATTATTATTACTACTATTTTTTATAAATGAGGTCTACTACACCCAGTGTGAGGTTCAAACTCACAGCCCTGAGGTCAAGTGTTACATACTCTACTGACTGGGCCAGCCAGGTGCTCCCATTCAAGACATTTTTATTTTTCTGTGTTTTTATTTTTCACTTTGATGTAACCATAGACTAGAACAACTACCTGGTAATTTGGAGAAACTAACATTAATTTCAGTTAATGTTTGATTACTATCTAAAATTTTGTACACAAAATGTATTTAAAGATCTAGGATTTATTTCCACTGTACTTCGTAATTTAGTAAGGTTTCCCTCTTCTACTGTATCAGATACTGCTTGTGGCTTTATGATCCTGACATCAATCCATTATTACTGTGTCTATGGCCTCTGTAAGAAAATATTCTTTCTTAGAACAGGCTTTCCTATACCTAGTAATTCTCATCCATCTAAAAAGATGATATTTGAAAGTAGATGGAATGAAATTCTCATGAAAATAAGCGTAGGGTAGAGTAAACAAAATATTTCCCACCAAGCACCAAACTTCTAGAGTAACTATGTAGTTGAGAGAGAGAGCTACTAGAATGAGAATTTTAGGTAAATAAAAGATTTTCTCCCTAGTAAAGACAAGTGAACATGTATAGAACTTAATAAGATGTAATAAGTACAGTTGAAAATAAGAATTTAGTACCTCCCTGATTAAAAATAAAGTACTTAATATCTCATTGAAAGCATTTACTAAGGTAAGTAGAGTGATCTATAGCTGAGTATGAGTACAAGTGTTCAGCCTGGATCACAAAGACATTCCATTTGACCCCGTCAGAGGTTGAATTCCTGTGTTCAATTAATCTTCTGGGACATCTTATATTCCTAGTTTAAAAGCTAGCCAAATATTGTAAAAGCTCCTTGCAAAAATATTATTCTAAGTCTAGTGACCTAATTTATAGCTTGTTTTTGTTTGTCTCTCTTATACAGACTTTCTTTATTATAAGCTTGTTTTTAGTGTAGAATTTGAAAGTTAAGAATTTTCAACGTTTTTGCAAGGTTTTACCAATTAGAAAATGGAATGTCTCCCACAAAGCGAATATTTTTGTTACCTTGAAAAATTTATTATTTATGGAAACAAATACTCATTTTATACAGTCTTATGCCATTTAAGATGCCCATTAGGAAGACTCAGATAAAAATATTGTAGAGAACTTTTTTTTTTTTTAAGATTTTATTTATTTATTTGGCAGACGGAGATCATAAGTAGGCAGAGAGGAAGGCAGAGAGAGAAGGAAGCAGACTCCCTGCTGAGCAGAGAGCCTGATGCGGGGCTCGATCCCAGGACCCTGGGGTAATGACCTGAGCTGAAGGTAGAGGCTTTAACCCACTGAGCCACCCAGGTGCCCCTGTAGAGAACTTATTAATAAAAATTATGATATTAAGATAGAGAGTAACTGTCCCGTGTTATATTCAGATTTATTCAGAAATTTGTGTGAATTGATTTCCCCAGATTAAAAATCTCATAATATTTTGCATCTCTGATTCATATTTAAAATCCTATAAATCACAAATAACCCATTTGTTGTCTGAGTTATTCTTCTATGTGAAATAATTACTTAAATGCCAGGCACAGATATGTACTAGGAGTTAAATAATGAGTAGCAGATAAATACATAAACAAGGTGATCTGAGGTAAATAAATTAGTATAAAGGAAATGTGGCCCACACATGGAGGGATTCCTTAGGATTTGTGGACCTCTGAGGAGATAACCTTAATGCCATCACCTGAGAGAGGAAGAAGAGTCAGCCATGCGATGACTTTGGGTCTCTGTTCAAGGCAGATGAAGTGAGTGTGGAAACCCTGAGGTGAAAAGGAACATGGCAAGTATACAGAACAGAGCAGAAGGGGCAGTATAGCCAAAATACAGTATATGATAGGAAGCATGATTTAAAGATGTAATATGTATATTTGTATCTTATATTTCCCATATTATCCACAGCATTTTGAATGGGAAGTTGTCTTCGATGTAACTACTTTCAAGAAAAATTTAAAAATGAAGAACTAAGGAGGTTTATTAAAATTTTATCAAAGCTAAATAAAGTACATTCATTTACTTAGTGTTGCTCTGGGCGTAGTTATAATTTTTATGCTTTTCCCATTAGACCCAATGAAGACTTATGAAAAGGAGGCATTATTATAGTATATGTTGATAATGCATTAGTAGAGATCAAAATTCCCTGTAAAACACACATAAAGACATTAAAAAACAAAACCTTTAATGTGTAGAAATTAGACATAAAGTACCTTCATTCATAATTTAGGGATGACTTTGAAAGTTTAGTTCTGTCTATAAAAACATATCAAGAATTGTTTGAACTCATTCCTTGTTTGTCCCATTCAAGAAAATTACTTAAACCAAGTAAATATTTCCTTGTTCATTCTTTCCAAAATAGATGTCATTAATACAGAATGATAAGCAAGGAATGATAACTTCTGAGTTTGAGACTCAGATTCACAACTCATAAGTTTCTGCCCCTGAGTTTCCCACTTCTTTAAAATAAGAAAGTTTTTCAGTGGTGGACACTGAAGCCCTTCCAGATATCACCTCAGTGGAGGACTTGATACCTCTGTTGGTGTGTGTGTGTGTGTGTGTGTGTGTGTGTGTGTGTGTGTGTGTGTGTGTGTGTAGGGGGCAGATAGCCTTCAGGGGTCAGAGAGAGAGAGAGAGAGTGTGAGTGTGTGTGTGTGTGTGTGTGTGTGTGTGTGTGTGTGTAGGGGGCAGATAGCCTTCAGGGGTCAGTGTGTGTGTGTGTGTGTGTGTATGTAGGGGGCATATAGCCTTCAGGGGTCAGAGAGAGAGAGAGTGTGTGTGTGTGTAGGGGGCAGATAGCCTTCAGGGGTCAGTGTGTGTGTGTGTGTGTGTGTGTGTGTGTGTGTGTGTGTGTATGTAGGGGACAGATAGCCTTCAGGGGTCAGAGAGAGAGAGAGAGAGAGAGAGAGAGTGTGTGTGTGTGTGTGTGTGTGTAGGGGGCAGATAGCCTTCAGGGGTCAGTGTGTGTGTGTGTGTGTGTGTATGTAGGGGGCAGATAGCCTTCAGGGATCAGCCCCTTCACATGTCACCTCAGCAGCAGATGCCCTTCCTCCAAAGCGACAGTTCATGAGCTGACTTGGAGGGGTGTAAGGCTGAAGTGAAAAGCCCCTGACCATTTCAGCCTCTGTAGAGATAACCTGGCTCTTGTAGATCCCAGCTTGGTCCTCAGTTGTGTGGATTCTTCTCATTTCTTCATCTCCCCATCATTTTCTCTGTCTTTGTCACTTCTGATCCCTTCTCCTTGAATTTTCAACCCAGATCACAAACAGCATTTAGGGAAACCCTTAAAATGAAAGATCATGTTCGTGCAGCCAGCAAGGTATATGGAAGCTGAGAAGAGGTCACATTACTTCTCTTGCCTTGAGTAAAGGATGTTTTTTAGGTAATTGCAAAGAAGCATTCTGGGACTAACGAGTTGGTAAAGCAATTTAGAAATCAGATGTAGTCAAAGCTATATGAATGAATCAATGAAAAGCTTCAAAGTGGAAAATTAGGATGAACTCTGAGTAAATGTAATAAACTCTTGTAACTGACAAGCAGCACTTAACAAAATATTACTATGATTTTGTATGTTACAAATTTGCCATATGCACCATTTTAGAATAAACTGTATTAGCCATTTACATTTTATTTGAACACATCTGCAGTTTTCTTCACATCCATAAAAGTTCACTTTCTGTTTTCTCTTGGGGGAGTTGCTGCTGAGAAGCAGCATAGTAGGAAATGTGTAGGGGGAAAATACAGATCTTACAGGGCCAGGAGGATGCTAGTGGGGGCTAAGGATGCTAAACATCTTCTAATGCTCTGAATAATTTCACAGAATGAAGTGTGATCCTGCCCCAAATGCCTGTGGTGTGCCAGTGAGAATGACTGGGCTGAGGGCAAATCCTCCCTCTTCCAAGATACTCTTATTCCTTCCTACAGTTCCAGCCACACAGACTCACCCACAATGTGCCACCTCCATCGTCCATAGTGGCAGTAATCTTCTGAAGTAATATACTATGTACTTTCTACCACTCCTTTCCTAGTTTGAATTGTAGATCTTAGTCTATATGTCATAAATCTTCAACTAGAGTATGAGCTCTTTGAAGCTAAGAGTGTAAGTATAATAATATAAATTGGAAGGAAAAGGCATTATTTTTTTTTTTTAAGATTTTACTTAATTTGATGGGTAGAGATCACAAGTAGACAGAAAGGCAGGCAGAGAGAGAGAGGGGGAAGCAGGCTCCCTGCTGAGCAGAGAGCCTAATACAGGGCTTGATCCCAGGACCCTGATATCATGACCTGAGCCAAAGACAGAGGCTTTAACCCACTGAGCCACCCAGGCGCCCCAGGAAAAGGCATCCTAACAGGCTTAGTATTTCTTTCTAGATACAACTGTAACTATCTAAGTAAAGCTTTATACATTCAATATATAAATGGACATTTAATATAAATATATATAAATAAAATAAATACATAAGTAGTACAAATATAAAAAATATAAGGACTGTAAGATTCATCTCTGGTGAACTAATTCTTAAATTAGAAATACACTGTATTGGACAGCTCGGGCTGCCACCTAGATACCACAGACTAGGTAACTTAAATGACAGAAATGTATTTTCTAACAGTTCTAGAAGTTAGATATCCAAGACCAAGGTGCTATGCGGGTAGATTTCTGGGAAGTCTGTTCTGTCTGGCTTGCAGATGATCACCTTCTTCATGTGTCCTCACATGGCCTTTTCTCTGTTGACTCACACAGAGCTCTGGTGTCTCCTCTTTCTGTAAGAATACTAATCTTCTCATATCAGGGACTCACTTTTACGACCTCATTTAACTTGAATTACCATCTTGTAGGCCTTATATCAAAATACTGTCACACTGGAGGGTTAGGGCTTTAACATACGAATTTTGGGGGGAAACCATTCAGTCCATAATCTATACCAGTGGCCTTTTGGTACTAATATCAATTTGGCAGGTTAGTATCTAAAAAAAGTTATTCTTAAGTAGCCTCACTGACTTGGACTCAGAAGAATTGTTGTTAATCTCTGTTGTGGTGCCTCTTTTTCTCTTTTGGATTACAGGTGTTTTCCTCCTTGCCCTATATGTCTAAATAGAGTATAAGCTCTTTGAACACAGGTGTTTGCATATCCTTACCATATGTGGCACTAGTTAGCATTAATGGTTTCTAATTGCATATAAATGCATATTTCTCCAATTTCTTAGTTGTTAAATATTAGGGAAATTTTTAGCAGCATGGTAAACATAACTTTTAATTGAATATAAATCCAGGGTAAGTCAAGTTTTTATAAAAAATAAGGCCTTAATATTTGTATTCTAGGTAAAGTGGAACCATACCTTAGTTGCTTCAAAGGAGAGTTGTTGTGCATTGGCAACCTGATTGGCAAAAGTGTTGATGCTTTCTCTCTTCTGTTATCACTTGGTTAAATGGTTATGGAAGATACTTTATAAAATATGAAAAATTTGTTTCTTAATCCATCTTCCTTTGTGTTTTTGATCTTTTTCAGCATGACTAGCTTAGTACTCGTGTGATACGACAATACCTGACTAATTTTAGAAATGGGTGTATGAAATGCCTAGTACTCTGGAAAACCCAGAGTTTTTTCATTCCTAAGGAAATGAAGTTTGAGGTTAAAGAGTCTAATCTGCAACATTGACTGAAAAGAAGCAACAGCTATATTATCAACAGCATATTAACTGTGGAAAGCTAATAATAATATGTGATTTACCAGAGTAGAGAATTATGGGGGGCTATAGGAGATTTCACTGAGGGGCACCTGGGTGGCTCAGTCAGTTAAGAGTATGCCTTCAGCTCAGGTCATGATCCCCAGGTTTTGGGCTGCCTGCTCAGTGGGGAGCTGGCTTCTCACCACCTCCACTTGTTCTCATTCTCTCTCTCAAATAAATTTTTTTTAAAAAGGAAATTTCATTGAAAGATAACTTTTAAAAAATTTATATTTATACCTAAACTACATCATTGTGTCAACACCATACAATTTATCTTAAGTTAAAGGGTGATTTTCTTGATCTCACCATCTTTTCAGTTTCTATTATAAAGTAAAATATTTAATCAGCAGTTTTAAAATTTTCATACTTATAGAGGCTTATATGAATGAGTAAAAAATAGCATTTTGATTAGCAAAAAGATGTATAAAATTATGATCAGAACATATTTTATCAGTCTTTTACCTCTCTTGCTCAAGTAATGGTAGTTTCTGATTTTTCATATATTATGGTAAGAATAATGTATGATAGGAGTTTTTAATTTTCAAAGACTTAAAATATCCTTCAAGGGAGTAGTAACTGCCTCTCCCTTTGGTAGGAAAATAGTTCAAACTCTAGTCACCAGTTACATTACACAAAGCAATGAAACAGTACTAGGGGGAAAAATCCTCCGTGTATGGGCCGTCCTGTAGCACTAAGTTAATGTCTACATGCTTTCTAGCTGAAGGCTGTCAAAACAGATTTTAAATTACTTCCTGAATAGAAACCTATCATTTTTGTACATCCATCAAAACTTTAGAATGCAGAAATTTCATAAAGATTTCCAAACATACTCTTTTTATAGCAGGTTTTAAAAATAATTTTAGTTTGTTCACAGATGTTCTGGTACCCCACATAAAATAGTTTCGTGAAGAAACAGTTGGCTGACCTGAGCCAGGTCTTCCTTCAGTTGCTGTTTCACAAATATACTGGGCTCCTGTTGTTTATCCTTTTTGAGACACATGTCACTTGAGTAAATTACCTAAAACTTATTCTTCATAAGCCATACAAAGAAATCAGGGATCACTCCCTAGTCTCATATTCCCATACTTAAATATTTTTTAAAAAGATTTTATTTGACAGAGATCACAAATAGGCAGAGAGGAAGGCAGAGAGGGGGAAGCAGGCTCCCCACTGAGCAGAGAGCTTGATGTGGGGCTCCATCCCAGAACCCTGGGATCGTGACCTGAGCCAAAGGCAGAGGCTTTAACCCACTGAGCCACCCAGGCGCCCCTCCCATATATTTTTACGAAGTGTAAGAACAAGTGGATTTGCTCGAAAATACACAACACAAAGGCATCCATAGCAGAGTCTTTTTTTTTTTAACTTATTTTTATTAACATATAAGGTATTATTTGCTCCAGGGGTATAGGTCTGTGAATCATCAGGCTTACACATTTCACAGCACTTACCATAGCACATACCCTCCCCAGTGTCCATAACCCAACCACCCTATCCCCACCCCCCCACCCCCCAGCAACCCTCAGTTTGTTTCATGAGATTGAGTCTCCTAATTTTAAAAAATAAAAATAGTAACAGATAGAATCTCTTAGTGCAGAGTACATTTGTCAACCTAGAAAAAAGTCCATAGGTCCAAAAAATGGGTATGTAACCAAGCACTAATTTTTGTCTATTGCAAAATGTGGAGTATTTGAATTTATCTCATTTCCCTTTCTACTGGTGGGTTATACTGTCCTATGCAAATACTGGTTTGGTGACCACTGTATAATGTAAAGATCGCCATCTATTGAATATAAGTGGTTACTACACTTCAGTTACTTAATGAGAAGTACTTTAGAATCATTGAAGGAAGTAACAGTTTCTATCTACTCTGTATTTTCACACAAAAATTGTTCATTACTCTGTTTAACTCTGGAAATACTTGTCTACTTTCCTAAATTAATCTGGGAAGACTACCACTTACAAGTATTTTTTAAAAATAAAAATCATTACTTGTGATAGCAAAAATTGACTTTCATGGTCCCAATGCTCATTGTTGAAAGATATAAACAAACAAAAATCATCCAAATCCAGAGGTAAATATGGAAAAAAAATTGGTTTATTTACATTCTGGAGATGCCTGAAGGCACTAAGTTCCTTAGAAGTTTTATCAGACCACCATACTATTTGGATAAATTCTTTCTGCTTCACCTGTATGGAGGTAAATCACATTGAAATTATTTTATTGAATTAAACCAGAAAGTAAAAGGAACTTACCTTCTTGATTAAAAGTCACTACTGTTGAAGACTCCTCCTGTAATGAACTTTACTTTTATTTTTTTAAGATTTTTTATTTACTTATTTGACAGAGGTCACAGGTAGGCAGAGAGGGGGAAGCAGTCTCCCCCACTGAGCAGAGAGCTCGATGTACGGCCTGATCCCAGGACCCTGGGATCATGACCTAAGCTGAAGGCAGTGGCTTTAACCCACTGAGCCACCCAGGTGCCCATGTAATGAATAATTTCAAAAGATGTCACAACTTAAAGAACATTGGTGATAGGCAGTCTTCATCCATGATGGAAGGCTTAATTTTCTATCCTTTGTCACTATTCAATTTTTAAATATTTTAGTCACATTGAAAGTTTCAGGAGACCAGGTTTTTCTACCTTTGTTATGTGAAAGTGTGTTGATTATGATAGTATGATTTTATAAAAGAAAATTGAAGAAATATATTACATAGTGTATAAAACACATGACAGATATGGATATTTAGGCATTTCAATTTTCCATTTCTTAGTCAAATTGAAGAAGTCCTTTCAAATTAAATCAATCTTAAAAGCAGGCTCAACAGTTTATGTCTCTCCTTTTGTTTTTCTTTATTTTTATGACTAGTAACAGTATGTTGAATGCTACTTCTGTGTCCAGTTTTGTGAGAGGTGTTCACCTCCAAGTTGTACCTAATTAATTATCCTGAAGAGTCTGCATTTATTTCTTTGAATAGAGTGTGTTAAAGCTAGGATGAAATCTATGCAATTTTTGGATTAGAGGTACATATTTATATTGTCTTTTCACATACTTTATTCTTTGTCCCAATATCCTAGTAATTCATGAGAAAAAAATTTGAGAATAAGTTTCTGAAAGATTTTAATTAATAAGAAGTAACAGTTTTAAACAAACTTGGTGGACTCAAATTTATTCTTTGCTTACTACAATGGCATCAAGTATCGGATATTAAATGAGCAAATTTCTTAACAAAGATACTGAAACAGTACCACATGCATGTTAAGAAAATGTACATTCACACACACAAAAATATTTAAATATGAAAAATGAAATGACCAGACAACATTAAGAGAGTAAAAAAGTGGTGTTGTCAGGGGTTACTGTAAATTAACAAATGCTCATTGTTGAAGGATATAAACAAGCAAACAAAAGTCACCCAAACCCAGAAATAAATACTGAAAAAGTTCTGGTTAGTTAGTTTACATTCTGGAGGGAATTAAATTCCCAAGTAGAAAGGGATTCTAGATGAGCTCCCAGTGGTCTGTTTTTCTCAATGGTTTATAATCCAACATTTAAAGAACTTACAGAAGAGACTTGGTAAGTAAAACTATAATGCATTAAAAAAAAAAATCCTGGAAAATGGGAAAGAAAGTAGAAGACTAGGAACAGGTAAATGTACTATTAAGTTTCAAAGAAGAAAAAAACTTCTAAACTGTAAACTAGTTTGAACTTGATGTCACCCGGAAAAAAATCTAGAAGACATTTTTAAAGCCTTGCCAGTGAGCACCAAGGAAAGGACAGAATTGCCAAGACCCAGAATTAAGTTCTCAAGAAACACATCACACCGAATTCAACACATTTTTGGTAGATTGGGGGAAATGTTAGTTTTAACAAGTCATCAAAGAAAGGCTCTTAAGATCCCATTGAATTTAATAATGAAAATGAAGTTAATGATTATCAAATTTTTAGATTTATATTAAGTTGAAGGAGTTGAACAAAGGATATTGTTTTAAAGGATCAATTCATGAGTTGGATGAGGGCTTCTACAGCTTACTTCCTAAATTTCTGGCTATCCCGAAGTGGGGAGGGATGGCATACATATTCCATAACCAGATCATCCTTGGAACATATATTAGGAGTCTAAGACCCAATGTTGTAGGAGAAAGAAAAAAAATTAATATAGTTATGTGTAGTTTGGGTCAAATAATTTTTCTCTTCTGGGACATAGTTGGTGGTAGGGATGGATAAAGTTAACAAAAATAAATGTAAAAAAAGTTAGTAATTTTAGAAAAAAAATAAACCCAATGTAAGTTAGTCATGTCCTATGACTCTCAAAATTATGAGGCAAGCAATAGTTTGATTCTACACTTAAAAAATTTCACCTGGCAAATTATGATTAATTCTTGGCATTAATGTCTGATAATTACGTAGGTAATCCCAAGAAAGTAAACTGGAAAATCATGGGACAGTTAAGCTATTTGGGTCAGAAGTATTTATATGAGTAATTGATTTCAGTTGATAATAGGGGCTAGTTCCTTGACCTAATTCTACAGCTATGTCTTCTTCTTCCTCAAACATTCTCCTTTAGTCTCAGACTTGAGTGATCCCTGCTCATGTTTATTATATTATATATGCATATAATAAACCCAGCAAGTGCTTATGAAATACTTATCATCTGCTACTCACTATTGTAGATGGTTGGTTTATAACAGAGGCAAGGCTCTGTCATGGATTTATCATCTCGTGGAGTAGACATGCAATAAAAAAGCAAATAATACAGTTTTATGTTGTGATGTTCTATAAAGAAATAATATAGGACAATATGAGTATAGTAAGGGGAGGGGAGGAATGAAGTCATTAGACACTGGGTAGGGAAAAGAAAACATGTGAGCTGAAACACGAATGATCTGAAGGAGTTAACCATGTACATATACAGAAGATAGGCTCTCTAGGCAGAGGGAACAGCAAGTGCAAAGGCCATGAGATAGGATTCAGCTTGGTGTGTTTAAGGATCTGAAAGAAGTCTACTATTACTGGAGCATAGTAAATAAAGTGATAAGAGAGTGATAAGAGATTGAAGTAGTCAGGAGCCAGATCATTTTTTGTCTTGTAAGTTGTGTTAAGGGATTTAGATTTTTAAGCCAATTAATTGAGGAGCCCAGTATAGGATTTTAATCATGGGAGTAGTATCTGATGTGTATTTTTAAAAGATCCAATCCTCTGAATACTATGTAAAATTGATTGTGAGGGAGAAAAAATGAACACAGGGGACGAATTATGTGTATTCCCTTTGTTCAGGCAAGAGATGTTATGAAGTTAGGCCAAGGAGAAGGAAATTGAATGGGTTTGTATTTTAGAATTTGTATTTAGTTTGTATTTAGAAGAAGTGCAGACAATGGGTTTGCATTTTAGAGGAAGTACTGACAATGGAGGGGGCAGGGTTTGATGAATAATGAAATACAAGAACCAGTGAATTTGGTAAGAATTAATTGAGTTGGTAAGAGTCAGTGAAATTGGGAACGGTCAGTTCAGTTCAGTAAAACTAATAGAGTCATGATATAGAGGGGTGAGTGAATTACAAAAAAAGGAGGTACTTAACATTCAGCTTTTAGAGGTATTTTTCTTATATATGAAAAGTAAAAGTTAAGAATTTTGGAGTACATGGCTCAGATGTTCCAGATGTCCATGGCTCAGATGATCTAAGACTTACTTCACTGAAGTGAAGAAGTCAAAGAACTTAGCAGTCAGGTTATTCCGTGATTCAACATGACAACACTGAAGTCATCAAGAATGACTGTTGAAATGGGTAAAGAGGAAGACAGTGAGTCAGGGCCTGAGGCAAATAGTGGATGAGGTAGAAGCAAGAAAATGAGATGAGTAGCTAGTGAGTGGTGTAATTGATGACATGAGCCTTGGAGGACTTGGGAATTTGGAGGATCTAAGACAACTGACGTTCGAAACAATATTGAGGAAGGCATTATCTCCAAGTTTATAAACATACAAGGTGTGAGAGAAAAGGAACCTCTTGAAGGGACTGCACAGAAAAATAGAGAGTACAGTGGAATAACACAGGATTTGAAAGGGTTGAGAGGGATGGGAATTTGATCAGATTAGGAGATACATAAAACAGTAAAGTCGCAAGAATCCAGGAGATGATGGATGACCCAAGGGGTTTGCACTTCTGATTGTGGCAAGTAAATGGATGGAGGGAGAGTGTGATGGGATTGATCCTCGTGGTCTGTTAGAGGAGAGAAAGTGGGCAGGAGAATGTAAGTTCCATGAGGGCAGGAAACTAAAGTGGACAGTAGAATACGTGAGGATGCCTGGCATGAAGTGGAATCCAGATGTCATCGTTGAATAAACGAGTTGGATGCAGTGATTAATGGGAGAGCTCAGGACGCGTGATCCAGAAGATTTAGCTAGATAGTGTATGACCCCTAGCTTTTGTTCTGTAATGCTAGTGGGATACTCATTGAAGCATGAGGTGCTTTGGTGGTATTCTCAAGATACCTGGCTTCTCCAAGGACTCTGGTTTGTGGCTGTTGCATAGGCATTTGGACAGATTCACATATATTTTCAAACAGGTAACAGATTGATGCAGTGGTACTTATTAAATAATATATCTTTTTATTCTGAATCTGAAATAATACCTTTATCATTTATAAATTCTTTTTATAGTATTAGGATTACGTTAATACTACAGAATGGCAGGTTTCTGCCCCATTGGGGAAGCTGTTTCTAGCTAGTTGAAATCAATAAAAGGAGCAATTAAGAAGAAATTGATGATCAGAGTGAGAGAGGCTATGGTTAGTGGTCAGTACCTTACTGATACCGAGGGATGTAGGCTTTTATCAGGGGATTGTTCCAAGTAATTTTAAAGTTGGTATTATCCCTTAAAATCTTTACATTATATTGGGGTTTTAGAATGTAGTATAATATATGCTCAATATTTACCTATCTTATCTTGAGATCCTATAGGAAAATTTTTCTAGGGGTGCATGGGTGGCTGAGTTGGTTACCTGTCTGCCTTGGGCTGAGGTTATGATCTCTAGGTCCTGGGATTGAGCCCCGAGTTGGGCTCCCTGCTCAGTGGGGAGTCTGCTTCTCTCTCTGCCCTTATACCCGGCTGATGCTCTCTCTCTCTGTCTCAAATAAATAAATAAAAATAAAAATTTTCTGAAAAGATCAAGGAATACCATAGAGTTAACTGACCTAAAGAGTTCATATAATGTTAAGACAGGGCATTATTCAATAATAACCCATCAGGGAAAGCAACAGTAGAGAAATATGTAAGAGGTAAAGCAGAATTTGAAAGGTGTGAATAAAATGGAATATATGTATATCAATAAAGAGCAAACTCTTTTCCCCAACACAAATAGTAAGTTCTGTTTGCTTCAGAGATCTCCCTTATTCTTTCCCTCTTTTCCTTGCTTCAGTAAAGTGGAAACCTCCAAGTCAGTCCTTTATCTTTGCTCTCACAAAAAAGTAAATCTCATTTTGAGTGGTATTTTCATGTTTGATCATTTATTTCATAATCTTCTTTTTACATCTAACATTCAGTCCTTTCTGCTTCCCCACGTGTAAAAAGCAAGGAGGCCCCTACTTGCTGTTTTTTAAGTTCTCTGTAAGGTACCATCTGTAATGAAGAATTAGCAGGCTTAAATAATGTTTTTAGGCTGCTACAGAGCAAAGGCTATTGAAATCAATTAATTAATTTGGCCTGTGATTAAGAGTGCCAGAAATTTCCAGCTGAAGTATAGTTGATTTAATTTTGCAGAAGGGAAATCCTAGTTACAAGTGAACACACTGACAGTTTTTATTTTCAGTAAGCCAGTGGAAGAGACTCCATTTTCCAGACAACTAGCCGTTTCCTTGGGTAAAATAAATAGCTTTGCTGTGCCAGTGAACCCTGAAAGTACGGAAGTCAGGTGTGATCCTTGTATATTCCATTTTCTGCTGAGCAGTGTTATTGTATGAATGTTTGCTTGTGGAAGAGTGAAAATACAAATGACACTTGTCATTTTCCTCTTTTACCTGGTATAAAATACACATTTTAAGGTATTGAATTTCTCCTCTCATTGCCATTTGGGGACGTAATAAATCAGTCACTCTATTCAGTTATTCTGTGATACTTAAAAAGAGAGTGAGGAGGCTTTGAAGTTTTTAGTTGGAAATTTGAAGTTTTTATGCTGCAAAAGAAAGTTTATACATCCTTTTTCACATATTTTAAAGGTTAGCCTTTGTAACAAATTTATTCTTACATAGTTTATATATCATTCCAAAACGGATGAGCCAGATTAGCATTTTGAAATTGTCTTACTGATGGAGAACTTTAACTTTCCAATCCTGCAATCAGGAATAGCCAGTAAAATAGTGCTAAAAACAGGCACTGAAGACAGGAGAAGAGGAGTGGTCACCTGGGTCTTACACCAAGATTAAAATGAGGATTGCACTCAAAAAGATAAACTGTATGATTCCACCTGTATGTGGTATTAAAGAAGTTAAATTCATGGGACAGAAAGTAGTGGTCACCAGAGGGTGGGCAGTGGGGAAAGAGAGTTGTTGCTGAATGGGTGTAGTTTAAGATTCGCAAGGTAAAAAAGTTCTGGAGGTCTGTTTCACCACAATGAGTATACTTAATACTACTGAACTATACACTTAAAAATGGTTAAGATGGTAAGTTTTATGTTGTCTTTTTTTTTTTTTTACTTTTCCTCTCATTTCTTTTTTTTTTAATTTTAATTTTTTTTTATTAACATCTAATGTATTATTAGCCCCAGGGGTACAGGTCTGTGAATCGCCAGGTTTACATACTTCACAGCACTTACCATAGCACATACCCTCCCCAATGTCTATAACCCGTTATCCATACCCCCCTCACCCCAGCAACCCTCAGTTTGTTTTGTGGGGTTAAGAGTCTCTTATGGTTTGTCTCCCTCCCAATCCCATCTTGTTTCATTTATTCTTTTCCTACCCCTGGAACCCCCCACGTTGCCTCTCAACTTCCTCACATCAGGGAGATCATATGATAATTGTGTTTCTCTGATTGACTTATTTCGCTAAGCATAATACCCTCTAGTCCATCCATATCATCATTATATTGTCTTTTTTACCACAATAAAAAGAAAACAATGAATGCAAATTGTCAATTGAATTTAGCCACAAAGAGATCATTATTGATCTTTGCAAGAATATGGTTTTATCAGGGCTGGAGGATGAAGCCCACTTGAGCTGATTGAAGACTGATAGTGTTTCTAGAGTAAAATTACTATTCCCTTTGGCTGTTAATGGGGATAGGAAAATAGAAGGGGAAGTCAGTTTTGTTGGTGGTATTACGGTTTTTTGTTCTGTTTTGTAATTTTTTTTTTGGTAACTTTTTTTTAAGAGAAGCTATCCTACAGTATTTTTGAATGGGGACTCAAAGCATGCAGTGGAGAAGGAGAATAGAAAATGCAAAGGAGATAGGTCAGTTGAGGCAGCTGAGAAAAAGGGAGGAGGTGGAGTCCACAGCATAAGGATCTTGCTTTTTGACAGTTGTCCTTTCTGGGGCATAGAAAGAGAGTTCCATTCCCTGTTCCTGGAGGATGGTGAATTGGTAAGATGAGCAGCATCATGCCTGGACAGGTTGCTAGCATGGGTCCCCTTTGGAAAGCACGGAAAGACACAATTGCTGAGAAAGATAATGCACAATAGTTCTTTGTTCATTTTTCCTGAGAAAAACAGGCCAAAAGGCTGCAAGCTCAGCTATCCAGACATATCTGGGAAGGATAAAGTCTTCATACCTCTCTCTGGTAAGAAATGAAAACTCATTTAAGTAACAGACAAAGCAGAGAGTTTGGCTGCTGTAGAGGTGCTATTAATTAGAGCTTCTTCCAATCCTAAAAGGAATAAATATTAGAGAATGACAGAATTAGAGCAGATATTGATGTCTGTTCCATATTAAATGAGGTAGTTTAAGATTTTCTTAGGTCTGGTATTTTTAGAGGTTGGCTAAGCAAAGGGATAGGTAATGCATGTGTGTGAGACGTGGGAAACCTGCCAAGCGCGTTTGTTTGGAAACTTGGAAATCTAGCTTTAGAAGGTATTTCATGAGTTGTGTGAACTTTATTCTCAAGTGGCACTCATTTTTCCAATCAACATAGTGCATGGAGGTTTTGGAAGACTGAACTCCAGCTTACTCCCTTTTCTTACCTCTCCTCATTATATAGTACTATGTAAACATTGATAATTCTTAGTTCTTTATAACTATATTTTCTTTTTTCTAGAATATTGATAATTCTTTATGTTGTAAAGGACATTTTTAGAGGTATTTTTGGAGGTCTAGTAATTTCTTAGAGGTTGATCATATGCCCTTCTTGCTTAGGTAGTAATATACTACCTGTTTAACCTGAACTGCTAGACAGTCTCCAGTCTCTAGAATGTACAGATATTTTCTAAGAAATATATGTATATTGTGAGTGATTTCTGTATTTAAAAACAGCAAGTTTTATTCATGCATTCATTCAACAAATATTTACTGTTTATTTTGTGGTTAAGTACTTTATTACACTTCATTTGTACCGTTAAACATTATGATCTCTGACATCACAGAGCTTCTAATTTAGTGAGGGAGTCTGGAATTAAACAAATCACCACACAAACTATATGATTACATTAATAACAAATAAGTTCTGTGACGAAAAGGTACAGGGTACTTTGAAAGCATGTGACATGGGCAGCCTAAGGTGATGGGGGGAATTGGGTAGTCCTCCCTGAGGAGGTGACATTTAAACTGAGGGCAGAAGGACATTGGGAATTAGCCCAGTGAAGGTATGGTAGAGAGGTAGGCAAAAAAATTGAGACTATGCAGAGGTCTTGAGATGGGAAGAAGCTTGGCCTGTTTCAGAAAGAGATGGAAAACCAGCTGGACTACAGCAAGCCAGGGAGGGGAAAAGGAAAAGCTCTGTAAGATAAAGCTGGAGAATAGGGAGCCCAGGACCACAATTACCTCTACAGCAGTCCTGCAAATCCAGCAGACAGGACCAGATTTGTATTGTCAAAAGTGAACTCTGGTAGCTCTGTAGAGAGGTTTTCCTCTAGATAGGGGTCAGTAAACTTTTTTGTAAAGATCGTAAATATGTTTACGATAGTAAATATGTTAGGTTTTGTGAGCCATATGGCCTGTCACAACTACTGACCTCTGTGTGTAGTATGTGAAAATAGCCATGGACATATGTAAATGAAGAAACCTAGCTGGGTTCCATTAAACTTTATTTAAAGTTTATTAAAACTTTGTGGCTGAAATTTGAATTTCATAGAATTTTCGTATATTAAGAAATACTATTCTTTTCATTAAAAAAAAAAAAATTAAAACCACTCTTAGTTCATCAGCCATACAAAACCAAGTGGTGGGCGAAATTGGCCTGATAGTCGTGGTTTGCTAAGCCCTGCTTATAGGACTTACAGTTCTTATTCTTTTAACATTTTCAACTCTGTCTCTTAAATAATATTTTAATTCTAACATGACATTTTTCTTAAGTTGTCTGTCCTTTTTTTTTTTATTTTCCCAGCACTCTGTGGTAAAGATGTGACCAGTGCTAAATAAAAAATGGGAATATAACCTTTCCTTTTCTGTTTTATCATCTTAGTGTTACATTTTCTTTTCTGAAAATCAGTATAACATGACTGATATATGCTATATTTTTTTTAATCCACAGCTTTCTTTTTAAACAATGGGCAATTTTGTATTTCTCTTGTTTTTTGTTTCCAAAATATTATACTTGGTGCTTTCTTTTTTCTAACCTCACACTGAATTTTTCATCCTTTTTTTTTTTTTTTTTAACCTAGTGATGGCTCTAAAATTTAATTCTGTCATTTGGAAGAAAAAATGGTACAGACATCGGAAAAACAAAGTAAAAAGTAAAGCAACACAGTTGTATGCAAACATTTGTCATGGGACTGGATAAACTACTTTGTTTACATGGAGATAAACAACATCCATATTATTTCAGATCTACAAACACAGCTTTCTGACTTGGAAGGAGGTTTTTAGTGCTTTCTTGCAGTGCACCATTCAGGCAGCTAACTACCCCACAAGATGCTGGAAAGCATTATGTAGTGGAAATAGTACAGACAGGCCTGGTTCACATTCCATCTGACTCTTACAAGGTATATAATATTGAACAACTGAATTAATTTCTTGGAGCCTAACTTCCCTGAAGCATGCAAAATACATAGTCTTTTGTATTGGGACTCTGTGTGTGAGAATTCCCATCCACCTTTCTTCCCTCACATGAAGGTAGCCATGTTAAAAAAAAAAAAATTGGTGGAGGGAAGAGCTTATATTTAATGGTGGTGAAGGTGTTGGTTTGGGTTTTAACCTTACTGCAGATACGAAGTTAAATAACAACACAGAACTAGAGTATTGCCCAAAAGGAACCAGTGTGCACTTAAAAGGTGGTATAGATGATAAATGTATTTTTCATTAATATTTCCTTTGCCTTGTTTATTTTGCTTCTGAAAACTTAGGTTTGACAGTTCTCTGGAAGACCTACCTCAGAGTGGACCTCACCCACCTGCAACTCCTCAGGTTTTGCACATTGGTAGCCAAGTAGCCACACTTTCTAAAGTAACTGCGTGTTCTAGGTAGAGTTTTTTCCCTTGTGGAATGTTGGAATTTTAATGGTGGTGGTGAAATTAAATACTAAAACTCTTTGACTAAAAAGAAACAAGTGATCATAGGTTACAGAACTGACATCATTAATATATAGACAAGAAACTTTGGCACTCAGCTGGGGAACACCGCTCTACACTGCTTTTCTATCTGTCTGTCTCTCTTTTTTTGTTCAGATTCAAAATTCTAACATAGAGTCAGGAAATCTATGCCTTCTATTTATTCACTGTGAATGGGAAAGTCAACTTTCTTGAGTTTGTTTTAAGTCTACTTTACTGAGTTAGAGTATTCTCCTCTAAAAAAAGAGTGATAGAGATCATATGTTCCAAGTGCCTACACATATTCTAAAGGTATTCAGGTTACTTAGATTTTACAGATCTCTGCTGATACTATACAGTATTATTATTTGTGATACAATACAAGGAAGGATGTTCATTACAATTTCCTTTTAAAGAGAGAAAGACAATTTATTTTTTAGCTGCATTTCTTTTAGCTGACTTTTTTTTAATAAAGTTGTTTCTAGTTGTTACTTGCCATCACTTCCCCCAAATAGTAGCCATTGCTTGAAAGATGCAGAGTAATTGAAGAATTCCAAGTTGAATCACTTGGTAACATTTTCTTCCACATTGCTTGCCACTCATATTACCCTGCTCTGCCACTGATGGTGTCTTTCTTTTCTCTTTCCAGACCCATTCTTTCTTTTCTACCCATTCACAACAGTTCCTAAACATAGCCGTACAGTTCAATTCAGTTATAGGCTTGTAGAAAAACTATACTTAATTCTGTATCATTTTAAAAAATGGCTTACCACTGTTCCTTTAATATACTTTCTAATGGTTTGTAAAGCTATAGCCAGTGGAACTAGGAATAATGAGTTATATTCCTCTGAGAAGGAGAAAAGACTTTTGTCCCTACGCACAGTTTCAGACGTCTGAGCTCTTACTAACCTGCATTGAGTTTGGCACACAATTACTTTGTGCTGGAGGTGGTCACTGTCACAAATTGTGAAAAAAGTGGTCATAGAAGGTGAGGGTGTTCCTTAATGAGTTGCATGCAGAAATGAGTAGGAAAGACCATATAGGTTTCATGCTGTGCATGTTAGACTTTAAACTTAATAAAAAAATTCTCAATTTCAAGCTTATAACTAACTTGAAAATCATTATGGTCCTAATGATGGAATGTTCATTTCTGTCCAGGTATTTGACCTTTTCTAAAAGATAAAAGGGAAATATTTGTTATTTTAAGTCATAAGTGTTCTGAGAATGAAATTTCACACCAGCATTGAGTCTTTACAGAGCTGACTGTAAGTGGAAGTGTAGAAATCAACAGAGAGGGTGATGTTTTAGTCGTATTCACTTTAACTACTGTTTATTTTACAAAGGTGCTTTGCTTTCCTTCCCCAAGTAGGTTTATTCTCAGTATTTTTAAGTTACCTCTTGTTCCTTTTAGTATGTATTGCTGCTTCTGAATAGGCAGTCGATTGTACCTGCTTCTCCTGAAAGCACAAGTCTCGTTAAAATGTCAGGCTCTGGGTGTGTATCATCCCTAAGGTAAAGCTCTTTATGTAGAGTCTTTTTAGAAAAATCGACATAACCTTCCTTTCTCTGAATACGGAAATTCAGACTTCATGTTTAGATTTATTTTCTACTTAGATGCTGACAAATCAGTCTTCACATGTGTGTTATATAATATTGATTTAACTTCAAATGGGATTAGAGACTGAAGTTAAATACATCCAAAAGCATTTATATATCAAAAATCAGTTTTATGGAACATTATATATCAGATATTAATTTCTGAGAGAAATCATAGCAACAGTAAATAAATGACCTGCATTCTTATTACACTTCTGTATCACACCTTTTAATGTCTAAATATGAATATAAGATAGTTACTATCTTATCTTTATTATGCTCTGTTTTCTCACTTTTCTTTTTTGTTCCTCTCCTCTCTCTTTTTTTTTTCTTTCCCTATGTATCAGTTTAAGCAGCTCCACAAGAAATGTGGTGACAAGGTCTTTGGAAGGTTTTCGAAACTTTTCCACCTTTTCTTCTCCTGCTAGATATAGCGCTGCAGTTCTTAGCAGTGCAGCTGCTACTGTGTCTGCTGCTCTTGCTGCAAAAACCAGGTAGAGCTGTATGTACAACGTGTGTCTTGTGTGATTCCAACACTTTTCACTGTCTTAAAAGTCCCCTTAAAGCATACATAACCATTTGAAACAGTCACAGCCCAATATGAGATCTTGGTCGTGTTGTGGACATTTTACCTGGGTTGTAGACATATCCCTCAGTGTTATTAACTGGTTTTTCTTTAAATCTTCCTTTCATCTGTTTCAATGACTACCATTTATCTTCGATGTTTTCAGTTGCATGGATTATTGCATGTTGTGTGCTTATTGAGTTTGGGCCTTTATGATTTTTAGCTTTTATATCTGGAACAGAGTCAACTATCAGTAGATATTTTAAGTTCTTACGATATTTTCTTCTCTCACAAACTGATTGTATTTAAGGGTGTTCTCAAGTCTAACTACATCCCTCTGCCCGAAAAAAAAGAATAATAATTTTTTATTTTTATGAGATTTTTAAAATATAATTTCCAGTAGTCTTTATAAAGTTTTATGCTTCCTAAAAGATTGTCTTGGCTAGTTTTAGTGAAAATTTAGTCAATTCTATATTAATGAGTAAATTAATAGAGTACTTGGACCTTCTTTTCCTCCTCTTTCTATACTTTGTTCTTTCTGCCTGTCTGTAAAATATCTGTCTCTAGCTCTTTCTGGAAATGTTTCAAATCATAGACTGTCAAGACTACTTTCTGCTGTTGATCGTGTGATTTTTTTTCAACTTAAAAATCTTTCTAAATGTTCACCAGGCTCTCCAGTCCTGATAAATATCACTCACTCCTGGATGCACTTTGCATCAGCCCTGTTTCTAAGCCTTTAGCTTTTTCATACCTCCAGTCCTCGAGGAAGTCAACGGGCTCTATTCATGTTAAGAAAATAAGGTACTGTGGAGCAGGTATCTCAGTGGTGGTTTGCTTTAAAAGACACTGCTTTCTGTAACACCTAACCACTATATTAACCAGCCAGATGCGAAAGTCCTAGAGTGGATTTGTGTTCCGTTTTTAAACTAGCTGCAAATTCAGTACAATGCTAATGGACAAGCATGTTATTTTAAATGATCATTGACTCCCCTTTTAACCCCTTGTGACATGTTTTATTACCATACTTAATGTTTAGTATGAAATTATGAGTAATTGTGCAAGTATTTAAATTACAGTATAACTGTTTCATTGCATGGATGGTAGCTATACTAGAATAGAGAAATGTTTAGTAAGACATACCTTTATATCTTTAGAAAAAATGAAAAAGAATAATAAAATAATTCATTTTGATTGGCTACTACTATCTTATTGTTCTTATATATGAGGGTTTTACTTGGACAGATAACTTAATTTTTACCGTATTTCGGAAATTCTGAAACACAAAATTTTTCTCCTAAACTGAAGAATTATGCCAAAAATTATTAGGTATATATAAAAAATAAAAATATCCCAAGTGCTCATGGAAGGATATAATCTTAATGAAATAACTGTTTAAAGTCATCTCTGATGGAACATAAAATTAATGGTAGAGTGTACAACTATGGCTATAATTGGTAAAAGCCCAATATAACATAGGCTGTCTACTGATTATGTGTTTGTATTCTATTCACTGTCATGGAGGTTTTCAATATACTTAATTAAAATTCTGAGTAACTTATAAGTAACTTATAAGGCAGATGGTACATTTTTCTCTAAGAAAAAAAGATACTCGACATTTTTATACATTTGTGGAATTGTGTTAATTGAGTAGAAATCTTTCAGCGTCCAGGCTAAATCTATACAGAGACAGGTTACTGACCACACTTGGAATAAAAGATCCTTTGAGGACCTAATGGGATGCTCACATCTCTCCAGAAAAGTACCTATTGCATTTTTTAAAAAACTAAATAGCCAGTGGTATGTTTTGATGGATATCAAATGGAGATGGGATAGGGAAAGATAGAGATAGGATGGAGAAAAATACCAGTTGTGTGAGAATACCCCATCTCCATTAATGGCATGCTCATTAAACTCTTACCTTTATAGTCTAGTAAGTTACTTTTTACTCGCTGTTTAATAAAAAAAGAGCAACATTAAAATTCTTGCAAACCTTGCTTGAGTGGAGAATCTTAAAGTTTTTCATTTATTATTGGGAAACCAAGGACAATTTTATAACATTTTTGTATATAACCCTTACACACGGAGCAATCTGTCTTTAAGTAGAGATAAATTCCTCTGAAAGAAATGAGTCGAGTTTTGGGGTGCCTGGGTGACTCAGTGGGTTAAGCCTCTGCCCTTGGCTCAGGTCATGATTTAAGGGTGCTGGGATCGAATCTCTCATCAGGCTTTCTGCTCAGCAGAGAGCCTGCTTCTTCTATCTGCCTGCTTCTCTGCCTACTTGTGATCTCTCTTATCTGTCAAATAAATAAATAGAATCTTAAGAAAAAGAAAAAAGAAATGAGTTGAGTATTCCCTTCCAATCAAACATTTTGTTGTTTAAATAAACTAACTGTGTAAAAAAAAAAAAAAGTGTACATGTAGTTATGGCTGATTGATGCTCTCCATGGACCTGCTTATAGAACAGATATTAGTAGCCATGATAATCATTTTTTATTAAGAGCAGTAGGCACAAACTAAATATATTTTGGTATTTGGGAAATGGAAATGATTTTCGACAAGGTAGTAAGCGAGTTGGCATTCTGGAAAACAGGAACACCGGGTTTCCTGAGGAAACCTTTTAAATTTTAAATATAGAAAAAATATATGAAGCATGATTTCAGAAGTAAGATACCAATTTAAGTAATCATGCCATGCTATGTTAGTAAATTAGTCATTAATTCAAAATATTTTTGCTGTTAATGATTATAATGATTACTAGAATATTTTATTCCCAAATATAAAATAATATAGCCAATGATATCATTAATTCTTCAATCTTCAGTACATGATATCTGTTGTTTATGTATTTTCTTTAAATAGTAGCTAATGCTAGAAATTAGGCAAAAAGACGTTAGCTCTTTTAGAGACCTAGGCATTACATATTTAGATACATTGTTGTCTCCATAAAACCAAATATTTTTCCATTCCTACATTAAATGTTTTAAGTAAATAGAGATTTACTTCTCCTGAGAATGTTGAACTCTGCTCATCAGTCCTGAATTTAAATATAAATGGAACAACTTTCTTGCTAATAATTTAGAATTTTATAAGGTCATTTTAACCTACTGCGCACACTTTGTATCTAAAGAGTACTGTTGAAGATTTAAACATCTTAGCCTTTTGGGAGAGAATATATAATATAAAGACTATACAAAGGATAAAATAAGATGTTCATATGTATAGGTAAAAATTGAAGTGTAAGAAGAGATTCTCCATTGTTTGGGAGAATACGAGACCTTTCAAAGTTCTGTGGACAGATTTTTAATTTTTTTTTCTTTCTGGCTTAGCATAGAGCCAAGTACTTTACTTGTATTACATATATTATCTCATTGTGTTTCATTTAATCCTAACAATAACCTTGGAATAAAAGTAGTATTTTCATCTGATTTTACAGATGAAGAAATGTTATCAACTTCAAGTAACGTACCCAAAGTCACAGTCAAGTCCCCAGTCTCAGTTTATTAAGGTAGTGCAGGAGACAAGATACATAAGGAAGTTACTGTTATTTTTTTTAAACCCTGGCTATTAAAATTGAAATGTAACTGTATGTGGTGTAGTTAATTTGTGTCATGAACTGAAGGAAGTAGTGTCTCTACTGCTAGATGATTGATTAAGTAAAATATATTAATTGTTTAGTATGGTACACAGTGCATGATATTATTTTTTACTACTACTGTTAACTGTAGATGGTATTTGGATGTGTTCAGAGGGAGAGTGGGGGAGGTGTCTTCTATTTAGAGCCTGGAAAATTGTGGACAGAGAAGAGGTGTGGCCAGCACATAATTTGTATCTCGAAGTGGCAGGAGATAATGATTGGACAGGTAGATTGTAGCTGCATCTTAGAAGGCTTTGAATGTCATGCTGAAGTGTAACTTAATCTTAGCCCTCTACCCTTGAATGGTTAAATCCAGTCTGTAGCCTTTCCTTCATCTGCTTGAATACCTTCTGGAATCAGGCCTGTCCCTAACGGTATTGTTAGGAAACAGAATATTTCCTTTGGACAATTTTTCATATTAGGAAGTACCTCCTTTTATTGAACCAAATCTGTCTCACCATAGATTTGACACTACATTAGACAAACAGAATGTAGCCATATAGAGTGAATCCACATGTCATGTATTTGAGGATTGCTCTAATGCTTCTCCTGAGTTTTTCTCATACTTTAGGTCAATGTTACCAGTTCCTTCAACCAAACTTGATTAGACTTGGCATTAATTTTTTATCATTCTAGTCACTTTCTTTTAAGTAAGTCTGTCTGCCAGCTCTCCTGGAGATAAATTTTAACTTATTCAGGTTGTTAAACATTAAATGATGATTTGGGTTTTGTTATTTCCAGATTATATTTATGTTCCATTTGTAACTTCTATTGTTCCTTGGTCATAAATTTTCTTCTCAGAACTCTGAATATATGGGTTATTAGTTATTTTTTTCTAATCGACTGAGCCCTAGAATTAACCTTAGAATTAAAATGACCTGTACTTCTGTATTTTTTTTAAAATCATGTATTTGTAGTATATAGAATATTGAAATAAGTTTTATTTTTTGAATATATTAATTATCCTTTTCATCTGTTTAGGTTCATATTCTGTGCCTTAGAGTATGCTAAGTATTTTGTACAAAATTATCTTACTTAAGTCTCCTGGAACTCTTATGAGCAAAGTATTATCCCCATTTAAAACTTAGGTAAATGAGACTTAAGAGAGGTAAAATAATTAGTTCATCACAAAGCTTTTCAAAGTTACTCATAACCATTCTACTAGAAAGCTTAAACTCTGTTTCCATTAATTTTATTTATTCTGTCATCTTTACTGATAATTGTATTTAGCATTGCCATCAAGTAAGTAGTCTTTTACTTTTTATTTATTACAGTTACTAAAGTACTTAAATTTTTCATTGTATGGTATGTTCTAACATCTCAAGTGGACTTCAGTTTTTCATGAAACTGATTAGAAATGATAAAAGAAGGTTATAGCTTTGTTACATTTGGATTTCAGAGAACAATAGTAAGAAGCAATATTTCAAGAAAGTTAAAAAAGCTCTAGTATGATTTTTCAAAACTGTTTAGTTTCAGAAGTGCTCTAGGACCACCCGCTCAGTAGAGGACTTACAGAACTGGGCATATAGTTGTACTCATGACTAAGATTTATTACAGTGTGAGAATACAAAGCAAAATCAGCAAGGGAGAGGGTACATGGATCGAGTCCAGAGGAATAGAGGCTCAAGCTTCCAAAAGTCCTTTCTCAACATAGGATATGTTGATTCCTACAACGGTGAGTTATGATAAAACATGCCAAGTGTTGTCTACCAGAGAAGCTCATTAGATACGAAGTACTTAAGGTTTTTATTGGGGCTCCTTATATTGTCACAGGGTGCCTAGTTCATACTATATGTCCCAACTCACAGAAGGAAAGTAGGTATTTAGCATAAACCACATTGTTTATTTAGCTTAGGCCCAGTGAACTACTCTTACATTTTAGAGAAAGTTTTATATGACTGTAGGGAACTGTTCACCAGCCAAGTTCTCAAATGCCAGTTAGAGGCCAACCTTGCAAGCAGGCCTTCCTAAGACTAGGCAACCTCAGGCATCTTTGTTAGGTATTTATCCCAGATTCAAGAGTATTGGAGAAATTAGGTATTCTTAGGACATGATTGAATTTGAAATCTCTTTTCATTGAAATAATCTCAACCTAAATATTACGATTAAGGGACATTTATTTTACTGGTCATTAATTAGTATTCTGTCTTTATTGATCTACTCTTCCAGCTGTTATTTTCAGTTATTGAAGGACTTGAGTTTCTGTGCATGGAGTTATTTAAGCAAGCAGTACCTTGATTTCTGTTCAGAAGTTAGTAGGATGTATTCTTCTTATTGTTGTTATAATAATTATTGTTATACTTCACCTGAGAGAAACTTCTATAATATTATATCATTTCAAAGTACACATTTATAATTTGAGCTACCTAAGATTATTTTTTTTTTAATGACAATGTATAATTATAAGTAACAGATGACTGGGCAGTAAAAAAATCTTCTAAATCAAACTGGAACCAGCACAGATAAGGCCTCCTGTTAAGCAAGTAGAGTAACTCTGACTGAGTGAGGACAATGGCCGTCTTGTCTCCTGTTTTCCTGTATTGTGAATACAGAACACTGGATGTTCTTTTAAGCTGGGGATGTTGTCTCTTGTTTACCACTCTGTGGCCAGTGCATAGCACACTGTCTGGCATGTAGTAGGTGCTTAAATACTTGTTCAATGAATGAGTGACTACGTATTAAGTAAAAAGAATGGTAAGATATCAGGGTAACTTAGTTCATAAAATACCAGAAGAAGGTGAGAAAGAAGAGAAAAAACCTCTGCCATTTCAGAGAGATCACAAGGAATTCTCTAATCATTAGTCATTTTAATGTAGGTGATTTTCTGAAAGATTGAGATAGAGAAGAATAGGAAGATAAAGTTACCATATTATTTGAAAGGATTGGCTGTAACAGTGTTTCAGTTGCCTAATTTCTCACAATAGACCTTTTAAAGGAAATTTTTCCAGGGTGCCTGGGTGGTTGGTTGGTTAAGCAACTAACTGCCTTCGACTCAGGTCATGATCTTGGAGTTCCAGGATCAAGTCCCCCGTCAGGCTTCCCGCTTAGCAGGGAGTCTGTTTCTCCCTCTGATCCTTCCGCATCTCACATCTCACATCCCGCATCTCGTGTTTTCTCTCATTCTCTCTGTCTCTCTCAAATGAATAAATAAAATCTTAAAAAAGAAAGAAAGAAAGAAAATTTCCAAAGTACTGAACAAATGTAATCTGACTTCTTCCCTTTCTTTTGTTTTTGTTTGATTGTTCATTTCAAAGAGAGACAGCCCCTCAGTCACAGTTTTTGAGTTTTTCTTTTTTAAAATACTGCTTAGTTAATATTTTTGTTTTCCTTACAGATTTGACAGATTGAGAAAAGAAAGAATCATTGCTAAGTTAGTTTGCTATGACTTCACCAAAAATGTTTTCCTTATTTTCTTTCTAGCAACACCCACGAGACTTCTCAGCAGTTGTCTCCATCAGTAGCTTCAGCACGGAGCATGCCTGAGAGGCAGGAGAGCCCAGCCTCCACCAGACCAGGGATGGCGGGTCTCACAACTGCTGCTGCCTTTAAGCCTCCAGGACCTACTAATATTGTCAAGTCACCAAGCTGGCCACACCCCAACCAAGCAGGTATGCCAAAGAGATCTCTTACTTTTTGTTTTTCTAAAGTTTAGTTATGAAGATGTCTTCCAGGATATTTGATAGAATTCACTGGTGAAACTCATTCTCAACCATCTAAGCTTTTAAAAGATCTGCAAGGAATAGCCATTGCTATTTTCCTCTGAAGTATTTCATAAACATTCTGTATGCATTTGATATAGTTGCCCTTTGCTTTTCATAATTATTGAATTGAAAGTTTCTTTGTTTACCAAATTACTCGAGAAGCATGTATGAATTGTAAACTTGTGGTCTTTTTTTTTTTTTAAAGATTTTATATATTTATTTGACAGAGGTCACAAGTAGGCAGAGAGGCAGGCAGAGAGAGAAGGGGAAGCAGGCTCCCTGCTGAGCAGAGAGCCCAATGCAGGGCTCGATTCCAGGACCCTGGGATCATGCCCTGAGCCGAAGGCAGAGGCTTTAACCCACTGAGGCACCCAGGCACCCCAACTTGGGGTCTTTTTAACGAATTGTATCATTGGAAGGTTAACCTTGGAAATACGACATTTTTGTTTTGATGATATATACAAAATAACAACAGAAGCATTTATTGTCATCAGTTACTGAAAAAAGAATCTTTCACTTGTTGTTCTCTGAAGATTTATGAGACGGAAGTGGAAGAAGGTTACAGTGCCAGAAAGAAAACATACTTTATTTTATGTTAATTGCTCTATTTTATTTGAGATTAGTTGACGTAATATTAGTTCCAGATGTACAAGATACCGTCTTGACAATTCCATACATTCTGCTATGCTCACTGTAATAAATGTAGTTACCATTTGTCACCAAACAACATTATTATAATATTATTGACTATATATTCCCTATGCTGTACTTTTCATCCCTGTGACCTATTTAATTTATAAGTGGAAGTTTGTACCTCTTAATCCTTTTGAACTATTTTACCCATCCTGCCAGCCCCTTACCTTCTGCCAGCCACCACTTAGTTCTCTATATTTATGACTGTTTTGTTGGTTTGTTTATTTATTTGTTTGGTTTTTAGATTCCACATATAAATGAAATCATATGGCATTGTCTTTCTCTGATTTATTTTACATAGCATAATACCCTCTAGGTCCATGCATGTTGTCACCAAAGGCATGATCTCATCCTTTGTTATCGCTGAGTAATAGTCCATTATGTATTTATACCACATCTTTATCCATTCATCTGTCAATGGACACTTGGATTGGTTCCCTATCTTGGCTGTTGTAAATAATGCTATAATAAATACAGGAATTGCATACATTTTGTTGACTTAATATGTCTGTTTTCTTTGGGTAAATACCCAATAGTGGAATTACCAGATCCTATGATATTTATATTTTTAAGTTTTTGAGCAATTCCCATACTGTTCCAGAACAGTTGCAGCAAATTCTATTCCTACATATAGTGTGCAAGAATTCTCTTTTCTCCATATCCTTGACAGCGCTTGTTATTTCTTATCTTTTTTATTTTAGCCGTTCTGACAGGTAGAAGAATTGTGGTTTTCATTTGCATTTGCCTGATGATTCATGATGTTGAGCATCTTTTCATGTGTCTTTTGGCATCTGTATGTCTTCCTTGAAAAAATGAAGGATCAAGTCCTTTGCCCATTTTTAATCAGATTATTTGGGTTTTTTTGGTGTTGCCCTTTATATTTTGGACATTAACCCCTTATTGGGTATATCATTTGCAAGTATCTTCTCACATTCAATTCAGTAGGTTGCCTTTTCATTTTGTTAGTGATTTCCTTCCTTGATTTTGCTGTCGTCCCAGTAGTTTATTTTTGCTTTGTTTTCCTTGCCTGGGAAGACATATTTAGAAAAATGGTGCTAAGGTCAATGTCAGAGTGATTACTGCCTATGTTTTTTAAGGAGTTTTATTATGGTTTTAGCTCTCAAAGTTAGGCCTTTAATTCATTTTTAGTTTATTTTTGTGTATGGTATAAGAAAGTGCTCCCCCCCCCAAAAAAAGAAAGTGGCCCCATTTCATTCTTTTGCATTTAATTGTCCAGTTTTCTCAGGAACATGTATTGAAGAGACTGTCTTCCCCCCTGTTGTGATGTTCTTGCCTCTGTCACAGAGAAACTGACGATATAAGCATGGGTTTATTTCTGGGCTCTGTATCCTGGTCTGTTGTTCGATTTTTCTGTGTTTGTGCCAATACCATACTGTTTTGGTTACTATAGCTTTGTAGTATAGTTTAAAATCTGGGACTGTGATATCTCCAGCTTTGTTCTTTTTTCTCAAGATTGTTCTGTCTATTCAGGATCTTTGTGGTTCCATACATATTTTAGGATTGTTTGTTTTTGTTTTGTGAAAAATGCTGTTGGTATTTTAGGGATTGCATTGAATCTCTTAATTGCTTCGTATTGTATGGATATTTTAATAGTATTAATTATTCTGATCTAGGAGCATGGAATGCCTTTCCATTTGTTTGTGTTCTCTTCAATTTTTTTCATCAGTGGTTTATAAGTTTTCAGAGTAACAGGTCTTTCACCACCACCTACCTAAGTTTATTCTTAGGTATTTTATTATTTTTGGTGTAATTATAAACGAGATTACTTTCTTTATTTCTCTTTCTGGTAGTTCATTAGTGTATAAAAATGCAACAGATTTTTGTACATTGATTTTGTACCCTGCAGCTAAACTAATTTTTTTGTTATTTCTAAGAGCTTTTTGGTAGATTCTATAGGGGTTTCTAAATATATTCTCATGTCATCTTCAAATAGTGACAATTTTACTTTTTCCTTACCAATTAGGATTCCTTTTTATCTCATTTTCTTGTCTAATTGCTGCGAATAGGACTGTGTACTAGGTTGAATCAAAGTGGTAAGCGTGGACATTCCTGTGTTGTTCTTGATCTTAGGAAGAGAGCTGTCAGCTTTTTATCACTGAATATGATGTTAGCTGTGGATTTCTCAAACATAGCCTTTATTATGATGTATGTTCCATATAAACCTACTTTGTTGAGAGTTTTTATCATGAATAGATGTTACATTTTGTCAGATGCTTTTTCTGCATCTAATGAGATGATCCTATAGTTTCTATCATTTTGTTACAGAAAGAGAACATTTGAATAATAAGGTAAAACAACTTGGTCTCAATCTGGAAACCTGAGTTTTCATTCACGTCCACAGATAAATAGCTTTAAGTAAAGTCACTTAACCTCTTTCACCCTCGGTTTTCTGATTTGCAGAATAAAGAAAGACTAAATAATCTCCTGTTTCTCCCAACATGAATAAAGATGATGGCTATAGGATTAAAGGATTTCTCTTAACAAGAAGATGGAACTATGTGCTTAAGGGCTTCCAGTCCCATCCTCAACCTTAATCTCTGTAGTCTTTATACTCTCTAAATGATCTGTCATCCAGATTCCTTTTACAACCTAGCCACTGATAGTTTAGAGTTCTCTGTGTCCTGAATTCCGTATCCTCAAAATTGTTGATCTACTTGCTGTTCCCAGGTGGCATCTCAAATGCAGCATGTCCAAAAGTATTATTACCTGGCTCTGGGAATGGTCCAGTCACGAGAGCTCCAGCGTGAGCTTGAGAACCTCCCACCTCTATCCCCATGTTCTCATAGCAACTAACACCTAATGATTTCACTTCTGAGTATTTTCTCAAGTTTCTTTTCTCCTCTCTATGGTCAGAGCCATTGCCTTGGTTCAGGCCTTTGTCATTGCAAACAACTTCCAAGTAGTTTCCTTGTATTCTTTGGACCCCCATCAATCTGTCCTTCATACTGCAGCAAGTATCTTTCTAAAACTCTGATTTTCCCACTGTACTCTCCTGTTGCAGATACTTTACTATATTTCCCTATTCCTTAACTTATCATCAATCTGGCTACCACTTACTTCTCAATGTCATCTCCCACTGCTTCCAAATTACAATCTGTGCCATAGCCTTACTAAAGCATCTTAAGAGACATGCCGTGTTACCTTGCTTTAGAATGTTCTGGTCCTTCTTCATAGAATGTCCTTCTAGTCTTTCCTCATTAGTGTTGGGATAAGAATTGATTGAATACATGAGGGACTGCTTTTAAATATATATATGATATAAATGATATATTTAAATATATATATGATATATATATATCTTTTAAGAATTGCTTTAAGGATTTATCATTTATCAATATTTAAGAATTTTTACAGTTGTAAGAGTAGATTTTTAGATAATTTAAGAATCCATCTTTTGCTTTGCATTTTCCATAGTGTTTAAATTATATTAGACACTAATTAATTTTATGATTAAAAAATTATTTTTTAGGAAAGTACTAATTATTTATAGTTAAAATTATTTCATAGTGTCATTTTGAATAGTTTTGAATTACTGTTATGTGTTACTCGTTTTGCAAAGAAGTTAAAATTTTTTTGTTGGGGGGGGCAAGAGATAAGCCATTGCATATGAGCTAGGCTATTTTAAAGACTGTTTTATCACTTTCAAAAACTTAAAATATTTAGACCAATATCATTAGCTTCTGAAATTTCTGGACTGTTAATTGATTTAGCAAGTCCCGTTCTCTTGGGAGAAAATGTCAACAGCTCAACCTCCTACATTTTTAGTTATTTTCCATTTACTTGAAGCTTATCTATGAGGTGGAGATTTGCTCTAATTATTTTGTATGTGCATTAGACTATAGAAAATAAGAAAAATCTCCTCGGTTTAGAATTGGAAGGAAACAAGAGAACATTTCTTAAGAAAGTGAGGGAACAACTATCTGACGTAGAAACTCACGGGAGGGCATTAAGTCTAGGCACTGGAGAGGGCAAAAGATATATATACTGCTTTTATAAATTCAGAAACTATGGTCTGGCTGTTTATGGGTCTGTTAAAGGGACTGTCCATTAAAGGGAAAAGAAAAAAATTGAGGCGAAATTCCTGAAGAAGATACTACAGCAAAATTACCACAAGAGGGCAACAGAATCCTGTCTTCTTTGAGTGTAATTTGTTATAATTATCAAAGCAGTCAAATAACACAACTATAATCATGATTCATATGGTCAGTATTTAAAAGATTATACTTTTTACAGAAAATTTAATTTAAGCAAAATTACAAGAGTATAAACATTATAGGACATTATAAAGCATTAATATCATGAAATGTATGTACCATTGTGATCATAGATGAATTACATCATGATGCTTAGCTCAAATTAGAAAATATTTGCAGAACACCTGCTGTCTGTTTTGCTCTAGGTGCTACAAATTGGCATTTAATGCGTATTATATGATGTAAAATTTACTTACTTTACACTATTTTATAAAAGTTGTAAAATAAATACAAAATCCCCGCCATATTTAAAAACAAAACAAAACAAAACCACCTCAGAATCTACTCTTACTATTTGGTAAGTAGTTTTAAGAGCTTCCTAATGCAAATAAAAAGGTTCTATTGATTTAGAAGGGGATAGCTGTCTCATTATGGGTTCTTGGGTTCTTCACAGTTCACCTGTGAAAACTACAGTGCCAGCAAAGGGGAGGCAAAAGTTAGAAGGACCAGTTGCTGCCTGATCAAGTATGGAGTTCTCTCACACAGAAAACTTCAGGCTTCTTTCTTTTGATACTTCACAGCTGTGTTCTAATGTAGGTGAAAAAAGAACCCCTCCCCACCATCATCATTAAAGAGTGACTGTTACCAGTGATGTCATTTTAAAATAAGTTCTAGAGTTGGGTGAGGAGGATGAGATGAAAATTACTGAGTTGTAGTGTGTAACCCACTTGGTTGATCCTGAAATCAGTTTAATGGATCATAGCCAGTATTTTCATTTAAAAAAATGAAATATATATTTTAATATATTAAGTATTTTAACATAGGAAAAGTAGGGAGGTATCATGTTATGAAAATGTGGTTTTAGCTTGGATGTTATATAAGTACAGACACATATATTTGAGGTCAGCAGGTAAACATGTATATTTTGTGTCACAGTATTTCTTACTATGTCTTAGTAGTTAAGGAAAAATTTGGAAATTGTTTATTTAAGTATTTTAGACGTACTTTTGTCTATTGGGATGACTAATGTGGTTTTGAAATGATAGCCCCCCCCCAAAAAAAATACTTCATTGAAAAGACTGAAATTTTAAGACCTTCTAGTGTGTTCTGAATCTGTTAGGGCTTCCATTATCACCACTAAAGTTCTGACTTTAAATCTTTGATCATTTCATTTGTGGTGTTACATAGCTTGTGTTACCCAAAGTCTTTCAAAAATATGGTGATGCTATAGAAGTCATTAAGAAGAACTAGGGATATATGTTAACAGCATTATAGTTTAAGTTGGATTATGTTTTTCTCAGGCATGGAGTTTAACATACACCACCACACATGCATGCGCAAGCTTGTCAGTGACTGGCAAAGACCTATTTTATGATGTAAGATGTTGAAAAGTTCATAGTCTGCATGAAAGTATTAAGATACGATAGAATTAAGAATCCAAGCTTGAGTTTTATGTAATTTAGTAATACTACTTTCTACTTGCACTGCACCTTTAATACTTTAATAATTCAGATGTAGTAGTGCCTTTAGAAATGTTAACTTGATCTAGAAAAATAGGTAAAAGGTGACATTCTTCTTGTTAGTTTTCAGAATTGGGGATTTGTACTTTTTTAAACTTATATTTTCATTCACTGTATTTGTATGTCTAGTAGGTATTTTAATGATTAAAGTCTTCATATTGTATACAACTAATGAGTAGTTAGAGGGATGTTACCAAAACATTCATAAATTTTATGGTATAAGTTACAAATATGTTCCTGTGTTTATGTAGGTGATCTAATTTGCTGTGTAATGTTTTCCTTAGATTCTCTTTATGTTACAGATTCCAGATTGTATAAGTTCAGTTCATTTGATGCAGATACAAAATATTTCTGTTTAACCAAATATAGTCAGATGTTCCTCACAAATTCAGTCTTAAAAGTCAGAAGAGCTGTGAGATGTTGGAAGCGCATCAGTTTTCTAACTTGAGTTTAATTTTGCACAAAATGAGAATGACCCATTCATCAGAATATAATCAGTGCTTTGCTGGCCAGGTGTTTTGTTCATCTAACCAGCTTTGCTGACAGGCAGCAGCTCTGAAGAATAGGCGTGAATTTCAGAAGGCCAGAGATCCCTCCATGGAGCATTTGAGCCTTCAGTTTCTTTATCTGTTAAAATAAGAGTCTAAAAAAAGTTCCCTATAACGTTGTTTTGTATGTATGTGAATAAGCGTGTATGCATACACACAAATGATGCAACATATATTGAAGTGCTGCGTAGATGATACATAGATGGTACTCAGGAAAGGTTGAGTTTTTACCTCTTTTGCCTTTTAGTGACAGCATTAGTAGCTCACACTGTTAACATCCGGCAGAACAGTTCTAATGTGACTTCTCAGCTTGAAAATGTTTTGAGCTCTCTGCTTCCCACACATGAAATGTTTCGCTTCTTAATAGAGCTTATGTGCCCTTTATTACCTTATGCCAGCCTCTTTCTGTAGCCTGTTTTGTTATACAGTTCTTCATGTTCTCTGCACTCCCGTTGCACTAAAGTTCAGGAGTTCACACCACTTGTTGCGCACACACCTCTGTGCTTTGTAAAGCTGCTGCTCTTATTTGAAATACTTTTCCACCCTTTTACCCCTGAGAAATTTCCATTCATTCTTCAAGATCAGATGTTATCTCCTTTGTGAACCTTTCTTGAGTCCTCTGAATAATCGGCTATTCTTTCTCTGTGTTCCTACAAAATGTTGACGATTGCTTTATTATAGCATTCATCTATTCATTGTAATTTACATATGTGTCCTTCGTCACTGTTTTTAGATCCTCTTAAGGACAGGGACCAAGTCTTACTAATCTTTGTTTTGCACTACCTGAACAATACCTGGCCTGGTTTATAGGCCTTCAGTCAATGACAGTGGCTAAGTAAATGAGTGGGTGGATAGGTCAATTTGTTATATTTTGGACATCATCTTCATATGATTTGAGGGACTCACAACACATTGTTCTTTCCTCCTACTGGACTTGAAATCCCCACAACAGTCACTGAACAAACATGGACGTGCTGTCTGCCAAAGGCTGCCATTAAAAACTACACATACTGCTTAGGGAGCAGAGGACTCCACTGTCCTTGAAGCATTAAACTGCCATAAGACTTAAAACTTGTGAACATCAGCAGTACTATAACTAGTACTGTATTATTTATTTCTAGCAATTAAAAAAGTAGCAATAGATCTGAAGCCCTGATCTGAATTTTTTTCTTTAAAAATATGGGAATATATGGCCTATAAGGAACCAAACAGTGGGATGCAGAAGAAATATTAGAGATAGCCACTCATTTTGTCAATGTGGAAAAATTAACATGGATGCAAATTAAAGCAACAGTAAATAACAGAAATCAGCAAAAAAAGGTACAGAGTTAAGTTAGATTACAGGGGCCAGGTCAGAAAGCAGGGAAGTCTAGATTGATGGAAAGAGACCAATAAAGTTCCAGTGATACAATCTTGAGATAGAATATTTGTATTAGAGTTTATAATGGAGTCCTTTTTTATGCAGGAATAAAGTGTGAATATTTATGCCTACAGTAAAATCATATGTAGCCAATGCCCCTTGAATATTTTTAGGAAGAGGCCAAGTTGGAAAGGGAACAACATATGCAAAAGCTCTCAGAGAACTTGGCTTCTTGGAGGAAGAGCAAGTTGTTCAGTATGTTCAGGACTATATAGTGGCCAGAAAAAGAGTTGGATGGATTAATGGGGACCTGGTCAGAAAAGGGCTTTGAAAGTCAGAAAGAAAGTCAGTGGATTGATGCCCTTAACAGATCTGTAAACTGGAAAGTGACAATCAGGTTTGCATTTTTAGATCATTATAGTGTTAATGTATTTAAAACCTCATTATGACCTCAGTGTAGGCATTAAGATTGGAGTCCTGGACATTAAATTAAGAGGTGGTTGAGGAAATCCAGTACAGTGACAATCATATTGTTAACGCTAGGCAGTGGCCATGGAAATGGAGAGAATTCTAAGGGCAAAAGAACGCAGCTTCACATTTTAACCTGACTGGGAGGCAAGATCCAACATTGCTCTTCCAAGGAGCTTTGTTTTGTAGAGAGCATTTATTTATCCACTACTAAAACACTGGTAGGTATTGTATTTGGCTTGGAGAAACTATACTTGGTTTTGAGTAGGTCAGATTATGGAACAGAAAATTGGTTGAATATGTCTAAGTTTTTTTTAATGTAATATGTCTAGTTAGAAAATATGAGTAGGTTGTATCTTGTATTATACTTGAGAAATAAGTTAAAGTTTACTTTTATAACATACTTTTATAGTCTATTTGTGCAGCATTTCCATAGGCAAGTACATTAATTACCCCAAAATCATCATTTTCTAAATGTTTATTCTTTTCCAATTCTTTATAGTTAGAATTATGAGGTAAGTAGCTCTGGCATTGCATTCTTTGCCTGTGCAGGAAGGACTTGTGTTACATGTGGACATGGAAATAAACATTACATGTTTCTTTCAAGACAAAGAAAAGGGGTTTCTTATAAGACAAAAGAAGAAAAATTCTGTAGAACCTTACCAGTCAAAAATTAAAAATTAAATTACTCATGTTGTATATGTATGTATATATGTATATGTATAAATGTATATATATACACATATGTATAATTCAGAAAGCTTTAAGTAGATAGATATGCTTAAAATTTTTTTTCATTAATTATAGGATTTTTTTTCTTCTTTCCCACTTTAAAAATAGGTAGCTTGTAAGAGCATTTGTGATGATACTTAAGTTTTAATAACATTATATTAAGTATTTAATAAATAACATAATTTCTTTTCAAAATCATTAAGCTATATAATATTCGCTAATATTGTAATCACTATTTCTATAGAAAGCTATTTCATAAATCCATTGAAAATAAAAGGCCCTGTTGTGTGTTCTTTTACAGTAGTTAGTATTGTCTAGGTGTGCTAAAATTTTTCCTTTTGCTGTTTTCATTAGCATCTTTTATAGCTTGTTGGAATAATAACACCTTGGTGCTATCGTTTATTGGATGTACTCACAATGCCTTATTTATTCTTATGTCCCTGATGTTGGCAAAAAATTAATAGATTTTTTTTTTACTTTTATTGTTAAATATATCCATGGAGGGAGATAACTCTGTTGATGAAAGAAAAGGCATTTAATTGATGGTGACATACTGAGCACACTAGCACTATTTTATTTAATATTCGCCATCTGTAATCTTTGATACTCCTAGGAACAAATGTATCAGATTATAAGTTTATATACATAGATTCTTTTATTTTTTTTTAAGATTTATTTATTTATTTATTTATTTGACAGACAGAGATCACAAGTAGGCAGAGGGGCAGGCAGAGAGAGAGGAAGGGAAGCAGGCTCCCCGCTGAGCAGAGAGCCCGAGGGCCTCCATCCCAGGACCCTGGGATCATGACCTGAGCTGAAGGCAGAGGCTTTAACTCACTGAGCCACCCAGGTGCCGTATTTTTTTCTTTTTGAAACAGTTTTTATTATATGTAGTAAACGCAAGGGCTCTTAATCTGTGATAAGATTTATAACAGTTGCTGATTTTTCTTAAAAACATGAATTACGTTTTGAAGAACACAGTGCAAGTAAGCTGTAAATAGAAAAGTTAGGATCATTTGAAAGTCTTTTAGGGACAGAGTAGATTTCTTTTGGTCAAATGAGAAAGGGAAAAAGTCACAACCTTTTCAAAATTAGTATTTAGTTAATATTAGCTTCTATTGCTTCCAGTCTTAGGGAATACTCACCATCCCTATTTGGGCATTTAGAACTTGGGAGTATAATGGGTAGTCTTGTAGGAAGCAAAAAATTCTTAATTAACAGTAAAATTGTGGGTATCATTGATTAATGGTAATTATTTTTTATAATATTTTAAGTTTTTAAATATATTTTTATTCAGTGTGCAATAAGACAATGTCATTAAAATTTTAAGTGGGCATCATTTTACTAGGGAGGCAGCAGAGTCTGAGAGAAGTCAGAGTTTTTCAGAACTAAGTTGAATTTGGGGCACCTGGGTGGCTCAGTCAGTTAAGCATCTGCCTTCAGCTCAGGTCATGATCCCAGGGTCCTGGGATCAAGTCCCGCATTGGGCTCCTTACTCAGCCTCAGCGGGGACTCTGCTCTTCCCTATGCCTGCTGCTCCCCCTGCTTGTGCATTCTCTGTCTCTCTGTCTCTCTCTCACACACAAATAAATAAATAAAATCTTAAAAAAAAAAAATCCCAACTAAGTTGAATTCTGTTATTTTGACAAAATAGTGCATTTTCTTGTGTCAAAAGATAATATCAATGACTACATTTAAAGAGGACTAAATCCTCTCTGCAGAAAGGAGTCTTGCATCTAAACTCCACTTTTAAAATTTAGCTAAGATTCTAGTTAACATGACCCTTACTATACCCTGCCTCTGCTGTGTGCTGCATTTTAGCAATAAAGAAAAGCTTATTTATTCATTATGGACAGAGCTTTAGAGAGAGCTGATGTATTCTTTTTTTTTTTTTTTCCCAAGGAAGACTCATGTATTTATGAGATCTGATTAGATCAAAGATTGAATGATGTGCATCTCAGTTTTAAGTGGATATAAATTCTATCTTTTATTTGAAGTCTAAAGAAGATAGGGGTGAGAAAGGAAATTATAGTTTCTACAACCATCCCAAATTTCATTGTAGGCTTTACGTTACAGTAATAAATCGAGATAACTAGATTTGCTTAGCTAAGATGGATAGATTTATTGGTTCCATTTTTAAATTTTTATATGAATAAGTAAACTGCTACCAGTTGCGTATGTTTCATCTCTTCTAATAATGTTTTACTGCCATCTGCTCCCCTGCATTTTGACATCATTAAACTAAACAGTCCACTTGCCATAAAGGCTGGGCTGGAGCTCTCCACTCTTAAAACTGTAGTGTAAAGCATGTAAATATGCTTTGTCTTTTTGTGTAACAAGTAGATTTTGGTTTAGAATCATGATTCTCAGGAAAAAATAAAGGTAACAACCATCGATTGTCGTCGTCTTCTTTTTCCCCTAAACTGGAATTTATTTCTGTGTTGGAAGCTTTCCAGTGCAGATGCAAGAACACAGTTGTGAGAGCTCTTCTTTCTCCCCATTTTTCTTTCATCCTAAAATTAAAATATTAAATCTTAAGGGAAGATACCAGGATTTACTCATACGTGATTTTCGTAAAGAATGATGATTTCTTATTAATTGATGCCTATGGTTTAAACCACAGGTTGGCAAACTATGGTCTTTGGTCATATATGGCCCATCACCTGTTTTTATAAATAAAGTTTCATTGGAGCACTGACATGCTCATTTATTTACATTTGTTACATGATGTCTGTGGCTCCAGTCCTAGGGCAAGAGGTGAATAGTTGCAACATAAACTATATGTCCCACAAAACCAAAAATATTTATTCTCTGACCATTTACAGAAAAAAATTGCCAAACCTAGGTGTAAACCATAGGAATAAGAAAAATATGCTTGATAATTCTGTATAGTATATGCAAACTTTTCTTGGAGTCACGAGCACCCTTGACAACACTAATCTGAAGGCACTCAGTTGCCTCTTTGTGAACAACACCTGTATGTAAGAAGATAAATTCTTTGGGGCAGATATCTTATTCTTGGGTGTATCTTTCATACCAAGAGTTCCTAGATCTAAAACATTGTATATATTTTCTAAATAGTTATTGAATGAGTTGATACTTTATTTTTTTAACCACACAAAATCATATGTTGTTGTATGATAATAATTGACATTTATGAAGCATTTCTTACACATTCAAGAAAATGTACATAAACATTTTACTTATACCACCTCACTTAGGCTCCCACATTTTGAGGTAGTTGCTATTTTACACGTGAGGAAATGTAATACATTCCTGCACTCATGGAGCTAGAAATTAGCAGAACAAGGAGCCCGAATGTTATCTTAACATTATCATTATGGTAGCTCTGTTGCTTCTCCAGCATAAAATAGCTGAGCAGTGTTCTCTGCTTTTAAAACATGTGAATTTCAAACATAACTTTGGATAATGATAATAAAGAGTCATTTTTTCAGAGATCTAATGGCTTTAATTGAGAGAAGTGTCTTAGAGAATTAGTGATAGTAGTAAGAGAAACATAAGGAGTATCCCAGATTTTCAATTTTCCAGTAACATGTATCATCTTGAGAGACATTGTTGATACTGTTTTACATGGGGAATGCTCCTTAAATTTTATTCCTCTTTCTGCTTCAGGGTTTTTTTTTTCCCCTCCTACATTAAAAGAAATGTATTTATATGAGTGACTCAAACCTGAGTTATCTTTCTCCTTTATTTCTGAGACTTTCTCACTTACATAAATAGATGAAAGTTTGTGGGAAAATGGTAAAAGCCAAGTCCATTTGGATTTCATGTTACTTTGGAAATAAGATATGTTATATTGTGAGTATAACTAATTTTAGTATATGTCCTTCACAGTTTTGCCATCCAAATATGAGCAAAATTTTACAAATTAAGTATTTTAAATAAATTCTTAGCTTAGATTCTATATGAGTTCACCAGTGATTCTTTTTTTAGTATTCTCAAGGTTGTAAATGATGCTTTGGATTTGTTTTTTTGTTTTTTCTAATAATTTACTGGCACTTTTATTTTTTGTTTCTTTTTCCTTACTGTTACTTCTCCTCTCCCTCCCCACCCCCCTGTCTTTTCTTTAATATGAAACACATTGAGCACCCACAGTTAGAGCAGGATTTGTCTTCCCACTGTAAAATTAGAAATTGTAATAGTGATATTGAGATTATTTAGAAAATTCTCTATATAACAGATGAGTAATGTGTTGATTTCTAATTGAATGAAGGCAAAACCAGATATTTTAAGATCTTATATCTTTATCTGCAAGATACACACTGTGTTTCTTTTGCTTGTAACTCTAATCAAATAAGAAATTTTCTGTGTAAGATCAGCCAGTTGGGAGAAAAGGCAAATGCATATATCCCAAATTTTAATGACACGTGATGCAACAAATTAAGAAGAGAACTGAACCTAACCCAAGTCCCCATGCTCACTTTAATTAAGACACTCTAGATCCAGTTTAATCTGGGTTCTTAGAGTTGAAAGGCTGGTTGCTAATGGAAGAAACAAACCTCCTGAAGTTGCGGAAATATTTGATACTTAGCCTTGGGCACACCTGTTCCAATTCTTTATGGCAGACATACCAGCATTCTCTGCTGCTTAGAGAACTGATAATAGTTTAATCTGTCAGTGTTGCTTTTAATCATTGAATAAAAAAAATCCTTGATTCCACTTAATAAAATTTGCACAAACCTCTCTAGAATGTACTTTTCTCTGATCCTAGATCTTGGCTTAACTTTAAACCTTTCCTATTTGTACTGGATATGATTTCATGCCTGGATAATGAAGAGTAGGCTTGCTTGTGCTTTCAACATAAGGAGTCTGACAGACAAAATGCACGGATTCTATGCTTCTCTTGGCCACCATCTGTTTGAGATGGTTGGTGAAGGGGCAGAGAAGAAAGCACTTGCTGCACAGAGATAATATGCAAGTATGTTGCCATCATTGCTACCCGATTTAGTATGTGTAAAATTTCTACCATACCTTTGTGAACAAATTCTCTGAGATGTTGAATTACAGTCCTTTATCTCCCTAGGAGTGCCAGAATGTCACTTTGATGTAGCCTAGTTATTTATATAAGTACAACATTAGCTTCAGTGTTTATAACTGGAATACCCTTTGCATTTGAGCCATTTGTTTTTCACACCATAAACCCTCACATATGACTTCTGTCTTGTTGAGGCTGTAAACATTTGTCTTTTTCCTTTCAGGGAGAGAGCATTAGTATTCTTGATATCAGCCTTATTTCTGACCTAGTAAGAAAAAAATACTACAGGATTTAGAGAAATATTTTATGGTTATTCCTAGATTTGTTGGCATAACTTTCTCACTGCTTTATCTTAATTCAAATTTACTAGTTGAAATATTCCACACCGATGTAGAGTTTGTACAACAAAAAATGAATTTGACGTTCAGATGCTCAAGACTCTTTGTCATTAGCAAAAGCTAACATCTATAATTTTATCTTCCTTTCTGAAATAGTTATGTACATCTTCCTAAATGTCTGTCTCTTTCTCAAAACACGAAGAATCTGACCTTTTATTCATATGTTTTATTTCAGGAACTTTGCAGCCATTAAAAGTATGGGCAGCTAGATTTAGGGAAAGAAAGTTAGATCTCTGTAGGAAACTCATCTTTTATAGAATACATAAAGGGCTTAAAAGTGATAATCTAAGCTGTTCGGCATACCAGGGCAAATAAAAAACAGCACTTTCATAATTACTCCTAAATTTATCCTGGCAGGCTCATTAAGGAAATTAAAGTAGCAGAAATTAACCATCTCAGTTATCACTATCATCTCCTTCTGAACTGATCCAGAGATTAGAACTTCCAGATTTAGACCACATTTGAGGAGATCTGCCTTCATATTTTCATAGGTTATTGCAGTGACTGGCAAAGAGTTTGACACCCTAAGCAAATGATAAGTATTTGATGAATGAATGCATAGGGACATAGGCTTTAGAGTCAGACAGAAATGGTTTTGAATCCCAAATTCTCCACTCTCCTCCTTTGGCTTACATCATGCATTCCCTGGGTTTTTCTCCTACCCCTCTCTGTGTTCCCAAAGTATTTATATTACTTGCCTCACCCTTAGGAGCTCTTCTGTTTTCATTCTCACTTTCTCTGAACAATCTCATTAACTCCCATAGCCTCAAATATCATCAATATGCTAATGACCCTTGAATCAGATCTTTTTCCTGAGTTCATATATTCAACAGACTTCCTGTACTTAGATGAACCACAAGCACCTCCAACTCAAAAAAAAAAAAAAAGGCAAGAAAAGCTGGGAGCTCTGAGGACAAGGATTATTCACGTTTTGTGTACCCATACATAAGATAGTGCCTGTCACATGTTAGGCTCAATATATACTTGACCAGGGGCGCCTGGGTGGCTCAGTGGATTAAGCTGCTGCCTTCGGCTCGGGTCATGATCCCAGGGTCCTGGGATCGAGCCCCGCATCGGGCTCTCTGCTCTGTGGAAAGCCTGCTTCCTCCTCTCTCTCTGCCTGCCTCTCGCCAACTTCTGATCTCTGTCTGTCAAATAAATAAATAAAATAAAATCTTTAAAAAAAAAAAAAAATATATATATATATATATATATATATATATACTTGACCAAATGAAGATCTACAGTTACACTCATTATCTTTCCATCATTCTGCCACTTATCCCACTATGACATAATTGACTGTTTGCTGGTCTATAACTTTCTTTAATCTTCATGAGGGCAGAAATTATGTCTCTCTGATTCAGGGTGGTAAAGCCTACCAGATTACTTGGTACATAGTAGTTGTTCAAAAAACATTTGCCTCATTTTATAGCTCTGCATGTCCTTGGTCATTTTTCCTTTCTGAGCCTTATATTCTTATTCTTGGTCTATTAAATAGTAATATTAATGCCTTATAATGTAAAGATCGAACAGTACAGGTTAGCATGTATAAAATTTCTAAGTTTTTACTATAGAAAAAGTTCGAATATACACACATGTGTAACTAGAGACTTGGTTTCTTCTACATGTATATTGAAAAGGGTGGGGAGATGAAAGGGATTATAAATACAGTGATTTCAGAGGCATATAACTAAACCTAACAAATGGACCTTCTGTGGACCCTGATTACTACTGGATTGGGGTGTGTGTAGTAGGCAGAATAATGCCCCACCACCAAAGACAGTCATGTCCTTATACCCAGAACCAATGAATATGTTATATTACATGTCACAGGTGTGAGCTAGGGATGAAGATGGGACTATGTATACCATCAGCTGACTTGAAAAATGGGGATACTATCCTGGGGAGTCCAGCATAATCACAAGGACCTTTAGAACTGAAAGAGGGAAGCAGAAGATGGGGGATAAGTAATGCAGTATGAGAGCTTGTTGCTGGCTTTGAGGCGGCAGAAGGCGGTCATGAACCATGGAATTTGGGTAGCTTCTAGAAGCTGGAAAAGGCAAGGAAATGAATCTTCCCTAGAGCCTCCAGACAGAAACAGCCCTGCCAACACCTTGATTTGGGTTCAGTAATATCTGTGTAGGAGAACTGTAAAGCAATACACTTGTGTTGTTTTTAAACCAGTAAGGAACAATAGAATACTAACTGAAAATTGGTTACTTGATGGTATTAAGGAAAATTTTGTTTTATTTTAGGTGTGATAATGGAATTGTGGCTAGGTTTTTAAAAAGAATGTTCTTTTGCAGATTATAGTGAAATACTAAGTAATAGACCCTGAATTTGCTTCAGAATAGTTAAGAAATGGCAGGGGAGTGAAAGGGATATAAATGAACAGATCAGTTATAAACTGATAAATTATTAAAGCTTGGTTTTTTTTCTTTATTGAGTTTTACTGTTTTTTAAAATAATTGTTTCCGTAGCATCCTCTAAAGATGATTAATGCTAATGGCTTTTTGTTTTTGTTTTTAAATTTCAGACTCATTGTAAGCTTGTAGGGTTAAACATATTTGAAGTATTTTAGTCCATGGTTATTATCCTTATTAATTCTCAGACTGTCTCATCTGCTTCTTTGAAGTCTATTTGATAAAACTCCAGTAGTCTTTGATAGCTTCCTTCCTGTTCTAATACGACAAGATATTCTAGATTTCCCCTGTTTATTTTTTCTGTCCCAATCCTAGAATTAGCAGTTTCTTTAAGGAGTCTGGTTCCTTTTAATGGGAAGATGATAATTTTGGTACTGGAGTCACTTATTCTCTAAATAAAGATTTATTAAGCATATGCCAGGGACTGTTCTAAGTGCTGGAGATATTTCAATGAACAAAACAGACAGTGTCCTTGGCCTCAAGGTGTGGGAAGATAGAAAATTAAAAAAAAATAAAATAAAAAGGATATAAAATTTGTTAGATGGGGATAGTACTGTGGAGAAAGATAAACCAGTTAAGGAGGATAGGGAATGCTGGTTTGTAGTAGGGGTTTGCTATTTCATATAGGATGGTGAGAGAAAGCCACATTAATAAAGTTGGTTATTTTTAAATTGAGCAGAGAACCTGAAGGAAATGAGGGAGCAAGCTATGCAAACAGCCAGGGAAAATATTTCTAGGAGGAGGGAAGAGACAGTACAGAGGTGCTGAATAGGAAGCATACTGGCCATTTAGAGAAACAGTAAGGAAGCCAGTGTTACTTGCATGTAATGAGCAAAGGGAGAGTGGCAGATCAGGTCAGAGACGTAGCAGGAATCAGATTCTGTAGGACCTCTGGTTACCAGGGAGCTATTGGCGGGTTTTGAGCCTAGGTCTGACTTGGGTTTTTCTGGCCTCTATATTGTTGGGAAGGGTAGAAGCAAAATCTCTAGGCAGTCACTATAAGTCAAGTAAGAGATGTTGGTGGCTTGGACCAAGGATGGATGTACTGTGGAGGTGGTAAGAAATGATGACGTTATATATTCCTCATGTTGTTGTGAGCAGTTCATCTTATAACACCAAACATGCTCTTCTACTGAATGATTTGTTCAGCAGTTCAAAAGCACTGCATCTCAACCTACCTTAGAAGATAAGCTCGTTACATCTATTGTCACTTTACTTTGTCTTTTGGGATATCATCCCTCCCATTCCCAAATTGATTTATGTTAAGTTTTCAAGTAAGGTTTGACCTAATGTGTTTTTTTTTTATACCTATTACATATCAATAATAATAATAGTTTATTGGTAGTTGAATAATTTGACTTGAACCTTAAAAATTAACTGATGAGTTTCATGCCTGTTCAAGTACAGTCTGGCCAGGTGTTTAATGTATACATTATAATCTTCACTGCTGGGGGTTTTTGTTTGTTTGTTTTAATGTATTGGGATAGAAAGCAATAAATAACCCAATTTATTTATTTATTTAAGATTTTATTTGACCGAGCAAGAGACAGAGAGAGAGAGAGAGAGCACAAGCAGGGGGAGCAGTAAGCAGAGGGAGAGGGAGAAGCAGGCTCTTTCCACTGAGCAAAGAGCCTGATGCAGGACTGGATCCCAGGACCCTGGGATTATGACCTGAGCTGAAGGCAGATGCTTAACTGACTGAGCCACCCAGGCACCCCTAACCCACTTTATTCTTAATATAGTTAGAAAATACCTGATTTCAGAGAATTCACACATTGTACTACCAGGGATTCTATTGGTCTTAATCTCTGTTTTCTCTCTTAAAACTATTTATATAAACAAGTGCCCTTTAGTGAGCTGAGCTATTTTTGAAGCACACAATAAATAATTAGATAATTTTGAATTCCTTATAGTATTTTATAATATTACATAATATATAGTTACTATAATATTATATATAATGCATATACATATATTATTATAATTATATAAAATTGCCTAAAACTTGTGTTAACTATTTTACGGAATAGTGCAAACCTGAATCACCTGCTTGGGAAATAATGCAGTTAAGATCTTTCTAGAGTGAAGAATTTTCACCTTATCTTTCTAAACGATGTATCACAAAGATTTTCCTAACAGCAGGAGGTGGGTGTTTTCCTTAAATTAATGCACATAGGTTTTTAAAAATTATAAACATAAAAATAATTTTTTTAAATCCTTTTTCCAATTTATAGTCTGTAATCCAAAAGAAATGATATTATTCCTTTATTGTAAGTTAAATTTCATGTTTGGTAAGTCAGAGCTGTGTTTGCTTTTTAAAATTGTATTACTTCTTGGGATTCGCCAGCATATCACTATGACAACTATTTGAAAAACTAGCAACTCAGAATATTGTGGCTTCATTAATTTGACAACTTTCCATATTATATACTGAGGAAGAAAGTATGCTGCTAGATTTTTATACTAATTTATGTTTATTTAATAATAGTCTTTGTAATCTTCAGTTTGACTATCATAATGCTGAAAAACAAAAACATGAAAAAGGTATGAATGTATGCCATTCTAAACCTCTAGATGACTTGCAAATAACCATTCTTAAGTTAATAAGATAGTCTTACCAACACTATTGGTTTAGAGAGTAGCTAGTGGCTTTAAATTTCTAGATGCGTTTTGTGGTGCTGTATTTTATACAAAAGAATAAAAACTAATTTTCCAACATGATCCCCGTGGGGTAGAGATAAGCCACAAAAGACACCAGTTTTAATAGAAGTTGCTCAAGATTAAAGTGTAAAAGGAAAACTTAAGTCAAGAACTAACTTCTTCCTAATGTTCTCATTGTAGCACTACTGACTCATTCATTATTCAGTTTGAGTAAGTCACTTAAATTTTTTGTGACTTAGATTCATAGATTATGAAATGAGGCTAATTTAATGGTCCTATTTAATAGCTCTATTAGAACTTGAAAGAAATAGTTATTTTTATTACGAATAAGTAGATTGTCATCTTTAAACTACTTTCTCTAAAGAGATGTATACGTTTTTTTCTACATAAAAGTGGTTTTTATGACAGATTCGATAAATGTGAAGTGTTTCAGTCTCTGCACCACCTGTGGAAGATTGTTTTTTCTCTACATGGTAGTGCAGTTCTCTACAGAATTATTAAGGAAACGGGGCTCATTTTGTGGTGCCTTCCCTGTCGCAAGACCTCACCTTCTTACACCTCCCTCTCCTCATTAAGCCAGGTGAGCAGAGACCAGGGGCTTGGCACTTGATGGCTCAAAAGTGGCCCATTCCTAGGCTAAAGTAGTGAGAAATTCAGTCTGAAGAAATGAAACATCACTTTATTCATATGGGAAATAACTATGCCTTGGAGATGTTCAGAGCTTGGTAATTATAACAGGGTTTGTGTAGCTTTGTGTGCGGGCCAATGTACTAGCAGCACAGCAACAAAACAGAGGTGTGAGAATTTCTGTCTTATCCAAAGTGGTTAAAATGGGGCTGTAACAGAAAACAAGGCTTCTCTTTGCAAGCAAGGAATAGCGGAAAGCTTAGAGCTTTACTATATGTGTTAAAGACACAGCCACATGTTTCATGTTTAAGAATGACTTCTCATATTAAATAAGTTAGTTCCCCATGTACCTTCTCCTCGAGGCATGGACCAGATGGATTATGTCCTGTTTTACAATGACTGATGGAGAATTACTACACTCTTTTAATGCTAAAAATGTCTCAGTGACTCAGTACTTTAGGGCTTATGCATAGATAATGTGATAGAATAAAGGCATATGGTAGATGAAAGGGTTTCACTCTCTTTGAGGTCTGATTTTCTGATTTTTCAATTGGTAACTTTCCCACTGTTTGAAATCCCGAACCTAATCCACATTTTAAAAATATCTATCTCAATATTGTTTTCTAGAAAGGCAAAATGAAAATGATTTGGAACCTTCCCGTTTTTCATTTGCTTTATTATTTATTCATTTGCTTTATTGCCTTCTATTTATGAGGCAGTTTTATCATAGTGAATAGAAAGAATTACATAGTTTTTCCTCTTTGTTTAAGAGTTTATCAATTGGCTTGGGAAGGAAAAGATGTTACAAGATATTAGTAAATTAGATAGGCAGCCGTGTTGCAAATGTTACGAGGAACAAGAGAACATTTCTAGCTTGGACTGTCGGAATATGGGGCGGCGGGGTTGGAGGGTACTCAGGAAATGGAACTTGCATGAGCCTTATACAAGGAGAAAACTATGAGTAGCCCTGGAAAGGCGACATTTCACTGGCTAATGGCCATAGAAGCAGTGTCTGGCCTGGCAATTTGAAGGGACAGTGAGTAAACGATAGCGTAGTGCTCCAGAGACTAGGCTCTGGAGCCGGACTGCCTGGATTCTGTATTGTCCTTTATTTGCCTCGTGGCCTTGGGCCAGTTTCTTAACCATTCTTTGCCACAAATAGAATAAAAAAATGTTGCTAATCTTGCCTGAATCATAGAGCTGTTAGAAAGCTTTGACAAGAGTGCCTTCAAATAGTGATAGCTCCAGTTAAATATTAAGTATAATAGAGGATGATGATGACCAGGGTGTGAGTGAGCATAAAAGACGAGGTTGTGAAGAAGACCGGAGTGAGCTCCTTGAGGGACGGACTCTCAAGACTGGATAAACAGGAAACCATGATGAAAGTAGTGTATTTGGGGGGCACCTGGGTGGCTCAGTGGGTTGAGCCTCTGCCTTCAGCTCGGGTCATGATCTCAGGGTCCTGGGATCGAGCCCTACATCGGGCTCCGTGCTCGGCGGGGAGCCTGCTTTCTTCCTCTCCCACTCCCCCTGCCTGTGTTGTCTCTCTCTCTGTAAAATAAATCAATAAAGTCTTCAAAAAAAAATTAAACAAAAAAGAAAGTAGTGCATTTGGAAAAGTCGTCTAGCAGAATAGGTTGAAATGAGATTGACAGCAAAGAGACTGGTTAGGGGACTTGTAATTGTCCACACCTGAGAGGTTTGACTGGGACTCACATGATAACCCATGGGTTTGGATTAAAAAGAAGGCCTTGGGGATGTTTACAGTGGAACAGTTATTAGGGTCTGGGGACTGTCGGGCACTAGGAGACAGAGGGTTGTGCCTGGGTAAGTGGGAGAATTCAAACGTACAGGGAGGACTTCTTAGGAAGAGCTGGGAATGTATGCAAGAAGATTAAGTCCATTTTGCATGTATTGAGCTGAAATTCAAGACCAGAATTTGGCATTGAAAACGCGTATCGTTTGCTCTAAGGGAAGTCAGGTTTGGAAATAGAAATGGAAGACCCACAGAGGAGCAAGTTGTGCTGTAAATAAGGTGACAAGAAGAGAACGTATACAGTGATTTTCTCTCCTATTTCTGTAAGATAAAGTGTGACTATAAGGGGATGAAAACATGTTCCTAGCCCAGCTGAGTCACTTGAAACAAGGGCAGTAGTAAAGCTTGCTGGCCAATAAAGTGCCATTTCACAGCTCAAGTGCCGGAGCAAGCACTGTAGATGTACTGAAGGTTAGTAAATGCTGGGTTTCTGGATCTGCAGTTGCACATCATTGCAAACAGGCTTTATGGTAACAATCATCCTTTCAATTATCCTAATTAATCTTATCCAATTCTAACCACACCTAAAGTATGAATCCTGTCAATACACACACATGTAGTTTATTTGTGTTATTATGATGATTATTTATTATAAACAAAATTTGTTCCTTTTAAATCTCTTTTTAATATATGCCTTTTCTTTTCTACTACATTGTCATTGCTGGTGGGTAAGGAGCAGGTTTCCTGTTTGTTTCAGTCCCTTACAGATTTTGCATTCACTCATTTATGTATTGATTCTAGTTCATTATTGTTCATTCGTTCCAGACACTGTAGTTGCTAAGATGAGGAATGAGGCACAGTTCCTGCCCTCAAGGAGCTTAACTATTCAGTTGGGAGGGAAAAGACACAGATATATAAAGTGGAAGCAGTAATAAAGTCACTCACAGAAAATTATGGGAACATGGAAGAAAAGCATTCAGTCTGATTATGCAGCATGGACAGTGGGGAGAGGTACTTCAGGGAAGATTTTTGGAGCACTTGACTTCTGGGCTGAGTCTTAAATGATACATGGTGGTTACTAGGTACACAGAAAGAAGGGGGGAGAACACAGTGAAGACAGCCTGTGCATAAATTCACAGGAAAATATGAGGCATTTGGTATTGCTGCAGCATGAAGACAGAGGCAGGGAGTGATGAGCGGTGAGGCTGTGGGCAAGCAGAGAGCCCTGGAGGGACCTGGATGCAGTGCTCAGAAAAGCATGGAAAACATTCGGTGGTCAGAGAAGAGGGAGATCCTTGAAGTAGCTTCTGCAGAGATGTGATCTGATAGGATTTTAGTCGTAGGTGGCAGTTGGGAGGGTGCGTTTAAAAAGGACAAGACATAAAAAACAAGCAAACAAACAAAAAGACAAGACAAGACTTTTTGGTGACTAGCAAGGTGGGAGACAGTTAGGACCTAAACTAGGACAATATTGTAGGAATGAAGGTGAGTGGGCAAAATCAGGAAGTAGTTGTGCTATAAAATCAGCAGGACCCATTATAACCACAGAGGAGGAAGGGAAAGTCCTAGAGTGGGTCTTACATAGTTACCTCATATGACTGGGTGACCAATTTCACAGTCTTCTTAGAGAATAGAGGAAGAGAGATAATATAGGGAGTTCATTTTTATTTTTGTTATCCTCAACACATTGAGATTTTTAATGCACCTCTGATGTATTGGGAGTTAAATCTGTTTTATGGTTAGCAGAGATGACTACAACTATCTTGCTGTCAATATTCACCTTAACTGTATCTCCTCTTGGAAGCAGAACTGTATCTCCTCTTTTCCATCCATACCTTATGCATTCATAACTCTTTGAATGCATTCATCTGTCATTTAACTCTTACACTGTGCTGTAATCCTTGATTTTCTTTCCTGTTCATTTATGTAGTCACAGTCCAATGTTGGCTGCATAACCTCTCCATAAGTGTGAGTGAATAAACAAATCAGTAGATTATTTTAAAAAGTAATATTATTATTTAATTACTAGAAAAAGTTTATATTTGGTGTATCCTCAAGCTAATTCTTCTGTGTCTTAACTCCTAGCACTTTCCACTGGAAGAATCTCGAACAGTGCAACTTCGTCTGGGGCAGTAGCACCAGCCAACTCAGCAGGGGGACAGCCCCAGCCCGGTGACCAGGACACTTTAGTGCAAAGAGCTGAGCACATTCCAGCAGGGAAACGAACTCCAATGTGTGCCCACTGTAACCAGGTCATCAGGTGGGTTATTCATTTTTGAAATGTTCCTTAAAGTACTTATTATCTGAGTTGGTTTTTTTATATATATTCTGAAAGATTTGACATTTTATTAGTGAAAATACTCTATTTTCTGTTACATTCTATGTAATAGTTATTGAAGTAGATAAATTTGAATACATATATTTGTTAGAACCATTATAATGAAAAGTATTTCTGGACTCTCTGAAAATAAAACTAAAAATACCAGTTTTCTCTGTTACTAATTCCTATCAGAACTAAGGAAAAATAATAATTAATGTGGCCTTCCAGAGATTAACAAAATTTTAAGACTCAGAGGGACCCTGAAGATCATTTATCTGAACTTCATTCTTCATTTAGATGAAAAATAACTAGTGACATAAAATAAGGAACTTTGAGCCCTAGAGAAAAGAAGGTTGGATTTTTGAATACCTAAGCCCTGGAAGATATAATTACCTCAGATCTATTCATAAATGCTTTCAATTTTAGATTATGTCATAACCTCCTTTTTAAAAATATTTTTTATCCAAATCTGTTTTATTGTTTCTTAAATTCCAAGAGGAGTAAAAGGCCCAGAGATCTTAAGTGAATGCTCTATATTGGCGCTTATTAAAACCTCTGAGCATTTCTTTTTTTTTTTTTTTTTTTAAGATTTTATTTATTTATTTACTTGACAGACAGAGATCACAAGTAGGCAGAGAGAGGGGAGGGGAGAAGTAGGCTCCCCGCTGAGCATAGTTCCCAATAAGGAGCTCCATTCCAGGACCCTGGGATCATGACCTGAGCCGAAGGCAGAGGCTTTAACCCACTGAGCCACCCAGGCGCCCCAACCCCTCTGAGCATTTCTTAACAAGTGGTTTTTAAAATGTTAGGAAGTATAGATAAGAATGTTGATTGCTGGGATCCCACCAGCAGGACCTTGTTGCCTCTGTGAGTTGCCTTTGTTGGCAGTAACAAGTGTTAGGTTGAAATGACTGCTCAGGCTCTCTCCCTTGTTTTTAATTTATCCTGTTTTAAAATAGTTGAAACAGCGGCTTCTCTAAAGTTGAATAAGGTTAGGATTTACCTGTATTTCCTCTACTCTGTTACATAGTTATTGTTTAGGATAATGTTTCTGCTTAAAACTTAAAATGGAGCCCAAGAAGCCTCAATACTTTTTTTAAACGTTCATTTGTAACATTTCAAAAATATAGTGAAACATAAAGCAAAAATAAATATTCATACATAATTCTACCTTCCAAGATAAGCACCAAGAATATCTGAGTTCGTACTTTTAAAACATACACATATAAGGACGGGTGTTATTTTACAGAAATGGAATTATAATAACAGTATTTTATAAGCTGTGATTTTTCACTTTTCCACATTAAGTATCCACTTAATAAGAATTAGCCAGTAGCAGTATCTCCATTCCTACAATATTGTCCTAGTTTGGGTCCTAACTGTCTCCCATCTTGCTAGTCACCAAAAATTAGTAATAATGGCTATGGGGAAAAGGAGAAAATCAGTAGAGGCTTCCCAAGTCTAGGCAGTAACCAGTACGCAGAAGGATTTGTGAATATTTTAACTGAGCAGGTCATGCATGACTCGAGCCACTTGTTTAAGCCATAATACCAATTTGTAGAGTCAGTTTCCTAACAGTGGGACTGGAGGGTTACTACTTTACAGAATATGTACACTAATAGACTCTAGAGTGGTACTGCTTTGTTCCAATAAATAAAAGTATGTTTCTAATTACTAACTGGATTTAGTTACTGTATTTTTAGGATTAATGTTAATAAAATAAAAACAAGTTCTGACTTACTATTTCTATAAGTTATGATACTTTGGTTATGTAGATTGGTAGTTAGGGATGCAATATTGTAGATAAAAGCAGCCTTTATGGGAACGGGAGTCACTGCAATTTGTATGCTGTTGTAAGCAGTTACTGGATAGGCCAACAGATCCCATCACTTGTTGATTCATACTGTCTGATGATCAAATTCTGTGACATCCTATAATCATCAGTACCAAAGTATGTGAAAAACTTAGTATGGAGAAAATACAAAGATCTAAATAGGAACTGCATTCCCATCCCTTCCTACCTGCCTTGGTTTCAGTTATAATGCTAGGCCAGGATGTAATTTTAATCTCCAGTCTTTCTGCCATCTGAAATAAATATATGTTAATAAGATGAATTGCCATCACTTACTGTTCCTTCATCTGTTAAATTTTATATTGCTCTGGATTATCCCAGCACTGTTATCAGTTAAGCATTAAAGCTTCATTTATTAAGGAAGTTAATAGGAACAGGGATTAGTTCATGTCAAGATCATATAACAGTAATTAACGCAGCACATTTGCTTGGTGCTCAAATGCTAAAGTAGCTTAAATAGACTGTAGTCAGTTTAGAGACCTAGTCAAAGCATAATTCTTGTTCTTGGCCTCCGTGTCAGTATCACTTACCAAAGCAAGGACACGTTAGATCAAGTGACATTCTCTCTTGGACACCTGTTTCAAAAACACGCTGTAGTTGCAGACTTGATACTTTGAATACAGAATATTGTAACCTGCCAAACTCTGGCAAGTTTATAATTATCATTTTACAATTTATATTTCTTATTTTCTCCAGTATAATTTATATTATTTATTTGTAATTTGTATTATTTTATTTATATTTTCCAAGCATCTCAAATTTTCAAAAAATTTTAAGTAAAAGCAAACTAAAGCAAATTTTGTTTTAAATTTTTTTGTTTTAGCAAAGTTAATTGTTTTTGGAAAACCTCAGAAAACTTAATCACTGAATGTTAGTACTGAACTAGTTTTCTCTTATAACTAGCCTAAAACTCCATAGGACATTTTATTTATTTTATTTATTTATTAATGCTTAACATTTTTTGGCCTGTTTGAACCTAGAAAAGAGTTATGAATGTTGTGCCTAAATAGACATCATTTTGATTAGTTAGTGGCCTTTTATGGATACATAAGAAATTCTCCTGAGGCTTTGATTTAAGTTTGCTCTGGAACATTCTTAATCCATTTATGATAGAGGTACTGATTTTTTTGACTCTTATACTCAAGAATTGATTGACAGATGGGTGCTGGTATAATAGGGAAATAGAAAATCAGGTTAATATAGCCAAAACTACGTTTTAGTCTCCCTGATAGAGGGAGTTTATGAAAATTCTAGTTTTTCTTGACTGTCATATCTAGTGGCATTAAAATTGATTTTACACTTCTATTACCTGGAGTTGACTAAATCATTCACTTTTTTAAAAAATTTTTTTTTTCATTTTGTTTTACTTCTTTTCAGTGTTCAAAATTCATTGTATTATGGAGGACACGTATTGCATGGAGCACTGGGTGTGATGCATAAATAATAATTCACTTTCAGCTTAGCATCTCTGTGAAAGAAGTACAGGATTTATAGTGTTTGAATTTCTTATTAGCTATGGAATGCTTAAAAGAAACAACCATAGTGCTATTGTTCTGTATCTGCCTGCAGTATATAGCACCAGAACAATCGCATTGAGGCTACCCATTGTTTAGTCCAGTGAAAGAGAGATTTTTAACATTACTGGTCTTTTTCTTGGTCAGTGATTTTCAAACTTTCCTCATACTGGGCCATCTCCGTTTCTCCAAGTTGAGGTCACCAGGGGTTTTTGCTAGTTTCACCGTGCATTTCAGTCTCTGAGCATTCCCTTATTAATAGATTTTATTTATTCTCCCTTTTGGTCAAAATTTCACTTGAAAATAAAAAGTTTCTTAGTGAATTGCATTAGCACCTGAATTTAAGGAAACAATCAAAGACCTAGACCAAGTTTTATGAGCAAGACATATAGACCAAGATATCAGATTTACTGTAGTGAAAAATTGCAAAGAACACAGATGTTCAACTAATATTATGGTACCATTAAGATCCTGGTTTTGGATAATAATAATAGTTGTTTAATGTGTTCTTAGCATATGTCAAATGTTACACTAAGAATTTTACCTGAATTCCCATTTAATTCTTCATAAGCTTGTGAGATGAGAAAACTGAGGCACAGAAAAGTTACACGTTTGCCCGAAGTCATATAGTTGATAAATGGTAGAATCTGAATTTGAGCCCAGATCTAACTTTAAATTTTATTCATATTCTAACTGCTACTTAGGAAAATATTTATAATGTTTTATTAATATGAAAAAATAATATATTTTTATTATAAGTGTGATTCTAATTTTGTGGAAAGAAAATATACATCAATATATATTAATATATGTGAATACAGAACTGTTATGAATACACATACACACAGTCATATGTGTTACTGTATTAAGTCAGGAGAAAAACAGCTTGAGTAGCCCTGCCATAACTTGAGTGCAGCAATGTACTTCATAATATTTGAGTATAAAAGTGAGAGAGAAGGGAGTAAATAATTGAATAATTAAAAATTGTTACCTCCCCACCAAAATGACTTTGTACCACGTACATGCATTCTTAGACTCATAGATGACCCAGGGTTCCCTTTTCCATTTTCTCATCTAATGTAGAAATGCAGTCATTCTATAAGTAACACCCATTAAGTATTTTGTATACCACCTACTTTCAGCACGAGTGAGACAGAAATCAAAGATATATTTCCTTCCCTTAAGGAAGTTACTATCGCAGACTGGATTGTGTCCCCGCCGTATGTCAAAGTCATGACCCCCAGTACCTCAGAATGTGGTGTTCCTATAAGAAGAGATTTGGACACAGAGATATATGGGGGGGGAGACCATGTGAAGACACATGGATAAGATGGGCATATATAAGCCAAGGAGAAAAACCTTAGAACAGAGGAACCCTGTCAACACCTTCATTGTTTGTCTAACACTAGTTAAACAGATCTGTGCTCAAATTTAGGTTCTGCTATTTATTATCTGTGTAACTTCTAGCCTCCCAGATTGTGAAAAAATAAATTCCTGTTGTTTAAATCACCCAGCTTGCAGTACATTGTTAAGGCAGCCCTAGCAAAATAACACAGTTATACTTGAGTAAATAATACAGACAAGCAAATCAGCAATAATATTAGTGTAGTAATAAGTCTAATAGGAATACATCCAGAATCCTGGTGCAGAGGAGAGGTGAGGATTAATTAGCTTCAACAAATGACTTTCTTTTATTTGAAAGGAATGACAAGCAGTAAGTTGAATAGTCTACTTATAAAATCAATAGTTTTATGCAACAAATCCCATTGAAACTTATGAAGTGTTAGGGTGGTAATTATATTAGAATATATAAATACCAAGCCACTACATTGTACATCTTAAGCTTACACAATGTTATATGTCATTTATATCTCAATTTTTAAAAAATTTAAAAAAGGAAAAACTCATGTGCAAGTTACCATACTGGTATGGTAATTAAATTAAGAGACAATTCCTGTTTTCATATATTTTGTCATCTGATAGAAAAGCCAAAGTCCTGGCACAGATAACCATGATGTAATAATGTGAGCATTATGAGAGGTTCATTGTACCCTCATGGTATTATAAGAAACCTATATGTAATGCTCTTATATCCGTAATAAGAAGTTCTTAATCATGGTGCTTAGAAAAATCATGAGATATCTATAGGGTTCTAAATTTGTCACAGTTGTAAATTTGAAAAATTAATCTTATGTCAGGAAAATATATTAATAATGGAAATCCATGTTGGTGTTTCATTATATGATCCTTCTAATATCCAGATCTCTCAATTCTCTGACATCTTCTACTTTAGTGATCGCTCCAGTTAACTTCAGCCACCAATTTTCATCCGAATCCTAGATCTTGTCTTTACCATTAACTCTATTTCCTTCATAATCTCATTTCTAAGCAGATCACTCCGCTTCAAGAACCACTGGTATATCTCCACTCTCTTCCTGTTACCTCAACTCCAGCAATCCTTTGACCTGCCTCCCAGAACCTCAAATTCATTGATCCAAATACCTCTTCCCTATCCCTTTGGTCCAGTATCCTCACTTCCATTCTTATCTAGTCTGAATTCCATAGTCAGTCAGTAGTCAGTATCCATTTTATCTCCTTAATGCTGTTGCCTATCTCTCATTTCATCATATTCACTTAACTGAAACCACTAGACTGGATAAAATCTACTCTTGGTTTACTTGTGCCCACACCTGAAAGTGGATATGACTGGAAGGAAAACCACAGCCATATTAACCAGTGTCACTTTAAATTCATGACTGTTAATCTCAGGTGTGTTCTTAATAGTGACAAAAATCTGCTGTATTTCTCTAGTATGTTTACTTTTCCACTCTCCCAGAAAACCACTTTATATCTTCTTTTTTCTCCTTAAGCCTCTGATAACTCGTTTCCCATTTTCACTGTTAGCTGGTGACTTTGATTTTTTTTTCATTCTTTTATGTAGGAAAGACAACAGAAATGTAGGACATAGAGAAAAAAAAGTAACAAAATGGTACTCATAATTCCTAGCTTATCAGCAATTACATTAAATGTAAATAGATTAAACACTCTAATTAAAAGAATTGTAGAGTAGATAAAATCATGATTTGGCTGTATGCTGCCTATAACAGACACTTCAGGTTAAACGACACAAGTAAATTGAAAATAAAATTGTGCAGAAATATATCATGCAAACACTATAACCAAAAAAAGAGCTGGAGTGACTGTGTCTATTAATATTAGAAAAATAGCCATTAAGAGAAAAGATGTTGAAAGAGAAAAGAAGGACATTTTATAATGGTAAAAAGTTCAATCCATCAGGAAGGTACAACAATTACAAATATATATTCACCTAATAACAGAATCCCAAAGTCCACAAAGCAAAAACTGGCAGAATAGAAGGCAACAATGATAAATAATTTGATAATAATAATTGGAAAGTTTGGTATCCCAGTTTCAAGAATGACTATAACAACTACATAAAAAGTGAACAAAAAGGCTTGAACAAAACTATATACTAGACTCAGTAGACATCTGTAGAATATCCCAGCTAACAACAGGAGGGTATAAATTCTTCTCAAGTGCACATGGAACATTCTCCAGGATAGACTACATATGAAGCCATAAAACTAGTTTTGATACATGTGAAAGGACAGCAGTCATACAGATTATGTTCTCTGACTAGAATGGACTAAAAATAGAACTACGTAACAGGAGAACATTTGGGAAATTCCCAAATATGTGGAAATTAATATACTCCTAAAAAAATCTCTTGATAACTCAGTGCCAGCTTCTTAGGGAACTCACATTACATCTGCATAATACTAAAATAAACTAGTTACAGGACTGATGTCCTATCATCTTTACAGGTTCCACTCACATTCTAGAAGAGGGGATCATACAGGCCATGTACACAGAAGGCAGGTATCTTAAGGGCCGGACTAGAATTCTACCTAACGTACTATCTCCTCCCCAGTCTCCCTCTTCTTGGTTAGTGGAATCTCTATTCTCAAACTTGCCTAGACTTCATTTGATCTATCAGCACATCCTTTTGACTCTAACTTCTAAATATACTCAGAATCTAAACTTTTCTTCCTGTTCGTACTGCTGCTACTACCCTGATCCAAGCCACTGTCATTTCTCACCTGGGATAATGAAGTTGTCTTCTAATTAACCTTTTTGCTTTTGCCCTTGCCCTTTTCCTGTCTGTTCTCAATACAGTAGCTAGAGTAAATCCTGATAAAACATAAATCAGATCATGGCACACTTTTGCTGGAAACCCCATAATGATTGCATTTTTGAAAGAAGCCATAATCCTTACAATGGCCTAAAGGCCCTACACAGTCACCCACCACCACCTCATTATCTCTTTGCCTTATTACTTGGTCATTTCCACCTTGTGTCCACTGCTCCAGGCATTCGGCCTTCTTGCTGTTTCTCAGACTCCCCAAGCACCTTTATCAGGCAGGCCCTTTTGCATTTGTGGTTTCCCTTGCCTGGATTCTCTTCCCCTGGATATTTGCATAGCTCACCTTTGCCTACTTCAGGTCTTTATTCAAATACCAGGGTATCCCTGACCACCGTATTTAAATTCTGCTCCCCACCACCATATGTAGACTCCCTACCTACCCTCCCTGCTTCATTTTTCCTCCTCAGAACTTAAAATCTAACATATCTTTTTTTTTTTTAATTGTTGTTTGTTGTTTCTCCCTCATGCTAGAATATAAGTTCTGTGTGAGCAGGGCCTTTCCTTCCTTTATTTCTTGCCATATTTTCTGCTCCTAGAGCAGTATCTGGCATGTATCCTTGTATTTAATAAATATTTGTTCAGTTGATGAATGAACTTTTTTTTTTTTACTTTTTAAAAAAAATTTTTTTTCAATTTATTTATTTTCAGAAAAACATTATTCATTATTTTTTTCACCACACCCAGTGCTCCATGCAAGCCGTGCCCTCTATAATACCCACCACCTGGTACCCCACCCTCCCACCCCCCCGCCACTTCAAACCCCTCAGATTGTTTTTCAGAGTCCATAGTCTCTCATGGTTCACCTCCCCTTCCAATTTACCCAAATTCCCTACTCCTCTCTAACGCCCCTTGTCCTCCATGCTATTTGTTATGCTCCACAAATAAGTGAAACCATATGATAATTGACTCTCTCTGCTTGACTTATTTCACTCAGCATAATCTCTTCCAGTCCCGTCCATGTTGCTACAAAAGTTGGGTATTCATCCTTTCTGATGGAGGCATAATACTCCATAGTGTATATGGACCACAAACTTTTTAAAAATATTTGGAGGAATGTATGATAACAGTTTCTCCAAGTTGAAATTATCTCTCATTCATCTTAATATATAGAAACACATTTTCCTGTTTTGTAGATTTTACAATAACCAGTATAAATAATCGAGTATAATTGTCTCCTGTAGACTTAAAGAATTATCAATTAATATTACATTTTTTTAGAACTTGTCCTTTTTATTCACTGTTATGTTCAGGCTCATTTTACCCATGCATATATTCTTGAACAGTGAGTCATTTATGTCTTTAAAAAAAAAGCTATAGTTGACCTCCACCCTTTTGGATGCAATACTTTAAAGGGCTTACAGATTAAAGATGATACTCAGCAAAGGTGGAACTTGTTATTTAATGCTCCTTGGAACATTTGAACAAAATTTATTGGGAACGAAGAATAAAGCATATAAAAATGCAGCCCTTATAAATCTTAGGACAGATTATTAGTATTGCAGATTTTGAGTATTATATGTCTAGCTAGTGTGTTTTACTGTTATATTCAAGTGTGTTTCATTCTCTCTTACTCTCTCTTCTTGCATGTATCTTTGTATTTGTGATTGTGTGCGCGGTTTCTCCCAGTAATCTTTTCTGCTTCAGAAAACCCTTCCTTTCGTTCTTTTGTTCTTGGACTCTTCGCTCATGCCAGGCCCTTCCCAAAGTTTGGCCATAATATAAAACTGATTTATACATTTTTATTATTATATCTAATTAAGTAGAGTATTAGATTCCATTTTTATTTTTGAGCATGAGTTGGCTTTTTATGTGGCTTTATTTTGAATTTTTATTGATTAACGTCTTTTGATTTCTTGGCTTTTTTTGTTTTTAACTTCTATCAATCCGGTAACTTTTGGTCAAATACAATTTTTAATCTGTAGTAACTGGGCCTTGAAGAATTTCCAGCTTTACAGTTCATCATCCACATGATCTTAGGAATGTTAGGTAGCTGTTGATATTTTCTTCATCTATTTATAGAGCTAATTTCTATCACTGAGCTTTATTGTTCGAATAAAATAATAAAGAGAGGCAAGAAGCAAACATTTGATTTTGAAGCTGAATCCCTGTTAGATTATGCCTGTTGAGATTTGCAATCCCTCTCACCTTCTCACTACATAAGTTTTCTTTTTCTGTTCCTTTTGACATGTCTTCCTTCCCTCCCTCCCTCCCTCCCTTCCTTCCTTTCTTTCTTTCTTTCTTCTTTGGCATAGATCCCACAGAAGATAAAAAGGGTAAAAAGTTTCATGGGATAGGATAACTCCTTTCTGTCAGCCAGTCAGTGCTTTAACTCCTTCCGGTCCCTGCCTTTGTCAGTCAAGGAGTATTTGGGAAGGGCCCGTGGGGTAGAGTAGGTAAGAGGTAGAGGTTGACTTAATTCTACCTTGTGTTTACCCAAGCCCGTCATTGCAGTTCACACACGGAAATCCAATCCTACCTGGAACAAGAAGAACTTCTTTAGTGTTAATCCTGTGTTAATGAATTTGTTAAATCAATCCCTGCTAATGCAGAGAAGAGAATACTTTGTTGGATGTTAAGAGATTTTAGTGTTTAACTATACCTCACTTCAGGGGCATGATGGGAAAGATGCTCTTTGAGCCTGGCCAGGGAGTACCCAGCTAGGCCATTACCTGCACTGAGCATGCTTAAGAAAGGAGAACTGGCAGGAGCAAGGGTCATTTTCATTTTTAGAGGTGCAGAGGGAGTTTATTTATTGTTGTTTAGACATTTCACTATTCAGATTTGGTAAGGAACTAAGGAAATATCTTAAAGTTGTTATTTTAATGGATGATTTAATTAAATTTTAATTTATTTGTAGTAGAAACTATTCTAGAAACCTTTTATTTTTTTTTAAAAGATTTTATTTATTTATTTGACAGAGAGAAATCACAAGTAGACAGAGAGGCAGGCAGAGAGAGAGAGAGGGAAGCAGGCTCCCTGCTGAGCAGAGAGCCTGATGCGGGACTCGATCCCAGGACCCTGAGATCATGACCTGAGCCGAAGGCAGCGGCTTAACCCACTGAGCCACCCAGGCGCCCCATCTAGAAACCTTTTAAAAACACTTTTAAGAATACATGAAATATAAGAAAGTCTTCTAAATTATAGAGGGGAGCAAAAGAAGAATGAAAATCATGAATGGGACCATTAAAAAAATAAAGATCGGACAAAAATTTGCCATTGAGATTGGACAGAACCTATAATGATGACCTACATACTTGCCTAAGTTAGAATGGATTTGCCTTTAAGCCTTCTCGTGATCAACAAAAGAAAAAAGTTAATTTTTAAATTTACTATACAATGAGTACAAAAACAAACCTGTTGCTCAGAAGAAGCAAACTGTTCTTGTTACAGAAACTTGAAAGGACTTTCTCCAAGGAGTCTAAGTGAAAGTGCCCCTGTGTGATCTAACAAATAATACTCCCAACAGTAATTTAGAGGAAAAGCACTGTTACAGAGCTATGTCCTATGACAAGTGTCAGTGCAGACTGATGGTATGCTGAGCACCAGTCATTAAGGGAATAATTCTGTGGAGTGGGTCAGGACCAGTATGCTCTGAGCTGCAGAACCTCCTTCTCTGCTGGTCTGACTTGATTTTTTTCTTTCTTTTCTTTTCTTTTTTTTTTTTTTTAAGATTTTATTTACTTATTTGACAGAGATCACAAGTAGGCAGAGAGGCAGACAGAGAGAGAGGGAGAAGCAGGCTCCCCGCTGAGCAGAGAGCCCAATGTGGGACTCGATCCCAGGACCCAGAGATCATGACCTGAGGCGATGGCAGAGGCTTTAATCCACTGAGTCACCCAGGCACCCCCTGACTTGATTTCAACACATCTTTTATTAAACCTAGAAAATGGGTCATGTGTTCCTGAATCTTCTCTTAAATATCTTATTTTTTTTCCAGGTGAATTTTGTTAAATATTTGTTTAAATATTTTGTTAAATATTTGTTAAATAACACAGCACTGATAGCTGTGTTCCAGTAGTAAAGCTCTTTCTTTACTCCGAGTGTATACGACACTTTGATAGAATGCGAGTCTGAGGTTGGATTGGCTTTTGCAATCTGGATGGCTAAAAAAGGATGCTGGCCTCTAGGGGCAATTCAGCCTATGGAGCTGCTAAAGATGTGCCCTAAGAAAAAATTTTTTCAGCCTAACAGTTCCTGGAATCTGCCTTGGCATCCAAACAAATGGTAACAAAGTTCTACCATCCCTGTGTTGTGGTCACAGTAAATTTAACCCAACAGATTTTTCAAACCAGATATCCACTTGGTATAAAAGCTCTGCAAACTCGTAAGACTTTGTCTAGCTTTGAGCATAGTGACTCTTTGGTTTATCTTTGAAGGTAAACTACTTGTCAAATATATATTTGAGAAAATAAGAGGAAGGAACTTGTTGAGTAGGACTGTTATTTACACTCCAGTTAAAAATTGAGGGACAACTTACCCAAAGGAACATCTGGTTACAAAATAAATGATCTATAGCCCTTTTTTTCCTGTCAGGTGTTAGTTGACAAAGATGTTCCTTGTTAGTGATAGCAAAACTTCTGGCACCCTAAAGCTTAAAAAATAATAGTAATAAACTACTTGTCTCAAATGCTGAGAGAACTGCATGCTCTAGCTGACAAAAGTTGGCATTGTGTTATTAATTTTAAAAGAAATTAACAAGGGGCACCTGGGTGGCTCTGTGGGTTGAAGCCTCTGCCTTTGGCTCAGGTCATGATCCCAGGGTCCTGGGATCGAGCCCCACATCGGGTTCTCTGCTCCGCGGGGAGCCTGCTTCCTCCCCTCTCTCTCTCTGCCTGCCTCTCTGCCTACTTGTGATCTCTCTCTCTCTGTCAAATAAAATCTTTTAAAAAAAAAAAAAAAAAGAAGTTGTTAACCAAAAAAATGAGGCTAGAAAATACCCTCTTATACCTGACAGAACATTTTTATCATTCATCAAGAGCCTTTTTACTTTTTTGACTCTAGCAGAGTTAGGTGCTAGTTCTGAGTTCTGAGTAAACATCAGTGTATTTGCAAAGAATTTTCCAATGGGAAACGGTTACTGAATACTAAGGTTTATGTTATTGTCAAAGGCAAAAAAAATGCTCCAATTATGTGATGCTCATTACTGTGACTTTTTCTATTAATAATCTGCCTAGAAGTCAGGTATCCATGCTTGCTGACAATTATCCTGTGGTCACTCAGTGATGATAATTGCTGGTAATGAGATGAAAAGCAGAGTATCGGCTAACTACACGGTGTGCTAGAAATGAGGAAATTCAGCTTCTGACCTTCACTCAGTCAGTGATTTTATGATATTTGTCATATCTTTTGAACATTTTGTATCTCAGCTTCTCCATCGGTTAAACTGAGTTTGAAGCAACTGCCCTGGTCTGTCTCACAGGAATGTTGCCTGGACAAATTGGATAAGTGTAAAAGTGCCTTGGAGGTAAAGCCACTCTGCGAATAAATATTAGTATGATGGAGCTACTGAGAAGTGTGTTGCAGAGGCTAGAATGGTTCATTTCTGCAGGCTTCGTGACTAGATAAAGCTTCATAAATGGATTCCTGTCAAGCAAACCAAGCCCATCTTATCAGTTCATGACTGTATAGTATTTAATGGGAAAAAATCTCTTTACAAGCATTTGTTACCTTGATACAAATGTGCATTAAAAATCACTCACGTTTCAATTAAATAAAACCTTCCTAAGTAGCTTCAGAGCAGTCTCTAATAGCCAGTTGACAGTTTCCATCGTCTATTCGGAGGGGTCGTAAACATCTGATCTGCTTAATAAAGTTGAGAAATAAGGAATGAAACAATGTGTGGGGAACAGAAGTGGACCGCAGTGTTTCCTCGGGTCATAGTTGCTATGAATTTTAAGAGTCTGACATTACCAAATTAAGATTTCTCTTGTTTATTTTATTTATAGAAATGTCAAATTCTCATCTCTGCCTAAGTCATGTAATATTTTCTAGTTACTTCATTTTCCACTGGAGTTAACATCCTCATTTTCAGTCATAATCATGATACAGAGTCACTTGTTGCAGCTCGATAAACATAATCAGGTCTCTTGAAGATGGGAAAAAAATGGGGGAAATGGCCTTCCTCGGAAGAATCCCCTCCTTGAAAGAATCCCGCTTTTTTACTCTTCCCTTTTTCCTCTCTTCACGTAAATGCTCAGAGTTCCTACGTAAATTTACAGCACCCTTGTTTTCAGCCCTTGAGAAGGATAATCGAGCAAGAAATTTAATTGTTTTGACATTGCACAAAAGAGGTTCTGTCCAAGCTAACTTCAGAAACTTTTATTCCCCAAACAACTTGATCTCTTTTCTTCTGGCAGGGGACCGTTCCTAGTGGCACTGGGGAAATCTTGGCATCCAGAAGAATTTAACTGTGCTCACTGCAAAAATACAATGGCCTACATTGGGTTTGTAGAGGAGAAGGGAGCCCTGTATTGTGAGCTGTGCTATGAGAAATTCTTTGCTCCTGAATGTGGGCGATGCCAAAGGAAGATCCTCGGAGTAAGTGTCAGAAAACCTGTTTATTCTGATTGAGCTTTAAAGTACAATAATTTTTTTTTGTTACAAAACCCTTCCAGCAGTTTTCCTTTTTATTTTCTTCTTACTTGATCCCCTCTCTGTTTTCATCACTGTTTATTATTGTAAAGCAAAACTAAATAGACCTCTGTAGAAGTATATCAGACTCGTGGGGTTAAGTTGTCTTTGGTTTTGTCTTACTGAGTGCTTGCTTGTCTGGTGAAAGTCTAGCCACTGTGGGGGAAAAATAATTTACTGTGGGTGTGCTACCTCAACAGGACCCTGTTTGCTCAGGAATGAAGAGGTCGCACAGGACCACACACATCAGAGTTCTCAGAACTGACACCTTCACTGTTTTAAATTAAATTCCATAGCTTTTATAAGAGCAGCATTTCCCCATTTGTCAGGGTTCAAGCACAGGGCACAGATCTCATGAAATATATAAAACATGAGACTTATAAATGATACATTTTTCTTAAACACATGTAGTGTTTAAAAATATAACTTATTTTATGAGCATATACACGTGAAAGCAAAATAATCGACACACCTTTTTTTTCCTTTTTAAAAAGGGAGTAATTTAGGAGTCAGATATATAATAAATAATGATGAATTACTGAATTTCTGCTCCGGAATATCCAGGTTGCAGTTTACAAAGAAAGGTCAGTCATTTCTTATGGGTGACTAGGAGTTGGAATTTTATTTTAGAAGCATCCAAGGTGCCTGGTCTCACACGAAACTCATACAGCTAATATAGAAGAGGGGAATGGCATTGCTGAATTCTAATATTCTCTTTATAAAAATATAATAATGAGGGGTGCCTGGGTGGCTCAGTGGGTTAAAGCCTCTGCCTTCAGCTCAGGTCATGGTCCCAGGGTCCTGGGATCGAGCCCCACATCAGGCTCTCTGCTCGGCAGAGAACCTGCTTCCTCCTCTCTCTCTCTCTCTCTCTCTCTCTCTCTCTCTCGGCCTACCTGTGATCTCTATCTGTCAAATAAATAAAAAAACCTTTTAAAAAATATATAATAATGAAACTTTAATTCATATCAGTTGAGAGAAAAGCTAATATGAATTATTGAGTACTTTGAATTTCAGATTACGTCTTTAAATGGTTCTAAAACTTGGAGGACACTTAAAATTGTAACTATGCCACATGAAATATTTTTATATTATTAATTTGTACAATATGTTGGGAACAAATGAGTAGAATTATACAGGCTGTAACTTCCTAATGGATAAATAATAAGACTCTTTCAACTTATAAATATATTCTGTATATTCTAGAATAATAATACAGAGTCAGGTAATAATCTTAGAACCAAATGAGGTTCTAGGAAATAGAAATCTTACCCTCATTGCCTTAGAGACGGACCATAACTTCACTACAGAGACAGATTCTCTGGGTTGTGTTTTAGTTGTTTGATTTCCTGTTAAAGAAGGAATAGTAATCTGTCTCAAGGATTGAAAGGGAAGTAAATGCCAAAAGCCTTGAGAAACAACTTGGTTCAATGTACATTTGTTGTACATATTCATAGTAATCTTTTTGGATCTAAACAATTGCCATTTCTCCTCAGTATCCTTCAGTAGTGAACTGTGACATTTTCTAAGGCTAATAATTTACTCTGTCATTTTATTTTATTTCAGCAATTTGTATTATTAAAAATATTTCAAAAAAAATTTCACTCTACAGCAATTAGAAAATACCCAAAAATGTTAAGAAGAAAATTAAAGTGACCTATATATTTTACCAACCCTAGATAATTCCTATTAACCTTAGGATGTATCTTCTTCCAGTTTTCTCTTTATAAGTAATTCATTTACAAAATTATGGCCATACTCTATGTGTAGCATCCTCTTTTTTTGTGATAGATATTATGGAAAGAGTGAATCCCCATATTATTAACTATTCTTTAAAGATAATGTTTAATGGCTCCATCTCTCTCAATCTAAAGAAATGATTCTTTACAAAACTAGCTTCTCAAGACTTCTTTTACTAATTAAAATCTGCCCAAGTCTTTGATAATGCTGTTTTTAACGAAAGGGCTATTGTTGATTAGAATCCATACTTAATGGTTCAAACTTCAGACACTCGTTTGAGTGTGTGCTTAGTGTAGTCACAGCTGATTTCCAGAATCCTAAACATGTGTTAAACTGATTGGATTACACTGATTATGTTATTGCTTCCATAATGCACCAAAGCACAGGTTTGTTTCAGTTTTCAAATATTTTGCCCTTCCTCCATGACATTTTCTTGTTTCTCCTGCATGACATTTTCAAGATAATACTATGAAACCTTCGTAAGTGAATGTTCCCTGACACCCTTTTGAGAGAAAGCAGAAGGTTTTGTAGCAAGCACTTATGAAGTGCTTACTTTATTCAACACATGTATACTGTTTAAAAAACATAATCATTCTTTACATAAGTTTATTGATGTGTATTTATGGGAAACACGCTTATTTTATAGTGTATCAGTTTAGATGATTTGTGAGTCGGTCCTAAAGTGTCATCTGTTACCTAGAGGAAAAGCTCATGGTAAAGACAAAGCGTGTGTCTACGTTGAGTCAGTTTAAAAGGGCTGTGTACAACTCGTAAAATAAACATGTGTGTATTGTCATCTTTCTTTACAACCAATTACCTTTCTATAACAGGAAGTCATCAATGCTCTGAAACAAACTTGGCACGTTTCCTGTTTTGTTTGTGTGGCCTGTGGAAAACCCATTCGTAATAATGTTTTTCATTTGGAGGATGGTGAACCCTACTGTGAGACTGGTAAGATCCTAAAGCCGTTAGTTTCTTAAGTTTTGAGTAAGGATAAAACATTAACCCTTACATTACTATAAAGTTGAAAGGAAATATTGGGCAAAGTAGATTTCCTGTTTTCAGGGCATTTAAAGCTACGCTAAATACATAACAAAAAACTATGTAAAATTTTTATGAATTTGTTAAAATAGATATTCCCAATTTTTCATTAAGAGAAATGAGCATATAAGCATTACCTAGTGGGAAAATATTTTACTTGAATCCCTAATAGTTTACGGATGTGAATTCTACAAATTTGTGTAGCTTAAAGCCACCTCTTACACGCTAATAGTGAATTTTGAGTGGTTTTAAACATGAGAAATGATCACCTTCTGAACGTGATACTGATTTGCTCTTCAAGGCAATGGTCTTGACAATAAATTGGAAGTCTTTTTTTACTCTTCCTGAATGGAAAGGTAATCTTGGCTTGGATGGTTCCCTTAGTAAAATTATTTTTAATAAATAGGCTCCAAGGACCTATGTACTACATTTCTTATTACCTGAGCTCTGAACACATCTTTTTTTTTCCAGAGGCTAGAAGTAAACTTTCATAACACTTAATATTAATATTACTCTTTCTTAGGTATTAGTACCATACATATGTTTCAGAAAATAAAGTATTTTCCCTTTATCATGTCTATATTCACTACCACTGTATTTCCACTATGGAGTTTTATTGTTGATCTGCCTTGAAACTCAAACTACGGTGCTGGAGGAAGGGAATATTGCACACTAGTTAAGTTAAAGGAGCTGTCAACTTTTGATTTTAGGCTAGTCAAATTGGACATCACTTGAACCCTTTTTTGCTCACTCAGTTCCTTTTAGTTCCTAGTTGGGACCAGTCTAGATCTATGCCATACTGTCCACCAGGAAGCTCTCTGGGAATTCAGTGATCTAGCCCATCTATGCTCTATTTTGGGACAGGATGGCTACAAGCTTCCTACCCTGATTCAATCAGAATATTTCAATATATTTTGTAATTTCACCTAGTTCTTCTGAAAAAAGAGCTTTATTTTTTTTTAAAGATTTTATTTATTTATTTGACAGAGAGAAATCACAAGTAGACTGAGAGGCAGGCAGAGAGAGAGAGAGGGAAGCAGGCTCCCTGCTGAGCAGAGAGCCCGATGCGGGACTCGATCCCAGGACCCTGAGACCATGACCTGAGCCGAAGGCAGCGGCTTAACCCACTGAGCCACCCAGGCACCCAGAAAAAAGAGCTTTATTATTATTTTTTTAATTAAGCTTTGTGAGACATTGGACTAACTGGCAGATAGTCCCTGTGTAGCCAAACACATACAAAACTAACCTTAGTATCATATTTAATGTAGTCTAAGAAGTTCGATTTTTGAAACCCAAAAATTGCTTACAGAAAGGGAACAGCATTATTGAAGATTTGCTTTAATGTCACTTCTAATCAGTTTGATCTATTTTGTTGTATTTCTTTAACCTCCCGCCATTTGTTACTACTGACTTTCCATCTCAGTAAATGCCCCACTGTCCAGTATCCCAAACCATAAGATTCTGCTCTTGCCATGTCTAATCTAATTAGTAAAATCTGGCAGTTCTACCGCCAGTGTATATTGATTGATTCATTTCTCTCTACCTCAACAGTCAGAACTAAATCCAGCCCACTCTCTTTGCCTGGACACTCTAATTACCAACTAAAATGGTATATCTTCTTTCCCCCCGACCCTCAAATAGCAGCTATGATAATATTTTGTTTCAGTGTGAATTAGATTATACTTGATACCTTTTGACTTCCCCTTGAGGAATCACTGCACTCCTTATTAGGCCAACCTTATCTTCTACCATCTTATTTTCTGTCACTTGAGTTCTACGCAAACCTATCCCCTTTGCTTTTCTGAACATGCTAATATTCTTCCTGCATCAGGGCTTTTGTACTTGCTGTTTCTTCTAACTTACCTGTTCTTGCTCAGATTTTCTATGGTGATTTTTCTTTTTTTTTTTTTTTGTCAAGTCTTGGCACAACTGTTACCTCCGCAGAGAAGCTTTTTCCAAGCCCACTTAGTTAATGGAGTGTTATGTACTGCCCCCAACTATTCTGTATCATGTGACTGGTTTTTTTCGTGGTTCTTGTCACAGTCTGAAATTATTCATTATCACTTATTTTAAAAATACAATAAATGATGACATCCTACTCCTAGTGAGATTATAAGCACCATAAAGAGAACAGCTGCTTCTGTCTTCACCACTATAACCCTCATCAGTGCTAGGCACATAGTAGAACTCTGAACGTATGATGAGCAAATGGTGCTAAGAAATACTGAAAATGGTTAAGGAGAGGTAAATTAAGTTAGAAATGAAAGTCTACTTTCTACTCCAGCTGCATAAAAGAAAATTGCCAGTAAATTCTAATTTAGTAATAATAAAGAAACATCTCATCAATACTGCTCTCTTCGGAAGGAAATTCTATTAGTATTTTATAACTATAATCTCTGTCAAGTAAATGGTATTCTCTGGCTAAGGATTTTCAGCAGTAAGTCATAAATTTGAAAGGAAATCACAGCAAAAGACTTATGATACAGTCCAACTAGAAACTCAGTCACGGCACTTAATTCATGGAAGTTTCTTGTGACTTTTTTTTTCTTCCTACCAAGTCAGATACTCTACAAAATGTGCTGATATCAGATATTTCTTCTTATTTTATGTTCTGTAGTCTTATTGTTGCTAGTTTTTGGAGGTTCCCTTGTCTTTTGTTAAAACAGTCCTGTCTGTTGATAACTTAACAGGGATCAGAGTTGTTCTTCATATGTATTTGGACACTTAAGTAACTGGAGATATGCGAGAAGTATTATGTGGGAAAATGGAATAAAAAACGTTAATTATGTAAATAACATTTACCCCAAAGGTAATTACCCTGAATTAAACACCCCAAAGTTACCCTGAAACATGCTACACTTTATTTCTCAAGCCAAACGTGTCTTCTGAACATTTTCCGGTTACTAGTAACTCTGTCTTCATCTTCTCATTTAATTCCAGTTTGTTGCTGCTTTCTAGAAACTATTATTCTAAAGCTTTGTAATGTTTAAATTATGTCTCCCCACCCCCACCCACCCTGCCCCTATACAGATTATTACGCCCTTTTTGGTACCATATGCCATGGCTGTGAATTTCCCATAGAAGCTGGCGACATGTTCCTGGAGGCCCTGGGCTATACCTGGCATGACACTTGCTTTGTATGCTCAGTAAGTAAACATCTTACTTTCAAATTAGAGGAGCACAGTAGGGCCAGTTTTAGCCTAAGCACTAAATGGAAATAACAGTTCTTATATCATTCAGTCCTTCACACACAAAAGTATTTTTACAGTGATTTTAAAAGTTGTTCATTGAAAGTTTTGGCATTTTTTGAATTGTTTGGCATGGAACAAGGTGCTTACTCCTTTAGAGAAAATCTTATTTTTAATAAGTTTGTGTTTATAAGGAGAAACCACATATTTCTTAAAACAGTAAGAGGCCTTTACTTTTTTTTTTAAATTCTTTTTTATTGAAGTGTTTTTAGTAATTTTTGGAAACATGGGTACCTGAAATAGAAACAAACAATTCTAAAGATCTGTTGTTGAATTAAGAGTGGAAGCAAACTGTATGTTGATTTACTTCCTTCCACAGCAATAGTCCATGAATTTTTTTTCCCTTTAGGACTGTAATAAACATTTAGTGATACATTTACTTATTTTGTTTGATATTCTAATATTTTTTGTTTTATTTTTAATGATGAGAATAGCTATAGTAGAGACATTTACCCTAAGACTTTAAAAAAAAAAAAAAAAGATTCTATTTATTTATTTATTTATTTGAGAGAGCGAGAGAGAGAGAACAAGAACACGCAGGAGCAGGGGAGAGGGGAGAGGGAGAAGCAGACTTCCTGCTGATCAGGGAACCCAACACATGGCTTGAACCCAGGACTCTGAGATCATGACCTGAGCTGAAGGCAGGCGCTTAACTGACTGAGCCACCCAGGCATCTAGGCGCCCCCTTAAGACTCTTCTTAATTTAGAAAGGAAATATCCAATAAAGATACTCTGTTCAGATGTTTGATTTTTTAAAATTAGATTTAATATATCTAATAGTTTTCAATACCCATTGAATGAAGGGAAAAAAGTAAAGTTAATTGAAGTCAAATGATGACCCCAAATATTACCTGGTTGACTGTTAAATTCATCTTGTGTACTTCTTCCTTCTCTTAAACTTCATGAGATCTTTAAAGTACAACAACTTAGAAGACTTGCCTTCTCCTGTTCCCTGGTAGAGCTGCTCTATTATACTATCATATTTAAGAAGGGCAATAGGAAAGATAGGATCACATAAATGCAGATAGTAAGTGAACTGTATAATCATCCAGTAGCCAGGTGTTGACCAGTAAAAACAAGATGTTTTTACTATAAGAAACCAAGGCAATGAATTAAAAAGAATTCTCAGGTATTCTGTGCCTCTGTGTTTGGGGTTTTGGGAATATTGGGCTAAGCAATTGTATTGTGTTTCCATTGTGAGTGCCATGGTTCCCTGCAACAGGAAGCAAGTTGAAAGCACTGAGGAGCATTTGGGAAGAGAAATTACAATTAATGTGACCTCTTTATGTGTTTTCTTATTAGGGCCTCATAAAGAAAAAGAATGATCAGTGATTTAAATAAATTAGAATGCATTCTAGGAAAAGGTCATTCTTTATTGCTTTTGAAAAATATATGAAATACCATAGTAATCATTAAATGTCAGAGCGTCTAGTACAGCCAATGAAAGTGCTTTGTCTTACCCACCGAGTGAAAAGCTGTTTTTCCCTTGTAGGCATATTTGATAAAGTAATGATATTCTTTTAAATAATGCTTCTTTTTCAGGTATGTTGTGAAAGTTTGGAAGGTCAGACCTTTTTCTCCAAGAAGGACAAGCCGCTTTGCAAGAAACATGCTCATTCTGTGAATTTTTAAAAGTCAACAGTTCAGGGGTGGAGAAGAAATTTGAAGAGAAAGAGGAGAATTGGAATTACCAATTAATTTTTAGATTTAATATTTATGGGAATTTTGAAAAATAATAGTGGCCCTGGAGGGATAAATTCCAGCTTTAAAAACCAAGTCTATGAGGAAATATTTGGCTTCATAAAGTAAAGGGACAGTTTGGCATTTATGATTACTTTTTTCCTGTATTTTCTGTCCATGAAATTTTTACAAAAACCAATTTCCTGGTTGACTATTAAATTCATCATAGAATAAATAAGTGGAGAATTAAATTTTAGAATAAAACCTCTAACATCTATGCTGAATTAATGATACTTTCTTGCCTTGTTAGGTAGTTCTGAGTAAATCTGTAAAAGGCAATGAAAATTGCCTTACACTCTATCATTAAATGTATTTTTTTTAAAAATAGTGCTTATCTTTAAAAGAGGAAATAGGAGTTTAAACAGAATTTTATCAGTAGTAGGTGTCAGTTTTTTAAAAAACTGCTATGTACTTTTTTAAATCTTACTGATCATTCCAGTGGGAAAACTAGTAAGATTTTCATCAAAATGTGCCATGCCAATAAGAGATGTTATCTGTTTCTCTTATCCAGCCCCCCAAAAGCCACCACATTGCTTACAAATTTCAAATTTTTGCCTATTATTAAAACATGACCATTTCTATCCATTGTGTATATTTTATCACCTATATTAGTGAAGCTCCCATTTTTTTCCCCTTCCCTCATGCTGAGGTCGAGAGAGTGAGTTAGAATAGAGTGAGGTTAGGAGTTACAGGAAGTCAGAGGACTACATTCAAAAAAATTTTTTAAAATTCTCCCCTTTTCAGACAGTGAATCCATTACATCAGTTTCAGGTTTGTACTACTGACTGATAAAGGTTTGAGAACTGTCTTTGAAGAATAATTTTTTTCTTAGTTCTACATTAGAAAAGTAAAATATTGGCTTGGGGATGTGATAAAAATCTAAGTGTTTTTTTTTTTTTTCTTTCTTTTCTTTTCGTAGTTCTCTCTCAGGAATATATAAATCACTTCCAAGTGTGATCACGATGTTTGGAAAGCTTTTATTCCAAGAGACTGGTAGTATAGGAGGGGAACGTGATCAGTTATTCATACTGGCTCATTATTTGTTTTCTTTATTTGGGGAAAAAATTATGTAGCCCATGAAGACAGAGCAACAGTTGTGAAATTGTGAATCCTATTGGTATTTGCCCAGTGGGAAAACAGATTATGACATTTGATAGTTTTTCTCTTTGTTTCCAGAATGGATGAAAGCCCACAATCCCACTAAAAAATACTAATGTGTCTGGGGTGAGGTGCTTAAAGTTGAGACAGAGCCCAAGTCCTCCTCCCTGCCCCATAACTCACAAAGGACTTCGTTTCCATTGTGTGCATATTTGTTATAGAGGGAGGTTTTAGGCTCTGATATTTGTTTAACCTCCCTAAGAACTTTTCAAGGCATCTGTCCTGAAAGTTGTTCATTTACGGTCTAGCAGATTTGTATTATATGAAGATAATAATTAACTGAGAGTCAGAGCATGAGAGGGTGACAAGAAGTGGTTTCACCAGTAGCAACCCTGAACTGCCTTCTCACCCTGCATCTGTAGGGAGGCAGGAAGTTTTACTTTTGAAATAAAGTGCTGGAACTGAATTGTACATTATTTCTCATTGCTGCTGAAACCACCGGTAGCGTCCATGCTGGCTGATGTGCGTTATCACATAACTTCGTGTCAGCCTCTTGCTTTACACAATATAAAGAAATTGGTGTTTCTGTTTGGATGTTTAGTAGAGATGATTTTTTTTTTTTTTTTTTTTGGTGTTGTTTAGTTTTGCCTTTGTAGATTCTATGCCAAGATAGTATTTGAAAAGTCAGTGACATTTGGGTATTTCCTTTCCAGAATTTTATTTGACCGGGATTTCTTATTAAGTTATCTGACATTAAGGATGTCATTTTTATTAGACTTCTCATTGTGCACATTATTTCATGGAGCTTAATGTTGTATTCCTCTAAATTTTATCCCTAAAAAGATAACATTGCTTCTTAATTTATCATTTTGTCTTTGTGCTTTGTTCTTCTTCTTTGTGACAAAGCTTTATATCTATTCTAAATCAGTTAATCCTGTGAAATAAGTATTGACTATAACCCAGAAGAATCTCTGTATTTTCCAGTGGGGAATGAATGCTATATTTAATACACCAGCGTTAATCTTTTAATAACTGGCAGAGCACTTTATTCTTCTGGTGAGCTCCCTGAATATTTATTTATCTGATTATAAATATTCCATGTCAGTAGCATTTTTTTAATTATTACCTCTTTACTGTAGAGCATTTACTTTTAGTATTTCTTGATGTATATTTTGGAATGCTGTACTTAGTATAATACAGATTTAAATTACAGTATATGACTCTTAAACATCTTTACTTGTATTTCCCAGATTGAAAATACTAGCAATAGCTTCCAGTTTCTAACTTTTCTCTAGACTTAAAAGGGCTGCATTTTGCCCGCTAGAGTGGCAGCCTAGAGAGGATCCCTGCCGCTTGTGCTTAGAGTAGCGTACCTATTTCTTATTGATTCAGGCTACAGTTAGAGTCTAAAACTAAAGCCTAGTGATTTGGTCACAGTAGGAAGACAAACAGAAATAAGAGTTTAAATCTTCAAAATTTAGTGTAGCCTATCGTTAAAATTATCTACAACAAAATTGTTTTCATGGTGCCATTTTTAAGGGGCCGTATATTATTTATAGAAAATAATTCCTTCCTCTCCCTTGTTCAAGTATGAATCTGTGTTACAGTCACAGTTTTGTGAGGTTTAGAGCTTTTTTCATCATCTCTGTTGAAAGGAAAGGCTTTTCAGACATAAGGGAAGGGAAAACAATGAAAAACTTGACCCAAATCTAGGGCAGTTTCAGTTTGTCATCTTTCTTCTCCATATTTTAAGGTATTGGGTTTGGATTCTCAAAGTATCATTTGCCTTATCTGTTAATCTCTATTTTCTGTCTCTTTACATTTGTATACATCTGTACTGTTTTGCTTTTGGATACATTTTCTAATTAAAAACCACGTGAGAAATATGATCAGTGTAGTAATACCTTAATGTGCACATGCTGAATAAATAAATGGCTGCAGTGATATAAACAAGCTCTCCTGGTCTTTCTTTTTTGGGTAGTGAGTGGTTTCCATTGGAATTCCATCATGGGAATAAAATAGTGTTCACAGGAGAGGAAAAGAAGTAATGATTCTCAGGAGAATCTCTCTTTTATGATTTTCGCCTATCAAAATGTCCCAGAAACCAAACATTTGAACAGATTGTCACATTTGTTCTATTTTAATCCATTTTTATGCTCTGCATGTAGCATGCAGACAGTACGTGTTTGTAAGTCAATACATAAACAAGCCTCATTGTTGTAGAAAATACTTATTGCTGAAACTGTTTATTGGAATAACCTGTCATACCAAGCACTGTATTATATCATATATCTTACTGAAACAGCATAAGCCCTCAAGTCCGTTTTCACACTTTAACCCACCAGGGTACATTACTTCATAGTTAACTCATCCCAATCTCATTAGTTAACTTTTCTATAACTAGGAAAGCTCATCTATTCCTCATTTGTTTATTGGTTTGAGTAAGATTTTTTTTTCCTACTGTATAAAGTTAAGAGCAATATTTCTGTTGCAGGCAATATATTGGAAATAAAAGACAAATTCAAGTCTATTTGCTCACAGTATATTAAGCTCCAGAAGCCAAACTTACAAGGGCATCAAGTCTGCATTTGACATTTTAATAGCTGCTGTTTGGTTTCTATCAATCACGTCATTGCACATTAAAATGCACCAACAAAATAAGAGATCTGTCATTCCTTCGTTAAGAAACAGTAATCCAGTGCAAGATTTATAGGCTTAAGAATCAACAGTGTGTGTTCACAATAAATCCCCATTCAGTGCTCAAACCAGAAACAAGCCTCCCTGTCGTTCAGTGTTTTCTGGTCAAAATGTCCCCAATATAAGATTATCAAAGGTTTTCTTACAGAACTACATATAAAATCCTTCTTGCCAGCAAAAGCTTAATTTAGGTTGGCGGTTTCCCTTTTTGAGTACTCTCAGACAAGATCTTGGTTATATCAGAAACACATAGGTACTGATGTATTATTAGCGGGCCTGGTGTTAATTAGGGAGAATTACCAGAAATAGTTTGCTTCGTGGGAATTTATTACAGAATCACACTTGACTGATGGCAGAATAGGAGTTGCTGAGAGAGAGCAGCTCCCACTCATAACCACTAATTAATAGGGTGCCAAAATTCCGCAGAGAAGGTTTCATCCCGAGTGTGGGAGCCGCAAAGGGAAAATGATTCCTTTGCAGTATTTAAAATTTAAAAGAGGAAAGGGGTTAGGACGCACAGCTACCCAACAGAAATCTCAGACTGGTACAGTTTTGTGTTGTGCTCATGAATGAGAGCATTTAACTCGGGAAGCACCGAGCCCAAAAGTTCATGAAAGAATCGCTTTCCCTCCAAAAGTCAAAAGTAGCTTGTATGTGTATTATACCAAGGAGATAGGCAAAGGTATTTTTAATGTGGCAAGTGTCCGATTCACTCAACTGTTCATTTTATGAGGAGAGTTTAAAACCATTTGTCTGTGGCATGATGTTGCTGAACTTCTATTCTTTAGTCCATGATTTAGAAGCTGTCTGAGTAGGTGGTGAGATTACATCAATGATTAATAAGAAAGGTGTGGCTTCCACACCTTGAACCCAGAGCTGAGGAAAAACAAGGTGTGTTTAGTGATTGGCACTAATGGCAGAGCACTGGGGGAGCCCTCTTAATGAAAGTTGGCCAAGAAGGCAATTCTTTTCCCTGTGCTTGTAACGCCGTGTAATCACATACAATAAAGCTTGGAGCCATTGCTTAATGTGGAAGAATAAAGCATTTCCATGTCGCAAAACCGCTGATCACTGACCTCAGGGAGAAAAATAAAACAATTTATAATTCACGGAGAGTATAATTTTTCAATTTCTCTTCAGGCAATATAGTTCCCAAGGAAAATGACTTCTGTGCCAGGCCTGTGGATTGATTGACACGGTCTCTAATGCATCCGTGTTTCAAAGGACGGAGTTTCTGTTTCATAACTGGGTTCCAAATTAGTTTTTCATCATGTTCTAATTGTCACATTTTCTCTCTGGTTCAAATATACTTAAGTTTGTTTTTTCTTCTTTGTCTCCCTTTTTTTCCTTTGCTTGTAGAGCACACACAGCTGGTGCTGTTCCTAAGCACTTACTCAAAAATGCCATTGTTTGTTTGGAGTATTTTAGTGGACTTTAAGATCTTCAGAGCTGTCTTTTGATTTTTTTCCTCTAGTGTATCACTGATATGCCAAACGTCCCTTGGTAAATAGGAAAGTAACTTGAACTCCGGTGACTTATCAGGCCAATATTAGTTTTTGTGTAAATAGGAATCTTTGCTTAGGTGACCATATACTGAGGTCATCTGACCCCAGATGTTTTCTCTATTCCTGTTCACTCGAGAATCCTGACAATCTCAAGCCTCCTGAGTTGAATGAAATGGAGAGCAGACATGTTCTTGGAGCTTGCTAAGTATGAACTTGGAAATATAAGTGAAAGTAATCCTGGCTTCATCAACAGAAACTTATCATTTATTCTGCTCTGTGAAATTATTACACTACTGCTTAATAATTTTTCTGATACTATTAGAAGTGCTTTAGATAAAAATGAACTTAATAAACAAGCTGAGGCACCAAAATGAACCCAGAACTTCTGCTCCAAGAAAATGTATAGATCAATGATGTGAATCTGTGAGTTTGGTTATGCCTGACTATCCAGGAAGTTCTAGCTGATCTTTAACAATATCAACATAGTGTAGATGGTGAGAGTTTAAATTAGGGTTTGGGGAGAAAGTGATTGATTATGCCTGGTGGATCAGACTGGGTCCAATGGGGAGGCCAAAATCACACCGAGATTAGCAGGAGACATAAAGAATTATTACGCTAAGATGGAAGAATAGCTATGAAAACGTAAAGAGAGCTCAAAGGGTACCCTAAGATTGAGAGAGGGAACCCAAGGAAGAACAACCTTCCAATGAGTACCCTTCCTCATGGCTGGAGATAAGACTTTCTTGGAGAAATTGTTGTTGCAGTCCACTGAATGGCAGAGAAGTTCTCTGGTTGCTGAGGCCAGCCAGAGCTGTTCTTCTGTTGCCAGGAACAAAGAACCCTCCAGAAAGCAGGTAAGCCCACGTTAGGTGTGGGCTTAAACCTAACCAAGGTTAGGTGGGTGGGTGTGCACAGGGACTTGGGAGTGTTGCTATGGCCTAAAATACACACTATTCACCTCAAGAGGGCCAAGGTGGCCACTGAGCCAGGCCAGGGGTGGGAAGTCACCAAAGGTCTGTGCATTCTGGAAGCTCAGCTGGGGCAGAACTCCACCAGAAGCCCCCCAACCCGACCCCACCCCAGTCATCCTGGAAGAGCCAGGCAGCCGGTGCAAGGAAAAGCAAAATAAGAAAAGCTCCTGACTTCTGCACTGTTCCTTTGTCTCCCTTGGCCGACAGTTGACAAAGCTGAACACCGCCCACTGTAAAGGAGAAACGCTTAAATAGTCCAGTTCACTATCACAGGACAGGTTCTGATGGATGAATTTGGAAGTGACGATCAATACATTGATAATAGGCACTTCTGGGTACAAAATGAAAACTTTAAATTGAAACCTCCGTTATTCTTGGTGAATTGGAAACCCAAAGAAATTCTTCTAACTTCATCCTCTATTGCCAAAAATCCTCTGATAATTCAATATGCGAAGTTAACACAATGTAGCTTCGATTGCTGCTTTCGAAGGTCTAGGCCTAAACATCCAGGATAATGAAAGTTCTCAGTATTTAAGAGATGTATCACATGTCTACTAAGATAGAGCCAAAGGGTTTTTTTCCCCTACAGTTAAAATGAATAAGACATTCTCAATCGAAGGGTGGTATTAATCGGTAACACTGTTTTTTTTTTTTTCAAGAGTTTATTTATTTATTTGACAGAGATCACAAGTAAGCAGAGAGGGAGGCAGAGGGTGGGGGAAGCAGGCTCCCTGCTGAGCAGAGAGCCCGATGCGGGGCTCGATCCCAGGACCCTGAGATCATGACCTGAGTTGAAGGTGAAGGCTTAACCCATTGAGCCACCCAGGCACCCCAGTCGGTATTACTGTTAACAAGAAGTTTATTGTTACAACTTAAACCCCTATTACATAGAAAAATAGATTATTTTTATATTCAGTAATGGAAAGCAAAGAGATAAATGATTTCCCCTTCACAGTAAACTAAACCATGAATCTCAAGCCCAGTGGATCTATAATAATAACTTAATTTCTTATATCATCTTTGTCTTTCATGTGGTATATTACCTGTCACGCTAGGGCACACTTATCCCCTGTAAGGTTCTAATAACTGGAGAAACGGAAAATCAAGTTTGTTTTTTTTTTTAATTTCTTTTCAGCGTAACAGTATTCATTGTTTTTACACCACACCCAGTGCTCCATGCAATCCATGCCCTCCTTAATACCCTCCACCTGGCTCCCCCAACCTCCCCTTCAAAACCCTCAGGTGGTTTTTCAGAGTCCATAGTCTCTCATGGTTCACCTCCCCTTCCAATTTCCCTCAACTCCCTTCTCCTCTCCATCTCCCCATGTCCTCCATGTTATTTGTTATTTGTTATGCTCCACAAATAAGTGAAACCATATGATAATTGACTCTGCTTGACTTATCTCACTCAGCATAATCTCCTCCAGTCCCGTCCATGTTGCTACAAAAGTTGGGTATTCATCCTTTCTGATGGAGGCATAATACTCCATAGTGTATATGGACCACATCTTCCTTATCCATTCGCCCATTGAAGGGTATCTTGGTTCTTTCCACAGTTTGGCGACCGTGGCCATTGCTGCTATGAACATTGGGATACAGTGGCCCTTCTTTTCACTACATCTGTATCTTTAGGGTAAATACCCAGTAGTGCAATGGCAGGGTCACAGGGAAGCTCTATTTCTAGTTTATTGAGGAATCTCCACACTGTTCTCCAAAGTAGCTGCACCAACTTGCATTCCCACCAACAGTGTAAGAGGGTTCCCCTTTCTCCACATCCCCTCCAACACATGTTGTTTCCTGTCTTGCTAATTTTGGCCATTCTTACGTGTAATGTAGTATCTCAATGTGGTTTTAATTTGAATCTCCCTGATGGCTAGCAATGATGAACATTTTTTCATGTGTCTGTTAGCCATTTATATGTCTTCTTTGGAGAAGTGTCTGTTCATATCTTCTGCCCATTTTTTTATATGATTATCTGTTTTGTGTGTGTTGAGTTTGAGAAGTTCTTTATAGATCCTGGATATCAACCTTTTGTCTGTACTGTCATTTGCAAATATCTTCTCCCATTCCATGGGTTGCCTCGAAAGCCAAGTATTTTTAACCCAAATACCAGTGATGAGAAAATGAAAACTCAGAGAAATGATTTTCTAAAAACATACAGTTATTAAGTGGCAAAGCTCACACTTAGCCTTTTTACTAGATTAGAGAAAGCATTTACTATTTCATCCAAATTGTCTTAGAGTCCCTCTTAATAAGGGGCAATTCTATGTTCAGTTAGTAAAGGAAAGGTTTAGAAATTACTTGATTTTGACAGACTATGTAAAGACAACTTAAAACCCGTCAGCATCCGAGTCGCCTAGTTGCCTGCTGCACCGCCAGTACCTGGGACGTCTGTGGACGGATCACGTGCCCTTCACAAGTGGTGTTTGTGCCCCGGTTAGCCCTCTTCTTTTGCTGTTCTTTGTGCTTTCACTACATTGCAAAGAAGCACAGGAATACTGAAAGTCAATCTGAGGTGTAGCTAACACCAAACGTGGTACCAAACAAACAAGAAGGCTAGAGGAGATGTGGTGAAGGTGACCGAGGAGATGTGGTGAAGGTGACCTCTGCCCATACAGGACCCATACAGGACAACAGGACCTATTTATAAGATGTTGGAAAGCAAGTCAAGATGGCGGGTCCCCAGTTCTTCTCTGTATGTTGCGGTTAGTTCCGGGCTGTGAGTGTGAAGAGTGGAGAATGGAAAAGGTGAAGCCTCAGTGAGAAACTGCACATATGTCCAATTATTCTGACAAGGTTGCCTAAGATTCTTTTTTTTTTTTTTTCACTCAATTGAAACAAAATCTCTCTGCTGTTCGGTAATGGCAGGCACTGCTGCTAAGTCCACTAAAGCATAGCTGGAAAATCCAGCCGCCCTCACATCTGTTTTGTATGACCTTTCAATCATCAGCAAATACTTCTGCCACTAGGAATGGGAGTCTGGGTAGGCTATGGCTCTATGACTTTCTAAGCTATCACTATGGAAAACATATTGAAACAAAATTCACGCATGCCATGTGCCGTGCCCAGAAATTATAGACTTGTCTGGGCCGTGTTAAGGTTTTGACCTATCAAGAGTGCTCACACCTGCTTCTTACAGTCAAGTTGTTAATCCTTTGTTCAGAAAATGAGACATATTATGAAATATGTGAATGGGCTTTTATTGCTTAAGACTTAAGTGGTTAGGATCTTAAACTGGTTCAAACTAAAATAACGTTGATGAAATAGCATGTTTTAAGACTTCTAACGATTACATTTACTCTACGTCAGAAACCTGGGTGACTGAACTTTCAGATTCTTTGAGAACCACGACTTGGTTACAGCCCTTGTTTGAGTTCCAGGTTGTAAGGAAGTGTTCTGAAAATAAAATAGAGGGGAAAAGATCACTAAGGAATCTCTTGGAAGGACGATAATGAAATTCATTCTCACAGGAATTATGACGGCAAGCCCACGGAAAATGTAGAGTTCAGTTTATCTCCAAGACCAACTTGAGCTGTTGTCAAAGTAAAGTATTAATGGCCATAATGAATATAGGAATTACATGCAAATATGCATGTCAAGTGCTTAAAGAGAACAGACTACTTACTCTAGGTGGAACCCAGGCTCTGGCATTGACAGACCCATGTGAGTGTGTCTCCCATCATGCCTGGCTTGAACTTACAAGAGTCTGATCATTTGGGTCACATCCAAATCAGTGATATTTTTATTCAACATTTAATGCAGGGGAAGATGGAGCAGTTTTTTGGCAGGGAAGGAGGAGGTGTAGAATCCCTAGAAATGGAGATCCACCCCACAAGTGCTCTGACCCACGTTGCTCTCCCTTATACTTGTCCACCCCACTCAGCAAAGGAGCCCTGTGCTGGGTGTTGCTCCAGAATGTCCCTAACCAGTCTCTATCCCCGACTCTAAGTTGCTTATCCAGAGTCTCCCATCAATCCCCACGAAGTTCTTTCCTCTAAGAATTGCCCTAGTGAATTACAATTGTCTCCATCTCATAATGTTTCCTGGATTGACACCGAGTACAACTGACCAGTAGGCCAACTTCTCTGACTGGTGTTCCTTCACTTAAGAGCCTTCTAACCTTGGAAAACTACAGAACTTGGTTGAACTGTGTTGTTTTTCTCGTTGTTTTCATTAGTGTGTCTTTTCACTCTCTCGGAGGCTAGTTCTCCGATGTATTGGAGAGTTGTCACAATGCTTAAATGAAATTGTGTATGTGGACATCTAGAGCTTCAAATGACCTATCCAGCCTTTTCTTGGAGATAGTAAGATATATTACTCAAAAAACAGATTCACCTTTTTAATCCTGGTTCAGAAAGTGAGACCTTTTATGAAATATGGGAACAAATGAATAGCTTAAATCTTAAGTGTTCCAAAATAAATTTGAGAATTGCTATTGACTATCCCAGAAATTTGAGAATTGCTATTGACTAGCTCAGACATTCACAATGCTCATTTAAGCCGAGTAGTCTTGCCATGAAAAGTAAAAATAATTAAGTTTTAACTAGGGACATTGTGGTGGTTCAGCTGGTTAAGCAGACGCTCAGGTTATGATCCCAGGGTCCTGGAATGGAGTCCCTGCTTAGCAGGGATCCTGCTTCTCCAGCTGCCTGCTGCTCCCCCGGCTTGTTCTCACTTTCTCTCTCCCTCTCTTTGACAAATAAATACATAAAATCTTTTTTAAAAATTAAGTTTTAACTATGTACTTCCCAAATATATTTGGCCATGAGCCCCTTTATTTAAAGAAAATCTATCAATGCCTTATTCTATAATCTGGGAAATACGGGCTTACCTTTTCTCCCTTTTTCATGGTAAATGTCCTGAATTGTGCTTGTCTTTGCATTTTAGACCGGTGACTCTCAAACTTTAGTGAGCGCCAGAATCTTCTGAAAAGCTGTCGCAATGAGATTATTGAGTCCCACCCCCACAGTTTCTGATTTAAGTGGTCCAGAACAGGGTGAAAAATGTGCATTTCTACTAAATTCCCAGGTGAAGCTTATTCTGCTGGGCTGGAGACCACCTTTGGGGAAGCACCTGTTGGGGATCACATCTCACTTTAACATGCAAATGACCTCAGGATCCTGAGATTAGGAGTGGGATGAGGCCAATGAGTGTGCCTTTCTGATCAGCTTCTGGTGGATGCCACTGGTGCTGTTGCATCACAGACCACACTCTGGGGATGGTGGGCCTTCTGAGACTATAGGTAGAAACCAACATCTTCTCTCTTCTTCCTGGGTCTAAAATCAGAGACTTGGGGCGCCTGGGTGGCTCAGTTGGTTAAGCAGCTGCCTTCGGCTCAGGTCATGATCCCAGCTTCCTGGGATCGAGTCCCACATCGGGCTCTTTGCTCGGCAGGGAGCCTGCTTCTCCCTCTGCCTCTGTCTGCCATTCTGTCTGAGTCTCCCCCTCTCTCTCTCTGATAAAAAAAAAAAAAAAAAAAAAAAAAAAAAATCTTAAAATCAGAGACTTTAGGGTTTCAGACTAAAAAATAGAGATTGAAAAACCTTAGATTAAAAACTATCTACTTGGGGAGTTTTGCAGCTTTCTTTTATCCTTTCTTTCCAGTATTTCTGCGGCGCTGGTGGAGAGCAGAGCGCATTCAGCATCGCACACATTAATGGCAGCCTGGCTGGCGCCTGGGCTGGGGCCCCAAACACCAGCCGGGGATGCACAGCCTTACAAGGTGAGAGAGTAATTAAATCTCTGATGGTAAGTTTGTATGTTTTTCCCCCATCAATCCAGATTAGGAGTGTTAATTTTCCTTTAACTTTTCCTTTAACTTTAAAAATAAACTCTAATGTGGAGTGGGGGAGGGGTGGCACACAGCAGCAGTTAAGTTGGAGAACTGGTGCACTGAGGCAGGAGGAAGGGATTTGGGTGTTTGGCCAGGCTGATCACTAATTATTTCTCTGATCCTGGAAATGGCACTTCACCAATCCTGACCACACCTTCCTTCTCTATAAAAATTAACTGGCTCGGTGGTTTGTACACGTTATTTGTTTTAGTAAATCTCTTTTGAAACATCTTCCGAACCTCACACCTAAAACAGGCAAGAGGTGAGCATTGGACACTTTAATTTTCTACCAGAAATACTTTTAATTTGCAAAACCATCAAGGAAGCTTTGGGTTGTTCAGGTTCTCAGGAGTGAGATTTGTAAATCACTGAACTGGAAAGCCGCCTAAATTTCCTCCAGGCTGACACGAAACCATCTGTGGGGATTGTGGCTCTGTGCTGATTGATTAACCTCCACTCACATTCCCTGCAACGGCTTCGGCTTCTCCCAAACAATAGTTCCGTTTGAGTTTTTGTGTTTAATCATAATTCATTTCCTCAGTGCTTTCCACCCTAAAAGTAACAAGCAAGCTTGGAGTTTTGGGGTATTCTTTTCTTATCTTTTCCTTTCCTTTCCCTTCCTTTCTTTTCTTTTCTTCTCTTTTTCTTTCTCTTTTCTCCACCCTCCCCCCTTTAAATTATTGAAAATGACTTCAGCCCAGGAGGGGTAAGGGAAGAAAAGAGGTTGTCTGCAGGTACCTGGGGAGGTCTGGGAGTTGCTTTGTTTTCTTAGCTGTGCTGTGCAAATGAACTGAAGGTTTAACACTTAGGTGCTGTTTGAATATCTAATACAACAGAGCCCTGAGTAGGGAGTCCAGGAACCCCATCGTGCCCGCCTTGCCCAAGGCCCCTCGGTACAGCTGTTCCAAGAGCTGCGGAGCTAAAATTTGTTGCCATGGCTTAACCTAAACAAACCCATGCCTGTTCCAGTATGTAGATTATGTTCTCCGAGGACAGCCCTGCTCACTCCTTTCGCGTGCATCTGTGGGACAGACAGGTTTCCATCAGTCCTCTACTGCCCGCCATTCTAAAGCTACAGTTGTTTCTATGATACAGTGCCTTTTCGCTTAACAGACACCTTGCTGTTGGAGTCAGCCTATTTCTTCAGCTTTTCCCCAGCTATACTGGAACCTCTGTCCTCAGGGACCTTGCTGTGGGACCACCTTGCAGGCGTTAATACTTTTCCCACTAAACCTGCTTGGATGGCCGCCAACGTGAATGCTGCTCTCAACAGAGTAATGGAGATTCCAGGAGACCCTGAGGTTCGCTTGCAGGCAACAGAGCCCAGTATCCCCCATCTCCCGTCATGGACATCCTTCTCTTTTAATTTCCCATGTCCTCTTGCCTCCCCCACCATCCTGGGAGACGACTCTCCTTTTAGTTGATTCTAGTACAATGATATTTGGCCCTCCTATAGAGTTCCCTCCATTTCAGAGCACTCGGGACAATTTTAAAGACTGAGGGTTCTCCCAAGAAACAGTAAAATAACATTACTTCTAATTTTGTGCAACATAATAGGGAGTCAGAAAATCCATATACATTCTTATCTCAGTATAAAGTAGAACGAGCAAGTAAAAATTATAAAACTCACAAAAAGCCCAGATAATTTTCATTAGAAGGGCCTCGTGTGTGTGCATATCTGCACACACAAACACACACACTCTCTGCCTGTGTATTAGTAGCAACCCTAATAGCAAGTTCTTTTCCTGGAAGCTACGAGAAAGGTGCCATGTGTTCTGCATTCTAAGTTTTTAAAGTGGCAGAGAAGTGGGACGCCTGGGTGGCTCAGTGGGTTAAGCCGCTGCCTTCGGCTCAGGTCATGATCTCAGGGTCCTGGGATCGAGTCCCGCATCGGGCTCTCTGCTCAGTGGGGAGCCTGCTTCCTCCTCTCTCTCTCTGCCTGCCTCTCTGCCTACTTGTGATCTGTCTCTGTCAAATAAATAAATAAAATCTTTAAAAAATAAAAAAAAAAATAAAAAAAAAAATAAATAAAGTGGCAGAGAAGTGTCGCTGTGGGAAGACTTCCCCGCCCTGGATTCTTGCTGGAACTTATTGTGTTGATGCTCATGCGGAAGACCTTGGATAACAAAAGAGCCCATATGTTTAGACTCTGAACAGGTGGGAAAGAGCATCGTTTGTATACAGTTGTGTTTTATGTGAGTTCTTTGTGAAATATTAAATCTCATCCCAGAAAACATTTCTGCAAGGGAGTTGGAAGGATATGGTCCAAATCTGTTGGTGCCTCACCTATTCCTTCATACGTTCATTCATTGAACAAACATTCATCAGAGTGTCTAGAATCCACCATGCACTGGTAGTTTAAGTCGCTGGAGATTTAACACCGGTCTCTATTCTCCTAGAGCTTCCATTCCAGTCGAGAGAGACACAAGGTAGAAATTGGACACAGAGAATACCAGATGGTAAGTGGAGTGCCATACACAGACTGAAAAGAGAAACGGGGGCATAGGTATGGGCGAACCAGACAGGAAGAGTAGGAGGGAAGGAGTCTGGAAGCTGCTGGGGAGAAGGCTGTCCCAGCAAAAGGGAAAAGCCTGGCATGTTCAAAGAACAGCAAAGAGCCAGTGCGGCTGTGAGAGAGAGAGGGGGAGACACAGAGAGAGAGAAATTAGGGAGGGCCAAAGGAGCAAGCAGGAAAGGCCCTAGAGGTCCTGGTAGGCCTTTTAAAAGACGCTGGCTTTTACTTTCATGCTAAATAGTTAACAAGTCCTTCAGGTTGGTGTATGTAATTCTGCCTGTCTCTCTGTCCATCTCTCCCAATCCCCATTTCAGAGGCAGATCTTTGGCAACTGGTGGACCGCATCCCCTATGTGAGGGAACGAAGGCCTAAGTGTATCTGCAGCGTTTCTAACCACCTTCACTTTTACTGGGATTTGCTCACAGGGCAGGGCTTCCTGAACACTCTATTTTTGGCTTATAAGAGAAATTATGTAGTTCTCATCTTGATGAAATTTCACAAGTCTGGACTCGCTCTAATTTCCGTAAGACAAAACTGAGTACTCTCCAGTGTTCCTTTTCTTGTCTTATATGGTTTCTGGGCCTGGACGAAGCTCCTTCTCCTAGGACCAGCCGCATGTTGAGATAAGCCCTTTGTGACCTCTGCCCACATCCATTTTTTGGCCCCAGAAGAGGCTTCCTACAGGAGTTCTCAAGGGCAGGAACGAGTGGGAAGTAGGTGAAAAGACCACATATGTTCAGTGGCTCCAGGCACAGGTTAAGTAGATGTACAGGTGAAGGGCCTCACTCCTCCCTCCCTCCTCCAAGCTCCTGACAGAGGTATTGTGAAATTTCACTTGAAATTTAAAATCTGAGATTCTCATGCTTTATCTACTCCACTGATTGTCTTAAAGCGATTCTGACCACTGTTGTAGAGACCTGCCTTGTAACCCCCACCCCAAACACCTCTGTCCAGAAAAGTAACTACAGGAGCAGGTTATAGGTACAAGCCTAGAATGAACATGTGCGTGCCACGAGCGGGAGGACTCAGACCTGGCCTTGGCATTGAGGGCTTCTTCGCTGCTGGTGGGGAATACGCACAGGTGGTGCAGCTGCCCCTGCCCCAGACCTTGTCTAGGAGCATCAACAAGATGCTGCTCTCCTCCCTCCTGCCCTTTGCCGGGCTTCTTAAGTTACTGTCTAGCAGGACAACGTTCACCTTGTTCTTTAAATGTCTTTCTGGCCACACAACAAAGTCCTCAAAGCTTTACAGACCGTTCCCTAATGTTTTCTTCTCATGCCGGTGTTTGTTCCTTCTGGACTCAGAGTACGTCTTGTGCATTTGCCAATTTGCATGGCCAATTCTAATGGCTTCAGAAGCCAGGCGAGGAGTGAGCCGGTGATCACGAGCCTTCCAAGCAAGGAGGGCTCACGGCGATTGTGCCCTCCATTCCTCCTGGCCCTGACGGATTATTCCTCTGAATAATCCCCCAAACACTTCTCTCCAACCCTGTCTCCAGATCACTGTCTCCATGTGACATCATGGGAACTTAGTGCAAATAAATCTCCAGAGAAACCTGTGCCGGACAGATATTGAAATGGATTGCCGTAGGAGGGCATTACTTATCTCCTCAGAGAACGCGTTTATCACAAAAGCAAGGCTTTGACAAATAACACTCCTGGGGCTTCCACGGGCCTTGGTTTATCTACAGCATTTTCACCATCAAGTCTGAACAGAGCCCAGAGCAAAATGAGAACAGGATATTATTAGTGGTTCAGAACTAGGGCCATGTTTTGGGATCCAAGAGTAAGCAGCTGTGATCCTACATTCTCATTATTATTATTGATGTTGTCATTGTTATTTAACTGGCAGGGTAGAAGAGGTTCCTGGTTGTGGCTACTGAAATCATTCCACATGGGTATTAAAAAACCAACCATTAAAAATATACCTTTTTTTCTAAATGGGAATTATCCTGTGTGGAAGTTTTATATCCTTGCTGGGAGCATCGATGGCTTCATCCATGGCACGGTGCTTAAAACTCATAAAAAATTGAAACCTATATGATTTCTGAGCATGTCCTCTTTTTAAATAATTTCACTCTTTCTAACTGAGGTTAGATTTTGAAAAGGAGAATTGATCATTTTTAATACCTTCTCTGAAATTCAGAATGAGACAAGGAACAAGAGACAAACAAACAAAACAAAAACAAAAAGATTCCTGGTGACCACTCAAACAAATGCTTACTGAGCTGGTCTGGAAGGGCTGTGTGTGGGGTTGGCCAGAAGTCCAGCCGCGAAGTTTCTGCAGCATCCAGGAGAGCGGCCCATGGAGAAAAAGGTACTGAGGGAGGAGAAACCAGTGCCCGAAGATACTCCCAGCCTGGAAGGAATCAGAGGGTTGAAGGGGAAGGTGGAGGGACCCACCATTTCACAACGCAGAAGGTAGGAATTTGTGACTTTATTTTAAGGCTAGTGAAAATGAAGACACAAAATGGTTAAGTAGCTTTCACAAAGTAGCAAGTGACAGAATCAGAATTTGTATCAAGGTCTGTTTCTTCAAAGCCTGTGTTCTTAAGGCTTTATCTACGAATCAGGGCTGTTGGATTCAATTGCTGATTCCAGGAACATGATGAAAAGAAAATGCATTTGGGCACCTTAAAATAAGTCGGAGCTCTGTGACAGAATCTTGACTCACAGAATTTTTATTTTTTATTGCAAACTGGAAACCAGCAGCCTAGCTACCTGTTAGTTGGAAGTGTTACAAAGCCATCCAGTTGTAGAAATTTTAAATGTTGCCAACTATAAAAATTGGAAAGATTATATACTCAAAGTCGTAGTTCTGTCTTGTCTCAAAGATTTCACAGCTTTGGGGGCACCTGGTCAGCAGTCGGTTGAGCGTCTGACACTTGATTTCGGCTCAGGTTATGATCTCAGGATTGTGAGATTGAACCCTACATCATGCCCTGCGCTCAGCGTGGAGTCTGCTTGTCCCTATCCCTGTCCCCTCCCCGCCCTTCCCTCAGCTGCTCTCCCTCTCTCTTTTTCTTTCTCTTATATCTAAAATAAATAAAATCTTAAAAAAAAAAAAAAGATTTCATAGCTTTGGCCTTTCTGGTTGGCCCTGAGTTACAGGAGCCGAGTGACTATGGCCCCTTTTCATGACATGGACTTGTCAGTTTGCTCCTTCTCTCCTCTTCGTCACCTGCTGGCCTGGCAAACCCCGTGTACCATGCCCCTGACTTAAAAATGAAGAGGTACAGAGCGTTCTCAGTAGGAGAATAATGTGATTACAGAAGAATTTTAAGAAGCAAGAAAAAGGACAAAGTAATGCATGAACGTAGATCTTTGAATTTCATGCATATGGTACTTTTTGCAATTGTTAGTCATCCTTAAAATTCACTAGCTTCCATTCATGTCTTTCCATTACACAAGCTATTCTGGGGAGCAGAGTCGTGTTTGAGAACCGAAGGAGCCAGTAAGTGTGTATGTACTATTGGTGTTGGGAGGTATTTTAGCAACTGAGTCCAAACCTTGTTTTCCAGTTGAGGACAGGAAGGCCCCTCTAGGAAAAGCAATTTACCCAAGGCTGCGTGGCATAGAGCTGTTCTCTGTTGAACACAGGGGAGAAAGCTCATTTGTTGGTAATAGTATAAAGTGATATCAAGTATCAGGTTTTGAGTAAAGGTCCTAATGGAACTATGCATCACGTAGTTGAGCTTGATTTTTTTTTTTTTTTTAATTCTTTCCCTCTTTACTTTCCATTCAAGAAACGTGAAAATCCTAACCCTCTCCAGTGGATTTTCCCATGGTGGGCTGTGCATCTCCAAGCAAACCTGTCTGGCCCGAGCTGGTGTCTGAGAATTTGGGAAAGGTTGTAGCATGGCCCATCCCTGCAATTCTTTGACAGAGGATAAGTTAGCTTAGTCTGTATGAGAGCACACTAGTAGCCTAGAAAACAGAAAACACAGTCACTTTTTGGTTCTGAGGCATTTGGATTTTATGGAGCATAACATTTCCAAAAAAAGCAGAACTTAGAAGCTGCCTATTTTTAAATTTTCCACAGATTGACAACTATCATTTACTATGGAAATCATTACACAGAGGAAGAAAACACTAACATCAAAGAAGTTAAAAGGACATAATCACAAATTAACCATTTCGCCTGAATAAAGATGGCCGCCAGTGTGGCTCCGACATTCTAAATATATGCATTTGTTTTTAAATCTATAAATGTCACATATATACATTTGTCGGCTCTTGCTCTGAACAAATGAACATTTTAACACAGTCTGGTATTTGGGAACATTTGCTCTAAACAGCACCCAGCTACAGGCTGAAACATTTTTGTCGCCACCGTGACTGAATTTTGATTATTGCTTTGTTTTCATGGGAAACCATCTGCCAAGTTTTTTCCTCTGAAACAGGCTACAGACGCCATTCTCACAGTGTATTTCGATGCTTGTAGAGATGAACGTATAGATATTTATAGCCTGAGCTTTGCCTCTTTGGAGTACATTCCCAGAACCTTGCAGAAAAGGCGCTGTCTGCCCCGTGTTTTCGAATCCACGGTTCTGTCTGTGGTTGTCGTTTGATTCCTTTTAATATACGCTGCACCGTGGAGGTGAATTCTGCTTGCCGGTGGTCATGGGTAAGGCAATTACGAAGTCTGACATTATTCTTGGAAAGATTTTAAGCAAAATATCATAGTTCATCAAAACCTGTCTGCAAAACGCCAACAAGTTAATAGTCATTTATGTACAGAAGGAAAGAATTATGGCTGCCAGACCACCTTCATGTGGGAGATTTGACCATAAATTTTAAATATCCATTGTGAGAATTATATTATGTGTAAGGAAATCAGCGTCCTGCGGTTTTACAAGTGAGCCTAGAAAGGAATAATGCACAAAGAAAGATTTAACAAGAAATGTAAGCAGAGCAGGCAAATGAGAAGAATCTCTGAAAATTGGGCACCTCCTACAAGGTTTTGGGGAAAGGGTACAGTTCTTAAAGGCTTTTTTTTTTTTTTTTTTTAAGACAAAATGGTGGCTAAGGATCCTGAATGTTTTAAACACTTAATCTTGCCACCAGTTCTGAACACTCTCTCTGTGCTTAAGCGTCTCATGTGGATTATCCAACAGGAGTCAGATGAGCCCCATTAGATGTAGATACCGATAAAGCTGATGTTTAGTGAGGGATCAGTCAATTGCCCAAGATCTCAGCCTGGCAGGCTAGCCTGTATCGGGCCCTTGTATCCAGTCCAAAAAGGCCCCTAAGTGAGGGTAGACAAATTATAGAAAGGGGCTCCTCTTGGGAAAGGAATTATAAAAATTACCCTCTATACCCACATAGCCCTCCGAGGGGAACTCAGCCAAAGCCTCTAGGAGTATAGATTGCATCTTTGTCAAGAAAGCCATGCCTCTTCTTCAGACCAGGCACGGCCCTGGGCCAGGCAGAAGGTTTGGTGAGCAGTGGACTGAGTTTTAACTCTGATTCTTGCTTAACTCCCCCCTGTGGCTTTGATGCATTGTAAGATAATGCATTTGGGCTGGCCACATGGCAGAGAGGGCTTGGGAGTCAGACCCAGACATTGTGACTCTGCAGGCACATGTCAGGTGTGATTCTCACTGCTCTTGCATACCCAGTTCAGCCCACTGGGCTCCTTCCCACTGCTGTTCCATTTTGCTAAGCCACACATGCATTTATGTCCCCAGTGACTAAGACAAGCTGAACCCTGCCTTCACAGGATTCACATTCTGAAGATCTCACTGTTGCATAAGCATCTAAATAAGGAGTTGGTGCCCACACTAAGTGCTAGTAGAGGGAACATAAAAGGAACCCCAAGCACAAGGGGAGGGGCCATGGGACCCAGACTCAGTATTTGAGAAGACTTCAAGGGCAGCCATGGCCAAGCTGGTAACAGGGGAAGAAGGTGTGCTAACGGAGAGAAGGGTGTGCACAGGAAGGTATGATGGCGGCGGTAGAGGTGGGCCAGGGTGGGAAGTGGGGCGTAGATCCGGTTCATGAAGGACCTTGTGGACTAGGTCAAGGAGTTTGGGCATGATCCTAGGGCGAAGGGAAACCACTGAATGGTTTTAAGCAAAAACATAGCTCTCTCTCAGGTTTGCTTCTCGGAAACCTTGTCTTCTAAAATAACAATCCTGTAGGTTCATCCAGTCATGTTTTTGTGGTTTTAGAACTCCGCCTTTGCTTTGCAGTCACATTGTATAAGATCTTTCCTGGCTTTTAGTAATTTCAAACCTTTTTCAAAACTGTGTTCTACCCTTCCACCAAAGTTTCAATGACTTACTCGGGGTGTTCAGACCAGATGGTGGATCACTGTTCTTTGTTGCAGCGTTTTAGGCCATTCCATTTGCGACCTACTGATTTCTGTGGTCTTTTATTTGCTGCCTGCCCAATCTGGATACAAGCTCTGGGTAGACAGGGACGTTGCCTTTTTCACTCACACAGTAAATATTTAATAAATATTTGTTGGAGGAGTGAACGTCCCATGACTAGTGGCCTTGCTACTCCCTGATATCTAGCAGCTTCCCATCACACAGTCCCTGGGAGCTTGCCATAGAGGCATGAAATGTGAACTCCTTGCCACTGAATGAGAGCTTAGACCAAGCTTTCAGGATGTACACAGTCCAAACTATTTAATGCAGCATTCCCAGAGATTGACAATACATTGTCATTGTAGTTCCTTCTACCTGGTCTTTATCTGTTCACAGCCCCATGAATAAAACAGATATTATTAGAGGTACTCATCAACCACTGAAAACTAGGGCTTTGGCAAAAGGATGCCCAACAACTAAGTTTGAGGGAACCCTAAAACTGGGGCCCACATACTCCATAATATCTTAACATCTGTTTACATCTCCCATTTTGGTTTCATACCAGATGACACACTGGAGCCTGTCGATTCAACAAACACTTGTTAAGTACATGTATTTCTAGACATTGAATCAGGTTCTGAATTAAGAGCAGACAGCCATTTCTTTGGCAGTTGTGTTAGTTTCCTATTTCAGCTCTAACAAATAATCACAAACTTCGTGGGTCAAAACAGTGCCATTTTCTTATCTCACAGTTCTGAATGTCAGAAATTGTTAGACTGGAACTTATAATAAAAAACGCAGAATAGGTTTCCTGCCTTTTCTAAGCATGGAGCTCCTGGAGTTTCCTGAGAAGGGCAATAGAGGTGCTTTTTGTCATGCTAATGAGGGGACTTTTTGGAAAGTTGCTAATGATGGGGGATGGCTGCCAGGGGGAACCAACCAAGTGGTTGGAGGGCTGGAAGTTTCAGTCCTGCCACTGCCCCAAACTCTGAGGAGGGGACAGGGGCTGGAGAATGAATTCAATTACCAATGGCCGCTCAATCATGCTGCTATAATGAAGCCTTCATAAAACACCACCAAGGATGGGGGTCAGAGGGCTGCCATGTTGGTGCATCTGTGGAGAATGGGGAGAATGGAGTGCCTAGAAAGCATATAGAAGTTCCTTTTTTCCCCATACCTTGCTCTACCCATACCTTCCATGTGGCTGTTCCTGGGTTATGTGAGATACATCCTTTTATAATAAACCTGTAATCTAGTAAGGAAACTATTTTTTTGAGTTCTGTGTACCTCTCTAGCAAAGTAATTGAACCCAAGGTGGGAAGTCATTAGAATTTCTGATCTGTAGCCAAGAGGTCAGAAGCACAGATGACACAGAGCGGCATCCGAAGTAGGAAGGGAGGTGGCCTTGTAGGACGGTGGAACACTTAGCCTCAGGAACATGCCACTATCTCCAAGTAGACAGTGTCAGAATGGAGTTCAGTTGTGAGTTCAGTTGTAGGAAACTCAGCTGGTATTGAATCGCTTGGTGGTGTGGAAAACACACACGCATGCACATGCCAGAATTAAAACTGATACCACAATTATAGAAGTCCAAAATGGATCTTGGCTAAAAACAAGGGTTTAGCAGGGTTCTGTTACACTTCTGAAGGCTCTAGGGAAGAATTTCCTTCTCGCCTTCTGTAGCTTCTGGAGGTTGCCTGTATTCCATGGCTCTTGGCCCTTGCCAACAATCAAATCATTGAGACCCCGGCTTCCCTCCACACACCTTCGGACCCTTACTCCGCTGCCTCCCCTCTTTTGTGCATAAGGGTCCTTGTGATCACACTGGGTCCACCTTCCTCATCTAGGATAGTCTCTCCCTCTTGAGATCCTTAATTTAATCCCACCTTTAAAGCCTCCCTCACCCTATAGGTGCCCCCTTATGATTAGGATGTAGACGTCCTTAGGGGCCATCATCTGCCTATCTCAGCTGTCAGGTGATGTTTCTACCCACTTGGTTTAGAAAAGATGGCATAGGTTTTGGATTCAAATCTGACCTAATACCAGTTCATATCCACCACTTACTAGAAATACAACATAAAGGAAGTTACTTAATTTGTTTCAACCTCAGTTTCCTCATCTGCCAAATGGAAAAGATATAACCTTCCTGCATAGTCATGAAGTTTGTAGACAACAGCCCACATCACTGCCTGCACCCTGGAAATAGGAAAATGTTGGATGGCCTCGCCGTTAATTCCTTCTCCCTTGAACAGCCATCCCTCACAGCACATGACTTTGAGTTGGGGAGATTTTCAGAGGTTTATCACAGTACATCACTATTTTCTTAAAGATTTTTGTTAACCTGAAACTGTATAGTTTTCATGAAAGGAAGTTATAAAATGCTTAATAAAAGTCAATTTCTAAATAGTAACTGCGAGCATAAAAATTTTCAAAAGCATCTTTTAACTCCAATGCAATTGTATTTAACTTAGGGACTGCATATACACACTTGGAAATACTTAAAAAGTACGTTGCTCCAATTTCAATGAGTTCAAGGATCTCATCAGCCTTGGGTGCTTGTGTTTTTTAGCCAAATCTACTTTCCTTTCTGTTTGAGCCTTGGTAGACATTGCTTTGGGACTTTTACTAGTAATCATCACGATATATTTAGGGCTAGCCTTGTAAATTAGGCTGCACACACCCTCTTCTCTCCACAACTAAATTCCCATAGAGTAAGACTCATTTCCTGCTGCTTCTTTCCCAACTGACTTTCGAATGATCAATTTCCCATAAATTCAAAACAAGATGCCAATTTGCCATAAAAATTTTAAAAAGATCTTCCCAGCTGCTTGAACTTGCCTTAAGGCTAGGTTCTATTGGGTCCTTTCATTTCCTTTCTCCTCCTTATTGAGGAGCCGTCTGCCTCCCGTAGCAAGAGCTCTGCTTGCTGACAGCAGGCACTGAGGGTCTCAACACAAACACTTAAATCTATGTGCCTGTTTTGTGAAAAACCTGAATAGAAAAATATTTGAGAGGGCGCCTGGGTGGCTCAGTGGGTTGGGCCACTGCCTTCGGCTCAGGTCATGATCTCAGGGTCCTGGGATCGAGTCCTGCATCGGGCTCTCTGCTCAGCAGGGAGCCTGCTTCCTCCTCTCTCTCTCTCTCTGCCTGCCTCTCTGCCTACTTGTGATCTCTCTCTGTCAAATAAATAAAATAAAATCTTTAAAAAAAAAAAAAGAAAAATATTTGAGAATGAGAAGTGCAACTTACCCTTACCTTCACCCCTCAGCATACATGTTCATACTCTCTGTCTCTCTCTCTGTCTCTCTGTCTCTCTCTCTCTCTCTCTCTCACACACACACACACACACACACACACACACACACGAATGTATGAAGAATTCCTTGGAGCCCAGAGCAGAAGTGAGTTGCCAGGACGAAAGGATGGATGCCTTTGAGCCCATTCCTTCCCAGAAGCTCTGAGCTTTGGACAAGCTGATACACTGTTGCCATCAGAACTACAAATGTAAAGTACAATTGAGTAATGAAGTTGCTCCTAACAAACACGCCAGAAATTCTACATCCAATGATTGTTGATCATCCATTCATTCACTGCACTTACAGGTATGGAGTTTGACAGGTATGGTTAGATGGCCAGAGGTTTCGCCTGTGAGAAGTAAATAATCAACAGTATGATCACACAGTAATGTAGTTTATGGGTTTGATAGAATAGAAGGTTCCTGAAATATGATATGAGTTCGATTTTTACAATTAAATTGTTAGTGCCCCACAGGATTTAATCATTTTCATTCTCCTGCACTAAATCTTTGCCTATAACCAATATGTTCTAAAATGGTAATTGGAGTATTGACACAAAGATAGACAAAGAGATCAACGGAAACAAATGGAAGGTGTGCATTCAAATCCAAGAACACAGGAAAATTTGATCTACAACAAAGCAGCTTTGCTGATCAGTGGGAGAAATTCATCTTCTCAACATACGCCACTGCTGTTACTGGTTGCCTATAAAAGGGGAAAACTGAATTTGTACTTCATACACAAAAAATTTATTTCAAGTGCATAAAGATGGAAATGTGAAAAATAAAACCTTAAAAGCACTAGAATAAAATATAGAGTTTAAAATTTTTTTCTGAGATAGCACAAGAGTTTTAAAATACCACACAAAAATATTGATAAATCTTTTTCATGAAAATATAAAACCTAGGGAAAAATACAAAAACTATGTTGATCAGAAACCATCTTTAAAAAGTAAAATGATAAGCCAGTCTGGGTGAAGTTGCTTGCAAAGCTTAAGCCAACAAATCAATTAGAAAAAATTATTGTATTTTAATACAGAGTAGGTATGTAATAGAAAGGAGCCATGCAGAGGGCACTATAAAAAACACAATTTTAGGGGCTAAGTGTTTTAAAAAGAGGTTATGGGTGTTAAAGTTCTCTATAAATTGACTCAGATATGAATAAAGTAAGAAATTAATCTTGTTGATCCCCTCCACATGAAACAAGGATATTTTTGAATTATGGTTATAAGAAGCATTTTATAATAGATATTTAATTCAAATTCACTACGTAGAAATAAATCACAAATTAACTCTAATGGTTTCTCCTGCCTCTTACTTGCCTTGTCTGTTTAAGCTTAAATTATTTCTGTTAACACAGGGCTCCCCCATCTTTTCCTCCCTGTTGATTTCTAAATACAAGATTGAACAAAGCTGACTCAGGGTTATTACGACTTTTCCATTAAGTACTATAACAACTATTTTTAAAAACTTTCTATGTGTGTAGCATTGTGCTAAGAATTTCATATGGACCATCCCTTTTATTTCTTACAAATCTATGAGATAGGTACATTTTTAACAACCCCACTTTACTGATGGAAAAATAAACCCAGAAACTATGTAACTTGCTTCCAATTAAACATCTAGTAAGTTTTATTTTTTAAACAAATTTAGTCTAGGAAATACAAACTCCCATCATTGCATTCTCTGACATCTTAAAATGAAGAAAGTAAGAACAGCTGATCGTTGCCCTTTCAATACATTTATTGGTTTGATTTGATTTATTCTATTTGCAAAATTGCTGCTGGACCTTGACACACATTGAATTTCTGATTTTAAAAAATTAAGAAAAACGCCATTGTAGAAGTCATGGTTTCTAATTTTGAATTACTAATGAATGGATGAGCTCCCTCAGAAAATTCATGTTTCAGATTACTTGAGTTGACCACTAAAAAGGGCAAAGGATAATGACTTCTACTCTTCCTTGATTCCCCTGGGCAATCAAATTGACCTCTTTTAGCACTGGGCATTTCGAAAAGGGAAAGAGGTCCATTTAATGAGATGGAGAAGAATGAAGTTCCATCTCCCATCCTCCCCGTATTCTCTCCCAAAAAGAGGTTCAGCTCATACACTCCAAGTTGTGGCACCTGTTCCCAAATTACTGTGCTTAGTTTCTTCTTTCTTTTTTTTTTTTTTTTTAAGATTTTATTTATTTATTTGACAGAGATCACAAGTAGGCAAAGAGGCAGGCAGAGAGTGTTGGGGGGGAGCAGGGGAAGCAGGCCCCTTGCTGGGGAGAAAGCCTGATGCTGTCCTCAATCCCAGGACACTGGGATCACGACTTGAGCTGAAGGCAGTGGCTTTAACCCACCAAGTCACCCAGCCACCTAGCACAAGGCCCTCTGTTGTGCTTAGTTTCTACTGGTTGGAGAACAATCACTGTCCTAAGGCCTGCCTGTCCCTCAATCCATCCAGGGCCCTCTGCTACCCAGAAGCCTGCCCCTGCCCTTGGTGCCTGGTGAACTTTTCCACTATCCAGCAGCCTATGGGTTGAAGACTGGCACAGCCCGCGTATTCCAGATCTTTGATCCTGATCTACCATGAGCATCCACTCTGGTCTGTTGGTGCCCATGAGTGGTGAAATATGGTTTAATGCCCCTGCCTTTCCCATTCTTGATCTTAAATCCCCTATATGTAGCGATTGACTCAAAGGAGCAAACAACAGGTTTGAATTCGGAATTAATGACTATGTAAATAAATAAATGTGTATTGTTCTCATACATTGTTATTACAAAGTCACCAAGACTTCCTTTGTCATGAAGGTTCCTGTTCCCCACTGGTACATCTCCATTTACTAAGGCAATTCAGAAGTGGGATACTTTTCATTGTCCTATTTCTTCCTATGACCCATGTAGAAACAGGATCTTTATTAATAGCTCAAATGATTTATCTTATTGGAAAAACAGAATTTGTTGATGTATACAAAGTTATATCTCTATGCTGTACCCAGACAATAATTTTTTCATGACTTTTGAAAGATGATCATAGACCATGTTGTTAGGGGAATTCCTTGGTTTCCTGTCCTTTCTTATTGGGTAATCATTTTGTTTGTTTGTTTGTTTGTTTTAAGTAAGACATCTCCACAATGAAACAGAAATGAATCAGTTCCAATAGGAGCGGCATTCTCAGATGACAGAGGCCACCTAGTGTAGACAAAACTACCGAGTGAAGGTTCCAATAGGCCCTAATGGTGCCCCATCTCACAAGTGAATGAAAATGCTCACTTACTGTGGTAATTAATTTTTATCTGTCAATTTGACTAGGCTCTGTTGCCCTTTTAGGCCAAATAATGGTCTAGATATTGCCGTGAAGGTATTTTTTAGATGTGGTTAAGAACTAATCAGTAGACGTTGAATAAACCACCTCCATGTTACAGACAGGACAGGTCTCATCCAATCAGTTGAAGGCTTAAAAGAAAAGCCCAGGGTCCCCACTGAGGAAGGAATTCTTCTTTGAGTCTGCCTTGAGACTCAAGACCGTATCAACTTGAGTCAGAATTTCCAGTCTACTGGTCTGTCTTGCAGATTTGAGACTTGACAGCCCCTCACAGTTGTGTGAGCTGGTTCCTTAAAATAAATCTCTCTTTCTCTCTCCAATATGTCCTATTGGCTCTATTTTTCTGGAGAACCCTGACGACTATAATACACTTATCCACAGAGAAATTTTTTATTAGAGAAAGAGAATGACTTTTTAAAAAGTAATGTCTACTTTTTGAAGGGTGAAGAACATCATTTCAAGAATATTAAGCAGATTACACTTCTTATTATGACATAAGATGACTTTTCCCTATCTCAAAAGGCCAGGACTAAATCTACTTTGTAGCAGGAAAAAGCTTAAGTTCAGGGGACAGTACCCCAGCATTGGATTCCAAGAAGTGTCAAGCAGCAAGAAAACTTACTGGGTCCCATTCTGTGGACCCAATCCCTCCCTCCTCACGGGCTCCCAGATAAAAATCACCTTAGGATATTGGAGCCTGTCAACTCTTTTCAAGTTTTCAGTCCCCAAATACTCCTGAGGCCACTGATAAAGCATTCTGCTTAAGCTCCAAGGATTGAGCTTCTCTCCTGGATTTACTGGGTCTGAGAGAGGGATATTGAGGTCAACCACTTACGCTGCAGTGTATTTCTCATCACTTCCCTTCTCATGCTCATATTACTGTGCTTCATCAATACCCAAGTCAAGACAACCCAATTTATGAGCATAGTATACCTCTCCATTTAGTTAGGCCTCTTTAAAAAATCTTTCAGTAAGATTTTATAGATTTCCACATAAAGTCCCCTATATAGCTTGTGTTATATACATTTCCAGGACTCTTTAAAATTTTATTTTCTTACCCTTTTTTGCTAGTGAAAAAGAATAAAATGATCAGAGTGTTATTCTTTTTCTGTTGCAATAGTTTGTGTAAGATTGGGTGATTTCTTTATTAAATGTTTGGTAGGTGTTTCTGGTTAAGCCATCTGGACCTAGAGAGTTTACTTTTTTTTTTTCATATTTTTTGATTATTTGATTTCTCAGCATTATAGAATATTTCAAAAGGTAACTTATTTTCTCCTAAATTTTGGTGGGTTACATTTTTCCTTAAATTCATTCATTTCATATATATTTTTAGGTTATTGGGATAACATTGATTTTAATATACTTTAATGTGTTTTTATTTACAGCCTAAGTGATAATATTCCATTTTCATATCTCATAATCTATAAGTTATGTCTTCTCTCACTTCAATTGATCAAAATCTCACCAGAGGTATGCTATTTAATCTATTATATACTTTTCTATTTGGTTGATTTTTGCTTTTGTTTTTGTCTCTGTGGCTCCTTTTGGATTTATTTATTTATTTTATTTTATTTTAAAGATTTTATTTATTTATCTGACAGAGAGACATCACAAGTAGGCAGAGAGGCAGGCAGAGAGAGAGGAAGGGAAGCAGGCTCCCTGCTGAGCAGAGAGCCCGATGCGGGACTCGATCCCAGGACCCTGAGATCATGACCCGAGCTGAAGGCAGTGGCTTAACCCACTGAGCCACCCAGGCGCCCTCCTTTTGGATTTATTAAACTATTTGTTTTCTACCTCCTACAAATGCATATTTACCCCATTAATTTTTTAGGTCTTATTTTTTCCCAATATATACAGATATTTGAGCCCCATATTTCCTTGTTTTTTCTATCTGTATATATATCTTCAAAATTTGAAAATGCTTTAATGATTTTCTTATTCAAGATACTTTCTTTTTTTTTTTTCTTGTAAATTTGGTTCTTTATTTTGTTTTGTTTCTTAGATTCACCATATAAGTGAGGTTATGGTCATATGGTATTTATCTTTGTCTGTCTGACTCAGTTCAATGTCCTCAAGTTCTGTTCATATCACAAATGGTATGCTTTCCTTTATGGCTAAATATTTTACTATATTTTACTATGTATATATAACCTCTTTATTATCCATTCATTTATCAGTGGGCATTTAGGTTGTTTCCATGTCTTGGCTATTGTAAATCACACTGCAATAAACATGGGAATGCAGGTATCTTTAAAAAATTAGTGGTTTTGTTTCCTTTAGATACATACCCAGAAGTGGGATTGCTAGCTCATATAATGATTTTATTTTTTTAATTTTTTTAAGGAATCTCCATAAAACTTTCCACAGAGGCTGCACTATTCTACATTTCCACAAACACCCCACAAGGGTTTCCTCTTCTCCACATCCTCGTCACTGTTTTGTCTTTTTGATGATAGCCATACTAATAGGTGTGCAGTGATACCTCATTGTGGTTTTGGAGTTGCATTTTCTTGGTGATTAGTGATGTTGAACACCTCTTCATTTACCCATTAACCATCTATATTTCTTCTTTGGAAAAGTGTATACTCTGTTCCTCTGCCCATTTTTAATTTTTTTTTTTTTTTGCTATTGAATAATGAGTTTTTATATACTATGGATATTGACTCCTTATCAGATAATGCTTTGCAAATACTTTCTTCCATTTGGGAAGTTGCCTTTTCATTATGTTGGTTTCTTTTCCTGCATAGCAGTTTTTTTTAGTTTGATGCAGGCCCATTTGCTTGTTTTGCTTTTGTTGCCTTAGCTTTTGGTGTCATCTAAAATTTCATTGCTAAGACTGATGTCAAGGAGTTTACCCTCTATGCTTTCTTCTAAGAGTTTTGTGGTTTCAAGTCTTACGTTCAGGTTTTTAACCGATTTTGAGTTGATTTTTGTGTATCGCATAACATAGTGGTGCAGGTCCCGTTTCATTTTTTGCGTGTAGCTGTTCAGTTTTCCCAGCACCATTTTTCCATTGTATATTCTTGGCTCCTTAACTATAAATTGATTGACTGTATATGCATGGGTTTCCTTCTGGGCTCTCTATTCTGTCCCATTGATCTATGTGTCTGTTTTCTGCCAATACTATATTGTTTGACTTACTATAGCTTTGTAATATACTTTGAAATCAGGAAGTGTGATGCTTTCGGCATTGTTGTTCTTTTCAAGATTGCTTTGGCTACCTGGGGTCTTTTGTGACCCTCTACAAATTTTTAGGATTGTTCTGTTTCTGTAAAAAAAAAAAAAAAAAAAGCTCATGGAATTTTTATAGGGATTGCAGTGAATCTGTAGATTGCTTTGGTCAGTATGGAACTTTTAGCAATAGTCTTCCAGTCCATGAGCATGGACTGTCTTTCCATTTGTGTTGTCTTCAATTGCTTTTATCAATATCATACAGTTTTCACTGTATAGATCTTTCACCTCTTTATCTAAATTTATTCCTAGTTATTCTCAATGCAATTGAAAATGCAATTAATTTCTCCTTTTGCTAGTTTATGGTGAGTATATAGAAATGCAATTGATTTTTGATTACTGATTTTTGTATCCTGCACCTTTACTGAATTCATTAATTCTAGCATGTTTTTGGTGAGTCTTTAGGGTTTTCTGTGTATAGTATCATGTCATCTGCAAATAGAGACAGTTTTTCTTCTTTCTTTCTGATTTGAATGCTCTTACTTTTATGCCTAAACGTTCTGGTTAGGACTTCACATACTTTGTTGAGTAAAAGTGACAAGGGTAGGCATCCTTGTCTAGACCCTGATCTTGGAGGAAAAACTTTTAGGTTTTCAGCATTGAGTATGATGTTGGCTATGAGCTTTCAAGATATTTCTAATTTGATTTATTCTTTGACCCTTTAAAAAACTTACTTCTAAATGATTTATTTCCAAACACTATAGAATTCTATTTATCTTTGTATTATTTATTTCTAGGTTAATTACTAGAATTTATGGTTTAAAAACTTATTCTATATTATTTCAATTCATTGAAATTGGTTGAGACTTGTCTTATGGCCAAGATATACTTAACATTTGTAAATGTGCCACGTATCCTTGAAAAAGATATATATTCTACAAGTTCTTATGAATATATATCATATATATATGATCTCAATTACATCAAATTTATTGTAATTCGATTGCATAATCTCCTTTAATCTTCATTTTTGTTCATTTACTGTAAAATTACTCATAAAACTCTCATTTACTTTTCCTTTTAATTCTGTCATTTTTCTTTGTGTATTTTGAAGTTATGAGGTATCTATAAATTAAAACTGTTACATTTTCCCAGTGAATTAAATATTTTGTCTTTATTAAACTATTGTCTTTGCTTTTCTCTCTCTCTTTCTCTCTCTCTCTCTTTCTTTCTTTCTATCTTTCTCTCTCTCTCTCTCCTCTTTCTTTCTTTCTTTGCCTTAATGCACAGTACAATCACATCATCCTGGGTACGCTGCCAACCCAGAGCCACCTTAATTCCCTATACAACCCAGGCAGTATGAACTTGGACTGCAAATCCCGGCAAGGGTTGGTTTACCTGTAGTTTAACTTTATCCTGAAGATGTGGCCCATTCACACTCTGCTTGTTGTAGGGAGGATTTCCTATGAACGATTCTCTATCCTGTGTGGATCCAGGTCTCTGGTTTGTTCCCTCTGTCTGGTGAGGTTGTTAAAGAAACATTGGCAGATATGAAACTCTTAAAGGAAGCGGCATTAGCCATTTCTCAAATCTATATAGATGTTGCATGCTTTTTGTTCTTCTGTGCTATTTAAGTAAGTTGTGAATTTTATTTGGAAGTAGTTGGAGGAATAGCAGACAAAAACAATGAATAATAAGTGTTATGTTTTTTAACAATCTTTCTTATTTTTTTAAAAATTTTATTTATTTGACAGAGAGAGATCACAAGTAGGCAGAGAGGCAGGCAGGGAGAGAGGAGGAAGCAGACTCTCGGCTGAATAGAAAGCCTGATGTGGGGCTCGATCCCATGACCCTGAGACCATGACGTGAGCTGAAGGCAGAGGCTTAATCCACTGAGCCACCCAGGCGCCCCCACATAATCTTTTAATAAAAATATTTTATGTCGCTAGTATGTGATGAGCTCAGGATTCAAATTCAGACAGCCTGACTCTGAGCTTACATAAGTTGGGTGGAGGGGCGCCTGGGTGGCTCAGTGGGTTAAGCCACTGCCTTTGGCTCAGGTCATGATCTCAGGGTCCTGGGATCGAGTCCCGCATCGGGCTCTCTGCTCAGCGGGGAGCCTGCTTCCCTCTCTCTCTCTGCCTGCCTCTCCATCTACTTGTGATTTCTCTCTGTCAAATAAAAAAAAAAAAACATAAGTTGGGTGGATACAAAGGAAAGTTAATCAGAGCAAGACTTTCCCCTCCTGCTGGTAGATCATGGCTATATTTCTACGTGGCATGTACCCTTCTGAGAACCCGTGTTAGAAAACCAAGATTCTACATCTGTCCTAACAAGAAAGTCCTCAACTGAATTCTCTTTTTTGAAACCCAAGTCTGATTCAAACAACTCACAAATATTAGGGGAATCTTTCATATCGTCAGTAAATATTTGAGCAAATGACTTGTTCTCTTTAACATTACGTAAGTGTATCACAAATCAACATTTTTTTTCCCACAAAGTACATTCATATTCTATACAACATGTTGTATTTGAAAGTGATTTCATTTTCTTTGCCTTATTAAGAACACAATATGTGTTCCCTTTCTAACTTTGTTTAGAGCAAATAAACTGCATGTTGTATTCTTGGGCTTATATTCTTTTAGGTTTCTGTTAAGGAATTTGAAGATTTTTCCCAATTCTTAATTTTATCTTGACTTGAAACATCCTATCTCAACCCTCATCTTCCTGCAATGATTATTTTGCTTATGGTCCACAATAGAAAAATAGGTAAAATGTTTAGAATACTAAATACATTTATTTTTTCATCCGTAACTAAACCATTTTTATAGTTTTTCAGTAAGTCTGTCCTTTAGAATTTTCTTGTTGTAATTTTGGGAAATTTGGTACTACTGACTCCTGATCTAATGCTTACAAGAGAGTATTTAATGGGTTGGTGGCAGTTTTATTGCCCCTTAAACATTTAATAGGTTTGCTGCATAATTTCTCAATTTCTTATTTATTTACTTTTTTACATTTTTGGTATAAAATTGAAAACTTATGGTATTGAATTTTATGACATTGGCACAATCTTCCTCCACAGATGTAGCAGATACTTTCACTATACTCCAATGTCTCGAGGACAAAATATGAACTTAACATTGCAACATGGCCCGGATCCATAAAGTTTATATTTAGATCACTATTACAAATTAAACTTTTTCTTTATTAAACTAATAAGATTCCAGGTTCCTTTTATTTGTCAAATATATATTACAAATACATTGGCAGAATCTGGAACTACATTTTATTGTAATTTTTTTAAAGTTCAACATCAGTTTGACCAGCGTTGTTTTACTTGCCTAAGTATGTTCTAATGGAAATGGCACCACGGTGGAAGTCGGGGAATTTGTGTTCTAGTCATAACACTGCCGTTCGTTTAGATGCTCAGTTTGTACAAGGGCAGAGAGTCCCAAATTTCTAAAGGCTAACAACTCTGTTTAAACAAAATCTTAATGATACGAAAATCAGAACACACCATCTGGAAAAGTGTGGAATACATTATTTTTATTTAGTTAATTCACAATTCTAGAATACATAGTTTTCTTGAATCCTTATGAAACTGGAGAGAGTTTTCAATTGTTCGAGATAACTAGTTTGCTTTTCATGGTTCTTTAATTTACAAGCACAGAAATTATTAGGAAGTAACTAACTTTCTCAGATACAGTTAGGAAAAATTTCTACAGGTCTGTGTACCACTTTCATTTGTGCTGATATTTACATTAACAATTTAGTAAACGTGTTTTGAGAGGCAGTGTTTCAAAAGTTATACTTGAAATGAGAGTAATCCTCAGTGGTAATACTGTAAAAGGGCTTTTAATCTGGTATTTAGAATTTGTATCAAGTGAACAAACACAAATATTTTCTTAAATTCCATACATGAGAAATTTTGTTCCCATTTCTTCTTTTTTCCTTTGGGACATGCCTATCACAGTTGACTTCAGACAAGCCATTTCATGCATAATTCAGAACCTACTGTTAAGCGACAGAATCTGTTAGGTTCTGTTAGGTTCTGTTAGGTTATAGAAAGGCAGAACGTGAATGTCCACTTTATCTTTTTTTTCCTCACTCTCCGGAAGTGTCTTTGCTACCAGCACTCAATGTCACTGGGTACTTCCTTTTTGGCACCCTAGCCCCAGCCTCCACCTGTGCCCCACAGCCATTCCCAGCAGGAGGCCCTGGGGCTGCCCAGTCTCTGGGAACAGCTTCCTCAACCCCATATAGGTTACCTGGGAGATCTGTTCAGGATTTCACTCTTAAACTTCTGTCTTCCCCTCTCCCATTCTCAAGTTTGCAGCAAAACTTCCAGGGTTTGAGTACTCACTCCTTTGCACGGAATGGGTCAGGCTTCCTCTTGTTCCTTGCTTTGTTTTGAGTGATTCTCCATAGGCCCAAGCCTTGGCCCAGCCTCGACTTGTCCAGGTCCTTGACCTGACCCCAGCAGAAACAACTACCCAGGAAGGGAGTCCCCATGGAAAGCCAGTGTCCCATTGAATCAGCATCACTTATAATTATGGTATGTTTTTGAAGTTGAGTGAATTCTAAGTGAGAAATTAGTTTATATTTTAAAGACATTTTATATTGGCTTAGGCTAGAATTCTTTTAGTCTAAGGAAGAACATAAGAAACCCCCTCAAGATTATTTTCTTTTTTCCCCTGTTTATCTCTAAGTCCAGTAAAATACTCCAAAAGTTTGCTTTTCCAAGACCATTTGATACAAGTCCTCTTTGGATGAATCCAACCAATGCTTGGGTACCAGTTTTGGACCCTATTTTATGTATATACTGAATTAATTAGTAGTTAATATTTTTATTCTTGACGCCTTCGTTCCTACACTTGTAAAACAGGAAGGATCTTTGATTCACGTAGGTGGGCAAATATCTGGACATATCAGAATAAGTCTTTCTTAATTTATTCTTTCATTTTTGGATGAAACATTTACAAGTCATTCAAACTCTACAAGATTCCATAAGAGGAAATTTTATAATATAACGAACAGCTCAAAATAATACAAGGTCATACAAATATGCATTTTTCACGCCTTATGTGATTATCATATGTGCTTATATTTGTATTCTTGTAGTAAGGATAAAATCCCTTTTAAATAAACTGTTTTCGCTAAATTGTGAAAAGTGTTTTACGGTATAATTCCACATTAAAGCTTCAATTCTTATGCTGTAAAATATGGTATTATACCTAAAATCCTAAACATTCTTGCTTGTGAGCTGAAATTAAGAATCAGGATCCAGTCAAGTTTTTTCAATTGCTTTTGGAACAGGTGCTGGGGCAAAGCTGTGAAAACAGAAAGCTGAGCGCCAAGAATTCCCATGGCCTTCAAGAATGGAACAGACAAAACCAAAAGGTGGTCCAGCATTCATTGCCAAATGACATAGCTCGCTCTAATCACTGTATATTTTGAAAGCAAATGCACTGGAATAACGAAACTTTTTTCCTTTATTTTTACATTTTGAAAAATAGGAACTATGACAGTTGTGAACATTTTCAGTGTCAGAAAGAGAAATGATGGGGAAGGCTCTGGAGTGTGCTTTTTCATTAGGAAGGCCAGAGAAAGGCACATGTCCCTGTCCCTCAGAGTCCTGAGGGTCTCCTTTTGTGACTGTGACACTTTTGAAGAATAGTGGTCAACTATTTTGTAGAATGCCTCCCAATTTTCTAGGATTAGCTTGAGGTTAAGCTTTGTCAGTAAGGACACCACATAAGGGATGTTGTGTCTTCTAGGATGTTGCATCAGTTTACATCATGTCCATGCATCTTCTTACCAGTGTTGTTGACTTGGCTCATTTGGTTCATGTGGAGCCGGCCAGGCCTCTCCACTACAGTTTTTCTCCTGGTTATTAAATACCTATCTTATGAGGAGATACTTTCAGACAAGGCAAATAGGCTGTCTCTCCTTGTGTGTTTGCTCACTCTATTGGATATCCATTGATGGTTCTTGCCTCAAAACAATGTTTGTCTATGGTGATTTTCTATTTGTCTCCTTTCTCCATTTATTAGGAAGTCCATAATTTCTTAATTGATCCTTGGCCTGGGAGTGATAATGATACCATATTCAGGAGATTCTTTTTTACTAAAAACAACAATTTGGTAATGGAGATCCAGCCTGAATTACTATGGCTTCCTACAGTTAATTGCTCCCAATTAGTGTCTAATCTACTAATTTACATCCAACTGTTTTAGCCTTATAAAATTACAATAAAAAATCATATAGAAACTAGAAATATTACAAAAATATTTTGTGACAATTAAAAGACGTATGGAGAGAGCCTAATTTGGTATAATGAGATAAAAACCATGGAATTAGAAAACTGTTATAGCTAAAGGAATTGATTAAATTGATGATACTTGTTTAAATCAGTTAATTGTTCAGCTTGGTTGACATGGTGTTGGAAAAAAATGTTTTAAATACATGTAAAGTAAATGGGGTCCCTTTAAGAAATCAGAGTGCCAAAAGTAAGAAACGTTCCAAGAAGAAGTGGCTCCTCACTAAGTGTGGGGGGTGGGGAGTGGCTTACGAGAATTACTTGCCACCATTTTGATAAAAACAAAAAGTGCACAGAGGCTCTGCCCTCCAGCCTCTAAGTAAGGAACAGCCCTAGGGGAGAAAAATTAAGAGCCTAGAGTAACCAGAAGGTGTTAAGGAGGCAATAAAACCTTTTCCTCTACATGGCAGCCAGCAACTGGCTGAAGGAGAAGGTGCCAAGGGCCGTGAAAAGGTCCAATAACTTGAACCTGTGGCATTATTTCAGATCACCAAGTTTAGTTGGTATAACTGATAAACACCATGCATAAAATGAAAAAATATTCCTAATTTATAGGGTCATGGGGAAAATGAAATAAAATAAAGCATACTTCATGATGGCTGGTATCCAGTAAACAGTGAATAAATAGTATTCATTTTCACAACAAACATCCATTGAGTTTTCATGGAGTTTTACACTTAACCATTTTGGGCCTTAGTTTTTTATACTCATAAAAGCAATTATACTAATGACTTCTAAAGTACCTTTTAACTGAAATGCTATTACTGCATTGCCACAGGCAGGGAATTTAAAACAAAATTCTGCACATTGAAGTTTTATAAAGGCTGACCCAGCTGCCTTCATTTATTGATTAAACACTGGTTAGGTAACAGGCAATATACTAAAGGCTAGACATTATTTTTTTGGTAAGTTTTTATTTTTTAAGCAATCTCTACATACAATGTGATGGTTGAACTCACAACCCTGAGATCAAGAGTCACATGCTCCAGTGACTGAGCCTGCCAGGTGCCCCAGAGCTAGACACTTTTTAATTAAAGATATAGCACTCATTCCCAGACTTACTTCAGCCTTGTATTTTGTTTTGGCAGATGACCATGTAAACAAAGTACCAATATGTAAGACCGTAGAGTCGTGGGAGGGAGAGGTAGTGCTCTGTGCATACATAGTAAAGCCTGGTCTCAGAGAAGTGAAGATTTGAGACCTGATCCAAGAAGAGTGAGAAGAAACTTAGTGAGCAGAGACTAGCACATAGCAGGTAGGAGAGTTGTTTGGAACAAAGGCAGGGAAGAATGGACATACATGATGGTTTGGGATGAGCATTATACTTTGGTGTGTGGCAAGGAGAGTGGTTGAATATGAGTCAAGTTGTCAAGTTGGAACAAGACTAGAGTTTGACCTTTGTAGGCAACAGGAAGCCACTGAATATTTTTGAGTAAAACAGTCACATGATGGATCAAAGTATTTGTTTGCTAGGTAGAAAATGAAATTAATGGGGAATGATGGGAGGCTGGGGAAACAGTATAAAAGACACTGGAATGATTCAGGTAAGAAACAATGATTTCAACTAGAGCAGGACCCATAGGAATAGAGAGGAATGAAGTGATTCTATAAATACTCTGGAACTAAGGTGGCCTCTAAGAGTTCCACGTCTATAATATGGCTACCAGGTATTTATACTAACCTCCTCACTGGAAAGAACCACAACATGCTGTGCATGAGTGTATGTTTCTTTAAGCATCAAAATGCTGAAATAGTGGTCAGGAAATATGAGGCCAAAATCCGCCTGGCGGGATGGTAAGCAGGAAGGTAAGCAGAGCTCTTATGCTTCATTTATCAAGGCTTTGTGGAGTGTGAAGGGCAGAAGACAGAGCCCTTCTAACGTAAAGCCAGGCAGTCTAACAAGTGAATTCCTAATATACGTGGGATCTCAAAGGGTTGTGCATATATTTAAGGATGTATGAGAGAACTAATAACAAGCTCATTCTGCTCCTTCCATTCCCCCATCCTCAGGAGATGGTGAGAATTGCATAGGAAGTGAGCAAAGTAGGATATGGGGAAGAAAACAATAAAGCCATTCCTGAGAAGCGGTGACCACAAGCCTTGTCCTAAAAAGGATTTTGTAGGCAAAATTCACAACATATGGGAAGCCCCCCAAAATTCAAGCCTTGATTTCAACCTGAAGCATTCCAGGACTGCTAGTACCCCATGTCCCTGGCAGAAGGAAATGCCAGCTCCCTCTGTAAGGCCACTACCCACAGCCCAGGCTTCACAGATTACACACATAGAATTTTTCAAGGGAAAAATGTGGTTCACAGTCAAAGGTCATCAAGTATGCAGGAAACAAGGTACCATGGGCAGAACCCGAAATAATAGGCAGTAAAACCAGATCTGTACACGTTTCAAATGTTGATAGGAGATGCGTATTTTAGTGTAAATATAAGTATGAATTTATGTTTAAAATAAGTCCTATCTGAGATAAGAAAAGGCAAACTTGAAAGTGCCTGCTGGGATCAAAACTGTGTTTTAGAGGTCTTAGCAATTTCTTTAAATGAACCAAACAGAGCATAAACAAATGAGAACTGAAACTAAAAAACTCAGTAGAGAGCTTTAACTGCAAACACAGTAGAAGTCAGGGTTAGTGAAGACTGGGGTCAAGGAGGGCCTTGGGAAGAACCAGAACTTACGAAGATCCTAGGCAAGGGTATTCCAGCCAGAATGGGACAGAACAGAGGAGCAAAGAAACAAAGAAGGAAAGGAGCTTTCCTATTCTGGGACAGAAAGGAGGCCAGGGAACTGGAGCACAGTGAAGGACAGAGAGCAAGCGGGAGAAGTCTAAGCCAAAGAAGGAGGTAGAGGCAAAAACATATGACTTTGCATGTCCAAAGGGCTTCTGGCTCTATGGAGAGGGCTATTATCAACATCGTGGTGGGAACCACTGGAGAAGGGATTTTAAGACAGAGTCTGCATCACATTTTAAGAATGGTATTCTAATCATATTGTGGGTTGATTGGATTATAACGGGATGATAGCGGAACAGGAAGACCATTTACAATTCTATTGCAATAGCCTCAGTGAGAGAGGCGGGTAGTAGAAGATAAATTCTTGAATATGTGGTTTATGGCAGGGTATTGAGAAACACTTCTCAAGAGGAGTCTCCTATTTCTGCATGTCTGCAAGAAGAGTCACTGGTGGTTCTGTTTTGGGTGATCTTTTCTAAACTCTATCGCTCCGTATAAGGAATAATCTTGGAGAACAGAAATAGTGTCTTCCTCTAGAGCAAAGGGCAAGCATGCTTACTAACCATTATAGAAGATTTGAATTCTCCAAGTTCAAGTTTCTTTTCCTGGAAAGCAACCCCAGTTGGTATGCAAGGGTTACCTGGCCCTCATTGTCTTGCCCTATAGGAATTGTAGCTTGAGGAATTGCTATAAGGCAATGCTGATATTCTAGCTGTAGTTATTGAGTGATAAATGTCTTGGTCTCTAGCTCAAAATTCTCATGTCTTCTGCCAGTATCCACAATTTCTAAGGCAGGCTAACTTGGTAGCTTCCAAGCAAAGGGCCAGGCGCTGTGTGTGTGTGTGTGTGTGTGTGTGTGTGTGTATTATCAAAAGCTTCACAGTTCCCAACAAGAAGTTTAGACTTAGTGATGAATTATGAAGTGAATAGAGATCCAATAAGAAATGAAATCTTATAAGAGATGAATTCCTAGTAACTGAGAACTCAAGATAGGGAATTCTTAGAAGTTTATATGAGAGGGCCAATCATAAGAAGGAGAAATCAGACCTTGGTCAGGGGTCGAAGGACAGAATTTCATCGGAAGGAAGATGATTGATAAGATCAAGACAGGACTTCAGTACTAGGAGTGTGCCAAAATGCTACATAAGGTATGAGGCATTATTTGAAGAGCGCCCATGAGAAAACCCCAGTTACATGGACTAAGGCAGGCAGAGGAAGGAAAACTCACACAAAAAAACCCAGACCTAGAAATAAATGTAGGAATATGAGAAGCTGAACAAAGCAGTAAAATACTAGACAAAGAGGTTAACTTTTCTTTTTTTCTTTCTTTTTTTTTTTTTTTTTGGTAATTTGATTTGGCACAGAGTGAAAGTTGAGCATCAAAGGAACACAACTGGCACAATAGGGGCAGAATGTGGCCCAGAGCTCTGACCTGAGGGACATTGGCCTTGCTTCAGGTTAAAAAGGGAAGTGCCTCAGTATTTAGCTTCATAGCAGTGGTGGGGGTGGGGGAGAATATGGCTAATGTTGCTTAAGCACTTATGTCTGCTTTAACTCTGCATCAATCTTAGAGTTAAGTGTGTGAAATAGGCGGATCAGTTGGGGGGACCAAGAAAGCCAGGGGTATTAGAGGTCACACAAGAGTCAGAAAAGTCCTGCTTTGGTGATTCCATTCTCTTATGTAAATGCCTTCATATTTCTTAGCATCATATTCCACAGAGCTTCCAAATGTGCTTCTGGATTCTACTTTGTGTGTTATAAATGCTTGATAGATAAAAAGACCATGTCTTAAGCCCTTTGGGATTGGTTCTAAGACCTCTTTCCCTTATAAAAACTCTTTGTTGATTTTTGTTAAGAATCTTTCAGCAAGACGTAACAGAATATGCAGCTAGCTATGGATTAAGTAGTAGAGACATCTGAGTCTTTCACACAATAGGAAAAGTGAAGGTGGGCAGTTTCAGTTCTCATGACAATATGGTGGTATCACCAAAGACCCTGGTTCTTTCTCCCTTTCTACCTTACCATCTTTTATCATGGCAACAATTTGGTTGATCCTGGTCCTCATCCAGCTCAAAGCAGCATGAGAGTGTGGCAGTAGAAGGCTTTGCCACAGGAGGCTCATTCTTTTCACCTGAGAAGAAAACCTTATTTCTAGAAGCAATGAGTTATCTCTAACATCCCTTTGGCTAGGATTGAGTCCACCCACATTAGCCAAAACTGGGCCACCTGCCTACCCCAGACCATTCACTAGGAAAAAGGAAAGAGATTGCTATCACTATAACTGATCTAGTCTCAAATTTCATTGCACATTGAAATCACCCTGGAAGACTTACAAACTGATGCCCGAGTCCCCATTCCAGAGATTCTGATGAAATTGTTCTGGGGTACAGTCCAATCATCAGATTTGTTTCCCAGGTATTCTAATATGCAGCCGAGCTTGACAACTATTATACATAAAACACCAATTATGATCCCTTAAGAAAGGGCCTAACTTCATGAGCTCAAGGTATCCCAGCTGCCAACTGAATGAAAGGGAGGTAGACAAATGGCGGCTGGTGGCCTCAGATTCACATTTTTCCCCCAACCTTGCCAAGCCAATGAAAGAAAAATTCTCTTTGCCAATATTTCCAGTTAAAGTCCCAAACTGAATCCCATGGACCTGTCTTTGGGTCTGGGGCATCCTTCAGGCAATTGTTATTGCCAAAGAGATAGAAAACCCTAATGGACCAATCTTGGGTAACGGGCAGGAAAGGAAATATCCCAATGAAACCAAGTAGACTGCAAGTGGAAAAGGGAAAGAGATTATTCCCTAAAGGCACATATACCTCCTGTTATTAGAAAAAAACAGAGAGGAAAGAAAAACTAGAAATGTACTAGTCCAATACACACTGAACAAATGAAAGAAAGAATATTTATTCCTCTTTTCCACTCCTCAGTGAGAAGAGGGAATAATTTGCACATACCATTCATTCCGTAGGAGTTCCACTCTTGACAGGGAATCTATTGATTCTTGGGACATGTATCCTTGAAATATAATTTCATTTCTCTTCATGTGTTAGCTGATTATTTCTAGTCCAAGGCAGTGAACTACCTCCCACTAAACAGATAATGAGGATAGCTGTAGGTAGAAGGTATATACATACAGTAGCAAATAAAATTAAGTACTTTTGCCCAACTTAACCCTTCTAATCATGACTGTGTCAATTGTGCATTGTACAATTATCAAATATTTAGGGTCAGAGAATAGCATACTGCCTGATGATCAGTTTTTAGCAAGCAAAAGTATTTTTCTCAAAAATATTTTCAACCAAACCAAAGTATGACTTTATTGCTGAGTTTTTAAAAAACCTAGTAGGTCCTGTGGTGACTCATTATTCTGCCTTTGTAGTCCCTTTAAGCATTAGTGTAGCACAGAATTATAGCCTCCGCAAGTGCTGCAGGAACATCAGAGGACACATGATGAATGTCAGAAAGAAAGAAAGAAATGTCAGAAGGCCAGAAGGGGTTCACTCAGTCTATATTTGACTGACTCTCCACTTAAGGATGAACCATTAGCTTCAGGGTAATTGCCCTGCCTGCTGAGTTGTTTCAAGAATTTTCCAAAGGGTGTTAACCATTTTCATTGCAGCACCTTACATGAGGGGGCAATGAGATGTGTCTTGGGAATCTCTAGGAAGGGAGAATGGAGGAGAAAAGTTGGTCTTCTCAAACACCACATGTGACTCTCAACCCAAGCCAGAAGAGGAAGGAGAAATGTTGATGAGCTTTGTGTTTTGGTTGGTTGGTTTGTTTTTTTATGTGTCTGATTTTAGTTTCATAGAACATATTCTTGTTAGTTTGCATTGGTCAACTAACTCAACAAAAACAGCAAAAGAATTGAGGGTTTCATTGTCTTGCTTCGTTCCAAGCACCTTGAAAGGAAGGATTCCCTAAGATCAAAGTTTCAGTACTCTCTAGGGGATTTGTGGGAGCCATGGAGTCTTGACAGGTGGTAGGAGGAGTGGGCAGTCATGTGGGGATGGCTAAATGTATATGTAAAAGCACAGGGATTGAATGGGGTCTTTGTCCCTGACATTCTAAAATACCACCAGTTAATTCCAACCAAACAAATTTTACATATAATCCTTTGACTGTATGTGTACATGAGAGAACTTCAGTCTTTCCTATGCTTCTATTTCCCTCTTTTATTTTATTTTTATTGGAAATTTGAGAAAGACAAAAATACACAAGAATATATTGTTTCACATTTTTACCATCCAGGATTAACAAATCTTCAAAGATATCCTTCTTTCTTTCATTCCCATTTTTCTTCCTTCATCTTCATTACTTTTTTTAATGATTCATAATCCATTATAAAAAACTTGAACAATGTAGAAACGTACAAAAGGGAAAGAGAAAAAAATCCTAACCCCACACCCAGAAACACCCACCATCAACATTAGGTGAACACTGGTTGCAGTATATTCCTATGCATGTGGACATGTAGAAGTCCTTTTATAAAGCCAGAATCATTCTAAAGATGCTGTTTTCAACATAAAAGCATTTAGTTTTATTTGAATGTGCAGAGCAAAAGAAAAGCTGAAGCGGAAGGGAATGAACTGTTCAATATACACACCTCCGGAGATCTTATTTTCTAAACTATGCTAAGTCTGAAAAATAAATTGTAAATAACTTTTTAAAAGTTGACATGGTCATGAATTTTTAAAAATCCTTTTTAAATAGTAGGAACGGGTCCTTGGTTATGAAAGATGGAACATGAGCGCCCCCACAGGACCTCTTTTTCTCTCCTTCACATCCTGGTGTTTCTTATTTATTTTTATATTGCTCAGTTTCTAATGTTAATGCTATGTTCTATAGAACAGATGCTTAGTCTTTTTTTTAATACCTGCCTATTCTTATATATTCTATGTTTACATTGACCTGGTGCTATCGTCTCTTATCACAACTTAGTCATTTCTATATTCTGTATCTTGAATCAACTCTTAAAAAGCTGATTTCATTGTCAAGTAATTTTTTTTTTTCAGAAGGGCATATTTGGCTGTATTCTTAAGTTCCTGTCTTTATCTTTGAAATTTTTGCCCACTACATTTCTATTTCAGTATCTTGACTGGCTATAATAATTATGTCATGCTTTTCTTTTCCTCAGAACTTGCCAAACATTGCTTCATTGACTTGTAACATTGAACTTCGCTGTAAATTAGATTGAGTCTAGACTCATTTTTTAAGACGGTGTGTGTGTGTGTGTCTGTGTGTCTGTGTGTCTGTGTGTCTGTGTGTCTGTGTGTGTCTGTGTTGGGTGCCGGGTTGGCGGGGGAGCACTGGTCCGTAACCTGAAACTCCATGACTTCATTGTGGATCAGGCTGAAGATTTCTGTATCAAACTTTCCTGAGATACGGTCTGTATCCTACAAATGCCCTATTATCCCCTTTATTTTGGAGAAAGTTTCTTGTATTATATTACCATTGAATAGATGTTTTATTCTCTTCCTGGGTCCTGCTTCAGGGACTGCAATCATCCTTATTTTGAAACTGGCTTCATTTCCCCAAGATATTAAATTTGTTTCATTTCAGCTGCCATGTTTCTTTTCATCTCACTTTGTTGTATAATCCCATCTTTGAACTCTTATTTATAATTGTTCTGATATTCTTGTTAAGGTAGACAATACAAAGTGCTTGGAAACAGTTTTTTGGGTTTTGGGTTGTGTGTGTATGTATGTGTGTGTTTGAATCTTGTGTTTTGAATTTTTTTTCTGGGATGCCTGGCTGGCTCAGTAGGAAGAGCATGTGACTCTTGATCTTGGGGTCATGAGTTTGAGCCCCAAGTTGGGTCTACATTTTAAATAAACTTTTAAAAAAGAAAAGAAATACTATCTGATTTTGGGGGGGGTGCTGAGTGTTTTTGTTTCTTTTGTTTCGTTTTTTTCTTTTGGGTGGTTTGTTCCTTTCCTTTTCCATCATTTTGTTGGTGTTTTGGCTTTTCCTTTTTTTTTTTTTTAAGATTTTATTATTTATTTGACAGAGAGAGAGAGAGAGACAGTAGAAAGAGGAAACACAAGCAGGGGGAGTGGGAGAGGGAGAAGCAGGCTTCCTGCCAAGCAGGGAGCTCTATGTGGGGCTCGATCCCAGGACCCAGGGACCATGACCTGAGCTGAAGACAGACCCCTAACTGAGCCATCCGGGAGCCTGGTTTTTCCTGCCATTTTCATATTTGCCTGTTGCAGAGTTACCGTACTATTTCTCTTTGTATTGTTCATGCCTCAGTGAGCTCTCCACTGTATTTGCTCTGATAATGCAAGAGTGACTTCCTATTTCCACAAAATCTGAAGGTGGCTTTTTTCCAAATCCCATCTACAGCTTGCGGTTCTATATGTTCTTCCCTTTTCTTCTGTACCCTAAAGGGGTGGTGGGAGAGGGGAGAAGTGTGCAGGTTGTGTTAGATGACCTGAGGTCCTGAGATTTTATTACATCTCGTGTATCAGAGTTCACTCCAGCGCATCAGGACTCAACAGCATTCACACCTGCGCTTTGACTCGTTTTCTACTGCTCCTCAGTCAGGAGAAAAGGAGGAGAAGGGTTAGATAATAAAACCAACTGAATTTCTTTTCTTCCATATTTGGAAGTTTTTGTGGGAATTCTCATATTTTTGTGAACCTACCCTCATGGTTTCTGGAAAGCTGAGGGCTGGATTTTGAGCCAAGCTATGTCTTTTATCATTGCTTCATTCCAAAATCAGCTGTTTCTTATTGCAATAGGTTATGCCTCTTCCCTTATTTGGTGGTTTGATGAATTTTTCTTTTTGTTGACTTTTTACATGTGTTTTAAACTACAAAGGCAGATTGAGCAGAACAGATAAAGGCATGACCTCCTGAGCCCACGAGGCCTGGCTTCAAGTGTCTGCCGCTCGCTCCCTCTGAGAGTTAGTTTCCCAGTCTGTCAAGCACCTTTCTAAAAGGGCTGTTATTCGGTTTAATCAGTTAATACATGTAAAGCTTGTAGAAGAGTCTCTGGCATGTGGCAAACATGTAATGAATGTCCGATAATCTTTTTATTTGTATTATGGCTAACGTTATTGAGTACTCAGAAGTGGAAAATTCTTTTTAATATGCCCCCTTCAACTAGAAGTTTCTCATTCTATTCTTTAGGTCAACATTTCCTAATCTTTTTGAATCTCTGATACACATGCAACCTGACTGAATCGTTCAGTGAGGGTCCAAATTTTTAAATTTACAAACTCAATCATATAAACGGGCCCATTTTTTCTTCATCTTGTCCTTTTCCCAAAAAAAATTGTCAAATGTTCAGAGTAAAGAAATCTATGACTTTCAGGAGTTTATTAAGCACTTAACAAAATCCAAAGTGTAGTGGGCACCAATCAATGTTTAATGAATAAAGATATCTGAGAATTGCCTCACACTCAGGTGTTTTATACTCCTTTAAGTGTCATTTGAGACTCCTTGCCATTTTTTAATGCATCGTGCATTCTGAAAAGAACCAGTTTAACTAGTCATCTAGACATCATCTTTTATTGTTGTGTAAGTTAACATGATATATTTTAAAATATTTATTTTGGCTCTCTCTTTCAAAATACCTGACCTCTGCCAATGGTTCCTAAATAGTAGGCCCGACAAGTGTGCCATCAACCATTTACACACAGGCAGTGATATGGATTCTTCCTGGCATCTGGGCCAAGGCTGCAAAACTCAAACAACTTGTGCTCTGGTCTTCTCTGCTTAGCACTGCAACAACGATCATTTTCTGTGTGTGCCTTAATATTGAATAAGTTAGGAAGAATGAATCTATGCAGTCAAAGAGGTAAATTATGGTGAAGAGTAGGAACCCCTAATGGACCCACGCACCCATTAACCAGAATACAAATGAGGGTTTCAAAACGTCCACAAAGCCCCTAAAATAATTTGTGAAATTTCCGAGTGTGTATTTGAGGCAAGGCCCTATAACATCTACAAAAACCTCAAAAACAGTGTTTTCTAAAGTGCAATTTGAGACTCGGAATCATCCTAAAACGGCGTTAGTAACATATAGCTTCCCAGGACCCAGCTTACTGATTATTAAATCTTTTAAAATGACCTTGTGTACAAAATATTTGAAGTTTTTTTCTGCACACCTGTCAATTATTTTTAAGGTGACCTTGGGACAGTGTTTTGGCAAAATTGGGAAGGATTTGTGGTTGGTATTTGATGGTAAGCTCTGAATGTATTGATAATGTAAAGAGTTGACCAGAAGTAAATAAGGTCTTGTGTTTCACTGATAAGTTTAAGTGTAGAATAAGAGATATAAATTTCCTTTCATTCTTCACAAATTATATCACACAGAGGGTATGTTCCCTCTCAGAAACTGTGAATGGAAGTTACAGAAAAACTAATTTCAATTCATATAAAGAATAACTTTCTCTCAAAGCTGCTTAATGATGGAACAGGTCATTTTGGAGAAGGTTAAGTTTGCATCTCACTAGAGGGGTTGAACATAAGGGGCAGACTCACTTCTAGGAAGACTCTAGAGGGGATCCAAATATCAGAAGTATTAGGATTCCACGGTTATAATAATTTAACTTGACTCTCCACCCTGATTTTTAAAAATGTCTTTATATGACAAAAGTAACACAGGTTTATTGCAGAAAACTTGAAAAAGTGGAGACCCACAAGGGAAAGAAAAGAATAAAACAACTTTAATTCTATGTTACTCATAAATTATTGTTACTGACATTCTTTTTGAGTCTTCCAGCCTTTCTTATAGAGATATATATATATATATACATTTTTTTACAAAAGAGAATTATTTGTTCCTAGTAGTCTATAAATGAAATTTTCACCTCATATTAAAACAAATATCCAATGTTAGTAAATCTTACTTAGAGTATCCTTTTAATGTCTACCTCTTATTTCATCTTATGGGTAAGCATATGATGATAGTCTAATCATTCTCTGATAGTAAATGTTTAAATTTTTTCATACTCTGTTACTACAGATAATACTGTACTACACATTCATGTAGTCGAAGCTTTGTATATATCTGTATTGTCTATTGCTGCATTAACAAATTACTCCAAACTTAATGGCGTTACACAACAATAAATACTTCTTAACCCTCAAATTTTCTATGGGTCAAGATATTAGAGGCACAGCTGGACGGTTTTGGCTGGAGGTCCCTCATAGGCTGCAGTCAAGGTGTCAGCCGGAGCTGTAGTCATCTCAAGTCTTCTATTATTATATATTATTAATAATATATAATAATATGATAATATTATTATTAATAGATATAATAATATCTATTATTATTATCATTATCTACAGTATTAACTATAGTCACTATGCTGTACCATTAGATCTCCAGAACTTATTCATTTTACTACTAGAAGTCTGTACTCTTTGACAAACATCTCCCTGTTTCCCTTATACCTTCCTGTTTCCTCTTGTAACCACACTTTCAGTCTGTTTTTCTGAGTTTGGCTTTTCAAAATTCCACATGTAAGTGTGATCATATGGTATTTGTCTTTCTCTGTTTGACTTCACTTAGCATACTGTCCTCAAGGTCCATCCATGTTATCACAAATGTCAAAAATTCCATCTTTCTCATGGTTAAATAATACTCCATTGTCTATGAATATACATTTTCTTTACTCATTCATCCGTAGATGAACAATGAAGTTGCTTCTATCCTGCTACTGTGAACAATGCTGCAATAAACATGGAAGGGCAGCTATCTCTTTGTGATCTTTTGGATATGTTCGCAGATGTGGGATTGCTGGATCATATGGTAGCTCTATTTTTAACTTTTTGAGGAAACTCTATACTGTTATCTGTAAAGGCTGTACCCTATGGTGAACTACATTCTCATCAACAGTACACAAACATTACCTTTTTTTCCCATTTATTTTCTTAAAGTTTTCTTTTTCATTTATTTAAGTAATCTCTATACCCAGCATGGGGCTTGAACTCACAACTCTCAGATCAAGAGTTGCAAAGCATTACCTTTTCTCTGCATTCTCACCAACACTTAATCCTTGTCTTTTGATGATAGCCATTCTAATAGGTATGAGGCTATATCCCTTTATGGTTTTGATTTTCATTTCCCTGATGATTGATAATGTTGAATACCTTTTTATGCAGCTGTTGGCTATTTGTCTTCTTTAGAAAAAATGTCTATTCAGATCCTCTGCCCATTTTTAACTTAGAGTGTTTGATTTTTGCTATTGAGTACTGCTATTGAGTTTTATAAGTTCTTAATATATTTTTGAAAATTAACCCCTTATCAGATATATGCCTGGCCAAATATTTTCTCACACTTGGTAGATTATTTTGCTGACAATTTACTTTGTGTAGAAGCTTTTTAGTTTAATACATTCCCACTTGGTTCTTTTCTTTCTTGTTGCCTTTGCTTTGGGTGTCAATCCAAAAAATCATCACCAAGACTGATGTCAAAGAGCTTACCTCCATGTTTTCTTCTAGTTTTATGGTTTCTGCTCTTATGTTCAAGTCTTTAATCCATTTTGAATTGGTTATTATGTGTGGTGTCAGATAAGGGTCCAATTACTTTTTTTTTGCATGTGGCTGTCCAGTTTTCTCAACACCATTTACTGGAGAGTCAGCTGAAATCTTGTCAGAGGCTGAATGCCTGATTTCAATGGCTTGCTTTCATGGCTGGCAAGTTTTGGTGTTGAAATTTGGCTGTAGACATCAGTTCCTCCTCATGTGGCCCCCTCTGTGGGCTGCTTGAGTGTTCTTACAGCATGCCAGCTGCTGTGTTGTAAGAGCAACAGAGAAAAAGCCAGACCGAAGCTGTTTGTCTTATGGTTTACCCTTAGAATTCATATAGGTGTTCTTCTGCCACATCGTGTCTGTTAGAAGTGAGTCCTCACTAAATATGGTTCACATCTGAGGCAAGGTTAAAAGTAAAAAGTTCTTATGGGCACATTTTATTTATTTATTTATTAAAGATTTTATTTATTTGACAGAGAGAGATCACAAGCAGACGGAGAGGCAGGCAGAGAGGGAGATAGAGGGAAGCAGGCTCCCTGCTGAGCAGAGAGCCCGACGTGGGACTCGATCCCAGGACCCCGAGATCACGACCCGAGCCGAAGGCAGCGGCTTAACCCACTGAGCCACCCAGGCGCCCCATTATGGGCACATTTTAAAAACTACCACAATGAACCTTAAAATAAATTCTTAAAAGACAGGACTTGAAGGATCAAGGGATATGGAACATGTTCAGCTTTCTACGTATTCCTGAATTTCCCTTTAGGCAATTTGCACTAATTTTACTCTGATAGCTGTATGTGTGACCTTTATTTTCCTGAGCCCTACAAAACACTTAGCATTTTCCTTGAAGCAGGACCTCTGTTTGTCCAAAGGTTGCCCTCATCAGAACTAGAAAAATGTGCCCATACTCTGAGCCGGCACAGACCCCTACCAGTGTATATGGCTTGGTAAGAGGAGTACCAGCTGGTTTTCAGCTCACCCTGGCCTCCAGGGCTGGGGGCCCTGTGCAAGCCACAACCTGCACAATCACTCTCCCAGGCCCTGTTAGGAAGGCTGGTTGTGTTGCCTTGTTGTGTTTTGTTTCCTGAACTAAACTACAGCTTTATTTTTTTCTACTCACTAAGGCAGATTTGGTTTTTCTTCTCATTCTAATCATGAAAGAATGGCCCTAATTTTTCAGTTTAAATTTATTATGTATAACTGAGAATTTAAAATTTTACTACCTTCATGTTTCTATACACATTTTATTAAATTGGACTGGGATCCTTATCCCTGCTTGTCCTGCCTATCTCTAGCCACCCTCCTAAACAAGGATAGGCCTGTGTCACTGTATGATGACAAAACTGTCTATGGAAGTGATTTCTCAGTTGGTTAGGAGGCAAGTGAGATTGTAAAATGGCAGCCAGGAAAGTTAAGCACGCACTTGTAAGCCTCAGTTGCCCTTCACCATGTTGACAGTTTCTGCCCCTCCCCCGCCCTTCTCGTTTCCTGTGAGGGGAGATGGGGTGAGCCACAAAAGTGGCTGTGAGTCCTACACCTGCTACAATTTGCTACTTGTATTCTGGCACTTACCTTTCATAAAATATACACGGATATTTATGTCGGTTTACATAAAAATACACACCCTAATCACATGTTTTTATTAAAAATATTCAAACTATGTTTATTATGCTGCCTAAACCAGGCCATAATTATCAGCCTAAAACCAGGCCATAATTATCATCCATGGTGAGGTAACTTCCTCTGTTCTTGTACAACATCAAGCATCAGTGTCTCAGTTTTTTGCTGTTATTTTCAATTATTGCTCACTTCATGTCTTGTTAAGATTAAAATTTTTGTTCGTTAACTGGTAAAAGATTTTATAGTTAGAGTTTTGAAAACTTAATTAATATAAATATAAGTGATATTGTCAAACAGTTTGATTCTTTTAAGCAATCTGACCCACAGTTGTTGTTTTCTGTATTGAACTGACCATTCAGTTTAATCATAAACAGTAGAATGGTTTATGTGGTTAGCATAGTTGAAGCCAGAAATATGGTTTCTGTTTTTTACCTCCAATATTTGGGCACAATATTATTTTATTCAGTTCTTCATTAAATCTAGGTTGGAGGTAGGTGTTAAGCAGCAAGAAGAACTCAGATATGCTGCCCTAGGAGTCATGGAAAGCATAACTGAAATATTACTTAAAATGTAAGTGCTTTTCCATCAGAAAATTTAAAATTGAGGGTTCACTTTTCCAGGTGTCAAATAAACATTGACGTTTTAAAAAAGGTAACTGAGTCACGAACATATCAATATATATTCTTTATAGCAAACAAATACAAATGAATTCCACTATTGCAAAAGCATCCCAGCTTATTCATAAAATGATTACCTCAAATGGTTATGTTCACCTCAGATATATGAATTAAGTAATTTTCATGAAGGTGAATAAGTTCTCATATGACTAAAACAGAAAGCCTACTAACAGAATCCATTCTGAAGTAGTCCCATTTGGTCATTAGATCAAGTGAATCTATTTTAATTTTAGTGGCAATCTCAATTCTCATGATCATCTTTATTATATTGCAAGAAATATTTTTGCCTCTAAGATGTCCTCAGTTGTAAACCTGGCCTTTACAACAGTAGAGAAAAGGGTGTGAGCAAAAGCTTTAAGTGGGCCAAGAGTTCTGCTTAAATCAATTTCTGGAAAAGTGCTTTCTCATTTATCACCTCTGAAAGGACATTTAACAAAGGCCCTCTGATGTAACTTTTGTCAGAGTACCAGGTAAACTGCTGCTAAACATTAGCTTAGTCTAGAGGCTGAGACCTGGGGAGGGAGGGGCAGTCTTCAAACTTTAATCTATATGAGGAAATGAATTTATTTTGTTAAGTAGTGAGCTGTTTTTTCTTAAATAAAAATCTGTCACTTAGAGCTTAACAGTTTCATGTCCAGGGTGAGAACTCCAGTGTGAAGTATGAGCCAAGGGATTAAGATATTTAAAGGTTAAAAAAAATAGATGGGTGGATCGCTGGAAATATCCTTTCCAGTGCAAGAGTATGAAAGGTTTTATGTGTGCTGTGAACCTGGAATATTTGGATCTTGTTGGGGAAAGTTGACTTTGCTGGCAGAATTTCCTGGGTTTTTTTTCTTGTTTTTATGTTGTATTGGTTTGTAGCACTGACACTGGACATCAAAGGAAAGTAGAGATTTTACATATGTGGAGAGTAAATCATTTCTAGGAGGCATTTTCACAGGTTTAGTTATATTCAAGCGAGAGATCAAAGTCCAAGGGCAAAACAAGAACCTTTAAGGGGAGATGATACTTTATTAAATGATCTCATTGTTTAGGGTGAAATTATGTTGAGGGCAAAATGTATCTGAATGAGTTCCTCCATTCTCAACACCACCTTTCTGGTCGTGACCGTCTGTGGATAGACCAAACTAGACGGAGGCAATAAATTGGAATACAAAAGGAAAGATCATGCCTCCACCAAACCTGGCCACACAACCAATGTTTATGGGAACTTTTTCTTTTTTAATACTGCTTGGAATTTGGAAGGAAAGAGAGAAAATCTTCTGTTTTATCACTTATGCTGAATGTAGTCGGGAGAAAAGAGAGCACCTCCGGGGATTTTAGTATTTCTGTTTTTAAATTAAGACATGAATAGAGCAAGAAAAAGCTGAATGTATATCTCTGTGTGTGTGAACCATCTCCTCAACCCTTCAGAAGTGGCTGTGTTACCGAATGAGGGAAGCCCCAGACGCGATGCCGTGTAGAGGGAAATCTACAATTACAAAGTTTCAGGGTGAACCGTATTGATTTTTTGTCTCTCCCAGTGATCTCTGGGAGTTTAAAAGGAATGTCTTCTTTGAGCTGAAGAGTAGTCTGTCATGTTCTCTACTCCAACCCCCTTGATTTCTGCAGATTAGAAACTTGTGGGGCTGGAAATGGCAACACTAATAATTTTGCTACGCCGTAGCCTACCGATCTTCTGAACAGGGCTGTCTGTAGGTCCATGTAGGACCATAGAGGTGATGCCCAGCACAACCTGGGGAGCACTATTTCCATAAATCAAGGTGAATGACGCTTGCTGGAATTGTGCTACAAGCTGGCTTTGCGGACACAGCCTTCCGGTATGACAAAAAAAAAAAAAAAAAAAAAAAGACACTGCATTCTCTGGAGTCCCTGACATGCCAATGGCAAGTGTGTTGATGCAGAAATGGGAAAAGGGCTCTTTCCCGTTGCTCTCTATCTCACTTGGACTGAACCACTGAAATAGCAGTGCTTGCATACTCTCCTTTCCCCAAACAGCTTCAACTTCTGCACACAACCTCTCTGTGCGCAAGGTCCATTCAAGGGCAGTGGGACTAAGACAGCAAAAGGGTAGACTGCTGACCTCTTTTCATAGTTCTAACTCCATATGCCCATGAAAAACTTTCATGCAACTCTTAAGGACCCTAACACATCAATTTATTAGGCAAGCCTGTCATGTTCAATTTCTTATTTGAGACCAAGCGTGGACCATTGCTAGATCTGAGTAAGTGAAAAAATGAGTGAGTGACTGGGTTTTGGTATCTATCTCTTCATATATATCTCAATTTAGTTATTAAACTTAGCTTGTGATGGAAACATAATAAAGCCTATATGTAGTGTTAGTTGCTGTAGTGGAGTTTGAACCTGAGATCTCTCATTAAGGTCTGTTGGAAAGAAAGTTCATTATTCCCATGTTTTCTATTTATTTAGACCTTCCCTATATGATTAAATGGAAAAATCTTTAAGTTTGTTATGGAATCTTCCCAAGTTTCTAACACACAGGCCATTAAATGGACAGTAGGACACAACCAAACATATTCTCTAGAAGAATTCTAATAATACCAGTATTCTATTGGTTTGTTTCAAGTGATGGATTCCTAACGGTCTTTAGGGCATCTTTCGCATAAGTAATTCACTTCCAATTTTAACACAAAACTTTGGTTACCTTTAAGCCACAGGGAGAATTGTGGGGGTTTTGTTTCATTTTGTTTTTTAAGGATTTTTTTTTTTTTAAGTAATCTCTACACCCAAAGTGGGACTCAAACTTACCAACCTGAGATCAAGAGTTGCAAGCTCCACTGACGAGCCAGCCAAGCTCCCCTGTGGTTTTTTATTCAAGGGTGAATCAAGAGTTTAAAATACCTTGCTTCCAGGGGCTGTGACTCCTTGATGGGCTGAATCAGAACTTTTATCCAGAATGCAGTGACTGACATGCACTCACATGTTCAGTGTGAGGTCTTGCATCTAGGATGTCTGTGGATGCCGGTTCTGGAGGATACGAAGGTATTTTATCTCTCACGGGGTCTCTCTTTTGAGCTGAGTGCTTCTAACCAGCCAACCATTTCTTTGATGTTTCCCAGTTTACTGTGGGATACACTGACTGAATTGATTGAAAGCTTTTGAAAAGTACTATTATGGATAAGTCTAAACTCCTTAACCTGTTAACAAGGCCCTTAATTTCGTGGCCCCAGCCCACCATTGCCACAGTTTCCAAACCTCTCAGGCTATGGTAGCCCACGGCCCAACCGACACTGAACTTCATGTCGTTGCTCACGTACATCAAACAAACACTTCTGTGACATCATGTCTACTACTCCTTCCATCTAGAACTGTCTGCTTTCTCTTCTCTGTGTAAGATCATCTCATTCAGCCTTAATAACTGGCAATCTCTAGGGCTGTTTACAGGTGATCCCTTTCACCTGCCTTCAGGCACTTGGGCTGCTCTTCCTCCATCCCAGTTTGGGTGAGGTCATGCGACTTACTTGCTTTTTCCGTTTCGTGTGAGCGGACGTGCTATGGACCGGGTAGAATTTCCCTGACAGAGATAGAGGGATGAGTCTTCCCGTGTTTCCTCTGCTGCTTCTTGTGTTAGGAAGGCATGTACTGAGATGCAGTCTCTCTCACCTGATCACCAGTTCTCTGCTAACCGGAACTAGATGTCAAATGCAAGGAAGATGGAAACTTTTGTGTCAGGGCGCCTGGGTGGCTCAGTCAGGTAAGTGTCTGCCTTTGGCTCAGGGCACAAACTCAGGGTCCTGGGATGGAGTCCTGACTGGCTCGCTGCTCATCAGGGAGTCTCTTTCTCCTTGTCCCTCTGCCCCTCACCTTTACTGATGCTTTCTTTCTCGCTCACCTGCTCTGCTCTGTCTCTCAAATAAATAATTTTTTTTAAGGAAACTTTAGTGTTTGTGTTGAATTAATAGAAATTTGGGGGGAGTTTGTTACTATGGCTTAATCTCGTCTACCCTGACTGACAAACTAACATTTGAACTGGGTTCAGTTATTGTATCTAGAACCCGTTCCACATGTGTCCTGCAAAGGCGCATTGACTACCACTTTGCAGTGCTTCCGTAATGCTTTGTTGTAACTCGGTTGTTACACTTGCCACAGCACAGGTGGTTTTGTTTATGTGGCTCTCATACTTTGAACACCCCAAGGGAAAGATCATATATCTTCATCTCCATTATTATCTTCTCTGGCCTTCCACCTCTTCCCATTTTCTGGCATATTGCTTGGTATCTGGTTGATATTTAATGAGTATTTTTAAATGAGAAAAAGGATAGCAGGAAACCCACTGGCTTCTTCTGATTAAGAGAGGATTTTGTTGGGTGCCTGGGTGGCTCAGTTGTTAAGCATCTGCCTTTGGCTCAGGTCCTTGATCCCCTGGTCCTGGGTTCTAGCCCCGCATCAGGCTCCCTGCCTGGCGAGAAGCCGGATTCTCCCTCTCCTACTTCCCCTGCTTGTGTTCTCTCTCTTGCTGTGACTCTCTCTGTCAAATAAATAAAATCCTTTTTTTAAAAGAGGAGGGTTTTGTGCTTTTTAAAAAATAGCTCCTTATTTAGAGAAAATAAGCTCACCAAGTTATCAGGCCATGCATTTTTTTCATTCATTTAAAATAAACAATATATGAAGTTTAAATCTCCATTTTGTCTAAAAATATTCCAAAAGATTAAAAAATCATTTTATTAATAATTATTAAAGATCGATACCAAAATCTGCATCGGCACAATCAAGTTATTTCTTATTTTACTCACGTTAAGTTAATCCTCAATATTATGGTCACATATGAATATTTAATTCAGTCAGCACATATTTATTGACTATCTAGACACTGGGGAGCACAGAGATACAGAAAACACAATCCCTAATACCAGGGATCTTACAGCTTAACTGAGCAAAAGTATAAACAGGTAAATAAAACATAGAGTCGTACAGGCCATGATTGAGTTACACGCAAGGCATTATTTATAAGCACAAAAGCATTAGTTCAGGCCAAAGAGTATAAACCAGGAGAACAACATGTCACAGTCCCAATCCAGCTATTTCACTCTGGTTGTAAGATTGCTATTTTATGTATGACGAGGGCCCTACCTTGTGCAATGGTCATGGAATAGAAAAGAGGTACAATCGGAAGGTCTTAGTGATGGGACTGATTTGAGGTAAGGGAAGGGAAGATTCAGAGGTGACCCTAGATGTTAGTTCGTGTGACTGGATATATGATAGGGCCACAGACTAAGACCACATAAATAGCAATAGATGAAAGTTAACAGAATGATTTGGACGTGTTGAGTTTGTGTCATAGGGAGGATATTCAGGGGTCCACAGAGATATGGGTGGGATATCCTGGGTCTATAATCCCAAAAAAGTTTGAAGCTATGAGTCTGAGCTTAAGAGATATCTATGCTGGAGATATGGATTAGGAGTTACCAGCATGAAAAGAGTGGTAGAGGAAATTGGAGAAATTCAAACATACAGGAAACCCATTGGAGACTATCAAGGGAAAAGGGAGATATGCTTCAAAGAGGACTATTTTTAGTCATTACAATGACTGAAAATCCTATTGGCAGTTAGTGTCCTACAATGAAAGACAGTTCTACACAACATAGTTACATTCTGCATGACTTTTGATTATCCTACTAGATGCTAATGCATCTAGAAGCTAGTTCTGGGTCCAGAAACTAATTCCATTTTAAACGAATTTTTTTTTCATGGTTTCAATATGCATTGACCTTTTCCCCCCAGGAACAGAACTACCAGAAAAATAATTGGACTGTCTGACATTTGGGACTTTACCAAGAGTTGCTTACTATTTTAGAAAGTCATATGCTTGATGACAATATCATTCGTGATATTTGAGCTACCCAACTGCTATCAGTTTACATTGTAATCATCATGTTGGTAGTTAGACACAGAGGTTCACCATGAAATATGTACTGACTTATTGAAAATTACTCCCCTCTCATATTAGAATATTTTACTGAATATTTGGAGCACACGTGTTATGAAGATAACATTACCAATTAATTTAACCTCAGGTTCCTAAATGGGACACCAGGTGATCCATGTTATAAGAAGGACACTGGGACTGAGAGTTGACAAGCTATCTCCAAATTTCATAAAGGCCTACGAAGCACTATGCTTCTTTCTCAGTGTCGGTAGATAATGAGACGCAGCAATTTGTCTTTTATTGTTTGGTGGATTTCTCTGCAGGCTCTAGAAAATGTCCCTAATGTTGCAGACTCCTGAACCTTCATAGGCATCACCTCCCACCCTCTGCAGTTTTTTGTATGACAGAGGCTTCTGTGTCATCTTTAAGGAAGGTTAGGAGTGTAGCAGAATCTGGGATTTCAAAGTTCTCAGGTCCACTGACCGAGTTGTTTCCACCCCAAGTCTCAGGGCTTTCCCTATCAGGGTGCTCAATCAAGCTGATTCGTCCAATCCAAGGATGCAAGCTGCTGGACTTCTCTCTGTAAGTCTAAAGCCTGATCCTCAGCCTTTTCTGCCCCCACCCGCCCCGGTTGCAGGAGTTGAACCTTTTCACATGCTGCCATGGCCAGTCTCTAATTCATACTTGTATTTATTTATTTACTTGTTTATTTAAAGTTTTATTTATTTATTTGAAAGAGAGAGAGAGTGGGTGGGAAGGGGTAGAGGGAGAGGGAGCAAGAGTGTTCAGACTTCGAGCTGAGCGTGGAGTCGGTGGGGCTTGATCTCAGGACTCTGAGATCCTGACCTGAGCCGAAACCAAGAGTCTGGTGCTTAACTGACTGAGCTAAATAGGCGTCTCTCTAACTCATACTTTTATTTTATTATTTTAAAGATTTTATTTATTTTATTTGACAGAAAGCGAGATCACAAGTAGGCAGAGAGGCAGGCAGAGACAGAGGGGGAAGCAGCCTCCCCGCTGAGCAGAGAGCCCGATGCGGGGCTCGATTCCAGGACCCTGAGATCATGACCTGAGCCAAAGGCAGCGGCTTAATCCACTGAGCCACCCAGGCGCCCCTAACTCATACTTTTAAATTGGCGATCGACCACCACGGTCTGCCTTGTTTTTCTAATGCATTGATAACACTTAGCAGCAGCCATCTAATTCTGGAGTCCTTATAATCACTCCTTCCCCGGTCCTCCACCAATGCCCAAGATAACAGCACCCTTCAGCATGCCCTTCCGCCAGCCTCCTGCACTGCTCCCCTCTGCGGAACAGTAGCATTGCTGCACTGTGCTGGAGGCTTTCGTGTTCCTCCTCCGATCCCCCTCCCTCACCTACTGTAGAGTTGCTTCTTAGCACTGCTTCTAGTCCCCAGTCCTAGGATTTCCTGGAAACAGACTGTGAGATGGAGGTTCAGTGTAGCGGGTGTGCTGGGGAGGGCTGCTGGAGTAGGGCCTGTGGGGAAGTGAGGAAGCCATGGTTGGGGAGACTCATCAGTTACCATGGAGATCTCAGCTGATCCCACAGAGAATTCTGCAAGCAGGATGGCTCTCCAGAGTTGTCCTAAACTGAAGCAAGGAGGCTTGGGGGACTTTAAGACCCCACATTAACTAATGATTAGAGGTGAGCAGTTCCTGAGGCTGAGACATGACCTTGGGGGAGGCAGCCTTGGCCAAAAAAGAAGGTTGGAGGGGGAGTGACTTCAATAAGCAAATTTGTATGTTTATTTTATTAAGTTGTCAAACCCTAAATATTAACTTAATGTTATAGCCGCAGTCAAAACCACTTAAAATTGTGTCATTTGGTTTAGAAATAAAAAATGATCTGTAGTTAAAATGATCAACTACGGAAATAAATCTTGAAAGTTTTTAATATGCAAGAGCAACTTGGTTTTCTAGAGTATTAATACTTTCTGATATTTGAAACCTTGCTAATAATAAGACAAAATGTTTTTCTGGATCTTTCCGTAAGTTTATAGTAATAAGATTTTAGTTGTAACTCTGCTAAAATTGTGTAGGGCAATAAATGATGTATCATGGGCCAAATTACTAGTTTGTTGAAATCTCCCAACAGAGATTTTTTTTAAAGCATTAGGACCTTGTATCTTACATCTCTGTCTTTCCTAGCCTTATTAGAGTGCGATCAATCAATTAATGCCTGCACACTGAGTGGAGGTGAGCAAAATATGCTGTTGGGTGTTATTTCGAAGACAACAAAGGCAACTCTTCCAAATGGAGATGAGAGTTATAGCCAGAAGAGGCTTTCCTAATCTGTCTACCAAGTACAGTTAATAGAAAATGAAACTGAGGCCCAGAGAGGTTGTGGTGATTTGTTCAAAGTAATCTAGAAGAACCAGATCTAGAATTTAGGACTCCTGCATTCTACTCCATTTCTCTTTCTAATACCTAGTACAGGTCCCATGAATTTTGAAGTCATCAGATGAGCATTCGCTCATTCAACAGTGAGCACATACTTGGTGCACTCCTGGTGTATGTCAAGAACTCTTCTAAACATTGAGGCTAGAATAGCGAATGAATGGTAAGCGTACCCTACTCTCATGAATCTTAGTGAGAAAGCCAATATAAATATGTCAATGGCTCAATTACTAAATTTCACTTTATTATAAAATTAGTAGAGGAAACATTTTTATCACCCATTTAGTTAGTTACTGTACATTCCAGGGATGGTGCAGATATTCATACAGCCTCATTTAGTCTTTCCCAAACTCTCTAAATACTTTTATCCCCACTTTTTTGGTTTTGTTTCAAGTTTTTATTTAAATTCTAGTTAGTTAACATATAGTATATTATTAGTTTCAGGGGTAGAATTTAGTGATTTGTCACTTAAATATAACTCCCAGGGCTCATCACAAGTGCCCTCCTTCATGCCCATCCCCCATTTAGCCCATCTCCCTACCTACCTCCCCTCCAGCAACCCTGTTTGTTCTCTATGTTTAAGAATCTCTTATGGTTTGCTTCCCTCTCTCTCTCTTCTTCTTCTTCTTCTTTTTAAAAAATTTTCCCTTTCCCCTATGTTCATCTCTTTTATTTTGTAAATTCCACATAGGAGGGGCACCTGGGTGGTTCATTCTAAAGAAGTGGAACAAGCGATGGAAACTGGGAGTGAGACTGCCCCTGAAGGAGACTCCCAGCCAGGCTTCACTGAGGCGGCGGCCCTTCACGCCCACCAAGCCAGATAACAGGGTGTGTGTGTGTGTGTGCGCGCGCGCGTGGGCGCGCGCGTGCGCACGGGTGCATGTGCATGTGCGTGTGTGAGCCATGGTGGCCACGCAGGTAAACGCTGTCTGTGTCTGGGGATGAGCACCGCGTTTTATACGCCACTGATGAACTACTGAATGCTACATCAAAAACTAATGATGTACTCTATGCTGGCTAACTGGACATAATAAATAAAGAAATAAAAACTTGACTTAAAAAAAATCAAGTTCCCACAGAGGTACAGGTTTATTTGTGGATACTTGGATTATGTTCCACAGGTCAGTTGGTTTACATCCGGATCAGTACCAGACAATACTAGTTATTGTGACTCTATTAATACTACCTGGTGAACCATCCCCCATGCCCCACTCTTCCACTTGTTCTTTTTTGTAGTGACTTGGGGCCTTTTTCAAATCAATGTAGATTTGGAAATGGCATGCCAAGTTCCACATGTCCAATAATATTTTAAGTTTAGATTAGATTAGATTTAATCTATAGATCAGCTTGGGAGAAATTATCTTTATGATGCTTCAAGCCATCCATGATCATAGTATTATCTGAAAATCTTTTTTTTTTTTTTTGGAAACTATATAGCATATTTTCTGAAGATTTTTTCAAGATTTATTTCTTTGTACTTTATTTTCCTGATGATATTGGAATTGGCTTCTTTAAAAAATGACATTTCTATTTGTTACTGGCATATAGAAAAATCATTGACTTTTATATATTTGCTTTGTATCAACCAGTCTCACTAATTTAAAACTTCTAATAACTGATCTGAAGATTCTTTTGCAATTTTTAAATGTAGGTAATCATAACATCTGTGAATAACCACATTTTTCTTTCTTTCCAATTCTCATCCTTTTAATCTTTTCTCTTGCTTTATTCAATGATGGCCTGAATCTCTTAGAAGTGCGCAAAAATTTTTTTAATTTTAAAATTTAAAAATTTTACCTTTCTTATAAATACCTAAAATTGAGGGTGTGATTACATGAAATCATTGAACGGTGATTTCTGATCGATTCAGAATTACCCTATTAATTTGGAGGTCCCTATCTAAAGAGAACATGGTAAATCATATCAGATGTAACTCAACAAAACCACATAAAATCTTATCTTTTGCAAATTTAAAAAAGTTGACCTAATTTAAAATTCACTTCTAATGAAATTCACTTGACTAAAATATGTCTTTAATGTATTCAAAAAAATTAATATGTTTCCTGAATTGTCTTGTCCTTCCCTACTTCTGCGATTTTTTTCAATTGCTCTTTCTTCCAAGAGGACTCTTTTCCCTTGTTTCCCATTATCGCTACTTACCACCTGTTCATTTGGAACTTTTATGTATCCCAGAGGTAGGTATCTGCTTAACCATCAATTCGTAAGAGAAACTTTCACCAGTCTCTGGATTATATGCAGTCATGGAAATCTGTTCTCTAGAGTTAGCTCACAGCCTTACTGAGGAATGATTGCGTGCTGTTCTATGCACCTACGTTTTAGAAGTAAATACCTGTTTATGTAATTCTGTAATTATTGGCTTCTTCTTATTCCACTCCTTGAGCGGCAGGATTTCTTTTCTGTTCATCATTGTCTTCTCCAGAGTCTGGCATATACCTAGCACTTAACAAACCTCTAATACTCATTAAATGGATAAAGTAATGTATGCAAAAAGTTGTTTTTGAGGTTGATAATTAGACTTCTGGCTTTGTGGCCTACATTAATGCCACAGATTTATTCTACACCTTTTTAAAATACCTATTTGCCTATTTGACAGAGAGAGAGAGAGCACAAGCAGATGGAGAGGCAGGCTCCCTGAGGAGCTGGGAGTCTCATGTGGGGCTCGATCCAGGACTCTGGGACCACAACCTGAGCCAGAGGCAGACGCTGAACCAGCTGAGCCTCCCAGGTGCCTCAATTCTACACTGTTTTTATCCCTGCTTCTCAAAATGAAGTCTCTGCGCCAACAGTATCACCACCATCTTGGAGGTTAGTAGAAATGCAGAGTCCCAGGAACGCAGAACTACTGAATTTGCATTTTAACCAGACTCCTCCTCAGGAGATGTGTGTGCACAGGCCGGTGGGCAGCCTCGTCCTGCATGACGCCTGCGCGGTTACCCAACTTAGGATCTGCTCAGAGTTTTTAAGGCCTTTTAGTTTGCACCTGATGGTAAAAGGCCTGGAACTCCTGCCGCATCCAGTCCAGTCGCTCTGTTGTCTGTAGGACCTGCTGAACGTGCTAGGAGTGAGCTAAAAAGCTTTTGTTTTCCTGCTCAAAGGGCAAGGATTTCCTTCAGGAGCACAGTCCATCCAGGGTGTAGATGAGTTTTTAGAGAGGCCTGAAAACGTTCCCTTCCTTTTTTCACCAAGAAAATGCCGGGACTATTTAGCAGACAGTGTGTTCCGCCTCATCACAGTCTGTGCGATTCCAATCTTTAGAAGTGAATTAATATTTGCATTAAGTGGTAGAATGTTGGCAACCTTTTCCGTGTGCTTGAAAAGAGTGTATATACTACATTTATTGAGTGTGAAGTTCCACATACGCCTATCTGATAGTGCTTTCAAGCAGTAACGTGTTCTAGGAGCAGTGAGGAGGAAAGTAAAAAAAAAAAAAAAAGTTGGGGGGCTTCTCCAGACTTAGCTGCTTTTATGAGGTCTCTCCAGCCTCACACTGCACTTCTACTTATACTTCAGTAGCCAGGAATGAGTCACATCTTATGGGAAGCTGGAAGATATAGGATTTGTCTGGGTGGCAGTATGCCCAGTTAGGAATTGGGATTTTTGTTTCCAAGGAAGAAAGAGAGATGGGATACTTGTAGGCATCTACTAGCACTTGTTATATGTAGTACAGAAATTCCCTCACCTTGTTAACATGACGTTAATGTTTCTAGTACTTGCTAGCTAAAACCTGGCTCTTCGAGGAGACGCTGCTTCTCCAACAGTCTTCTCACATACATGCTCCTTTCTCTCCCCCGGTACTACCTGCTAAGACAGTGGAGGTGTGACCTGAGTGGGCCTCATTTCCCAAAACTTTTTCAAGACCTCATTGATTCTCCCATTTTTCCTAAGAACCCTTGTCCACTTGAGTCATGCACTATTCAGCCACATGATACTTCCTCTCTGTCACTGTCAAAGGCCAAGCTCCTAATCCCCTGGATTTCTCCCCTGAGAGCTTGACTTTCTGGGTCTTCCTCTCCACTCAAGTCCTGAGCAGCATACCTTCTGACTTAACGTTCACAGTAAACAGTGGTTTTCACAGTGTGGTCTGAAGTTCCTGAAGTTCTCAGAGACTTAACTTTTCTGGTGGTTCATGAAGTCAAAAGTACTTTTGTAATAATTCCAAGATGTTATTTTTCCTTTTCACTATCATTCACTCACAAATATGCCATAGAGCTTTCCAGAGGCTACATGATGTGTGATATTTCAACAGATTGAATGTAGAAGCCGATGAGATTCCAGCTGTTTCCTATTAAGCCAGACATTTGCAATTCATAAAAGGTAAATGATGGTGCTTTTTTTTTTTATAGATTTATTTATTTATTTATTTGAGAGAGAGAACAAGGAGGGGTCAGAGGGAAAGAATCTCAAGCAGACTCCCTGCTGAGCTCGATCTCATGATCCTGAGATCATGACCTGACCCCAAAACCAAGAGCTGGATACTTAACAGACTGAGTCACCAAGGCGCCCCAGTGACAGTACTTTTATTTCTAATTTTTTTGTTTTAGGAAAGTAATTGTTTCATAAGGATGTGTTCTTTATGCTAACATGTTATGGTTTATTATTTTGAAGTGAATTAGTATATATCTCTTAATTTAGAATTTCTGAGTTTAAATTTCTCACCCAGTAAATATACATGAACAGAATCTTTTTAGGGACCTCAGGGTTTAAGAGTGTAAAGGTTTCCTGAGACCAAAACACTTTAGAAATGCTGAGGGAGGGGCACCTGGGTGGCTCAGTTGGTTAAGTGCCTGCCTTCTGCTCAGGTCATGATCCTGGGGTCCTGGGATTGAGCCCAGCATTGGGCTCCTTGCTCAGTGGAGAGCCTGTTTCTCCCTCTGCCTGCCACTCTCCCTGCTTGTACTCTCTGTCTCTCTTTCTCTCTCTGACAAATAAATAAATAAAATCTTAAAAAAAAAAAAAAAAGAAGAAATGCTGAGGGAGATAAAAACAAAAATCCAATACCTCAGCCTCTAGTTCCTTGCCTTTAAGAAAGGCATGTTTGGGGCGCCTGGGTGGCTCAGTGGGTTAAACCTCTGCCTTCGGCCTAGGTCATGATCCCAGGGTCCTGGGATGGAGCCCCACATTGAGCTCTCTGCTCAGCGGGGAGCCTGCTTCCCTCTCTCTCTGCCGGCCTCTCTGCCTACTTGTGATCTCTGTCTGTCAAATGAATAAATAAAATCTTAAAAAAAAAAGAAAGGCATGTTTGCCCTGTAAATATAGTGGATGAACAAGGGTCCGCAGTTCATGTCCGATCTCCATGTTCAACTGTCCAACATAAGTAACTAAATATAATTTATTCATATATAAATTTATTTTATTGTATATATAAAATTTATTTTATTATATATATAAAAATTTTAAAAAGTGACATATAGATGACACACTCACGACATAGCAATTCAACAACTCTACGTGTTATGCTAAGCATCCCACAAGGGTGGCTATCAATGTACAGCACAGGCAAAACAGTCGATGGTATTGTAATAGCCTTGATGTGACAGACTTCCAATTAGATGTGTCATGGGCCGTTTAGGCCTATCATGCCAAAGCAAAATCTTATCACTTCCTCATCAAACAAGTTCTTCATCCACTTTTACTGTTTCACAAAAATGATTTCATGATCCACTCAATGTCTTAAGCTAGAAGCTTGAAAGTAATCCATCATGCCTTTCTTTCCTCTGTTTCCATATTAATAATTTACCAAGTTTTGTCATTTGATACATGTGTCATGTAACTTGATTTGGTGTTCACATTTTTTCAGTTTCAAATTTTTATTTTAAGTATTTTTTTTTTTTAAGATTTTATTTATTTGTCAGAGAGAGGGAGAGAGAGCGAGCACAGGCAGACAGAGAGGCAGGCAGAGGCAGAGGGAGAAGCAGGCTCCCCGCCAAGCAAGGAGCCCCATGTGGGACTTGATCCCAGGAAGCTGGGATCATGACCCGAGCCGAAGGCAGCCGCTTAAGCAACTGAGCCACCCAGGCGTCCCTATTTTAAGTATTTTTGATATATACTACTGTGTAGGCTTAAAGTATACAGCAGGTTGATTTGATCGATTTATATAATGTGATGTGACTGCCCTTGTAGCATTTGCGAACAACCCATGTCGCATAATTGGCATGTCTTTCTTGGTGGTAGGAATAGTTAAGATCTAGTCTCTTAGCAAGTTTGATGTTTACAATATAATATTGTTGTCTATAATTACTGTACTGTTCATGAGCTCTCTAGGACTCATCTACTAGTTGCAAGTTTATACCCTAAAAGAGCATCTCTCCTATTCCCCTCCCTCATCTGAGTCCCTGGTAACCACCATTTCATTGTTTTTTATGGGTTCAGCTTTTTTAGATTCTACATACAAGTGATCTCATATGGTAGAAATCTTGCCATTTGTGACAACATTAGTGGAGCTTGGGGATATTATGCTAGTAAATAAGCCGGAGAAAGACACTTCTAGTTTCTTAGTGGTTCTTGAATCTGTCCACTGATCTCCAATCCCAGTGTCACTACCTTAATTAAGACCACCAATATCTCAAACTCTGACTACTGTGCCAGACTTCTAAGTGTCTCTTTGTTCTCTTCCAATCTGTATTACAAATCTCACTCTGATTGAATGTTCTGAAGCAAGTCTGGTCATGTCACTTCCTCAAGAAAAATCTTTTACTGACTTTTACTTACCTCAAAGTAAAGTATAAACTCCTTAAGATAACTATCATTTAGGGAGCATCCATTATTTCCTCAAGAAAACCCCATAAAAGTAGCTATTATTATAAGCTATTATAAACTATTATGAACTACTATTATAAACCAATATCATCCTTTTTAAAGATAAACTGGGGTGTGGAGAGGTTATATAACATGTCCAATGTACTAGGGAAATAGAGCCACTGTGAGTTATGGGATAAGGGATTTATTATAATACATATATATATAATTATGAGATATTGGAAGGGAGATCATAAAGGAGAAACTGGAAGATCAGAGGAATCACGACATACTGAATAAGAAAAGCCAAGCACATCTAGCTGTCCAGGTGAGGCTGTGAGGGTGGCTGGCAGAAAAGTTTGTGGAGGTTTTGTTGTGAGTCTGTAGTCAAGACAGGTAGTGCTGGAGTAATGGTGGCTGCTTTACTTCCACCTACTAAATCTTGTACAATTTCCTTATCTGGCTAATGCTAACAGAACAATCTAGGGAAAGAGAATATGAAATATGATTCTCAGATTAACCAAGTTGCTAATAGAATGATCCGTTACACCTAAAGACATCAAGACATAGCTTGTGAGTGCCCAAATCAGGATCTGAACCTGAATAATCTGCCTCGCATTCTATAGTGGTCGACCTTACTATGCCTTCATGATTTGGTTTCTGATTACTTTGCTTACTTCTGCTTTCTGGGATTCCTGTGCTGCATAGCTCTACCTCAGCCATCCTGCACTCCCTCTTGTGTTCTGGCCCTGGGCTGATTTCTCTGGCGTTTTGCACGTGCACTAGAACATTCTGCCTTCCCTCGCTCTTTGTCTGGCTGAGTGTTATTTACCTTTTGGGTCTCAGCTAAGCTGTCACTGCCTCCAGAACGACTTCCTTATCCTGTAAAGACTGGTTTAAGTACTCTCTGTGTGATAGGATCTGATGTTGGATGCTATCTTAGAACTCAACACGCACCCTCTATAAGGGCAGAAGCCTGTTTGTCTTGCTCACTGCTGTATAACTAACACCTAGCACAGTGGCTAATAGATCATAAATAGCCACAAGGAAGCCAACTTCCTCTTGGGACTATAAACTCATCGGAGACAGCAGTTTTGTCTTGCCTAATGCCTCCTCCGTATATAGCATAATGTCTATCTACGTAAGATGTACTGAATTAAATGAGGCCAAGAATAATTGAGAAAACTTAGCATTTAGATAATCAATTGAATATTTTCCTTACCTGGTAAATTAGGTAGACAAAGACCTTGTGAGAATTAACTTGGAAATGAAAGTTCCTTAGCTTCATTCATTAGCCACCTTAATCACTCATCTCTGTTCATCTCCTCAGGCACAGTTACTAAGTAAATTTGTACCATGAAATTTTAGGTTATCCTTTCTGGTTTTAGTGACAGCACAGTAAAATGGCAACTTCTTTAAGAGATTCAGAGGTAAAGCCAATACTAAGAGATGTGAATAAATGATCATTATTAGAGAATGAGAAAAACACTGTGACTTCCCTTAAAAATTCTTGCTGATTATCCTGTTGGGCTTGATTACTGGGAGAGCTGTCTTTAACAGTTCTGCTTGCTCATGAATTCTGATAAAGTCCAGGGAATGAAGTAATTATGGTGCTCATTCAGAAGGAGGCTGTATTCCAGATGTAGTGCATAGCAAGGTAGAGTTACTAATGTGTTTTCTATGAAAATACACTGGTTTCAATAGGAAAACCAAAGTGAAAGAATATGCTATACATTAAAGTGGATCCTAAATCTTATAAATCCCTTTGAGAAAAAAAAACATGGGGGAGGAAATTACATGAACTAGAATATGATCTAGTAAAAGATATGTAATGTATACTTAACAGCTGTACTGGCATGCCACAGGTGAGGGATATGAACATTTTTTAAATATAAAATCAGTAGTATCAGCCACCAAAGCTAAACATGAGAAGATAATCCTTTGAGAGATAAAGGAGAAAGTTGTAAATGATTCGCATGTCACGAAGTTTTACTGATTTTAGCAAAAATGTTAGTTAATACATGCAACTGAAAGTGTTAATTAGCAAATTAATGAAGCGGGGTTCTGTTTACATTCTTTTATGATGAATAATTATTTGTTAGTACAAGATTTTCTTTCTTCATGAGCGTCAATACATTCAAGTGTTGGCTGAGCCCCGATGAAAGACGAGATGTTTATAATATGCACACAAGTGTGGAAGTTCAAATGCAGAACTTTTTGTTTAAACAAATGATTATGGTTGAAGTAGGAGTGTAAACAGGGCGATAATTCATGACACATCAGTTCGTTTTCCTGCTGCGGTCATTAGTTTTTCACCTTCATAGTAACACCCGTATGACTGCAACGAAATAGCCCGTGACTAAAGGATTTGGTTAGACCTTGCTTTACAAGAAAACAAAAACAGGTAAGACGTTATGGAAGGCCTGTGAATTGCTGCTTGATGAGTTCCCTGTACTTACAGAGCTAAGTTGCTAGGCTTTGGGACATCAGCTGTCCCAACCTTCTTTCATTTCCAAATATGTTATATTTATATTGACATATTCTAGTTCTACATGACATGATTACTCAGACAAAGGATCTAAATAATATCCTGGGAGTTAACGTTAAGGAAATGGAAATCGTGGTATCAGCTGTTCCATCTGCCACTATATCACGACCTAGAGTCTACGTATAGAATGTGGTTGACTACAATCCAGCCTGGTCATAGATAGAAATGAATGATGCTTTTTAATAACTGAGCAGCACTTGGGAATCTTCAGTTCAGAGCTCGATTCACTCATGGGTACACCGAGATAAAGCCTTCAAATTGTTATTCATTAATTGTTAGGTAAAGCAGTAATAGGATGGCAAGGAATTCTGAGGTTCATGGGCTTTTGGTGTAGTAGATGGTAAAGCTTGTAGGTGTGTGGATTACTAACCTTCCCAGGTCCCCATGAGCACCGCACACAAACACTATTCTACCACACTCCTAAGGGGACGCCATCCCAGTGAGTAAAGGTCATTGAAACAACAGCGATAGCCAGAAAAACAATATCTTCCTTGCTATCTTAGACACTGTGATATTAATTTTATGTATATTATACACTTCTCACTTTTCAAAAGTAGGAGTTCTAAACACAAAATTGTTACGGGGGCACCTAGGTGGCTCAGTGAATTTAAAGTGGGCCTTCCGCTCAGGTCATGATCCCAGAGTCCCGGGATCAAGTCCCGCATGGGGCTCCCTGCTCAGCAGGGAGCCTGCTTCTCCCTCTCCCTCTGCCTGCCTCTCTGCCTACTTGTACGCTCTCTATCTCTGTCAAATAAATAAATAAAATCTTTTAAAAAATTGTTAGGTTGCTAAATGTAAAAATACAATTATCAATAATTTTGAAATCGAGTGGCAAATAGAATGACAACTCACGTGAAATCGCATGATTCGAAAGTCATTGAAAGCTCTCCCTGTCGTTAACTTTTTGGTCAGTTGCCTCCATTGTTTTCCCTTCAAGAGAATACAGTGACGTGGGCAGCATGAGGCAACAACTTTGTTAACGAGGGTTCAAATGTAAAAGTTGCCGTTCTCCAGGTGGATTTCTCGCTGCCCAGAGAAGTTTCTTCAGGTTTGATCAGTGTCCTACGGCTTGTTAGCAGCATTCAAAATACTGCCTCTGGTTTCTGGATCATGTACACAGTAGACTCTAGTCACCAATGTACCAGGCTTCTTGTTAGCTTTGAGACCTCTCTCTCTTAACAGGGCGGATACTTGGAATCTGAAGAATGATCTGCCCCTATTTCAGGACCCATGTTAGAGTAGCCACATGGTTTAATTTCTTTTATTCCTTAATTCTGACATCTATCTCTAATACAAATACATATAGTTCAGAAAAACATAGTATGAGTCAAAATGGGATGAAAAATCACAGGATTTACCTATGCATTAAACAGGCATTCATATCAATCAATACACTACAGAGTGCGCTTAATGCTGGGGAAACAAAAAAAAATGCAAATATGTGGGGCACCTGGGTGGCTCAGTGGTTTAAGCCTCTGCCTTTGGCTCAGGTCATGATCTCAGGGTCCTGGAATTGAGCTGCATTGGGCTCTGCTCAGTGGGGAGCCTGCTTCCCCCTCTCTCTCTGCCTGCTTCTCCACCTGCCTGTGATGTCTGTCTGTCAAATAAATAAATAAAATATTTTTAAAAAATACGAATATGTAGTTTCAACTTAAAGACTTTTAGCAGCAAGCAGAGGAGAAAGATTAAATAGAAACTTAAAATTCAATATAATTTCAATGTCTTAAAACCTTCAACAGAAAGAAACGGAGATGCTAAGTTAAAATATTTCCTCACTCCTTGTTAATACTGGAATTTCAATCAAGCATAAACATTTATCTTTAACATCAAGTGATATTGAAAGTCCACTGTGGTGTCTGAGCGATAGCTTTGTCATTAACATTTCAGTCTGTGGCATTAGGTACATAGGCAGAGGCGATGTAGTGACTTTAAGGCAGTGAAGGAAATGGTAGAGTATCTTTAGTTCTTAACTGTTTACCTTTTTTTTTTGCTTCACAAAGAACAACCGTCTAAGGTAAGTTCATGGCTCTAGAAAGATCTATTACAGAGAAAAGAACAAAATGATGAATTCGGTTACAAGTACCTAAGTTAATTCATGCATTAGCTTACACTTTTAACTATAGCTAAACATATGGTAGTATTTAGAAGATCTAGGGGGATGTCCTGGTGAAGAATGTGAGCTAATATCCTGGGCTTAAATATCTACTCCTTCATGTACTAGCTCGGTACTTCAGCAGGTTAATTAATGTCTTGAAACCTCATTTTTTTTTCATTTGTAAAATGATGGTATTAATGATTAAATTAATCCATGATTTAATTAGATTCCAAAATAAATGTTATGGTACCTGGTACATAGTAAGCAATGAGCAATTAACAGCCATCCTTTCTAGTGTTTTATTGTTCTTATTACTTCAGTTCACCCTAAATTTTGTTCAGTTTTATTTATAATGGGTGTATGTGTGAGAAGAATCAATCTCTCCTTATTTTGCTTTAAGAGCACTTGGTAGGTGAAACAATAATGCTATAAAACTGATACAGAGGGATGCCTGGGTGGCTCAGTTGGTTGAGTGTCTGCCTTCAGCTCAGGTCCTGATCTGGGATCCTGGGATTGAGGACCGGGCTCTTTGCTCAGTGAGAATCCTGTTTCTCCCTCTCCCTCCCTGTTCCCCCTCCTTGTGCTTATGCATGCCACCCCTTTCTCTATGTGTGTGTGTGTGTCAAATAAATAAATGAAATCCTTGAAAAAATAAAATAAAATTGATACACAGAGTCACGTTACATTATTCATTCATTCATTCATTCCTCGTAACTTTAGTAAATCCTTTGTAAGCACCAGGTGCTTGATTATCAACTTTGTGTTTTTGTTCTCAAGAAGCTTTCTTTGCATCAGAAAATATCTTGAAATACTCTGTATTCAGATATAGGATGCCCTGAAAATCTGACCAGTAATATTAGCAGTATACAATTGATGATCCTTTTCTACCATTTAAAGATGACAGTTGCTATCGACTGGATGTTTGTGGCTACCCCCCGCATCCCTTACCCCAAATTCATGCATTGACATCCTGACCCCTTGAGTGATAGTATCAAACCATTGGGCCTTTAGGAGATATTTAGGTCATGAATGGGATCAGCACCCTTATAAGGGGATGAAGTAATCAGAGCTTGCTTTTTCTGCTATGTGAGGAAAGAATGAGCAATCAGTCATCTGCAACCAGAATTGGATAATGCTGGCATTCTGATCACTCCTAGCCTCTAGAAGCATGAGAAATAAATGTATTCTTTAAACTACCCAATCTGTGGTATTTTCGTTAGGACAGACCGCGTGGACCGAGATAATAGCCTTTGAAATTCATGCCAGTTACAGAAGCAATTTTAGCCCTGAGACAGGAACTCCCTTTACCCCCTGAGACAGTAACTCCCATGCCTGATTGAACATCTGTCCTTCTGGACCTTCCCTATCTCATACCCAACCGAAATTCTATTCAGGTTGGTCTGACCATTTTGCACTAGGCCTTGCTCTCTCTGACCTGATAGTAAATAAACTTGTGTGGTTTATTCCTTCATTTAAAAATTTTTTCCTCATTTTCATTTCTTTGTTTTTATAAATTTTAAACAAAACTCCATGTGTCCTACTGCCTATACATTGTATTTGTAGGATATTAATTGTTGTTTTTAGAATGGTCAATACAGTTAGGAATTTAGTTTAGGAATTTGGTTCTCAAATTGTCCTCATGATTCTAACATAATGGTGAGGTTTTATATGTCTATCCTCCGGCAGCAAAGATATATAGAGCACCTATTATGTCCTGGGCACTGTGGTGTGTGTTAAGAATATTAAAAATTATAGAACAGAGCGGTAATGCAGAAGTGTGGGAAGGAGTGACTAATATGCTTGGAGAAATAAAATATTTTATGAAAGAAGAGACATTTGACTAGGGTCTAGAAGATGAATTTCAGATGACGAAGGGATATTGGTCAGGGGGCCAGATGGTACACTAGCCAGGAGAAATTGTCAGGATGTTTGGCAAGCAGTCTGTTGGTCTGGAGTATTTGGCAGATAGGCTGGAAAGGGATGTCAAGGCCAGATTATCATGGGCCTCTAAGGTTCCACTGGGATGCATGGACTTATTTTGTAGGCAAATGAGAACCTTACCATTTTTTAAGCAGATGAGTTATAATTAGATCTTCAACATTTCATGTATTCTGACTTACTATATAAATATCCAGCTCAATTTAATGAATAACATTACTTAACAAAATCACAAATCCGATCTCTGTGTTAAATAATTTTGCTGGCATAAGGGAAAAATATATTTTAGAATGCAATTTCTTTTTTTTTTTTTAAAGATTTTATTTATTTATTTGACAGAGAGACAGTGAGAGAGAGCATGAGCGAGGAGAAGGTCAGAGAGCGAAGCAGACTCCCCATGGAGCTGGGAGCCTGATGCGGGACTCGATCCCAGGACTCCGGGATCATGACCTGAGCCGAAGGCAGTCGTCCAACCAACTGAGCCACCCAGGCGTCCCTAGAATGCAAATTCTTGATCTTTTGCTGCCTCATTCCTGCTATTTTTTTTTTTTTTTTTTGTTACTTGGAGGACTTGTTTTCTCTTTTGGTTCTTTCCTCCTTAGACTTCAATTCTGTTCTCTCCTTTCCATTAATAGTAGCATGAAATTTGCAGGATTTGTTGAATATTGCCAAGGAGGGCTGTGGCTTTATCCTGCAATATTCCCCAGAGATCATCAATTTGGCTATTTTGTAGTATAGAAATTTATATAGCTTTCAATGTTATAATATTAATATTTTCACAATATTGTTTCAATATATATGATAATTTTATAATTAGAAATGTCAAGAAGAAATTCCTAAAATGTCTTCTTTTAGTTATAGTCAATATTATTTCTAGCATTAACAGTGTTAAATCTTTATGATTTATATAAGGCACAATCTCTGAATTCATGGAACAGAAGTTAAATTCTTTTTCTCCGCTAGCTTAAAGCAATTCTATAATTTAAGAATATATGATGGAAAGAAATGGCTTTTGCTAAGAGTCAAAACCGATTTTTTTTTCAGGTACTTTAATTGAGGATTTGTTCTTTATTAAGTTTTCTGTTCTTTTTCCTAGTAAAGAGAAAAATAGTTGTTGTATATTTCCTGCTGAGGCACACACTGTAAATATACCGTGAGTCAGGAAAACAGAGAAAAGTTCCAAGGTTGGCAAATCATTTTAGAAGGAAAAAGTCATCAGGACCATGAGACTCCAAAGAAACAGATGTAAGAATTGCTTTTTATAAGTTGTGTTGCAAAATTTTTTCCTAATTTTCCAGTTTTAGAAAATATGTAGGTGTATGGATCAGGATGGCTCAGAAAAAAAGATGCTTGGACTTTAGAAATTTAGGGGAAAAAATAATGACGTGAAATGAAGAAATATAATATATATAATATATTATATATAAATATATTAAATATAATAATGAAGAAATGGAGTGAAATGACATTGCCTTCAACTCTGATTTCAAAGGGATTAATTTATGACAGAACCTGGATATTTTGGCAGCATATAAATAGGTAGATATTAATATTTGCTTAATATCTGTTTTTATTAAGAAAAACTGGAATACGGATGCCTGGGTGTCTCAGTCGGTTATGTGTCTGCCTTTGGCTCAGGTCATGATCCCAGGGTCCTAGGATAGAGCTTCCTGTGGGGCTCCCTGCTCAACAGGGAGTCTGCTTCCCCTCCGGACCCCCACTTGTCCCCTCTCACTCTCTCTCTCTGACAAATAAATAAAATAAAATCTAAAAAAAAAAAAAGAAAAAGAAAACTGGAACATTGTTGACACAGTACAATAAAGCAAAATCATTTTAACATTTTTACTTCAGATTTTTTTCATGGTTTGTTCCCATTTCCGTTGAGGAATTCTGTTTTTCTTGAACTTTCATATTGAACAAAATTAATTTGTTATTGAACTAGAATCTGTGTTATTTTTTCCTGTTTACAATCACAGTTGTTTTGTGTAAAACAGAGAACCCCAGAAAATAGAGTAGAAGTTTTAGGCCATGACTTTGGGAGTAATCTGAAGTGTATTTTAATTGTGAGATTATGACTGACATGTTATATACCAAAGCGATTTTCTAGAAATATATTAATTTGCATTTGTTTATTAAACTTATTTAATTATACATATTAATATTTACATTCAAAGAAATTATGTTAATGTTGATATTTGTGTTAAAATTTTGAATTATTCAAATTAACTATGTTAAATATAGATTCAGAAAGTAGGAAGGGGTCTTGAGAGATTTTTGGTCTGTCCTCTCACCCACTGTAGGAAACCTTCCATAATAGCCAATCTTACTTCTGCTTGAATTCTTGTGATGGGAATACTTGTGATGGGAATCCACTATGCAACATAAAAAAAAAAAAAAAATCTTATTTTTGAGCTAAACTCACCCTTTTCTATCTCATAAAAGTGGTTGTGTTTTAAAGAAAAAGCAGCTGGGGGAGTAGTAAAAGACAGGGAAAAGATTCTCAGGGAATTCACAACTTGGCAGAGGGTCTAGCCAAGGATACTCTGCTGACCAGAAAGGGAAATTTTAAAAGCCACGGACCCTATTGCTTCTCATGTTCCTGGCATCACCAGATTCCCCCCCAGCTGCTACCTTTCCAAGGAGCTGAGGAAACCACATAACAAAATATGAAGGACTCAAATATTTTGCCTTTTCATACTTTCTAGGATTGGGCTCATAGATTAGATTCAATTTTTTTTTTTTTTTTTTTTTGAGGTTTACTTATTTTAGAGAGGGGGAAGGAGGGGAGGAAGAGGGAGAGAGAATTCTGATGCAAGGCTCTGTCTCAGATCAGAGATCATGACCTGGGCAGAAATCAAGAGTCACCTGCTTAACCTGCTGAGCCACCCAGCTGACCCTAGATTCAAAATCTTTAGGTATTTTTGTCTAGTGTCTGTTTATTGAGTACTTAAAAGTGTTCTTACTCCTATAGAGTAGTTTGATATCCTCAAGAAGGCTGAGGTCTATAGCCATACTTGCCTCTTCTACTTAACAGCATGGCCTTGAACTTGTTACCTAACTTCTTTGTTCTTCAGTTTCCTCATCCATAAAATGGGAATAGCATAGTACCTACTTTATTATGAGACCTCAGTATGTTAATATGTATGAAGGACGTAGTAGTGTGCCTAGCACATGGTGATTGCTCAGTATGGCTTTTATTATAGAAGCTACATATTCACCGATACTTATACATTCTTACATTAACAAGTGAGGATTTAAGTGTTCCAGTTGTTGAGAGATTTAATCTCTTTTTTTGATTATGCAGAGGTAACACATTAGAGTGGGTCAAAAGAAGCCACAGCTGTATGAATTGCAGAGAAAAAGATTTCTTGCTTCTGCTGAAATATTTCTTTAATCTGATTCTCAAAATATCTCAAAAATGAGACATTTTATTCCACATTTAGAGAAAAGCAATTTAAAAGCACATGCTCTAGAATGTTGCTTAACATAGTATACATTAATTAATGACAATAAATTAATGGTTATCAGATCCTTTGGAGTTTTGAAAGAGGGGAGATGGAAAAGGGAAAGATGTGGGAGTAAGGATGCCAAAGAAGAGGAAACAGTTGGAGAAGGAAAGCTGAAAACATAGAAGTAAGCTCATTGTATTACTTTGTTCCTCAGGTCTGTCCTATTTAGCTGCATATAAATTCCCAAGTAGTCTGAGTCTAGTAGAGCTGGGCAAATGTCTTCCTTCATGGGGTAAACCTGTGAATTCTTTGAGAGTCCTCGCCTTTGCTGTCCTGGTGTTCTCTCCTGAGATACCTGGAAATTTTATATGATTTAGTTTCACGATTAGATAAAAAAATAAATTGTGTTTTTGTTCAAATTTGTCATTCCACCAAAGTGGAAACCCTCCCTCCTCTTCTTTTCCATAGCATCCTCTACACTGTGGTTGGTCTTTCTTTCTTTCTTTCTTTCTTTCTTTTTTTTTAGATTTTATTTATTTCTTTGACAGAGATCACAAGTAGGCAGAGAGGCAGGCAGAGAGAGAGAGAAGAAAACAAGCTCCCCATCGAGCAGAGCCCAATGTGGGTCTTGATCCCAGGACCCTAGGATCATGACCTGAGCGGAAGGCAAAGGCTTTTAACCCACTGAGCCACCCAGGTACCCCTGTCTCTCTTGCTTTTAAAAGCACCATCATCCCAGGCTGCAACACAGGGTATCAGCTTTTACAACTCTATCTGAACTGTCTTTCAGGTCTGCTACTGACCTTGGTAGCCATGTCACTGTCTTGGTTCAGATCATCACTCTTTTTTTTTTTTTTTTTTAAAGATTTTATTTATTTGTCAGAGAGAGAGAGGGAGAGAGAGCGAGCACAGGCAGACAGAATGGCAGGCAGAGGCAGAGGGAGAAGCAGGCTCCCTGCGGGGCAAGGAGCCCGATGTGGGACTCGATCCCAGGACGCTGGGATCATGACCTGAGCCGAAGGCAGCTGCCCAACCAACTGAGCCACCCAGGCATCCCAAGATCATCACTCTTTACATAAGAGACCCCTTAACCTGTTTTGTGCTTCCATTTCTCCCTCTCTAGGTACCTCTAAATGATCTTCTGAAAATTCCATTCCATCACTAACTCTTTACTATAAGTATCTCTAATGCTTCCCTATCACCAAACAAGGAAGTATCTATTTCATTACCATTTCTGACAAGGTCATTCCTGAACCCTCCTTAGCCTGAGGTTCATCTCCTGTACCTTCTCCTCATGACTTCAGTAGGAGCACTGAGCTACCAGCTGTTCCCTAAACGCACTATGCTTTTTTTCACACTGTTCCCTCTGCTTTAAGTGCTTTTTCTCTTTTCAACTGTCCTTTTGTCTCTACAGATCCGTCGGGACCCTGATAAGATGCGACCACTCTATATATGGAGAGAGAGAGAGAGAGAGAGAGAGTATATATAATATATATATGGTCTCTTCTGTGAGTTTCAGGAAGGAATGGACAGGATTTGAATCTCAAACACCAGTCTGTGGCATGCCATAGGTGCTCAATAAATGTTGATTGTTGAATGGCTTATACCTCAGATTCCCCATCCCGTGCCTATTTAAATGCTACTTTCTAAGGCTCACTTCAAACACAGTTTCCTTGATGGTGCTCTCTCTGATTCTCTCCCGCCCAGAGTGATTTTTTCCTTTAATGTAAAACTATAAAAATTTCCTTATTCCTGTTGATTTGGACTTTTTTCATATCTTATAATTTTAAAATATCTACTTATTTATAAGTCAACTGAAATGGAATTTGCATCTTCTCTATCCAGAGATGCCTGTATTCCCGGGATCACTGTCTTATGTCCAATAGATGCTTAAGATATTTGTTGAATAGAGGTAAGCCAAGGAAAGCCAATCCTTAGCACAACTTCTGAAAAGATACATATACTGGAACACTGTCTGCTCTCATAATGTCTGATATTTCATTGCCATTTTTGAGGACAGAAATTCTAAGAGAAAAAAAATAACTTTGCTAAATAAAAGTATCAGTAATTCAAACAATACAGGGGATTGATTAAATGAGATTTCTTTTCTTTTGAAACCTGGTTAATATCAGTAGGGAGAAGATAGGAAATAGGACTGAGGACAAGGAGTAAAAGAATTTTGGAGCAGAGAGAACTTGAGATGAGCGTCAATTGAACGGGCACCAGGGACCCTATTATGAAGGTTGAGTAAGGAAAGCAAAATGATGCCTGTGACAAATGCTGCCCGTTTTGAACATTTTCTCATATTACATTAAACAGAACTTTCTCCTTCCCATCCAGCACCAGGCACCAGAATTCAGTTTTGTCCTGACAATATCATGGTTCAGGTACATTATAGAGCAAATATACTTTGTTTGGGGATCCTAACATTTCTTTGGGGGAAATGTGCCACATTTCACAAGCTCATCATCAAATGACTAGAGTGCCCCCTCTTCCTCTGTGGGAGCTTTGTGAAATACATTTATACACAATGGAATTATTGATAAGTTCAGAGGATTATATTTAATGCCTAACATTAAAAAAAGTAATGGGAATAATTTTAGAAAAAGGAGGAGTTGAAAGAAAACTGGTTGCCAAGAATTTAATAGGGTATAGAGACAGAGGTGAAGACAATTGGAAAAAAGCTAGGTCAGAGTGCAGTTGTATCAAGTTATTTAAATCACACATTTGGTGACTAGAGAGGAGTTATCAGTTTATTTAGAAAAATTTTCAAAAAAAAAAAAAGAGGAAATTCTGAGAATGGGCAGCTGAAAGGCATTGGGAAGAAAAAAAAAAAAAAAAAAAAAAAGCCACGAGATAGCCCCCTGGGAGACAGAGTTGGCAATACAGCTGATTTTAGAAAGTTAACTCTCCTTTCCAAATCTCCTGGAAGACTGCAGACTAGCTTAATTTATATTTACTTCCTTAGAAAATATTTCAACCCTGAAAGTTTTAGCAAGGAGACCACAAAGTAAAGAGGTGACATACTTTTCCAAAACACACACTACTTATTGTAAAATTTCATCAAATATAAACGGAAGACGTTTTTATTTTATATTTTATTTTACCAGTTTCAAAATATTTGAGGAAAGGAAATATTTCATTTCCTTAGGTGGTCTAACTGTATTTCAGAGTTGCTAAACGCCCGCCCAGAAGAGCAGACATAATTCGATGTGTACGTGTGTTTTTTACGAGGTGCGTCAGCATTTATCAACTTCTCAAAAGTGTCAATGGCCCTGAGAAGTTTAAATCCACGGCACCGGATTATCTTGGGGAGCCCCTGTCAGGTCTCGATGCACAGTAATTCCACGAATCTTCATTCTTCAAACCTTAGCTTTCTTTTCTTTTTTTTTTTTTTTTTTTTTGCGGGGGGGGGCACTCCTTCTTATCCACGACCAAACAGGCATGGAGCAGTGCGCGGCAGTGATGCTCGCGCCGCGGGCGCTGCTCGGCAGGCCCCCTCCGTCCAGCGCTGTGGAAGGGCGTGAAGGGCGCCGCTCCCCGAATCCGCTCACCACTCCTCACACAGGCAGCGGAGCTGGGGCAGCTCCAAGCGTCGAGAAGTGTAATCCCTCCGCTAAGTACTTGGCTCTCAGTCTCCAATCACTAGTGGGAGCTGGAGAGGGCAAGTGAAGGGAAAAAAAAAAAAAAAAAAAAAAAAAAGATCCAGAGGCAGCCGAGGAGCGAGAGGGAAAAAAAAAAAAGTCCCGCGGCGGCGGCAGAGCGGCCGCGGCTGCCAGAAGTTGACGGTGCGGCCCGGCGCGGGGCGCGGAGTTGGCGTGGGGCCTGCGCGGGGCGCCCGGACAGTTCGGGGGCCTCGGGGACAGCGGCGCTCAGGACGCTGGTGGCCGGAGCTCAGCGGCGGGTAAGGCGCGGGCGGGCTGGCGCGCGGGGCTCCGTGCCGGCGAGCGAGCGGGAGGCAGCCGAGGCGGCGTGGGCAGAGGGGCGGCGCGCGGAGCCGGTGGCGGTGCCCGGGACGGGACCCGGCGCGCGGGGAGAGGAGGAGAACGAGCCGCGCGGGCGTGGGGCGGCGGCGGCGGCGGCGGCGGGGGGAGCGGGTCGGGAGGTGGCTCCCGGGCTTTGTGCGCGAGCGACGCTGCCGGGACCCCGAAACCTCGTGCCGGTGCCGGTCAGGAGCTGGGGGCAGAGGCGGCGGCGGGCGGGACACGTGCTCCGGAGTTGGGGAAGGAGGGACGCGCCGAAGCGGGGAGTAGGGACCCGCGCCCCCGGGGTGGGCTTGGGAGGGCGAGCGACAGGCAGCCCCGGAATGGGGATGAAGTGGGAGGGGGCCCGGCGGCGGGGCGGCAGTTCGGGCGGGTACCCAGCTCTGCGGAGCCACCTGCCTCGGAAGCCTCCGGAAACTGGGCTGTGCGGCGGGAGAAAGTGCGCAGCGGAGGGCTGCGGGGTCTCGGGCTTGGGCGTGCGTTTCTGCCGCGACTGCGAGTCGCTTTCCCTCTATTACTGTCTCTGCTACGTTCTCAAGTGTTTCTGTCTTTCCCTCGTTTTTCTCCCATTCTCTGTTTGTCTCTTCCTCTCTCCCCACCTCCTCTGTCTGTTTGTCCCTTGGTCTCTCTCTCTCTCTCTCTCTCTCTGTGTGTGTGTCTCCCTCTCCCCACCCCCTTCTCTGTCCCACGTCCCTGCCTCTCGGTCTCCTTATCTTCTTCCCTCTCTGTCCCCTACACTCTTTCAGTAACTCTTTTTTGCAGGCTGACTTTGTGCTGCTTGTCTCACTGTACCTACCTCCGTGTCTGTCTGTCTGTCTCTCTCTCGCTGTCAGTGCCCATCAGTCTACTCGTGATCCTATCTGTCGGGGCTCCATATTTCTGTCTGTCCCTTGCAGTGTTAGGGTTTCAGACAGAGAAGATCCTCCGGAAGTTGTCCAGTGTGGTGTCTTATTCCTTTTGAGCTGCACCACTCCAGCTGGATTCTGGATCCCTCGTATTTGTTCTCCAGAGAATGGGAACTCTGTGGTTTCCTTGAATTATTAGGAATTGCTCTTTTCTTAGTCACCTTTCCACCAAGGTGAGGTCAGTGACTGAGCAGCCACAGAGGTGCCAGTGAAAGAAAACAGAAGAAGAGAGCGACTTAATTGCCTCCAATGTATAAAGAGAATGTACCAAACGTATCTGCAGTGAAGCAGAACAACCTGAGAAATGTTTCTGAATTGTGGAAAGAAATAGAAAAGCCGCCAATAATGAGAGGAGTCAGCTGCAAAGTAGTTGAAAATAATTTGAAAAAGTATTTATGGAAATTTCTGCTATACTAAACTGATGCCAACTAGTATCTGTGTTTCCTATGTATATTTTTAGGATCCTAGTGACAACTCTTCTAATTATTGTTTTGAGAAATTATGAGAAATGTCCTGTGTCAAGTGGGACATTTGTTTTTAAGAAAATATTCGGTCTTTGTGCTCTTATACCTCTTTATACTCCAGTGATCAAGAAGAATTATTTTTAACTGCAAAGAAAATAGAAGAGGATTTGTCCATAATTTTAAGACACGAGACATTCCAGAGATCAATAATTTTTTGGGAAAACTTTCACTATAAGGACGTTTTGAGGGATATTACATCTTAGTGAAATATGCAAGTTATTATACACTTAGATCATTGTGTGATGCAGAAAACGGTGGTGTGCTGTAAGCAAATCTTAGTAGTGATGGTTTTTTATGGGAAACATAGCTGGGAAATTAATTGCTCTGATTTTCACTGTTTTCTTTAGTCATGCATAATGTACCTTTGTTTTTAGCAAAATATGCCCTAGGGCTACAAAACTTGATACAGTGTGTTATTTGTCCAATCTCAAATACCATTTAGAAAACCACCTTTTCCTTTTGGTCAGGAGATATAAGTTGATATGATCTCATTACTTATGTGCTAGGGTCTCCTGATGAATTTTAACGGCACTGATTTGGTGTTTTAAATCAAAATGTTAGCTTTTGGTGAGTTAAAATCCTGATTTATGTCACGTTAGTGAATCATCACTATTTATAGGGGCTTTGCTACCTTGTCTGCCAGGTGCTGCGTCGTATTTAGCCTGGGCAGGGGTGTCTGAAATTCCCTCGTAGATTATTGTTCCTGAGTGACGTGCTGCCTCTACTCCTGGTGTGTTCATATATGTCCCTCAAAATGTTCCAGTCATTAAATAATATTTATTAAGAGGAAATTGACTTAATTTTTTCCTCATAAACTTGGAAAACCATGTGAGATGGCCTGATAAAATATTTTTATTACAGTAAATGCTGATTTCATTATGTAAAAGTGTAAGGTAACTTAGAATGTGATATCTTTTGGTATATATAGGACCTTCCAGTGTTCAGCTGAGATTTATCATCCAAATCTAAAGTTCGTTTTCACCCACTCCAACCTGGCAACTCCAACTCCAGCCTTGCCTCATTTTTGTAAGCCTCCTCATGTCTCCTTCTCTGGCTTCTCTGCATACTTCTCTCTGTTTACCTCTGCTTGTCTCCTTACTTGCTTGACTTCCTCACTGGGCTGTCTTTTCATTGAGGTAAAATAGTGTCCCTTTTCTTTCCTTGTCTGGATTTCAAGTGCCCAGTGCAATATCTGCCGTAAGATATATGGTCAGAAAATTCTTGAAGGATGGTTTGTGTGTAACTTTTTTTTTTTTTTTTTTAAAGATTTTATTTATCTATTTGACAGATGGAGATCACAAGTAGGCAGAGAGGCAGGCTGGGGGTGGGGGGAGCAGGCTGCCTGCTGAGCAGAGAGCCCAATGCTGGCTTCGATCCCAGGACCCTGGGATCATGACCCGAGCCGAAAGGCAGAGGCTTTAACCCACTGAGCCACCCAGGCGCCCTTGTGTGTTACTTTTGGTGCTAATTCTCTGTAGGTGCAGTAGTTCAAGGGAAACACTACAGTGTAGTAGAACAGAGCATAGACTGAGGGAAGAAAGAGGCTTAGAAAGCATTTCCTCACACACATTAATATTAAAGTTGAAGAGGATGAGGCCTAAACCATTTGAAAGCCTTGTTAAACAATAGACAATGAAGCCACAGTCATTTTCCTTGGACCTCCCTACTTGCCTTCTTTCACTAGAAGTAAAGAAATCTATTACCAGGAGCTAACAATTACTATCTAAACTCTGAGGATTTCTTCTCATGCTGACCAATAAGTCATGCATGAAACTTACCATTTTGCAATAACTGGTAATCACTGGTCATACATAGTCATGGAGGTTATGTTTGTCTTCTAGAACACTGATCTCTAAATGCTTTTATGCTGAGCATAGTGTTGGGGGCTGTGTCGTTTTTAGCAGAATATTTATTTCTACCTGAAAAGAAGATTCAGATTCTCTGGAATAAATTTTCTCCTCTCTAAATTCCTGAGCATGTGTTGAATGGGGGATAGGGAGAAAAGAAAGGAAGTTTGGACCAGATTAGGGGCGCTTTTTGAAGTTTTTCTTCAGAGACCACCGGTTTAACTCCCAGAACAACTGCATATTCATCTGTTTTACATATCAGACTTCCCCGTGAGCTTTTGTTTGGGGGAAAAAAAGGCTAACACAGTTTAAAAAAATCTTCAAGCCCACTTACTCTTCCAATCTCCCTTCCAGTTGTTGAATTTCATAATCAAGATATTTCCTCGCTTTTAAATCCGGGTATCTGGGAGATGGTTGAGAAAGTTCTTAGGATAGAAGGAAAAGCTGATTTTGCCTGAGAGATACTAATTTCAGATTTTCATATGCTACATGTGACGTGATGGCAGAAATTGAAGTAGAAATCTTGGAATACATAGTCACCTAGAATTTTGGAGGAAGGAGGGGACAGGGCTAGAAATACTGCATTTAAAAGACATTCAGTCTGAATTAAAATTGAAGAACTAAAACGTATTAGAGATAGAGTCTGGAAAGAGAAATAAATGAAGATTTGGGAGTCTGTAAGAGGCACATTTTGTTGCTGCTGAGTATTAAGTTCCCCTGTACTATTAAAGATTAAAGAAAGAGTATTATATAATGTACATCGGGCAGTCATCTGTTTTCATGATTTTTAGAGCATCTACTTTATAGGCCAGTGAGTTTAATTGCATTAAGTCATTTCACTTAAATGTTTGAGTGCCTACTCTCTGCCTGGCATTATTATATATCTCAGGGAACTGCACCATAAGAGCCACAACGTTCTCACTCTCCTAGAGCTTGCACTCTAGAGAGTGAGAATAACCATGAACAAGCACATGAGTAAGGTCGTTTATAATGGTGAAGATTGATACTAGGAAAAGATGACTGGGTATTGTGACAGCTGGGGCTGTTCTTCATGTGGGGTGGTTGAGGAAGGCCTCTCTGAGGATGTCCCTGAACACCCAGAAAGCCAGCCCAATGAAAATCCCAGAGAGCTTCCTGGCAGGGGGAACATCGAAGCTGTCGCTAAAGCAGCAGCAACTTGGGCACACACTGGTCAGTGGGATTGGATTCAGGCAAGCAGATGAGATGCTAAGAATGAGGTCAGAGGTATAACCAGGACCATGTAATGAAGTATACATTTTATTCAGACTATCTTACTAAACCACCCTGGGAGACTTTATGCAGAGAAGTCTGCAAATATGACTTAGCATTTCTGTAGTGTGAGCAAGAATGTCTGAAGTAAGATGTTGTGGGAGATTGTGAGAAGGATCTAGCTGATAGTTTGGTGGTTTGGCCAGAGAAATTGATCAGACATTGTTCTTATTACTGAGTAAGAGTCACTGAGTTGAATCATTCTTCCCTCCTCCTTCATCTGCATTGCAGTAATCCACTGGCTCAACAGTTGCTTTTACTTTTATATCACACACCTCAGCAGTTTAGTTCCCCACGTGCTTACCCTCCTCCAAGTATCTCCTGGGCCACAAGCTTCTTGATTCAGGGGCTGCTACATATCCTGAGCAGTGTGGCAAAGTTCTTTAGGGCTCTGTGTGATCTTTGGACTCCCTGGGGATTCTTGACTCTTTCAACTAACATCACTTCATTTTACATACAATTTGTGTTCTGGTTACAAAAGAAAGGAAGCACGTCAGAATTCCTCTCACCAGGTATCCGTGGCAATTTTCTCTGCCCCTCAGCTCTGAAAATGACATGCTTCTTTAAGAACTTCATGCCATCCCCAATCAAAATTCCACCGGCATTTTTTCAAAGAGCTGGAACAAACAATCCTAAAATTTGTATGGAACCAGAAGAGACACTGAATTGCGAAGGAAATGTTGAAAAAGAAAAACAAAACTGGAAGCATCACGTTGCCTGGTGTCCAGCTTTACTACAAAGGTGTGATCACCAAGAGAGCATGGTACTGGCACAGAAACAGACACATAGACCAGTGGAACGGAGTGCAGAGCCCAGATATGAACCCTCAATTCTATGGTCAAATAATCTTCGACAAAGCAGGAAAAAATACCCAGTGGAAAAAAGACAGTCTTTTCAATAAATGGTGCTGGAAAAATTGGACAGCTATGTGTAGAAGAATGAAACTTGACCATTGTCTTGCACCATACACAAAGATAAACTCGAAATGGATAAAAGACCTCAGCGTGAGGCAGAAATCCATGAGAATCCCAGAGGAGAACATAGGCAGTAACCTCTTTGATATCAGCCACAGCAACTTCTTTCAAGGTATGTCTCCAAAGGCCAAGGAAACAAAAGCAAAAATGAACAATTGGGGCTTCATCAAGTCAAAAGCTTCTGCATAGCCAAGGAAACAGTCAACAAAACAAAGGGGCAACCCACAGAATGGGAGAAGGTACTCACAAATGACACTACAAAGGCTGATATCCAAGATCTATAAAGAACTCCTCAAACTCAACACACGCAAAACAGATAACCATGCCAAAAAATGGGCAGAAGATATGAACAAACAGTTTTCCAAAGAAGACATACAAAGGGCTAACAGACACATGAAAAAATGTTCATCATCATTGCCATCAGGGAGATCAAATCAAAACCACATTGAGATACCACCTTACACCAGTTAGAATGGCCAAAATTAACAGGACAGTAAGCAACGTGTGTTGGAGAGGATGTGAGGAAAGGGGAACCCTCTTACACTGTTGGTGGGAATGCAAGTTGGTGCAGCCACTTTGGAAAACAGTGTGGAGATTCCTTAAGAAATTTAAAAAATAGAGCTACCATATGACCCTGCAATTGCACTACTGGGTATTTACCCCAAAGATACAAATGTAGTGTAAAGAAGGGCCATCAGTACCCCAATGTTCATAGCAGCAATGGCCATGGTCGCCAAACTGTGTAAAGAACAAAGATGCCCTTCAAGGGATGAATGGATAAAGATGATGTGGTCCATATATACAATGAAATATTATGCTTCCATCAGAAAGGATGAATACCCAACTTTTGTATCAATATGGACGGGACTGGCAGAGATTATGCTGAGTGAATTAAGTCAAGCAGAGAGAATCAGTTATATGGTTTTACTTACTTGTGGAGCATAAGGAATAACACAGAGGTCATTGGGAGATGGAGAAGAGAAGTGAGTTGGGGGACATCAGAGGAGGAAACAAACCATGAGAGACTGTGGACTCTGAGAAACAAACAGGGTTTTGGAGGGGAGGGGATGGAGGTGGGGTAAGCCTGGTGGTGGGTATTATGAAGGGCATGTATTGCATGGAGCACTGGGTGTGGTGCATAAACAATGAATTTTGAAACACTGAAAAAAAAAAAAAAGAACTTCACTGTGAATTCTGCATTTTTAGATGTGGATCTCACCCATCCTGTATCCCAGCCCTTTGTAAAGAGCTAGTATATAGTAAGCGCTCAGTGAATATTTATGGAATGCTCTTGGATGCAGTCTAATAGAGTACCTATAGATTTGATTCAGCGGACTTCATTTCTCTTGTCTTTCAGCAAACACATGACTGCACGGGCCTTCAGCTTCAGAAGATACTAAGTAGCAAGTTTGGAAATGGTTTTTCTGAAGGTTCTATTTCCTTATTGGCTAAAAGACGAAAGATACAATCCTGTATCTCTCTTCCTAACCTTTCTTGTCTGGCATCCTGAGATAAACATTTTAGTCATTTTTATAGCAGTTATATAGACAGGGACTTAAGTACAGACACATCTGTCACTAGTTAATTTGTTGATTTGTGAATCTAAAATGATTCCAAGAAAGTCTGTAATGATGGTGCCTTTGTCTAAATTAATATCTTGATAGAAATCAGTGAGTTTTATCTAATATATTTTATAACCATCTATAAAAGATGTTAAATTGTTGGATCTTTTTCTGGGAATAAGCTACTGGTCTGTTGTCCAGTAAACATTGGGCCATAAGAGTGCACATAATGAATGATTATCCCTATATCCTTCCTCTTATTACTGAATGTAGTGTTCTAATGGAGTTGCAGACAACTTGGCATTACCTTATTTTTTAATGTATTTAGCAGTTCTTTCACTGTTTTAGTCCTTTTCAGTTAGTCAGGAGTCCCTTTTGTATCTGAATCTCTTCTTTGCTTTTCTAACTCCATTTTGTTAAAAACCTCCTGCGTTATTTGCCTTCTATGTCAGAAATGTTCTCTTTGCCTCTCCAGATCCACTCTCAACCCTTCTGCCTTATGCTCTCTGCCTAAAACAGTACCTGCATGAACGTTCTCATTTCCAGATGCCTTAGTCCATTGGGGAGCCCCAGAAGGAAATTAAGGGGAGAGTGGAGAGGAGAGTATTCTCTTGGCTTCTTCTCTGCTAGATCAGTTTGGGCTGCCTGTGTCCCTGCACTGAAAGGCACTGCTTCTTATAAGGTAGTCTTCCTTCTGTAATTCTGCCCTTCCAGTAATCTCTGTAATAGCCCTTCTGCTTTTATCACCCCGCTTTACTGCCCCACCCTTCAATATTCTTTTGCACTCCTGTCTATACCTTATTATATTGTTTGCTTCTAAATAAATCCTCTCCAACTTGTCAGAAGTTGTAACAGTTAAGATCTCATTTTCTGTCGATTCAGCTTGTGAAAGCCTTGGCCTCTCTTACCTCTATTGGACATCTGCTTTTCACCCCAACTTTTATGCTTCTATTCATGCAACATTGGCATAGAAAACCCAAGATGTTATATAAATAATTCTGTCAACAGATATATTGGTTTAGCCACTTAAATTAGGGAAGCCTGAGTGGCTCAGTTGGTCAAGCATCTGCCTTCAGCTCAGGTCATGATCCGAGGGTCTGGGGATGGAGCCCACATCGGGCTTCCTGCTCAGTGGGGAGCCTGCTTCTCCTTTTCCCTCTGCCTGCTGCTCCCTCTGCTTGTACCCTTCTTCTGTCAAATAAATAAATAAAATCTTTAAAAAAATAAACACTTACATTGACCATCATCCATATATCTCCTATGTGTATGTAATTTGATTGTTTTGTTGACTCTTATTAATTCATTAATGCAAAGCATATTTGCAAAGTCAGTATTTGGGGCAGGCACTGTGCGAGGCATTGTGGATACAAAAGGACAGATATGTTTACCCTCATTTGGGATAAGATTGGAAGGGGCAGAAGATAAGAAACTAGACAATATTTATAACTCAAGTTTGTGATTAGGGCTGTGAAGGAGATAAATAGGGCATAGTGGGAGAGAGTAATAGGAAGGATTCTCATTTGCTTGCGATCACAAGCACCTGAATGGGGCATTTCTTTTTTTTTTTGAAGATTTTTATTGTTATTTATTTGACAGAGAGAGAGATCACAAGCAGGCAGGGAGGCAGGCAGAGAGAGGAGGAAGCAGAGAGCCTGACGCGGGGCTCGATCCCAGGACGCTGGGATAGTGACCTGAGCTGAAGGCAGAGGCCTTAACCCACTGAGCCACCCAGGCACCTGAAAGGGGCATTTCTAAGTGGCTTTTATTGACCTGCATCTGTTTTTCAGGCTCTTTATGTGTGAATTTTAAAAGCTTTTCCTAGTGACACAAATAATAAATCTTGGGGAGAAGTAGAAATTGCATGTAAACCTACGGTTGCCTTATACCATTACCTTAAAGTAGTATTTTGGGTAGTATTTTGGTATACATATATATATACCTTTAAGAGTTTTCTTGTGTGTTTTTATGTATTTTTAAATAAAAGTAAGGTCACATAGATTGTTGCTTGTGTTTTTCACATAGCCATACATTGACAACACCATCGTACACCAGTCTGTTCATTTTAAAACACAACATTTATTGTATAACCTGTTCTCTAATGATCAGTGGTGGTTATATTTATTAAGATTTTTAAAATGTTAGATAGGCCTGAAGAAAAAGAAAATGGCCAATAATACTACGTCATAAATAACCTGGGAATACCTGAGAGTATAGAAATGGCTTAAGTTATATGGATATTTATTTATCTAAACTCCTTTGAATTATGTCTGATAAAACTAAATGACAACAGAGATGAAAAATTTACTAAAACTTCTTTTGTTTAATAATTATATTCCAGAAATTTTTAGGCATAACAGTGGTTTTGTGCATGTCAGGTGTGTAACCCAACAAGGACCCCATGGGCAGCAGCATTGCCAACTGGTTAGCTGGGGGTCTCTGGGGTGTGACTGGCTTTGCTTGTTAGCTGTTTGACTTTGGGCAAGTGACTGACTGAACCTTGTTTGTCTCTGCTTCATCAGTAAAATGGGGATGACAGTAATAGTGATTACTAAATAGGTTTACTTGAGGATTAGAAGAGTGAATATTTGTAAAGGGTCTATAACAATGCCAGGTAGGTAGTAAACACCACAGAAGCATTTGATAAGTAAATGATCAAACAAGTCGGGGAATTGCTGGCATTTTCTAACTGCAATCCTTCTGTGGCCCTGTATTATGCTAGTGTGCATTGTGGCAGTCCCCCAAGGGGGATTCCATCACAGGACTTGTATTTTTCCCTGCATATATTCCATGCTAGCATTGAACGAGTATTCCTCAGAACATACTTTGGGAAAAGTTGATCCCATAAATAATTGACTAAACATTCACCAGTCTATTGTCTCCTGAAAGAAAGGGACCATTATTGTTGCCAGGAATTTTTCCTCTACCCATCACACCTACCCTAGGATAGGAGTGGAGTTCTTGTTTTTGTTTTTGTTTTGTTTTTTTCTTTCCCTTTTTCTTTTTAAAAGTAAAAATGAATGTTTTTCTTACCCAGAGAAAGACTTTTTGCCAATATAGATGTGAGTATACCCTGGACCTCTGGGGCCTCTTGAGCCCACAGTTTATATTGTATAATATTTTCTAGAAAACTACTTACTCTTATTTTTTTCTAATAATAAAGAATGCATATTCATTGACGTGAACTTGGGGAATATAGCAATTTATAACAAAATAAAAATCACTCATTCTTCCACTACCCAGAAATAGGCACTCTTTGCATTTCAGGTCCTTTTTCTTCTCCTTGACAATAGGAAACATAATATAAGATGGTTTTGTGTCCTGCCTTTCTTTTTTCACTTGACTTTACTTATATAATAGTCTTAATCCAAGAAATGTAGTGCTTTCTGGCTTTCAGATGATTAGTAATCTACATTTCAAAAGAGCTTCCTTCCTTAGTCCCCAAATTCTGTGGCCAGAGACAATATGAAAATAAAATGGTGTATCTAGAATGAGTTTCTCTCTCATTCGGAAATTGGAACCACCTGGTAAGCAGTTGGCAACTCTTTTTAAAAAAGACCTGGAGTAGGTGACCTCAGGTTGCTTCATTTGTATGAGTCATTCCAGTGTTCTAGCCAGCAGCCAGATGGGTGCAGAAGAATCCATGACTAGGCTGCTCTGTAGGCCTTACTTACTTATCCCGAGTGACTGGGAGTGAGCTTATATAGTCTTGAGATTAACTAGGAAATGTTATAGAGGGAAACTTGAATTATCCAAAATAAATTTAACTATTTAATTTTTAACCTACTGAGCCACGCAGGTGCCCCAAACTGTTTAATTTTTAAATGATGAATCTGTTTTCTTCATTGCATTTTGGAGGTAGGGCTCTAATAATATACTAATTTGGGGGGCAAGCAGTGTCTCTAAATAAATCTTACAATTTTGAATGGGGAATAATATTGTACTTATGTGGCAGGATGTAAAAAAAAATTCCATTGTAAGTTTTACTCTCTGTACTTCATAAATGATGGATTTATGCTGTAGTGATTAAAATACATCTCCTCACGAAGTCCTGTTTCATTCAGAGGTCCTTCAACAATTTGAATCCTCATCTCACTCAAGATTAAATCAGTCCCACTTTAAAACACTTATCTTTAATATCTTTAGCAAATGAAAATATTTAAACTCTTTTTAAAAGAGGAAAACCATGCTATACTGTTTAATTGAATTAAATTAGCTTTTCATGGAAATTTACCTAGGAGCTCTTTCTGGAACCAATTTGGAAAATGATCTTTGTATTCTGTGGCATTTATGTCTGATTATGTTTTTCTTAGTAATTCTCAATGGACCTGATTCACTCCTTGCTTCAGTCATCCAACCCTTGTGATTTTTGTAGGCAAATTAGGCATTTCCTACTCCATAATTGTGCATATTTATGGAATAATGTATACTTCTTTAAATACAGATGGCATAAGAAATAGTTAATTCTATAACTTAAACTTCGTTAAATTTTATCATTTTAGTTTTCTGTAGAGTATGTTAAGGCTAAGATAAGTCATATCTAACTTCTCCTGAAAAATGTTTTGTAGAATTTAAATTTTGACTCTTTTACTAATAGAAGCAGGTGCTGTTGCTTGTAAAAATGGCAAGTGATCCAAAAGTTCTTAAAAAATGTATTGCCTTAAAACTTTCTGCATTTCAGGCACATCAAAGATTTTGTGCATTCTCTTATATTGTAATCTGTTGTTTTTCAGAGCTATGAAGAAATTGAAAATAGCTTAGAAAAACTTAGTTTTCAAGTTTTTTAGTTGTAAAAGTTATCCTTTGTGATTAACAGGGTGGGGACATGTTTTACATGCTTTGGTACAAAGACCATAACTTCCTGCCCTTATTTCTTGTTACATCATGTTTAGCAGTTTACAGATATTTAAAACACATTTAGCTTTTAAAAAAAAGAAAACCCCCAAAAACAAAACTTTGCTGTATCTGCCATAATCTGGATGTGAGAATGACAGCTATTTTGTGAATACATGAATACTCTTCACACCATCCTACTTTTCCCTCCATCTCCCCTTCTGTTTTTCTCTCACTTTTGCACTTGATTTGAAAACATCAAATCTTCTGACTACCTTTTCTGAACCAGAGGGGTTAAAACATGCTCATTTCTAAGACTCTGAACCTATAGAGAATTCTCAAGATCCTTACTAGCTTTACATCCTTTGACTGATTGGAGTTTTGACTGAGTTAGCATAATTGAAATGATGATTTGATATTCTGTAGACATAATCTTAAAATACTCTAATAATATCATAGACTGATAATAACAGCAAGAAAAATTTCTATTTTGTTATGAAACAACTTATTAAGGTATAATTCCACTTAATATTTATGAAATATTAACATTTTTGAAATGTCCATGTATTAAACATTTAAGAAGTGCATTCTTATAGCTGAAACTAAAAATGACCTAGGGCTCCTGAGTGGCTCAATCAGTTATGCCTCTGACTGCTCAGGTGCTGGCTTTGGGTGGTAGGATGGAGCCCTACATTGGGCTCCCTGCTCAACAGGGAGTCTGCTTCTCATTCTCCCTCTACCCCTCTGCCCACTTGTGCTCGCTCTCTCTCTCTCTCTGTCTCTCAAATAAATAAGTAAAAAAAAAAATCCTTAAAAAAATTAACAAATGGTATGGGCTTATTATACAAAATATATTATAGATATTACTTGGATCTAGACAATATTTATACCTTCATATAGTCTCTTTGGTATAAAAAAATCTGCAGTGGCATTTTTTAAAAGATTTTATTTATTTGACAGAGAGAGAGAGATCACAAGTAGGCAGAGAGGCAGGCAGAGAGAGAGGGGGAAACAGGCTCCCTGCTGAGCAGAGAGCCCGATGTGGGGCTTTATCCCAGGACCCTGAGACCATGACCTGAGCCAAAGGCAGAGGCTTAACCCACTGAGCCACCCAGGTGCCCCCAGAGTTGCATTTTATAGGTTGTCTCCAAATACTCTGTAGCCCGTATTTTATTTGAAATCTCATGTTTTTATAATTGTGGTTTGAAAGCTATTATTATATATTAAACATTTTTCTTGAAACTCAGCGGGTATGCAGCTTGACTTATCATGAGCCTGTAACTTCCTTTTTTGGCTCATCTTTCTTAAACCTGGAAGGTGTAATGCAGTTTAACAATAATATTTTGTATCTTTAGTTTGTGAATAACGTCTTTCTTACAAATGGAATTATTAAATATTTATGCAATATGAATGAACTTGATGCTGTACGTATCAAAGAGAGATTTGAGTCTTGCTCTAAGGGGAGAGATGTTTAAAATTACAGATGCTACACCATCAAAAACTAAATGCAGAGCATAAATAGATGGAATATGGGAAAGACAAAATGAGAAGCTGATGACAACATTATTAAGTGCCAGGTTGATTCAGTCTTTTCCCCTTTCCTTAGGCAGTGCCGTCAGGGGATATGCCTAGGGGAGGCTGTGGTTGGTGTTCTGTGCTTTCTGGTTTAAGATTCGGTCTTCCAGGGCGCCTGGGTGGCTCAGTGGGTTAAGCCGCTGCCTTCGGCTCAGGTCATGATCTCAGGGTCCTGGGATCGAGTCCCGCATCGGGCTCTCTGCTCAGCGGGGAGCCTGCTTCCTCCTCTCTCTCTCTGCCTGCCTCTCTGCCTACTTGTAATCTCTCTATGTCGAATAAATAAATAAAATCTTTAAAAAAAAAAAAAGATTCGGTCTTCCATTCTCTGAATACCTTAGTCTTTATCTGTATAAACTATCTCCTTTTTGAAACCGATTAGAATTGTTTAGTTGGTTTAACTTCTTGGATTTATATCTGTGTTTCAACTTTCAACCAGATTGTGAATTCTTTTTGAAGCATAGCAGCACTTCTTTAGCTTGAATTTGCCTTGTTCATACTTTCCGTCATTGTATGGAGCCCAGGAATCCTGACGTCTGTAATTTTTCATTGTGGTCTTCACCTTTCCAAGCTGACAGAACGCTAGTCTTGTTTTTCTTCAGAAGACTCCCTTGTGGTCAACTCGATCATCTATTTTTATTTGCTTGGATTATCCTTAGCTTCTTTTTTTTTTTCCCCTTAAGATTTATTTATTTACTTATTTGATAGAGAGAGAGAGAGCGCGCCCGCGGCATGTGCATACGGATGCGTGCCCACCTGAGCACACAAGCAGGGGGAGTGGGAGAGGGAGAAGCAGGCTCCCTACTGAACAGGGAGCCTGATGCAGGGCTTAGTCCCAGGACCCTGGGATCATGACCTTAGCCCAAGGCAGATGCTTAACCTACTGAATCACCCAGTTGCCCTGGATTTTCCTTAGCTTCTAAATATTTTTTTCCTTTTTCTTTTTTGGTGAAATTAAACTTATAATTTCTTCATTCAGCAGCAGATATTTTTGGAGTGCTAGGCTGTGGGAGACTAGAAATGCAGGTAATATTTCAAGTAAAGATGAAATGTGGTTTTAAATAGGATGAAAACCGCGTAATATTGGTGCCATTGTTAGCTTTGTTGGCCATGGGAATACATTAATGCAGTGACTTTTAAACTCCTTTTTATGATAACTAAGGCCCATTATCCTGAGAAGTACAGATTGTAACTTCCTTCCTTACACCCATAACCCTATAGTTTTCCACTTTGAATCTTATTTGATGTTTTCCCCTAATAACTCATAAAGTTTTGGACATCTTGTAGGTTATCCCATTGACTTGGCACTTCACATACTGGAAAAAGTTAGTGTCTTTTGCAGACCTGTAAAATTTAATCTACATTTCCTCTTCTACATCATTTATAAAGATGTTAAATAAGATCACTTCCAGCACCTTCCCAATTTATAGTTTTCCTGCCAAAGCAGTGCCTTTTTTTTTTTTTTTTTCCACTGTCTTTGTTTCTCCAGCAAAAGTTCATGTAATCTTCTGGTGACACTTTTCTTCTTCATAACTTTTGGGGTAGTACCTTGTCAAGGGGCTTTTTTTTTTTTTTAAGATTTTATTTATTTATTTGACAGAGAGAGATGAAAAGTAGGCAGAGAGAGAGAGAGGAGGAAGCAGGCTCCCTGTGGTGCAGAGAGCCCGATGCAGGACTCAATCCCAGGCTCCTGAGATCAAGACCCGAGCCGAAGGCAGCGGCTCAACCCACTGAGCCACGCAGGCGCCCCTGTTAAGGGGTTTAAAAAAAAAATAGCTGTATTATATCCACTGGTTTTTCCCTTGAGGTTCCATCCGTCTTTTAATTTGCCAGGACATGAATACCCCTGAAAAAATTCAAAGCTAGTGCCCCCCTACCTCCCTTATTTGCTAAATTTTTCAGTAACCTTATGCTTTAGCATATGTAAACCTCACAACTTTGCCAAATTACCAAGAAATGGAACACTAAATCAGAGAAATTTGCAAGACCATGGATAAATGAGATGAAACTGCATTTATCTGGATGGTTGTATTGCAGTTTTATGTAAGCAAGCAAAAGAAAGGCTTACTGTGTTTGAGTCTTTCTTATATTCTAGGCAATGTGCTAAATAAGTCCATCATTTTACAATTGTAGTGATTGTCATCTCCATTTAACAGATGAAGCAGTTTAAGGCACAGTGAGTTCAGCAGGTGGTAGGACCTACGCTAAACCTAACTTCGCATCCTCTGGTGGGGAAGGCGCTGTGAGAGCACAGAGAAAGGTTGACTTTTAAAGAGTTTTCAAGATAGAGACTTGGATTACTGATCATGTTTTGAGAGGAGAGATGGATAAAGAGAGAAAATTTAAAAATCTTTGGAAAAACATTATGAACGTTAAATGGTATAATCTTTTTTCTCTCTTTCAGTTACAGAACATTTCTATACAGAGAGCACTGGCACTGTTTTTTAGACCAAAGTTATGACCTTTTTAGTAAAATTGATTTGATCCACATGTTTGTGTGTGTGAGAGAGAGAGAAAGAAAGAGAATCAGAGGAGGGGAAGGGTGGAAGAGAGAAAAAAAGAGATGAGGGGCATTTAACATGGTATAAATGTAGTGACATTTTAGTGAGTTTGGGAAATCAAATACCTCAAATAATTTGCTAAGGATGTAGAGATGCAGATGATGAAAAATCACTTAAAAATGATCAATTTATCTGAGGTGATGTGATTAAATTTAAAACCTTATTTCGAAGGAGGCGTCATGATGTATGCCTAAGAGTAAACTGGACTGTGGGGTTTGGCAACAGTTCAGTTGTTGGGAGGGACCAGAAGGTATATACTATAAACACAATAAAAACCTGCAGGGAGAGTTTGATATTGAAATTTGTGTAAATCATTTTTTAAAGTATTGAAATGGGCTCTAGATCATCATCTGTAAAGAGATAACACCCATATTTTCTGTCTTCTGTTTTCATTTGTCAACAGGCGGTGGAGCGAAACAGAATTCCTGAGGTGGTTCTCCAGGCTGGTTTGCCGCCTGCCCAGCTGGGCATAGCCTACCAGCCAGACACTGCTCCCCGTCTCCACACACACCTTCTGTAGAAAGAATCCTAAAACCTTCTTTGTTTGAAGCACAATACCGTGTATTTTGCAGGCACAATGCAATGGGGTCTTTGGCTGTGGCCAGGGAGTTTCGCCGAGGCAGTTTTTAAAGTAAAAAAAGACAACTTTAATGTTCAGAATAACCAGATGAAACATAGCCAAAGTGCTATGAGAAGAGCAAAACCTAAGGTAGGTTTAGGCACTACAAGCAAAAGGGTAAATTAAAAAAATTCAGTATTACAAATACCAAATATGTGTTATATGAACACGTTTTTGCTAGTCCAGTAATTGCCATTTGGTTTTTTAAAGAAATACGGACTGTAAATATCACAGACATACTAAGCTATAGTATAATTTGTAACAAATAGAAAGCTTCCTTAGTGACTCCTTATATTCCAAAATACAATTTTCCCATTATGGAAAATTATATTTATGTTGAACATAAATAATCAGATATTTGCTCTACTAATGACCCAGATTATTTTAAAATCATGTTACTGGATTTAACGATGCGACCTCTCTTCTGTGACCTTGTGTATTTCTGGAGGCTTGTTATGCATGTCAAGGGTATTTCCTTTTATTTGTTTTAATTTTACCTGCCATTTAAATCGTTGAATGACCCTTCATAATTTTATTATGAAACCATATAATAAGGAAGGACTAGTTGATTATTTTTTACTTTAACTTTCATAATCTCATATAATTCCAGTCTTCTTTGTGTTCTCATTTCTCAGGTCAAATAATTCTTGTTTTGCAATTTCTCATCACAGTAATGGATGAGATAGACTAATATGTTTCAGTATATTTATTATTCTTATTCTAGCATTTTACATCTGTTCTCTCTTTCGGGGGAGGAAAGCAAGTACAGTGTTGAAAAGAGCACGTGTTTGGGAGGCAGGGAAGGTTATAATTAGTTTTAGAACCTCAGACTGATCACTTAAATAAAAGATTGATCAAGCTCTGTAAGGTCTTCTGGCTCTGAAATGCTGTGATTCTGTAACCCAAATGGGCAAATCTCATCATAGTTAATAATCATAGTATGGCATTAGTTTCTTTAGAGCAAGGCACCATAACTGTTGCATTTTTCCCCCCCTCCTAAGGTATTTTCTGGAATTTTAGGGACAAAAGAAAATGTTCACAAATTAAGTCCTTTCCAAACATTATCACCTCTGAGATTTTATAATTCTTTTCATGAGACACTGATATTGAAAAATGATGTAATTTATACTATACATAATTTTACATGCTTCTATAAATCCTTTCCTTGGGGGTTGCAAATAATTTTGGTGAGTAGGATGTAATTCTGCTGTGATCAATATTATGGTTTTTTTTAAAAATTATTTTCTAGGAACTTTGTTAAAAAGATTTTCTAATAAAGGCCAATTCAGCTTCCTGTTTGGCTGTATTGGATTATAATGGCTAATTTTACTAGAGATAAAATACACAGAACACGCCAGCGGTATAAATTAGTTTTTGTGATTGTAAATTTTCACTAATCAATGAGATGATCTGTATGCTTTATTGGTTACTTTTGTTTCTGTGATTCCTTGTACTTAGTATTGTAATTTAAAATGATTTGTAATATAAACATGGAGACTGAACTAGGTTGAGATGTGCAGTTATGAGAAGTTACTGTGCATTCTATTCTGAAAATATCCTTTTTTTCATGTTGTTCTAAGATTGGTTTAATGTTGGCACTTGTTATAGTACTTTTTTCTTTTTTTTTTTTTTAAGATTTTATTTATTTATTTGTGTGTGTGAGAGAGAGAAAGAGAGCGAGCACAGGCAGGCAGAGGTAGAGGAGGAAGCAGCCTTACCAGTTGAGCAAGGAGCCTGATGTGGGACTTGATCCCAGGACCCTGGGATCATCACCTGAGCCGAGGGCAGATGCTTAACCGACTGAGCCACCTAGGCATCTCAGTATAGTACTATTTTCAAGTTGGTTAATAATTTTCTTTTAAGAACTATATTTTTATCAGCAATCAACTCTATTACTTTTATATGTTTTAAGGTTTCAGTGGTATTTTCTAGATTATCCATAGCAAATTTGTAATCCCAGTAGGCTTCTGTGCAACCTTTCCCTATAGTATGTCTATATACTAACAGGTTTATTACACTTTTCAAGGTAAGTAAAATAAAATTGAGAAAACAAATAATGACTCTCATAATTCACCCTGGAGCATTAATATAATGCAAGCAAGAAGCCTCCACTGGAACCTATAGAGTTGATTGTTTTATATGAATTATTTGTTCTTGTGAGAAGAGAAACAAGGAAAAAATTGAAGTTCTTAAGAAATGCTGAAAATCGTCTTGTCCATAGTGAATGAATTAGGGTTCATGATAGTAAAACTTTTGAATCAGAAATGAGAATGAGTATGTGACAGAGTAAGGCATGGACTTGGTATGGACTTTTTCCTAGAAGTTGGGTTGAAAAAAAGTCTATTTACCTTTATGCCCAGCATGGATCACTTCATTTATCAATTTCCCATACTGTTGCTAGGCTTATGCTTTCCCCTTCTTTTGAAACCTAATTCATAGTTGATTTTAAAGGAAATACTCTAGTAATCCCGTTCAATTTGACTCATTTTCTTCCTTCTCTCTACCCTGTTTCATTCATATGCACTCTGCACTGCATCTGTTGGTAATTACTAATTCCTTGAATTGTTAGTGTAATTAGCATCCTCACCATTTTCCTTACTGACCACCAGGACCTGAGTTCTGTTTCTCTCTTTCCCCTGTATTTCATCATACAGAATATAACACCCAGAAGTCACTTGTTAAGTGTCAACTGACTTCTTTATTTTGTGTGGCTCTTATCGTTATTTCTTCATGATTGTGAAAAGTTTTACTTTGAGAATATGTGAGAGGTTTTAGGATTAAAAAAAAAAGTCATTTCTTGTATTTGTTTTAAAATTATATTCTGAAACATGAAGTCGGGAAAAATTCTCTATTTTGTATAAAGCCAGTGTAGATTTTCTACACTGAATTTTGGAGGTTTGTACCTGGGTTTGTATCCTGGCTCTCCCACTCAATGTTCTCATCTGTCAAGTTGTGATAGTAAGAGCCCCTACTAAATAAGGATTTTGTGGGACGTATATGAAGTACCTGGAGCTCTACCTGGCATACAGTAATTGTTCAGTAAGTGTTCATTCTCCTTTATTTTAGAGGTTTTTTAAGTGGCATTGGCACTCAGACTTACTTTATGAGGTATCTATATGAGATTATTCTGCTGAAATAGAATGAGGGAAATTTACAGAGTTAATTGATCAATATTTAAGAGAAAGCTTTCTTAAAAAAGTGTTTCCAAATGAGAAATTTTTTAGGTCATAGATATTCATGTTAAAATATAAGTGTCTGGTTAGAAACAACAAGCTCTTAGAAACAAAGTTATTTCCTTTCCTTTTTATGCAGTTTGGGATTCTTCCATTTCTATTTCAAATGCTTGCTTCTAAAAACAATTTATATAATGAAATAAGAGAATAAATTGTATGTTTTTATTAATTTGAATGACATTTTCCCTTGGATGAATTATGCAAAGTCTGGTTAAGTTTAGCATTGAAGAGATGTTAATATTAAGCAAGTGTTTAGTTGCATGACATGATCAGCTTACATTGATCCAGAACCTTAATTAAAGTTTTATTAAACTGTAAACCATGATCCAGTTTGGATTTGAAAGTAGATAGACATCTGTTTCAAATATTATTACTACAGTTAGACATTAAGAGCTTTTTTCTGTGAAAGTCTGAATGTTTCTTTTTTGAAACGTTTGTTTCTGTCTTCTCACTCTTTACCCTGTATACATATTTTTGAGATGTTAAGGTTATTTTAAAAATCACATTCATTGTCTTCTTAATATCTGTACTGAAGAAAAGCAGAAAAGCGTTTGGAGGTATTTTATCCAAGAACAATAAAATAAGACTTTGTTTTGTGTTAAAAAGCAAATTTCTATAGTGATACATTAGAAGCATTTAAGACAGTTTTCTTGATTGAGGACCTTTGTGTTTGTTCTTTCCCTCCCTCCCTCTTGCTTTTGTTGATTGTGAAGTGAGAGCTAATTCTAGGTAAATTTTGGTGTCATTTTACTCACCCAAGTAATAAGCATAAAGTATCCTCAATTTCTTTTTTTTCTTTCTTTGCTTCAGTGACAGTAGAAAATTCTTCAGCAAATACATATCTCCAGCTAATTGTATATGTGTTTGTTTTATCCTTAGTTCTGGAAAGAAATCTTGAAATCATATTTCACTCAGGCAACATTTTATGCTATTTAGAGAAAGGACATCAAAATTTAATTTGCTATTAAATTGTGCTCACCAAAATCGTAGGAAACAAAGCTTGTGATATCCCAAAGTTCAGAATTCATTCACTATATTGCTATGTCTTGGTTCTTCAAGAACTGATTATTGTATGAACTCATGTTTGACAGAAACTTTGTAAAACATAGGAGGAAGTCAAAAGGGAAATTGTACTACTTGGAGTCCATTTTTTTCCATTTTAACATATTTCTTTGATCTTTCTCATATCATTTTAGATCTTAAAAAAATGAGAAATTAGCATCTTAGTTTTGTGTTTTGTTTCATTTTTGCTTAAAATTATGCTTGGATATTTTCTCATGTTATTAAATATAACTCCAAATATTTTAATGACTAGAAAATATTTATTTGCTTACTTTTTAACTTTTCCTCATAAATAATGCTGCAATGAACATCTTTATGAAAATATTTGAATATTTATATGAAGGCTTTTATTTATAATACCAAATTGCTTTCTAGTCAAGTCATTCTAATTTATAATCTTACCAGCAGGGTATTTAACTTTACTCATATTTTCAGATAGATTAATAAATATCTCAGTTATATCTATGAAATCTCCACAAGGCAAAAGAAAATGTGAAAGACCCAAACAGTAAAGTAGTTTTGGATATGTGGGAACTTACTTCATGTATTTTTTTTTTTTGGAAGATTTTATTTATTTATTTGACAGAGAGATAGCTAGTGGGGGAATACAAGCAGGGGGAGTGGGAGAGGTGGAAGAGGGAGAAGCAGGCTTCCTTTAGAGCAGGGAGCTGGATGTGGGTTTCAGTCCCAGGACCCTGGCATCATGACCTGAGTCCAAGGCAGACACTCCGTGACTGAGCCACCTAGGCGCCACTTACTTCAGGATTTTTTAATTAAAAAAAGTAAAAGCAGTTTTTACTATATAGTAATACTGACCATTACTTTTGATACATAATGTCAAAAAATTTATTAAAGAAATGCAAATTATCTGCAAGTTATTTTTGTTGTTATGTTTGAGTGTTAATTTGTAACAATAACAATGACTTTAAGGAAAAAGCTATTAGTTCACAAATCCTTGAAGTCAAAGGCAGCAGATATCTCAGGAAAAAAAACCTAATCCAATTTTTTATTTGATATGCAAAATAAGATGGTTTTGTGCTTTGTGGAAATGCTTTCATATTATAGGAGAGATACAGAAATCAAGTTGTATGAGTCTTGCTCTTTCCTTGCTTTAAGAAAAATGTCTGTCTGTCTGCCTGTATTTATTTATTCATTTATTCATTTATTTATTTAGAGGGAGAGATAGTGAGAAAGAGTGAGAGTGGAGGGGAGCAACAGAGGGCGAGGGAGAAGCAGGCTTCCCCTCGAGCAGGGAGCCGGATAGGTTGGATCCCAGGACCCTGAAATCATAATCTGAGCTGAAGGCAGACGCTTTAGTAACTGAGCCACCCAGAGCCCCTGAAAATGTTTGTTTTTAAATGAAACATTTTTCCATGTTAAAGGGCATACACACTGATGTACATTTTAAGGAGTATGACTGAATACTTTACATCTATTAGTCAGCTTTTGAAGGAAAGTAATCCCAGTATCTTTTAAGCCTCCTGGGTACTCCTCAATCACATCTGTTCCTTTCCTTCCTATGGAGTAAACACTAACCTGAGCTTTGTCTTCATAATTCGTTTATTTTTCAAAAATAGTTTTACCATATGCATGTGTATTCTTGAACAGAGTATTTTTGAGCTTTATAATAATATCACTCTGTAGGGGCGTCTGGGTGGCTCAGTGGGTTGGGAATCAAGGCTTTCATCCCGCTCTCTGTTCAGTGGGGAGCCTGCTTCCTCTTCTCTTTCTCCTGCCTCTCGGCCTACTTGTGATTTCTGTCTGTCAAATAAATAAATAAAATCTTTAAAAAATATATCGTTCTGTAATTAGCATCCTATGTTTTTACCTTTTCCCATTCAAATTTATGTTTCTGAGATTCATCTATATTGCCCAAAGCAGCCTTTCATTTAATTTTATTATGTTGTATTATTCTGTTGGTGAATAGACCACAGATTAGTTTCTCATTTGCTTTTTGATTGGCTGCTTCTGGATTTTTGCAACTGTAAGGAATGATGTTAGGAGTTTCTTGAGTTGTCTCTTGGTTTACAGCTGTCAGTTACTTCGTGACTGCTTGGTCACAGAAAAGGCCCATTTCACGTTTATGGGATCATGCCCTATTGTTTTCCAAAGTAGCTGATGCTCCCACTGACAGTATATGCTGTTTCCTACTGTGCCACCTCCTAACCTGTGCTTGATGTTGATAATTTATTAAACATTTACTAATACCTATGTTTCACATATCTTATTGGGATTGTAATTTATAGTTTTTAATTGATAATAATGAGCATATTTTCTTTGTTCATTTGTTCCCTCCTCCCCACCCAACTGCCAGCAGTGTGACTTGCCTATTGATGGTTTTTGCTGGTTACCTGTTTCGGTGCTTGATGTTTCTTAGTGATTTGTAGAGATTTTGTTATTACTGTTTATTGTGAATACTAATCCTTTAATCAATTAAGTGGATTGTAGATATCTTCTGACTTGTAGTTTGTTTTATCTTTGTTTGGTAGCTTTTAATAATAGAGTTTTCAATTTTAATGTGGTCAACATTTTTAGTTTTTTTCCTGTATGATTTATATTTTTAGTCTTTTTTAAAATCATCATTTCCCACCCCAAGGTCATAGTGATATTCTTATACCCTTAATCCATCTGCATTTGAATTTTGTTTGTGAGTTAAGGTCTAACATAATTTTATTTTCACGTGTTTAAACTGTTATTCATTCAGAGTGGTTATCAATGTATGTCAGTTCTGTTATGTATACACATCCAAGTATAAACGTATATATTCATTTCTGATTTCAGAATTTTGTTCCCTTGGTCTGTTTTTCTATTCTGTTGATAATACTACTGTGCCTTAGTTATGAAACTTTGCTGTGAGTCTTTATACCTCTTTGGGCATGTCCCTTCCTCATTTCCTCCTTCTTTAGAGGAAGCTTTGCTATTCTTGGTGCTTTTGTTCTTCTGTATAAATTTTATAGTGAGTTCACAAACTTTTAATTGAAACTGCAGGTAATTTCAGTGTGAATTTGGGGAGGGTTGTCATCTTTTTTTAAAATTTTATTTTTTTTCAGTGTTCCAAAATTCATTGTTTATGCACCACACCCAGTGCTCCATGCAATATGTGCCCTCCATAATACCCACCAGCAGGTTCACCCTACCCTCCCTACCCCCTCCCCTCCAAAACCCTCAGTTTGTTTCTCAGATCCATAGTCTCTCATGGTTCTTCTCCTTCTCTGATTTCCTCCAACTCACTTCTCTTCTCTATCTCCCAATGTCCTCTGTGTTATTCCTTATGCTTCACAAGTAAGTAAAACCATATGATAATTGATTCTCTCTGCTTGACTTATTTCACTCAGCATCATCTCCTCCAGTCCCATCCATGTTGATACAAAAGTTGGGTATTCATCCTTTCTGATGGAGGCATAATACTCTTATTGTATATATGGACCATATCTTCCTTATTCACTCATCCCTTGCAAGGCATCTTGGTTCTTTCCACAGTTTGGCGACTATGGCCATTGCTGCTATGAACATGGGGGTACAAATGGCCCTTCTTTTCACTACATCTGTATCTTTGGGGTAAATACCCAGTAGTGCAATTGCAGGGTCATAGGGTAGCTCTATTTTTTAATTTCTTAAGGAATCTCCACACTGTTTTTCAAAGTGATTGTACCGACGTGCATTCCCACCAACAGGATCAGAGGGTTCCCCTTTCTCTACATCCTCTCCAACACTTGTTGTTTACTGTCTTGTTTGTTTTGGCCACTTGGGATGGCATTGAAAGTATAGATGGCTCTAGGCAGTATAGAATTTTGACAGTGTTTATTCTTCCAATCCATGAACATGGAATGCTCTTCTATCTTTTTGTGTCTTCTTCAATTTCTTTCATGAGTGTTCTATAGTTCTTCAAGTACAGATCCTTTACCTCTTTGGCTAGATTTATTCCTCGGTATCTTACGGTTCTTGGTGCTATAGTAAATGGAATCAATTCTTTAGTTTCCCTTTCTGTATTTTCATTGTTAGTGTATAAGAAAGCAACTGATTTCTGTACATTGATTTGTATCCTGCCACATTACTGAATTGCTGCATGAGTTCTAGTAGTTTGAGGGTGGAGTGTTTTGGGTTTTCCTTATAAAGTATCATCTATCTGCAAAGAGAGTTTGACTACTTCTTTGCCAGTTTGAATACCGTTTATTCTTTTTTGTTGTCTGATTGCTGTTGCTAGGACTTCTAGTACTATGTTAAATAACATTGGTGAGAGTGGACATCCTTGTTGTATTCCTGATCTCAAAGGGAAGGCTGTCAGCTTTTCCACATTATGGATGGTATTCCCTGTGGGTTTTTCATAGATAGATTTTATGAAGTTGAGAAATGTTCCCTCTATCCCTATACTCTGAAGTGTTTTAATCAGGAAAGGATGCTGTATCTTGTCAAACGCTTTTTCTGCATCAATTGAGAGGACTATGTGGTTCTTCTCTCTTCTCTTATTGATTTGTTCTATCACATTGATTGATTTGTGAATGTTGAACCACCCTTGTATCCCATGCCATGGATAAATCCCACCTGGTCATGATGGATAATCTTTTTAATGTACTGTTGGATCCTATTAGCTAGGATCATTGTTGACAGTCTTGGCATCTATATTCATCAGGGATATTAGTCTGAAATCCTCCTTTTTGGTGGGGTCTTTGCCTGGTTTGGGGATCAGGGTAATGCTGGCTTCACAGAAAGAGTTTGGGAGTTTTTATTCAGTTTCTATTTTTTGAAACAGCTTCAGGCAAATAGGTATTAGTTCTTCTTTAAGTGTTTGGTAGAATTCTCCAGGGAATCCATCAGGTCCTGGGCTCTTGTTTTTTGGGAGGTTTTTTGATCACTGCCTCAATCTCATTATGAGACATCGGTCTATTCAGGTTGTCAATTTCTTCCCGATTCAGTTTTGGAAGTTTATAGGCTCCCAAGAATGCATACATTTCATCTAGGTTGCTTAATTTATTGGCATATAACTGTTGATAATAATTTCTGATGATTGTTTCTATTTCCTTGGTGTTAGTTGTGATCTCTCCCTTTTCATTCATAATTTTATTAATTTAGATCCTCTCCCTTTTCTTTTGGATTAGTTTGGCCAGTAGTTTATCGATCTTATTGGTTCTTTCAAAAAACCAGCTTCTAGTTTTGTTGATGTGTTCTACTGTATCCATAGTTTCTATCTCATTGATCTCTTCTCTAATCTTGATTATTTCCCTTCTTTTGTGTGGGTTGGCTTAATTTGTTGTTGATGCTCCAGTCCTTTAAGGTGTAAAGAGAGCTGGTATATTCTGGATTTTTCAATTTTTTTGAGAGAGGCTTGGATGGCTATGTATTTCCCCCTTAGGACTGCCTTTGCCATATACCACAGGTTTTGGACCAAAGTGTCTTCATTCTTATTGGTTTCCATGAATTGTTTTAAGTTCTTCTTTGATTTCCTGGTCAATCCAAACATTCTTAAGGAGGGTGGTCTTTAGCTTCTAAGTGTTTGAATTCCTTCCAAACTTTTTCTTGTGGTTGAGTTGCAGTTTCAAAGCATTGTGGTCTGATAATATGCAGGGAATAATTGAATAATCTCAATCTTTTGGTATTGGTTGAGCTCTAATTTGTGACCCAGTATGTGGTATGTGATCTGTTCTGGAGAAAGAGCCATCTGCACTCAAAATGAATGAGTATTCTGTTGTTTTGGGTGGAATATTCTGTATATATCTATGAGGTCCATCTGGTCTAATGTGTCATTCAATGCTCTTGTTTCTTTATTGATTTTCTGCTTGGGTGATCTTCTGTTACTGAGAGTGGCGTGTTAAGATCCCCTACTATTAATGTATTCATATCAGTAGGACTCTATCTTGATTAACAGTTGACTTATGTAGTTGGCTGCTCCTGTATTGGGGGCTAATTTAGGGGGCTAATTTAGGTTTTATATTTACTATGTTAAATTTTCTTAAGTTTCTGGTATGCTAAATATTTTGATTCTGTATACATCATAGATCAGTATTAAGTTTTATCATATTATTTTCCTACATCCTTGAGATCGTGATAATTTTCTTCCTTTAATCTCTTTATACAATGGACTATGTTTGTTTACTTTTTAATATTAAACTGCTCTTATAATCTTGGGATAGACTCAGTTTCATCATGATACACAATTACCTTTTTAATAAACTGATTTACTGATATCCCATTTATGATTTTTGCATATGTATTCATTAGTAAGATTCATTTTTTTTCTCATAGCAGCTTTTTTATTCCTTCCCATACCCTCAACCCCCAAGAAGCTACTAATCTAATTTCTGTCTGGTTTTCCTTTTTAGGTATTCTATATAAATGCATTTCTGCAATATATGATCTTCTGTGACTGACTTCTTTCACTTGGCATTATATTTTCAAGGTTCATCCCTATTGTGGCATTATCAGTACCTAGTTTTGCTAAGCTAAGCATTGCTAGATAATATTCTGTTGTATGGACATACCAAATATTTATCCATTTAGTAGCTGATGAACATTTGGGTTACTTACTCTTTTAGGCTAATATTCTTAATACTGCTATTAACATACATTCCAAGGTCTTTTGTGGGCATGTATTTTCATTCTTCTTGAGTATATACATAAGACCAGGGTCATAGGTATTGCTATGTTTAACATTTTAAGTAACTTCCAGAGTGTTTTTCCAAAATGGACACAGCATTTTACATCCCCAGAAGTGTATGAGTGTTCAACTTTCTCCGTATCTTCATCAACATTCATTATGTTTTTGGTCATAACCATCCTAGGGGGTATGAAGTGGTATCTCGTTGTAGTTTTGTTTTGCATCATTCTGATAGCTAATGATGTTAAGCATCTTTTCATGCACTTATCTGATATTTGTATATCTTATTTGGAGAGATACCTATTCAGATCCTGTGCCTACTTTTTAAATTGGGTTATTTATCTTTTTATTATGGAATTGTGTTATTTTATATATTCTAAATATATGTTTCTTCCATGATTTGCAAATATTTCCTCCTTTTAATTTTTTTTTCACTTTCTTGATGGTGTCCTTGGAAGCAGAAGTGTTTTACATTTTGATAATGTCCTTTTAATCTATTTTTTCTTTTGTTGTTTGTGCTTTTTGGTGTCATATTAAGAGACCACTGTCTAATCCATGATCATAGATGTTTACACCTATGTTTTTTTATAAGAGTTTTCACCCTTGTATTTCTAGGATTGTTTTGATGGTTATAAGATTCATGGTTGACTTTTTTTTTAAGAGCACGTGACTATTATTCCAGTGCTGTTTGGCCTCCATTGTTTCTGATGAGAAGTTAATCTTATCGCAGTTTTCTTGTGCATTAGGTCTTCTTGTTTATCTGATTTGAGAATAATATTTATCTTTAATTATTTTTGTTCTGATGTATCTGTGTAGAATATGTTTATTCCACTTGCAGTTTGAGTTTTTTGATTATTGCTTTTAATTAGTTTAAGTGATTTTCATCAAATTTGATAAATTTTCAGTCACCTTGTTAAAAAAAAAATTCCCTTCTTTCTTTCCTTTCTTCTTGGTAGTCCTGTTACACATGGACTTAATAGTGGATTAATAGTGTCCCACATTTCTCTAAAGCTCTACTTATTTTTCAATTTTTAACCTGTTTTTCAGGTTGTGTAAACCTTGTTGTTCTGTCCTTTAGTTTGTTTACCCTTTCTCCTGCCAGTCCAAGTCTGTTAAGACCCTCTATTCAGTTTTCTATAACAGTTACTCTGCTACTTATCTCCATTACTTCCATTAAAGATGTAATTTCACTCTATCAATAAATTTATTCATCCCTGTTTGCTAAGACACTGTTTCATACTGTCCTTTACTTCTTTAAGTGTGATTTCATGTAATCTTTTGAGCATATTTATAATGGCAGTTTTGAAACTTTTATTTTTTACATTATTGTCTGTTAAATCCCACATCTGGACCCTCTCACAGATAGTTTCTGTGCCTGCTTTTTTCCCCCCATGTATGGGTCACTTTCCTGTTTCTTTGTATGTTCTGTAATTTTTTCTTCGTGTCTGTACATTTTAAGTAATGTATTGTAGTAACTTTAAAATCTGATTCCCATCTTCTCCTGGCACTTCTTTTTTTGTCATTTGCTTATTTCTCTAGTGACATGACTGGACTGTTTTAATTATTTCCCCCTACAATGTGAAGTCTCGTATCTCTTCTCAGAAAGTACAACCTTAGGCATCCGCACTGTCACCCTGGGATTACAGTGGTTTTGGCAGGTCTTTTGTTACTGTCTCTTTATTTGATTAGTTTGCCTCTGTTATCACACTTAGCTTTTAGGATCTACTAATTATTGATTGATTGATAATCCTGTTGTTTGTTATAATGCTCTGGAGCATAAATTTCTTCACAGCTTGGTGTAAAAAATTTCAGACAACTTTTTAGCTTTTTAGCGGTAGTTTTTGAGGCCAGTATTTGAGGTTTGTTCGGGCTGTAGGAGGACTCTTAGCTCTTCCCCTGGTTCTCTTTGGTAAACCAGCTGGCCAGTGGTTTGGCTTATATCTCTCATGGAGCTACCAGGCTCCTCTTAATAGATTACCATGAAGGTCTCTTTTGTTTTCAAGGGTCCTTAGGCCTGAGCTTTCCTACATTCTGTAGTTTCAGCTAGTTAGTCTGTTTGGTAAGAGTTTTGAAGCCCTGTTCTTACGGACTGCTTCTCTCCCTGGGGCAGAATTTCTGAGCTGCTGATCTGGAGTGTGGGAGGGTACAGTGGACTGCTTCTCTTGAGGGGAGACCACTATTTTGCAAGCATGGTGCTGGGCTGAGGTGGTAAACCCTGTTTTCTCATCATGCCTCTCTTGGTATAGAATCATTATACTGTGAGTGAGCTGGGGTGAGGGCTTTCAGACCCCCAGCATTTTCTGCCTGCCTTGCTCAGTACAGAACCTTCACCTTTTGAGTGGGTGTTGGTGGAAAAAGGAAGCACCAAACTCTTAGCTACTTTCACCAGGACTGTCGCCATTGCAGCTGAGAGCTGGGGGAATGACAAATGCTGGTGGCCTCTCCCTTCCAGTGAGATAGTATGCCTTGACTCGGAGCTCAGGGGAAGGGGATCCCTATTTTCTTGACCACATCCACATAGAGTGGAGCTTCTCTCACATTGAGCTGGGGGGTGAAGAAAGAGGTGGCAGATTTTGGCTCTGGTGCCATAGATTCTCAGTGTTCTTACCAAGACTTAGTATATTTTCTTGAATAAATGTTTCCTGATTTGCATTATACCCTTTTGACAATTTCTGGAGACTTTAAATGGTACTAAAATTTTTAAATTTTTAAATCACTTTCACTGGTTATAGCTTTTGGACAGGTGAGTAGTTCTGCCAGAGCTCCTTATGCTGCTATTCTGAAAATGGATTATTGTGAAATTAGTTTTTAATTTTTTTTCTTTTCTTAAAGATTTTATTTATTTATTTTACAGAGGGAGAGAGAAAGAGATAGATCACAAGTAGGCAGAGAAGCGGGCGGGGCGGGACGTGGCGGGGCAGGGGGAAGCAGGCTCCCTGCTGAGCAGAGAGTCGGATGCTGGGCTGGATCCCAGGACCCTGAGATCATGACCTGTGCTGAAGACATAGGCTTAACCCACTGAGCCACCCAGGCACCCCTAATTTTTTTATTTTCTATTGTCCATCAGAGATTTAGGTATCAAAGGTATACTAGCTTAATTGAATGAGATGGATAATGTAACTTATTTTTCTTATCTTTGGAGGAACTTATCGGTATGGACAGAATGGATCCCTCTGAAATACAGATGTTGAAGTCCCACCCCCTGGTGTGGTGGTATTAGTAGAGTGGGGCCTTTGCGAGGTGATTAGAATTAGGTGACTTCCTAGGAAGAGCCCTTGTGAGTGGGGTTAGTCCCCTTTTAAACTTCACAAGAGAGCTTGCTTCCTCGGTCTCTGCTGTGTGAGACTACAGTGAGGTTGACAGTTTGCAGCCTGAAAGAGGGCTTTTAACCAAAACTCTACAGTACTGGACTGCCAGCCTCCAGCCCTGTGAGAGAGAAATTTCTGTATTTATAAGCCACCCAGTCTATGGTGCTTTTTTAAACTAGCCCGAACAGACACTTGTATAAGGTTAAAAACTTATACTTCTTGAAAGTTTTATAGAACTTTAGGAATCATCTGAACCTGTGGGATTAGTTTTAAATTACTGGTTATATTTTTCTGGTAGGAGTTTTCTGGCCTTCTATTTCACTTTGAGTCAGTTCTTCAAATATATATGTGTGTGTGTGTGTGTGTGTGCGCGTGCGTGCGTGCGTGTGTGTGGGTATGCATGTATGTATGTATGTATAGGAATTTGCTGTTTTGTCTAAATTTTGGATAAACTTTGTACAGGCACATCTTGGAGATATTGCAGGTTCTTTTCCAGAACAATGCAGTAAAGCAAATACCACAGTAAAGCAAGTCAGATAAAGTTTTTGGTTTTCTAGTGCATATAAAGATCTAGTTACACAATATAGTAGTCTGTTAAGTATACAGCAGCACTAAGTCTAAAAAAATCAATGCATATACCTTACTTCAAAATACGTTACTAACCACCATCTGAGCTTTCAGAGTTGTAATTATTGATCACAGATAACTGTTACATATAATAATAATGAGAAAGTATGAAATATTATGAGATTTACCAGAATGTGACACAGAGATGAAGTGAGAAAATGTTGGAAAAATGATGCTGGTACACTTACTTAATGCGGGGTTGCCACAGTCCTTCAATTTGTAAAAAAGGCAATGCCTGTGAAGCCTAGTAAAGCAAGGTATGGCTCTGTCGGCCCTAGTTTCTCTCTTCCCAGATTCATTTGGTTCCATGACCACCCAGACCTGAGCTGTTTGCCTTACTTTGATTGTAGAATGCTCACAGTATCAGCCTCTGCTCTTCTCATGATTGTAAAGCTATGGATGTTTTCACCATAACCTCATCCTTGATGTCATAGTTCATCCTAGTTTTCTCTTCTGTGCTTTGGTGTAGACTCTGTATGATTTTGGAGGTGGGAGGCACAGCAAATCCCAGAAAATTGTAGGTATACAGTGCCTCCGGCTTCCCCAGCAGCTGCTTCAGAGGGAACAGATAACAGCCTGGACACACAGGGGAATTAGGTAACAGATGCTGCCCAATGAGTGATGGGAGGGAGGAAGAAGATGGGAGATAGAATGCTTCCATTTGGCCTCTGGAGTTGTTTGAAGTGACATTTGGCCAACTGTGATTTCTTATAAAGCTTTGGTCAGTTTGTTAACGGATAACCTTAGAGTTATTTTTCCTTGTGTCCTGTCTTATTTCTTCTTTACCCTTACTCTTCCTTTCATCTACTCCCTAAAAAAAAAAAAAATTATTGGCTTGTAAGCTTAGTCTTAAACTCTGATTTTCAGGGAACAGAAATAGAAGTTGATGCTTGGAAGGGGATATACAGTTTGATTGCCCACCTCTTGGAAGGATGTAAGGACTGCCACTTGGAAGGGGGCTGACAAAGACCTCCAGCATGATGTGGCATCGCAGGGACTTCAGCTTTCAACTAGGACTATTTGCTGTGAGGTGTGTGTGAAGGGAAAAATATGTGGCTGCTGCACTTGACAGCTGGATGTGAATAACTATAGGGATTTTGATGTTTTGGCAGTATTGGAGCCCTTGAGAAGGAAAAGGATAGCCCCAGGGCACCTGAAAGTGAACTTTAAGGCAAGCTGTGAAAGCCAGGGGGCCTCTACAATTGGTTTAAGAGACTCATTTCTATATGCACAGAGAATATTTTGTTGAAAACCAGGCTCAGGATATAATTATAAGGGAGGCAGGACGCCTAAGTAGATTAGTTGATAGGATACCTATGTCAAATTCAGGACTTTCATAGAGACACAACGAAACCCTGTGACAGACCAGGAATGGAGACACTGGGTGGATGTGTCTGACAGTATTGAACCCCTAAATTTCTCTGTATTTCTTAGCGGGAAATATCCCTCCCTTTGTTAGAGAGTCTGTGCAGTGACCTTATCTGAGGTTAATGTGTTGTAAGTTGATGCTTATGCTCCTCAAGATCTGTCTAGATGACCCCTCCTTACTTCCAGGTTGAATAGTCTGAGTAGAGTCTCAGCACAACTAGGGGATTATAACTCCCTACTCCAAGAAGAAATATACTGTATGTCAAAATAATGGGAAGATGGTGTGTACTTTCAGGGAGTATGTGAACGTTTGTGGGAGTAGGTTTTGAGGATGTTAAATGATGGTAGGACATGGAATAGAAGGAACTATTGGGTGAAAATTCTTTATTGTACAGGCACTTAACTGTGACTTGGGAGTAAATGTTCTGACTCAGACTTGTGGAAATATCAGAATTTCCTTGGCATGTGATTGAAGAAGGATTCAAAAGTCTTAGTGTGCAGGAATATTAGAAAAGATTTGCTTCGTAAGACTTAAGAATCTACCATTTATGTTCTCTAGCACATTCCCTTCATCAAGGCAGCGAGGGATGCATTGTTGAACTTTCTACTGAGTGCCTGACCTGTTCTAAGTAGAGTTAGGCACTGAACTCTTGAAATGGCACTGTCCAGACAACCATTGGTGGCAGATAGATGATCAAAGACAGCTTTGAAATTGGAAAAGGTAGCAGATTGTTTTTCACAGAGTTTATTTACACACACACACACACACACACACACCAGAGAGAGGTTTTTTTTAATTTCACTTGCCTGCAGAGACTTGCTAATACTGCCATCTGAGTGTGTAGTCCACTGATGCTGACTGAATGCCTGTTAAATCAACACGGTCTCCCTTGCTACATTTCTCTGTGCTAAGGGACCTATTTTATGTTTGAGCCCACATTCATGGGATTCATTAGTTTTATCAGTACCCCAAAGCATCTGGATAGAAGGACAGAATGGCCTGTGGAATGGAGGAAAGTTTCAGTGAAGGAAGCAGCTTGTGGACAGCTCTGGGTTTGGATGTACATATGTGGTGCTGATTTGATAGTGCTGAGATGGTAACAGATGAAAATAATCTGCAATGAAGGAGTGGAAGTTAGATTTCCCTTTTACTATCAGTCACAATGACCTCCTCACTGACTCTGTGTCTTGTGTACCTGCAATGTTAGGCTCTGTTGGATAATAGGTTCTGATTCCTGGAGGGCAGGATGAGGAACACTTTAGCTAGAGGACACAATAAGAATTTCATTGACGGGATGCTGAGACTACCACTTGTTAACTTAGGGCATATGACAGTATACCAGTGGACATTAAAAGAATTATTAGCTAGACCAGTCAGTTTTGAACACAAGGGGATATTAAGGTTACTACTATATGTTAGGTACAGGGAAGGAACCCTAGGCCTAGGGAATACTCTGGGTCATCTTCTGGTGTTTCCATGACTTTTGGTAATGGTAAATAGACAATTTAAACAGGCACAATCCCAAAAGGCAAGGCAGTGATAGGCCCAAGCCCTTTGGGAATAAATGCATGGTCCACCCAGACTACTCTGAGCACTGGTCAGGGGTGAAGAGAAACTAATATGGGAGGTGGAGGAAGGATGATAAATATAACCTTATAGAGCCAGCTGCAAATGGCATAGACTATAACTTCATCTATTAACAATTCTTCCATGATTGCAAGTCACTCCATGAAGAATTGGACTTGCATGTCTTAAGAAGACGTAATGACAGCCTTCTTCTCATATGAGATCTGTTGTATCTTAAAAGAGTGCAAGTCACCTAAGTGGCAGAGGGGATGGGTTTATACTAAATCCAGTTCTTGTGCTTTCCAGGTCTTCTGGGTCCCACCTGCCCATGTGTCATCAGCTTGCTCTTCTCCCTCTGCAGAGCAGCCCAGAGATCTCTGCTGTCATAACTGTGGTGGCCTGCCTCTGCCTTTATCACTTCCGTCTGAGCCACCTCTGAGGACACAAGGCTCCTGGTCATGCCCACCTCCATCACTCCCAGTGGGGCAAGAGTGTCAGTAGCTCCGGTGTCGAGGTGCCCTCTGAATACAGAGGCTGTGGCTGCCGGGGCAGCTGGCCAGAGGGGCCAGGAAGCACATTCTGGAAACGTGAAGTAGATCACACCCTGGGGAGGCCAACTGCCTAATGAGAGATGGGAGGTGGGAAGGAGACAAACACTTGTTCATCTTTCTTTGCTTCAACAGATGGTTCTAAGATGCAGTAGTCCCATCAGCCTTTCTATGTTGTGAGGCAGGAGGAGAGGTTTCTGCTGTTCCAGATAGAGGATGACAGTCTCTGCAGCATTATTAAGATTGGAAAAGACATCCCGGGATTGAGGAACTGAAATAGGGCTTTAATCTGAAGTCAAGAGATTCTGTCCTGAGTCAAATGTCTAAATCTCACTGTGCTTATCACTGGTATCTCTGTTAATTGGCTAGTGGTATTGTTTGCTTTCCAGTCTTGACTAGGTTAGAGAGTTGAATTTTCTTTCTTTCTTTCTTTCTTTTTTTTTTTTTTTTAAAGATTTTATTTATTTATTTGACACACAGAGAGACACAGCAAGAGAGGGAACGCAAGCAGGGGGAATGGGAGAGGGAGAAGCAGGCTTCCTGTGGGTCAGGGAGCCCAATGTGGGGCTCGGTTCCAGGACCTGGGATCATGACCTGAGCGGAAGGCAGCCAGTTAATGACTGAGCCACCCAGGTGTTCAGGAGTTGAATTTTCTTATTAAACATGACATTAGTTGAGATGCTAATGTAAAAATATAATTTTTAGATGGTTCCATACAAATTTTGAAGCAGAATTGTTTATGGACACGTATCCAAAGATACAGAACTGTCTACAAATGGTTTTTGCTTTTACTGTTTGGAGAATTACTGTCTCAAAGCAGTAGCATTATTCAGATAGTCACAAAAAATGGAAAGTATGATGTACCTAATTTCTGATGGAAAGATACATAGAAATCATATTGAAACATTAAAAAAAACCCAATTTGGATCTTGATTAATATTTAAAAGAAGGAAAAAATGTTATGGCACATCTGAGTATAGTAAAACAGTTGGGGAGTCAGAGAACAGGAAGCAGAATGGTAAGATGTTTTAGCCTCAGATTTTACTATTTAAATTCTTTGTTTATAGATTCATGTTGCATTCATGGAAGTGGTGATGTTACTTCACATGTTTGGAGATAAGCAGTAAATTGTTGGGCTAAGTTTACATGAGTTTTTAAACATGTGATCTTCTGTAGACATGCCATGCAGTTAGTAGTACTTAGGTAAAGTCATGTTTATAATAGCGGGTTCAACCTTATTCTGTTGAACAGTCAATTTGGTAAAACAGGAGATTTGTGACTGATGTTTGTGGCATTAATAGTGTTTCTGAATACACTGGACAACTAGAATCAATACATGTTGAGGAAATCCATATTCTGAACTTTCCTTAGATTGTATGCAAATAGGAAATAATTCAAGTCTTTGAGAAAAGGTTTTTAAAAATGTTTGCTTTAGGTTGAGTAAATATCATGAATGGAGTAAGGGATGTTACTTAAACACATCTCTGGGTTGCTCTTTCATCTCATTGAAGACAGACTTTAAAGTAACAGAAATCTTCCCAGAAGAGGATATTCTTCCTGTGCTTTTAGTTCTTATGTTGTCCATGCGTCGTTATTGGGTTTCTCTGAGTTTCTAGTGATTCCATAGTTACAATAATTATTTTCCAGTGCTTTTTGAAATTGTGATGTGTGCTGTAAGGAGTAATAACAAAAAATAACCCCCCAAGTAATTTTCACTTTTCATTTGTCTTTAACCTGTAATTGTGGTCTGGTTTAATAAGATTTACCTGTTTATGAAATATTAGGTATAATATAGAATTGCATAATGTATAAATAATTTAGCCTTTGTTGGCATACTTAGAGTTCAAGAGATATATGTGTAAGCGATGCAGTTTAGTCGAAACCATTATTTCTCTGTTTCTAGAATATTTACTTTAAAGGTGCCCAGGGAAAATTTTCAGAAATGTGTGTATTCCTGAAGTATCTGTTCTGCAAACTGAAGTCAGTGCTGTGATTGTGTAATACAGAAGAAAGATACCAATGGTATTAAGTGTGAATTCAAAAGGTATTGGGAACAGTTGGGACAAAAATTGTGTTGAGCTTTGGGCTTGGTGATTAATGGTGAAACTCACACCAGTCTGGGGTGGACTCTGTAGTGTTTCCCAAATTTGCTTAATGACTCCTCTTTCCTGGGTGGTGGAATGAGGGTATGTACACTTTAAAACACATTTTCAGGTCCTTTCTGAGGATATTCTAATTGAGTAGGGTTGGGACGAAGTCTATGAGTTTGTGTTTTTAATAATAAGCCCCCTAGATAGTTCTTTGTCATTAAGGAGGTTTGGCAAACACTCACGGGGGATAAAGAGTCAGGCTGACAGATAGTGTCTGTTGACTGTGGCTTGCACACAAGAGCGGTATTTTTGCTGTTTGAGGACTCTTTGCCAGGTCTGTGGATACATTTCTAACACTGATGGTGAGAAATAGGTCTAGCCATATAATTGCATTGTTCCTTCATAATAACTAGTCTGTCTTTATTGTTTAAGAAATGGCAGACATTGTGTGTTGATCACATACCATTTGTGATTATTATTTTATATATCTTCTCTCATTTTATCTGATTTCAGAGATGAGGAAACCAACACTGGGCATTTTGACTCAACAGGGTCTAATTGAGTGGGTAGGGAGGTACGATTTAAACCCAGGCAGTCCATTGCCAGAGTTAGTATTCCTAACAAAAGTCTAGGTCCATCTTATGCTTCAGCTCTCTCTTCCTTTGAAACGAGTCTGCAATTCCAGGATCCTCAACCCCAGCATCCCTGTAATAAGAAAGCAATTTTTTTAAGAGTCAGGATTGGCTTGTGCACCTGAATGTTTATAGCAGCAATGTCCACAATGGCCAAACTATGTAAACAGTCAACACTGGAGGGAAGGGAAGGAAAAATGAAAGAAGATGGGACGGGGTAGGGAGACAAACCATAAGAGACTCTTAATCTCAGGAAACAAACTGAGCGTTGCTGGGGGGTGGGAGTGTAGGGGTGGCTGGGTGGTAGAGATTGGGGAGGGTATGTGCTATGGTGAGTGCTGTGAATTGTGTAAGACTAATGAATCATAGACCTGCATCCCTGAAACAAATAATGCATTATATGTTAATAAACACCCGCCCACCCCAAAAAAGAATCACTCTTGGCTGTTGGGAGTTTTGTGAGTTAACTGTTGCCGTCCCCAATCACCTGTGTCCCACAGCTCTCAAGAAATGCTTGGAGTATAGAGAGAGATCCAAGTAGCCTCTCGTTGTACAAGAGTATCCCCTGTTCTTAGTTATAAGTCTCCAAGTAACAGCTGAGAGTTGCACGTAAAACCACCACAGCACCTCCACTCCCCCAAAAGAATCCAACATCCAGTCTCCCTCCTCAGCATTTTCCTGAAGCCAGACAGCAGAATCCTTCACATGTGTTTTTACTTACTGATACACCCTTGGTAGGTTTCAGTGCCTTAGTGCTAAGTGATAACTTTTACAGTGATATCTGCCTGTCAGAGCTGCAGAGTGGAGAGCTGAATCGGGGTGCTGATAATCTGAGGTGTTGACTGTGGGGGCGGGTGAGTGCGGCAGAGGTTAGGTTACCCTTGGAGTCCTCACCATGATAGCTACTAAAGGTTTCTCTTCTCCCTCTCCTACCCAATCTTTGTGTTTTAAAAGCCACATCATTTATATACTTGTGGAATCACTGGCTTTTACACCTGAAACTAATATAATGTTGTGCGTTAACTATACTAAAAAAAAAAAAGTCAGATTAATTCACCTTAGTTATGAGAATCTGTTCACTCATGTTGCTTTTCCAGAAGGAGCATCCAGAGAGGAAGAGAGAAGTTAGGTAATATCCTCAGTAAGACATTTGGCTTACGTGAGTCACTTTTCATCTAAAATTTCCCATCAGGTATCCCAGGTATTTTAGTGTAGTGTCTTAGAAGAACACTATAAAGCTTTTCTCTAATCCAGTTTGAAACAAAAGAAAAACAATGGCTAGCATTCATAATACACTTCTAGGACAAAATTATTCCAGAGCAGCCTCCCCTTTATTCATACTGGGTGGGAACTTGTTCTTGATTGTTCTCTTCATGACTGAAAAGATGTTATCTTAGAGATGCCATGCTGAATAGGATTGATGGTGACTACATTGGATAGTAATTCTGACCCATCCTTTTTTGGAGAGAAGGTGAGTGGAAAGAAAACTTTGGGATATTCCTTCAAACTTTTTAGACAAAGGGAAAATTGAAAGCCAAATTAAAAAAAAAAAAAGAATTACACTTTTGTGTGATTGAAAATGACTGTGTTTTTAAATTCATGATTTCTTTTCCTCTGTTTATCTTGAGTCCATTTAATTCAATGGATGTCACCTTTTCTAAGTGGAATTCAATTAGAATAATGTAATATTTGTGCTTGGAATAGGTGTTTCTATTTAGGTAGAACTAGAGATGATCTCAGGTTTCTTTTGGCATTGCCTTCTTGTCATTTTCAGCAAAAGTCAGAAAGAAATTCCAGACTATTTTCAGTTCCTCATTAGCCATGTTAAATCAGGAATTGCTCTTTTACCAAGGTTTACACATTTATAATCACAGATACCATTTGTGTAGGAAGAGCCTTTGGATCCAGATGTGAAGTTTTATGGTAGTTTAGAGTTTATATTTGAAGAGTATGTGGGAGATGATTTATTATATGACATTTCAGGGATTAGGAAATAGCCCAAGTGTTAAAGTTTAAGGGTTGTTTAGGTATTTTCTGGTAGGGGGAGACAAAACTATTTTAATGTATTTTAGTTGTTTTGCTGTTTACTTTGGTCAGCAAATGCCCTTTTAGTAAAACAAGACAAGAACTGTTAAGCCTCAAAAGCACACTTTTCTAGAATATATGCAGGCAGCTGTGAGGGAGTGATGGAAGTCAGTATGCTTTGGATTGTTGGGATGGTCCCCACCACTTACTATCTGTGTGACCTCAGGCAGTCCTCAGCTATAAAATGAAATTATCATATGAACAGTATTTGCTTCTTAATTGGGCTGTGTTGAGCATCAAAAGTAGCTGTCCTTTTAAGCTATAAAGCAATCATCTAAAATAAATTGGTGAGGGTGCCTGGGTGGCTCAGTGGGTTAAAGCCTCTGCCTTCAGATCGGGTCGTGATCCCGGGGTCCAGGGATCAAGCCCCGCATCAGGCTCTCTGCTCAGCAGGGAGCCTGCTTCCTCCTTTCTCTCTGCCTGCCTTTCTGCCTGCTTGTGATCTCTGTCTGTCAAATAAATAAATAAATAAAATCTTAAAAAAAATACAATTAGTTGGTGGTATTATTACACTTGTTTTTCAATATATCAAAATATATTTGGTCACTCAAGTCTGTATCCTTGAGGAACTTCTAATTTGTATGAATAGCATTTTATGTAAAACAAACATTTATAGTGTAAAATAGGATATAACCAAATGTAGTTCTTCTTTAGCAGTTTCTATGATTTATAAGGTGATCAGGAAAAGGAGAGATGCATGTAGGTATAGTAATCAGAGGAGGCTTACAGGAGAACTGGGGGTCTGAGCTGTATCGGGCAGAGTGTGGATAGGGCAGAGAGTGATCCATGATGGGAGGAAGGAAGGAAGGTGGCAAGCTGATCAACCTGATTTCATTGAAGTGCCATGGCTTTGACAATTGTCTACCTTCATATGTTACCCAAAGCCCTACATAATGGATCCCCATGGCATCTGGTACTCACCTTACCACTTTGCCCATAATAGTTGCTCTTCATGTAATTCTTTCCCCCATCTCCTTCACCCTCCAATCCAGTGCCCTGTATTCCCCTAACTGATGAAGTATATCATCCTGGTACCTCGCTGCACAGTGAAACCTGCTATCCTCTGCCTTTCTACTGTGCCTTCTGGAGTACTCCATTACTTATGACATTTAGGATTAGCTACTGTTAGATATGGTGCCATGTGGTTTAAATGTATCATTTCATTTTGTCATTGTAAAAGCTTCATAAATTGGCTAGTACTATTATTATCCCTATTTTATAAATAATAATAAAAATTCTTGAGACTTGTCCAAGGACCTCAAGCTAACAATAAGTACTGGGTCTGGAACTAAAGTAGGTTCCACTCTGAGTGTGGAGCCTAACACAAGGCTTGAACTCATGACCCTGAGATGAAGAGCTGAACTGAGATCAAGAGTTGGACACTTAACTGACGGAGCGACCCAGGTGCCCCTGGAAGATACTTTTTAATTTCTTGATTTTAAAAAGTTTTTGCATACAAATATAGAGAAAAAATGAGCAACATATAGTTTAGGAACTTTCTCTATTTTTTCCTCCTCCTGGATTTTACTGACAAAAAAATGAACTTTATGATTAAATAAATAGAGATAAATGATACATTGAAATGATTAAGAGTTAATTACAACTGACTTGGGTTTTCAAGTGTTTTCTCTTGTCATTCGGTAAAATCTTATACTATGTAAGTCCAAAGAACTCTTTATTGACCTTTGGTCACCTTTGGTCACAGAATTCCGTTAATTCATATTTTACAAATGTATTCATATATATACCAAGGCAGATAGATTAATTGTTTAAAAGTGATTCTGTTTGTTTCTAGCTGGGAGGAATACTTTTCCTGTGGGCAAGGAATGTTTTGTATTTGGTTATAGTGTCATAGTTGCCTACTGTAATTGTGCTGAGAGACAGGTACTGTAAACATGACTTTTACTAGATGTTTGACTTCTGCCTTTTCCAGGTCTTTGGTTCTGGCTGAATCTCCAGTATTTGTGTTGTGGTTGGTCTGACTTAAGACAGTGACAGAAGGACTGTTCCCCTTGGCAGCAGGGCCTGTGAGAGGCCTGGGGGGCTCCAGGAGCTCAGTGAGCTGTGTCACTCTGGTAAATGCCTCAGTATTTGGGGTGTGTGTGTGTGTGTGTGTGTGTGTGCTTAAAGAGATCTTTGTCATCCCAGGAGTTTGGTCATCTAGCCTAAAATTATCTTTGTCCAAGGAGGTCAATTAAGAGAGGCATGAGTGAGATAAAAATAAAAAACCTTTTTGATAAATGTAGGAATTTGAGCTGAACTTTGAGGGATGGTAGGATTTAATTAGGTATGTTGCACAAAGCACATGATCATAGACCTAGAACTGACTCTATATTGATGGTGTTAGTGGAAGTTTTGATAGGACTTGAGAAAATTGTTCATGGAGTCATAAAATTTTCTTTCTTTCTTTCTTTCTTTCTTTCTTTCTTTCTTTTTTTTTTTTTTTAAAGATCTATTGATTTTAGAGAGAGAGAGATAGAGGGAGCCAGAGGAGGAGCAAGTAGAGATAGAGAGGCAGAAAATCTTCAACAAACTTTGTACTGAGCATGGAGCCTGATGTGGAGCTTTATCTCATGACCCTGAGATCATGACCTGTGCCGAAATCAAGAGTTGCATGCTTAACAACTGAACCACCCAGACACGCTCCAAAATTCATTAATGTTGCAACTTGGTTGTATGGAGAAATAGGTACTTCTTGTAAAATTGATCTCTATTGTCTAGTTTGGCTCATTTACTCATTGCTTAAGAGGGGCATAAAGTCTTAAACTAATCTAGATTAAAAGTAGTTTGAGTCTATAATTTAAAACTCCTTGGGTAATAATATTTCTCTTTAGGAAACATTCCTCACCTCTCAGATCTTTCATCATTTTTTCTAGCCTTTCCAAGATGGTGCGAGATCTATGAGATGTACAGTGTAGCAGGACAGAATTCTTGACATTGTGTCCATTGTCCACTGCCTTTGTCTTTGAGGCAACATCTCTGCTTCCCTGGTTGCTCAATGTCCTAACAACCTCCAGCACTCATGATTGTGACTGATGAACTCAGTGGTCCATTCATTTTCATTTTTCTTACTAAGTACTCCTTGGCTGACTCCAGACTTCTGCTTGGCTCTTGCTGGACCATGAAACTCTTGGAGGTCTGGCTGTGACATCCATTTGGTCATGTCTGGAGCAGTCTACCCTGAAGACTTCTCCAGAGCTACCTCAATTTATGGCAGTGATCTCCCTCTGAGAAGTCTGGCTGGATTCTTAGTTAGTCTGTGTCTGGTCTACCCCACACAGTAATCTTGCACGTTCAGGAAAGCTAAACCTCCGTGACTCCCCTGCATGCCTATAAACTGTGGTGTACTTGGATATGGCTCTACTCCAGGAGGAGTATCCCAAGACTCTCCAATGGAGCTCTGAGCTTGTGGTCAGAGTGGGCCTGTGAGAAGGTAAGCAGAAATGACTTAGGTCTACACCTCTCTGTTTCCTACCTCTTCTCGTTTCCACAGTTCTTCCAGTGTCATAAATGGGCAGAATTCTTCCTTCCTTTTCCTCTCAGATCTTTTTCATACAGGATTCTGTGGTTTGACTCAACAAAGATGGTGAAGGAAAGAGAAAGGGCTTTATGAATTTTCTCTCAAGGTAATAATTTAATTTACAAAACTCCTGTCTTGATACAAAATCTTATTATCTGAATATTAGAATATTTCTTCTGTCTTGATCCTTGCATTAGCAGTTCTGTGATAAATCTTAATCTATTCAAGATGGAAGTTTGAGGCAGATATGGGAAAAGGTCATGTGCTCAAAAAGTCCAAAAGGTAAAAAAGCAACATTAACGCTAAAGAGTATGTTTGGAGGAAGTGGTAAAAATTGACTCAGGAAATTGACCTAGGCCCTTTAAACTGGGTTTTCCAAACTGAATAGTGTAAGTTAGTAATAGCATACCTAAAATAATTCCTTCCAAAAGGAATGCATGGCTAATAGATAATGGCCTCTTGGAGAGTCTTAACAAATATTAGCTTATTAAAGGTTCTGAAAAGTCCTGCATTAAAAAAAAAAATCTTAAGTTGAAGGGGATTAAGAGTATACTTACTGTGATGAACGCTGAGGATTGTATAGAATTATTGAATCATTCTGTTGTACACCTAAAACTAATATAATACTGCATATTAATTATACTGGAATTAAAATAAATAAGTAAAATAGAAAAAAGTATCTTAAATTTTGACCATAAGGCTTAAAAACTGTTAGCTACCTACTAGTTCTTAGTGGAAAACAGCTTTTAAGCACAGCTGACCTAAATACAGTGCAGGACCCATAGTCATGCCAGTTAGAACCTAGAACAAAAGAGAAATAAGAGATTTGAATGGCTGTTCACATAACTTGCTTTATAATGACTTTTTTGGGGGGGGGCAAGGACCATTACTGAGAGTTGCTAATGAAAGTATTATTCAAGGTAAACATATAGTTCAAACCTGTTACCTAGTATTTATTTTGAACAGAACTCCAGGTTGAAATCATTTTCTTTAGAGCTTTTTTTCTTCTTTTTTTGTAAAGTATTTATATGATGTGGAAACTATTTTGTAACACATATGCCTAAGCAGTGAGTCTTTTGTTAGATCCAGTTAGTTTTCTCTTCTGATTCAATGTGAAATTCTGAAATGTTGTTTCACTTGGCTGTAGGCAAACAGATTCACTTGGGACCTCATCTACATCAGCTTTCTTCAGACCAAAAGCATAGTATTAATAATATTTATGTTTACAAAGTTCTGTAACTCATTATAGACAGAAATAGCCAGGATATATAGTGTCTGAAGTAATATACCAACTAATAGTACTTATTTAAGCATTTTCTGTAATCTACAAAATGAAGAATTAAACATGTGCCTGTTAAAGGAATAGGTTGACCTAGAATTCAAGAGGCACAGAATTTTAGAGCTGCAAGAAACTGCCAGTTTCTCTCTGTACTGTGTATCAAGGAAGAGGAACGAGGCTCAGAGAAGTTAAATAACAATTTTAAGATTGCATAGTGAACACTAAAATATATTACCTTTGTTGGTAAACTGAATGATGATTTAACATTTAGGTAACTTTGTTTTCAGATAAAATATTACATATAAACTTACAGAATTGGATTCCTTTTAAGATTTTTATTTAGAGAGAGAGATTGAGAATGAACAAAGGGGAGAGAGAGAAGCAGGCTCCCCACTGAACAGGGATCCTGTTGTGGGACTTGATCCCACACCCTGGGATCATGATGTGAGTTGAAGGCAGAGGCTTAACCCACTGAGCCACCCAGGCATCCAATTGCACATTATGGATGTTAAATCTCCCATTGTCTTTATATATTTTATTTACTGCAAGGGGGTGTCTTTGTAAAATTTTATAAATATGTGAAGAAAGAGCCTTGAATTTAAATTTATTTTGAAAATGAGCCTGTTTTGTTGATGGTAAATGAAAGATGCAACTTTGTCATAGAAGATTTTTGTTCCTCAATTGGAATGGTTTATATTCATGAGCCGCAGAGGAACGATTTTATACTGTAGTTATAAATCAGATTTATGCTGTTGTTCCCAGAAGTTGAAATGGGTTTTAAATAGAAAAGTCACAGACTAATTATATTGTTCTGATGGGGTTAGGAGATTTACTATGGGGAGTAGTGTGAAAAGTGGGAAAGCAGTGAGGAATAGGTGGAGATTCTGGCAAAAGCTAGTTTTTAACCAAAAATGTCCAGGGAATGCATAAATCTGTTATATTTTGTCCTAAACTTTTATTCTTCATTTTGAAATTTCCATATCCTAATGCACAGTAGCAGCTGAAAAGTTGTATATAGAATGAATGAAAAGAAATGGATGCATAAAAATAGAACTAGAAAATTGTAGCCAATAATAGTGTAATAGAAGATTTTCCATATGATTAAGATACTCCATTTCTTACAGTGCATTTGTCTGGTAGTTTCATTGTGCAGATATAGTGACAAACCATATATATTGGAATCCACTGGAACCCAACAGGTATTTGCCCAAGCAATACATTTTTCACTTTTATAACTTTTTTAAATATAAAAAAAAATAGTTTTAGTATCATTAACAGTGTAATATTAGTTTCAAGTGTGCAATATAGTGATTCAGCAATTCTATACATGACTCAGTGTCAATACAACAAATACACTCTTAATCCCTCACTTACTTCCCCTCCAGGAACCATCAGTTTGTTCTTTTTAGTTGAGTCTATTTTTTGGTTTGTCTCTTTTTTCCTTTGTTTGTTTGTTTCTTGAATTCCACATATGAGTGAAATCATATGGTATTTGTCTTTCTCTGACTCAATTATTTCACTTATCATTATAGCCCCTAGATCCAAACACATTATAAATGACAAGATTTCATTCATGTTTTTAATGGCTGAGTAATATTCCATTGAATATGGACGTGTGTGTGTGGTGTATGTGTGCACGTGCACACACACACACACACACTACATCTTTATCCATTCATCTGGGTAAGTGGACACCTGGTTGCTTCCTTAATTTAGCTATTGTAAATAATGGTTCGATAAACATAGAGGTGCATTTTTTTTTGAATTAGTATTTCTACATTCTTTGGGTGGATACCCAATAGTGGAATTATGGATCATCTGGTTGTTCTATTTTTAATTTTTTGAGAAACTTCCCTACTGTTTTTCACAGTGGCTGCACCATTTAACATTCCCACCAACAGTGTGGGAGGGTTCCTCTTTTTTGACATCCTCGCCAACCTCCGTTGTTTCTTGTATTTTTTATTTCAGCCATTCTGATAGGCGTGAAGAGATATCCCTTTGGTTTCGATTTGCATTTCCCAGATGATAAGTGATGTTGAGCACCCTTTCATATGTCTATTGGCCATTTATGTCTTCTTTGGAGAAATGTCTGTTCATGTCTTTTGTCCATTTTTAATTGGATTGTATGGTTTTTTGGTGCTGAGTTGCTTAAGTTCTTTATATATTTTGGATACTAACTACTAACCTTTTATCAAATATGTCATTTGCAAATATTTCCTCCCATTCAGGAGGTTGCCCTTTAGTTTTGTTGATTATTTCCTTTGCTGCGCAGGAACATTATTTTGATGTAGTTCCAGTAGTTTATTTTTGCTTTTCTTTCCCTTGTCTCATGAGACATAAAAATGTTACTACATTTGATGTCAGAAAAATTATTGCCTGTGCCCTTTTCTAGGATTTTTATGGTTTCAGGTATCACATTTAGGTCTTTAATCTATTTTGAATTTATCTTTGTGTATGGTGTAATAAAGTGGTCCAGTTTCATTCTTTTCCACTTAGTTGTCCAATTTTCCTAACATCATTTGTTGAAGAGACTGTCTTTTCCCCATTGCATTTTATTGCCTCCTTTGTCAAAGATTAATTGACCATGTAAGTATGGATTTATATCTGGGCTCTCTGTTCTATTAAGGTGATCTATTTGTCCATTTTTGTGTCAGTACCATACTATTTCGATTACTATAGCTTTATCATATATCTTGGTATCTGGGATTGTGATACCTCCATTTTGATTCTTCCTTTTCAAGATTACTTTGGCTATTCAGGCTTTTGTGCTTTCTTAAAAATTTTATGATTAATTGTTCTGGTTATGTGAAAAATGCTGCTAATATTTTGATAGGGATTGAATTAAATCAGTAGATTGCTTTGGGTAGTGTGGGTGTTTTAGTAATATTTGTTCTTCCAGGCCACAAACATGGAGTATCTATTTTATTTGTTTGTGTCATCTTCAGTTTCTTTCATCAGTGTTTAATAGTTTTCAGAGTACAGGCCTTTCACCATCTTGGTTAAGTTTATTCCTAAGTATTTTATTACTTTGGGTGTAATTGTAAATGAGTTTGTTTTCTTAATTTCTCTTTTTGCTGCTTCATTATTAGTGTGTAGAAATGCAATGGATTTCTTTATATTGATTTTCTATTCTGCAACCTTATTGAATGTGTTTATCAGTTCTAGTAGTTTTTGGATGGAGTCCTTAGGGTTTTCTTTATATAGTATCATGCTATCTGCAAATAGTGAAATTTTAACTTCTTCCTACCAATTTGGATGCCTTTTATTTATTTTTCTTGTCTGAATGCTGTGGCTAGGACTTCTAATACTATGTTGAATAAAAGTGGTGAGAGTGGACATCCTTGTCTTGTTCCTGATTTTAGGAGGAAAGTTCTCAGTTTCACCAATGAGTATGATGTTAGCTCTGGGTTTTTATTTGCGGCCTTTATTATGTAGAGGTATGTTCTCTTTTAACCTACTTTGTTGAGGGTTTTAATCATGAATAGATGTTGTACTTTGTGAAATGCTTTTTCAGTGTCTATTGAAATGATCCTGTGTTTTTTTATCCTTTCTCTTATTGATGTGATGTATCATGTTGATTATTTTGTAAATATTCAACTACCCTTGCATCCAGGAATAAATTCCACTTGATCATAGTAAATGAATTTTTTGAAAGATACTGTTTGGACAGTTTGCTAGTATTTTCTGAGGATTTTTGCTTCTGTGTTCATTAGAAATATTGGCCTGTAGTTCTCTTTTATTGTAGTTTCTTTATTTGGTTTTGGCATTAGGGTAATGCTGGCTTCATACAATGAATTTGTAAGCGTTCCTTCCTTTCCTGTTTTTTCAAGCAATACATTTTTTGAGGTAACTTATAAGTGTAATTCAATTTAGCTTTATTCAAGAAAACCAGTCTCTTGTTATATAAATGAAATATTCTTATTGTGTCAAGTTGTTCTTAGAGAGTATATGTAGGGGCACCTGGGTGGCTCAGTGGGTTAAGCCTCTGCCTTCAGCTCAGGTCATGATCTCCAGGTCCTGGGATTGAGTTCCACATCAGGCTCTCTGCTCAGCCTGGAGTGTGCTTCCCCCCCGACCCCCAACCTCTGCCTGCCTCTCTGCCTACTTATGATCTGTGTCAAATAAACAAATAAATAAATCTTTTAAAAAAAAAAGTACATGTAAAACTTAAACTTAGACGAAGTTATAGCCCTTTTAATAATATTCAGTGAAGTCAGTCAGTGTTGATAGTGTGTACAAGTGACATCCAGAGTAAAGATTCTTCCTCCTCATAACTGGGAGGCTGAACAGAATTAATTACTTGGCTCACTCATTCACTTTGACTCTAGTCTCCTTTGTTTGTAGCAAACTATTATTAGCTACTGGACTTTCAACTAGTTACTTAAGCTCATAGTGATTCTCTTTTTTTAAAAATAGTAATACCTGTCTTAACAGGGTTTTGATGAGGATGAAATGGATCATTTGATATGTTACCTGCCTAACATGGTTCATGAGGAAGTTATTGGTCCAGTAACTAGTAATTTCTTCTTCACTTACCTTCTTTTCTGTTGTAACTAAGTTGTAGGACATAATGTAAATAATTGGGTCAGTTTGCTTCCAGTGCTTTAATATTCCATTCATGACTTCCAGGGCTGCTAGATAAGATAAAGGACAAACAGTTTAACTTAAATCTGTGGTTAAAAAGTGAATAAGTTTTGGGGACGCCTGGGTGGCTCAGTTGGTTGAGCAGCTGCCTTTGGCTCAGGTCATGATCCCAGCGTCCTGGGATCGAGTCCCGCATCGGGCTCCTTGCTCCGCGGGGAGCCTGCCTCTCCCTCTGCCTCTCCCTCTGACTCTGCCTGCCACTCTGCCTGTGCTCGCTCTGTCTCTCTGACAAATAAATAAATAAAATCTTTAAAAAAAAAAAGTGAATAAGTTTTTAGTATAGGCTTATATCAAATATTGCATAGGACACATTTACACTAAAAATTAATTTTATTTACCTGAAATTCAGATTTCTAAAATTTTTAAAAAATATTTTATTTATTGAGAGAGAATGAACATAAGTAGGGGAATGGGTGGAGGGAGGGGGGGAAAGCAAGTTCTCCACTTAGTGGGGAACCCAGTGTGGTGTCATTGCCAGAACCCTGAGATCATGACCTGAGCTGAAGTCAGACACTTAACCAACTGATCCACCCATGTGCCCCCGAAGTTCAGATTTAACTGAGCATTGTGTATTTTTATTTGTTGTATCTGGCAACTTGAATACTATATGTTGAATTTTACATTACTAACAAGTAACAAGTAATGATATTCCTTTTCCTTATTATATTAAAGATGTTACTGTTGATCCAAAGGGGCACCTGTATTCCAGTGTTTATAGCAGCAATGTCCACAATAGCCATACTTTGGAAATTGTCATATAGAATATTACTCAGCCATCAGAAAGAATGAGATCTTGTCATTTATAGCAGCATGGATGTAACTAAGAGGGTATTATGCTAAGCGAAATAAGTCAGTGATAGAAAGACAATTATATGGTCTCACTGATATGTGGAATTTAAGAAACAGAACAGGTCATAGAGGAAGAGAGGAAACAATAAAACAAGATGAAATCACAAGAGACTGTTAATCAAAGGAAACAAACTGAGAGTTGCTGGAGGTGAAGCGGGGTGGAAGGATGGGGTAACTGGGTGATGGACATTAAGGAGGACATGTGATATAATCAGCACTCAGTATTATATAAGACTGATGAATCACAGACCTGTATCTCTGAAACCAATAATACATTATATGTTACTTAAAAAAATATATTACTGTTAAAAAAGTTCATAATAAAATAATATATTTTTGCTAGTTATTTGTGCATTCCAATGTTATAGGTTATGTCATATACATTAAAATAATCAGATTTTATATAAAAATTTAGTATGCATTTTATTATAAATGTCTGTATCTTAATACTTGAATTAAAAAAGCCACTGAGAGAAAAAGATGAGAATCCAACAGAGGGGAAATTGTGAATGTACTTTTAGTCATAAATAAATTAACTAATGAAATAAATCACACTTAGGTAATTAAGAATAATTTAATTTCACTTCGAAGAATGAAATGTGGTAACAGAAAGTCCCTTGAACATGTTAGCCATATTTGGGACATTGTGACTGGAGAGTATAACATATAATGTTTTGTAATCTGTGGAGAACAAAAAGTATATTCACCTATATCTAGCATTGTGTTTAATGGAACTTCTTTTATATTACTTCAGCATTTAAATAGTTAATAATAAGAAAAGTTTAAATTTTTTCATTGCAATATTATAGTTACAACATTTGTGATTTTCCATTTCCTGGTTATTTGTAAATTTTGCCTTATAGCATTTCAAAACGGGTGAACAACAAATTCTTTCCTAATGTTATTTTAAAGTTTTTTGCATTTTCTTTTCTTGGGTATAAGCATTATATACCCAATATAAAAAATTTGGAATTCACAGAAAACTAGACAAAAAAGTTACTTATAGCCCCATTACCCAAAAAAAGTATTGGTATACTTCTGGTATTTTAGTCTTCACATTTTTCTCTATACATATTTTAGATGGGTTATGATTATTATATTATTTTATAATATGGCAACATAACATAATTATAATTTTAATGGAGACTTAATGTTATAGCCTGCTAGCGTACAATAATTTACCCAGTCAGTCCAATATTGTTAGACATTTACTTTAGTTGCAATTTTTTCTTTGAAGTAATCTTGAGATGAGCAGTTTTGGCATATGGCTTTTTATATGGTCATGATTTCACTTTAGCCTAGTTACCAAAGGTAGAATTTTAATAATCCAAAGAAATATATACACTACAAGGTTCTAGAGACATATTTCCAAAATTACTCTGAAAGGGTTATGCTTATTTTTTTGGCACTAGCACTGTGTGGGAGTTCTGTTTTATTCCACCATTTAAGACTGACATTATATTTTCAGAAGTTTTTGCTAATTGGATAATTTTAAAAACCTAAAATGTTTACATTTCTTTGATTACTGCTATGGTTGAAACTTTGTAAAATGCATTTGACCACTGACTTGTTTTGATCAATTACTTTTTATAACATTTAAAAAAAAGATTTTATTTATTTGTTTGACAGATCACAAGGAGGCACAGTGGCAGGCAGAGAGAGAGGGGAAGCAGGCTCCTCACTGAGCAGAGAGCCTGATGCAGGGCTCGACCCTGAGATCATGACCTGAGCTGAAGGAGACACTTAATCTACTGAGCCACCCAGATGCCCCTTTTTCTTTTTCTTTCTTTATTATTTATTTATTTTTATTTTTATTTTACATTTTATAGTAGCACTAGGCTATAGGCTCATGAGAAGAGTTTAATAAATGCTTGTTGCTTAAGTGTTGTGTGCAGGTAGAACATTATATAAAACTGTCTTTGCAGAACACTTTCTGGTTTCCCCTTCAAAGCATTATAATTAAAAAACCCCACAAGTTTGGGTGTAATGAGGTTACTATCACTCCGTGAAATGTACAGCCCATCAGTTCTTCCATAATGTATAAGTTTCAGATGGTATCACTTTCAAGTCTCCAACTATTGTGCTAACTGTAAGAGTACAGACAACCAGTACCCAGGACAGCTGTTTTCATGTCTAGTACTGAATATTCTTGAGTACTTTCTTCCATTCATCTATTTCCCCTCCTTTTTGTGTACATAGTGTACAGTTCCTCCCCCCACAACTTGTAGAAAAGGGAAACAGTATTTTGCATGATAATTTTATCCTTCTCTTTCTAAAACAAATTTGTTTTATTCTTCAGAAACCTGGCCACAAATCTGAAGGACTCAAGAATACCAGTGGAAATGAACTTTTGCACAAGTTAAATATCCATCTGGTTTTTGCCAATCTCCAAGATTTGAGGCGAAAGTATGGCTGAATATTGACCCATAAAAACAGGGAGACACTCGGGCAGTAGTTATTATTTTACTCCACAGTGTGAATTCTTGAAGTATGTTGTGTCAGTGCCACCTCTCAGTTATTTTGTAATGGTCTAAAACCACAGAGGAGCAGGCGAATTTATAGCTTTTTTGACCCCAAAACAGGTTGGCAATGGACTAAGGTCCAAAGGGCACAGTCTTTTCTGTTTTCTATTCTTTAAAATAAAACTTTCAAGGAATAAGGAGAGAGAATTAGGTAGGCGATTGTTATATATCTGCTCCCAAGAGATATCGCTTTTTGAGCTACGTTCCCTTGTTATTGTGCAGGTAAACACTGATTTGCTTCAAAGCCAATCAAAGTATTTTTCTCTTTTGTGTTAAAGAATTGCCACAATTTGTCAACTGTTGTTGAGCACATACTGTCTTTAAGGAGTACTGTATTAACTTGATTATACTCAGATTGCTAAGCAATACATGGAAATTTGAACTAGAGCGTATCATGCTTAGTAAAAAAACATGTTAACTTACAATGATATATATATATATATAATATATATATATATATAATATATATATATGTATATAACCAATTACTGCCAATAGTTGAATAAGACATTTTGTTCCCCTCTTTTAGAGTAGCATCTAGTTCCAGGATTAGAAAATCAGCACAAGGGTATAAATCAGCACAAGAAGGTGTAAATTTGGTGTGTGAATGGGAACTGGCAGTAAATTATGTTGTTTTTTGTCCCAAGGTCAGGAATACAGCAAGACTGGGATGTAAACCTACGTTAAACACTTCATCACGGAGAAAAATACAGTTTGATTTGTATTTTATATGTGATGTACAGCCAAATTAAAAAGCCTGTTTTCTCAAAATATATATAATACACTTTATACCTAAATCTCTTCTATAAAGATAAACTATGTTTCTTGAAGCTGTTGATTACAAGTAAAGCAGGGATCAAATATCTCATGTATAATATGTAATTTATATATGTGAAATCCTTTTAGAGTGCATAACATAGTGTTAGGAAGGAAGATTGGGTAGATTATGGTACAAAGAAAAATCAGATGTTTATATGATTTTCTATGAAATGTTAAAAAAGGTAGCATAATAAAGATGAATGAATACTTACTAAAGTTCAAAAATTGTTAATCTTCAGGCTCAATGAGTGTATTTAGATATGATAATGCTAACTTTTGCATAACAAGGATATCTCAGAATGTGTAGTACTTAACGTTTAGAAGGGATGTAAGTTTTTCTTACTCACATAAAGTCCAAAAGAGGTTTTTTGACCAGTGGCTACCTCTTTGACTAATGTTTCAAGGACCCATGCTAATCTTGTTTTATGACTCCATCATTTCCCATGTATGGCTTCCATGGTGCATCCATGCACTAAACCAAGGAAGGGAAATAACAGGGAAATTATTGCACATTGGAGGATCTCATGGTCAGGCCCAGAGGTGCTGTACATATGTTTGTTCACGTCCCATTGGTTAGAACTCATGGATAGGTCTTCACCTAGAAGAAGAATACTCTAGCTAGATTGTGCTAGACTATATAGGTAATTACCTGTAACTCTGTGTTCTTAAATCAGTTTCTTTTCATTTGTGAATAAAATGACTCCAATATGATTATTGTACTCCATTCCAGGCTGATTATTAAGAGAATTGATGGCTTTTTAAAAAATCGAACTTTTACTAAATGTTCCAAGTACAAAATTCCTAAATTCAGGAACTGCTAAGCTTCAATACCTTGGTCATGACAACTTTCTCCAGTGCCAAGGAGGGAACCTTTGAATCCAAATATTTTTTCTGTGTAAAAGGCCCACCCACAATAACATTCATTTGCAGAAGGAAATGATTTATTGCTCCCTGTGAATGAGTGCCAAAAAAAGTTTTCAACTGAAACATGGTGCCAGTGTTTCCATATAAACACAATTTTACCATATTCAGAGATGTGGAAATTTATTTTTTTCATCAAATTTTATAGGTTTTGAGATGTAAAGGGTCCTCATAAAATGCTTGCACAGTTTGAAATCTTGAAATATTTAATTTTTATAGTCCAAAAATTTATGTTTTAGAAATGATAGAAACACTAGAGGACATTTAAAGCTTTTTTCTTCTAGTTTACATGTTCATAACCATAACATTCACTTGTTGGAGGTTATTGTATTATATTCTCATTTACTAACATTTATTGGGCACCAACAGTGTGCTGTGTGAAGTATACACACTTAGTCCCTAGTCCTTGAGAATTTGAAGTCAGTTAGGGTAGACTGTTTCCTTTGATGTGCAGAAGGTTTTTATCTTGATGAAGTCCCAAAAGTTCATTTTCACTTTTCCTTCATTTGCCTTTGGAGACATATCTTGAAAGAAGTTGCTGTGGCCAATGTCAAAGAGGTTACCGCCTATGTTCTCCTCTAGGATTTTGCTAGATTCCTACCTCACTGAGGTCTTTTATCCATTTTGAGTTTATCTTTGTGTATGGTGTAAGAGAATGGTCAAGTTTCATTCTTATACACGTAGCTGTCCAATTTTCCCAGCACCATTTATTGAAGAGACTGTCTTTTTTCCACTGGATATTTTTTCCTGCTTTGCTGAAGATTATTTGACCATAGAATTGAGGGACCATATCTGGGGTCTGCACTCTGTTCCACTGGTCTATGTGTCTGTTTTTGTGCCAGTACTATGCTGTCTTGGTGATCCCAGCTTTATAGTAAAGCTTGACATCAGGCAACGTGATGCCCCCAGTTTTGTTTTTCTTTTTCAACAACAACAACAACAACAACAACAACAACAATAACAACAAAACAAAGTTACTTAGGGTAGAAAAGCACTTAATCTATGAACTCTAAAAGATAATCCAGTCTATTATAGAGGAAATGGTGAAGGAGGATGAGACTAACGTTTTTGAAGAGAGTTTGTAGAGTTTTCATAGAGAAGGTTTCATCTTGGCTTTGGGTAATTTTAGTATTGGTATTGGTAACTTTGGAATTGGTATTTGCTTGGAATAGAAAGGAGTTGGGGTATTCAAAGCAAAGAACAGCATGGGAAAAATGATGGAAGTTTTGAAAGTTCTTGACATGATTAGGACCCTAGAATTAGTTCTGAAGTGTTAGAAATGGGGCAGTCTGGGGAGGGATTCTGGGGTGTATGACCTTCCCAGTAGGTTGGACTGGTATTGCAGATCATACCGAGGCTTTTGCTTTTTTCCTGTGACATTGGGTCGGTATTTTAATTTGAGCAATAATATAATCAGGTCTCTATTTTAGAAAGATAATATAAGCAGATCTCTATTATTTTGGATAGTGATATCATCAGATCCCTGTTAGCTCTGCAAATGATGTGTTAACATTAAAAAGACCAGAGGCAGTAGAGAGAGGATGAAGGCAGTCACTGGGAGTGGAGAGCTCAGTGTGGTCAGGTAGAATTGCCAAAAGCTTGTCAACAGTTAGTTTCTGAAAGTGGTCTTTTGGTTGGTCATGAGAAATTGATCTTTTAGTTGGTCATGAGAAATTGAAAAGGTAATGGTAACTAAAATTGGGTCACATAATTAACCCAGACTTTAATAAACTTATTTTAAATGTAATTTATAGACTTTGCATCATATATCACATCCCGGGAAACAAAAGTATACAAGAAGTTGAAGATGACATTTATTGCTACTTATCAGGACAATTTATGATAATTTACTCCAAGGCTTCCTCCCTTACTTCATCTCACATGAGGATTTTAACCATTTTTCTAATTTTAGTAACCAGTCCTCCCTTGCTTCATCTCAAAACAACCATTTTTCTAATTTTAGTTACCAATTTGTTAATTACATAAATATTTAAGGAGCACCTCCTTATGCTCAGAGATGATCTAGGTTATAAAGATAAATTATAAAACTCCTGCCTGCATGGGGTTTAACATTTTCTTAAGGGAGACAGAAAATATATCAAATAAACAGGAAAATCTGTATGATGGCGTGTGATCATAAGAGCCATCGAGAAAAATGAAGTAGGGGAAGAGACACGGTAGCAGTTGAAGGGTCTCTTATTTACCCAGAGCGGTCAAGGAGGGCCACTCAGAGAAGGTAATGTGAGGAAACAAGCTATCTGAATTCCTAGGGGAAGGATTTCCAAGTATAGGGAGCAGCTGGTACCAAGACTGAGTTAACACCCACCCGGCTTACATGTGAGAAACACTGGGCATGGCAGTGTGGCTTCAGGAGTCTGACAGGGGGAAGGTGATGAGGTCTGAGATGGAGGTGGAGGCCAGATCTCTAGAAACTTATAGGCTTTGGGGGGGGGTTGGCATTTTCTCAGAATTAAACGCAATGGAGACTTTCGAGTAGGGATGTGACATCATCTACCTCAAGTTTTAAAAACACAGTGCATTAGCGGTTGTGTTGACAGTAGAGTGTAGGGAGCAAGTGGGAGGCAGCAAGGAGCTCTCTCGACTGTACGGTGAAGAGAGAAGGCAGTGGCTTAGACTACGAGTGCTGGAGGAGGAGGTGAGGAGTCACATTCAGAGCATGAGTGCTGACAGGTTGCATATGTGGGATGAGAGGAAGGAGCAAGAGGGATACCAGGGGTTTTGGCCTTTACAACTGGAAGAATGGAGTTTGCAATGTCAAGATGAGGAAAGCAGAAATGTGGGGTGGAAACATCAGGAGTTCTGTTTTGGAGATCTTTAAGTTGCTGTGTCCATATGTAATACATGCTGGTGGAAATGCCAAGAAGGGACAGTTGCCAAGCATAGACTACCCTGGAAGTCTGGAGGTCAGGGTAGAAGTATGGGTAGAATCTGTTGTGATTATGTTTGGAGAAAAAAAGAGAGTGAATTTAAAAGTGTTGCAAATAACTCAAATATCATCTGCTCATAAATACTTTAAAAGATTATAGCATTCAAAAATGAATGCATTATGACATGGAAACTAGATTTTTTTAATAAAAATGTGTTTCTCAATAATAATAATAAAAAAATAAAAAAAATGTGTTTCTCAGTGACCTTTTTCTATTGTATTCATATTATCCTAAAATTATTTTTTAACATATTTTCACTTTTATAAATCCAGAATTTGGTAAAGAAGAACTAAAAAGATGGTTTTTATTTAATTAGGGTTTAGAAGTAAGTTTTGCGAAATCCACAGCATGTTACTGCCATACGTAAACATTATGCTTACTAATTGTTTACCTATGTCCTTATTCTTTCCAGTAATAAGAGGTTTTGACAGGGTCACATAGTGAGTGCCAAAAAGCAGAATTGCTTAGTTGTTAAGAGTTTGGAATCTGGAACACATTTTGGCTCTACAGTTTATTAGTTGGCTGAACTTAGGCAAATTACTTACTATCCCTCTGCCTTGTTTTCCTTATTGGTAAACTAGAGAGAATATAAGTAAAGGATTATTGTGAGGATTAAAGATGTGAATACATATAAAGTCCTAAGTATGGGGTATGTAGTAAGTGCGTTAATGTTAGCTGTAATTATCTGCTATTAATGAAATGACTACTATCAGTCAAAATTTATACTGGGAATTTTCCTTATATTGTATTGCATAATTTTAAACTTTATTTTATGCACAGAGTATATTTACTGAACAAAATAACAGCATTAATGGGAAACTAAATTTTGAAAAATTCATGTGAACTCTACCATCTCTGATTAATGGGGTGTCCTCATTTCCATTTTACTTCCTTTCCGATCTGTCACCTTGCATACTTATCATATTCTTCTGTCAGTTTTCCGTGTTATAATATATAGTCATAATGATACATTTCAACAGAACAAAATTACTTGGTTATACTTGTACTGATGGATAAATACTGCTATTAGATAATTTGAATTTTGTGTATTTTCTAGCAAAAAATTCTCCTTTATTTGACTTATTTCACTTACTTTTATGTATTTCCTGAAGTTATATCTCTAAAAATGGAATTATTAAGAAAAGGAATATATGCCTTCTTGCCCTAGAAACATGTTGCTAAATTTCTTTCAAAACTGTGCAGCATATCCTATTAATGATGCCTAATCAATTTTGCTAATGTTTTTATTTTGTTAATTGATGGTTATTGGTAATAATGACAAAGTGTCTTTGGCAATATTATTTTTCATTTTGCTAATTTGAGGGGGCATTGTGATAAAGAACCTGGGTGCTGCAGTTGGGCCATCTAGGTTCAAATGCCAGAATCACACCTGACAAGATGTGTGAACTTGGGGAAGTTAATTATCTATTCTAAATGTTGATTAATTGGTCTGTAAAGTGTGAGTATTGCCCGCTTAATTGTAAATTGTAAATTGTGCTTGTTGTAAAGACTAAGTTAGATGATATGTATAAAAAGCATATTTTACAATGTTATTAATATTAATATTTTAATATTTTTCTTTCAGTACTTTTGGCTACTGGCATGGTCAGTTTGCTTGTTTATATGTGTGTGTGTGTGTGTGTGTGTGTGTGTGTGTGTGCAATGTCTTTTTGGAGGCTGTGGCCTGTTTTATCCTAAAGCATTAGTATGCTTTTCATAGACTATAGTATATATGTTGACATTTTGTCTGTTCTTTTGGCATTGTATCGTTTCTTTGGGGTATTGGTTTTCTTTTCTTTTACTTATATTTTATTTAAAGAGTAAATGTGCCTTCTCAACTCCTTCTCATATATCTGATAAATAGTTCTAGTTGATGATAGTATTTGTATAATTTGAACTGTTGAATATGACTCCTGCTTCTGTTAGGAATTTGGTATAAAATATGAAATATGGATCTAAATTAATGGTCCTAAATTTTTGATCATTATTCTTTGCATTGCCATTCTTTTTCATTAGCTGAAGCTATTTTCTATGGCAATAAGAAAAGATGATATGAAATGTCTCAACAAAAATCTTGCTCTTGGTTTGCAATACAGTCTATGTTCTAAAAAGCGAATTTTGTGGAAGGTACAGTCACGTAATTTAGAAGACCCTGTTACTAAGGAAAACAAAGTGGTTCAGGCTTCCTCCATTCTTAAAGTCTTTATCTGGAAAAGGACAGTGCAAGTAATGTTCTTTCTCTGTGTGTGTGTCTGTGTAAAGATAGCCATTTCACACTCATAAAGCCTTTTGCGAATTCCTGACTGATATGAAAGACAACAGTGAATTCTGAGAAGAATGTCACACAAAATCCCTAGAAAATGTGTTTTCAGGTACTGAACTTTTCAAATATCTGTCAAGTACTTTTAAAAAATGTGTCACTTTTCTTTCTGTTTCAGAAATTTCCTCCTTTCCTTCTTTGATTAGTTGAGATTCTGGTTCCACCACTTTTTCAGTTTGTGACCTTTGAGATACGAACTTCAAGTCCTCGGTTTCTGTTCCTGCTCTGCGAAATGGGAATACCAATGTTTCCCGTGTAGGCAGGACTGATAGTTGGCCATAAACTCTTGTTGCATTCAGCAGGTGTTCATTCTGACTGATCAGTGCCTAACTGGTTGCTATGTGAAAAGTTTCACTGCTTTCTTGGGTTACTTTGAGGATGAGAGATTGTGTCTGCCCTATGCTCCAGGTTCAGGCGGATGGTGATAGGAGATAGATGGCTCTCAAGAGAGGCTCTCAGAATCCTATAGAAACACTTCGCTGATGGAGACACCCTTTTCCAGCCCCTTCCATGGGAGCATCTCATAGTGATGGAATGTGTTATATGCCCCAGATGCATGGAGTTGGACAAGACAAGAAACTATAATTCTAGGTGGGTGGTTTTTAACTTTTCTCAGGATCACCTGAGAAACTTTAAAAATTAAGTCAGAAACTGAAGTGAATCCCTGGCATTAGCTTTTTCAAAAGCACTGCTAATGATTCTATTGTTAACCTGAGTTTAGGAAATAAATCCTTCAGATTATTTTTCTCTAATAAAAGCAGTACTGTTCTTTGTATTCTCTTTCCCTTTATTAGGACTTTTGTATGTGTATCCCTAGGGCCAATTCATTATAGTACCTTTGTCTTGTGTTTTTATTTATAGTCTTAATATTTTATGTTAGCCTTCCAGGTCTTTTCATTTATTCAGCAAACAATAATATGTAGTATTTACATACCGCTAACCTGTGCCAGGCACTACTATAAGTACTTTATATATTTAACTCATTTGTTTCCCATGACAGCTACATAGGACAGGTACTGTATTCACCCTCATTTTATACATGAGGATCTGGAGGCACAAGGATGCTGAATATTTTTCCCAGCTAGTTAGGAGGAGAGCTGGATTTCACTAATCAAGTCTAAACTTTGAGCTTTAGGGCTATACTGTCTCTATAGTTGAGTACTATGTACCAGAGACATTCTATGTTCTAGGTGCTGAGATTAAAGCAGTAAACAGAACAGATGGAAATCCTGTTCTTGGTGGAACATACAGTCTAATGGGAATTTATATGTGTGTCACTGATTTTAGTCAAGATCTTGTTTTAGCAAATTCTTTACCATTAAGCTGTTTCCCTCATCTTATGTAATTACTGATAGCTGTATAGTTGTTGAAATAATTAAAATACATAGTTGGAATACATAGCATAGTTAAAAATACATAATATCCTTACTTCAAGAAATGTTTTGTTAATTTTGACTGATTCTTTTGTAGGGGGCGGGGAGATGAATGAGTGGACATTTATTTTAAAAAAATCCCACACCCATTCTCTAGACTTTAAGTCTATTTAATTTTTTCTAGTTTTCTCTTATAGAGTTAGTCTTGGGCTAGAGGATAAAATTTTATACTTTTGAACTTGCTGAGTTCTCTTAGAGTAGACGGCCTTCGTGTATTTTTGCCTCTTTTTCCCTTACTAGAAAATGTCAAGAATCCAGACCTTTATCAATGCTCATTCACCTTTACAGCTTCATATTGTGGCATCTCATTCTCTCCAAGCCCTGTGAAATGATCCAAGGGGCTGAAGAATGAAGCTTAAGTTGAGCTAAAATATTATTGACTGGTAATCACTTCAGGAGTTATCGATTATGATACCAACTGCATTTTAGCAAGAGTTTCCATGTGAGCTGCACAGATGGAACCATGTGGGAATCGCTGGCACTGTGGCACAGCCCCTGGAAGTATTTTTAGCCCAGGGGCCCTTTCATCACCCCCTCCAGTCACGCCACTTAAACAGCTGCTTACTCTGTGTGTGTGTAAACAAGTTCTTCTCCCTCCTCCCCAAGGACCTGGACTTGAGACCCTTATTCGGTCCTTCACAAATATAGCACGAGTTGTGACCTTTTACTCTAATCTGGATGCTCTTGAGATTTTCAAGTACATGCTGACAGAGATTTTATGGAAATGTGTAAGTATCTGCAAGAAAAAAACCTTTTAACAAGGAGCTCACCCAGTACTGTTCCTTTGGACACAGTTGGTAGTACCTTAATGGTAGAACAGAATTCAGCTAATGGAATTGTGTCTTTTGAAAGGTTGTCTTAAAAATATTTTATTCAGATGTAGTTAGAAGAGTGCTTTTCTGCCAAAAGGAACAATTCCTGAAACAGTCTGTCATTCTGAGCTTTTTTTTCTCTCCAACTCATCCTTCTTAACCCTGTCTAGTTTGCCTCGTAACTAGTGGGTAGCTAAACATGTCAGAATTGCCTGCATTTATTATCAGTCTTTACTACAAAACTGTAAGATTCTTGAAGCCAGGAAAGACATCCTGTTCAGTGTATTTTCACAGTACTTCCCACAGTGTGGTCCATAAAGGTCCATGTATGGTCCATGAGGTCCATAAAGAACCTCATTATATACTTGTGGAAGGGTAAGGGAAGCAGAAAGGGATTTTCCTAGGGTGTCTGACCTTGACTGTGGGGAAGAGGAGTTTTTAACCCAGGTGGCCCAATTCCAAAGTTTATAGTTCAACTTTACAAAAACGTCAAATGTTTTATAATAATTCGGTAATTCTGTACATAAGTCAGTGCTCATCATGGTAAGTGTACTGTTAATTCCCTTCACCTGTTTCACCCATCCCCTCTATCTACCCCACAACCCGCCGTGGTAAATGAGTTGTTTTCTTTTCTTTCTTTCTTTCTTTTTTTTTAAAGATTTATTTATTTATTTGACAGACAGAGATGACAAGTAGGCAGAGAGGCAGGCAGAGAGAGAGGGGGAAGCAGATTCCCTGCTGAGCAGAGAGCCCGACACGGGGCTTGATCCCAGGACTCTGGGATCATGACCTGAGCCAAAAGGCAGAGGCTTTAACCCACTGAGCCATCCAGGTGCCCCAGTGAGTTGTTTTCTATAGTTAAGAGTCTATTTTTTGGTTTCTCTTCTTTTTTTTTCCTTTGTTCATTTGTTTTTTAAATTCCACATAGGAATGATATCATGTAGTATTTGTTTTTCTTTGACTTATTTCATTTAGCATTATACCTTCTAGATCAATCCATGTTGTTGCAAATAGCAAGATTTCATTCTTTCCTATGGCTGAATAATATTCCATTGTGTGCATGTATATAGACATATACATTTCATCTCCCAAAAAATCGATTATATTTTTTATTAACATATAATGTATTATTAGCCCCAGGAGTACAGGTCTGTGAATCACCAGGTTGACACACTTCACAGCACTCACCATAGCACATACCCTCCCCAATGTCCATAACCCCACCACCCTCTTCCTCCCCACCGCCCCCCGCGGCAACCCTCAGTTTGTTTTGTGAGATTAAGAGTCTCTTGTGGTTTGTCTCTCTCCCGATCCCATCTTGTTTCATTTATTCTTTTCCTACCCCCCAAACCCCGCACGTTGCATCTCCACTTCCTTATATCAGGGAGATCATATGATAGTTGTCTTTCTCTGATTGACTTATTTCGCTAAGCATAATACCCTCTAGTTCCAACCATGTCATTGCAAATGGCAAGATTTCATTTCTTTTGATGGCTGCATAGTATTCCATTGTGTGTGTGTGTGTGTGTGTGTGTGTGTGTGTGTGTGTACCACACATCTTCTTTATCCATTCATCTGTTGATGGCCATCTAGGTTCTTTCCATAGTTTGGCTATTGTGGACATTATATAAACATTATAAACATTGGGGTACACGTGCCCCTTCAGATCACTACATTTGTATCTTTAGGGTAAATACCCAGTAGTGCAATTGCTGGGTCATAGGGTAGCTCTATTTTCCACTTTTTGAGGAACCTCCATGCTGTTTTCCAGAGTGGTTGCACCAGCTTCCATTCCCACTACCAGTGTAGGAGGGTTCCCCTTTCTCCGCATCCTCGCCAGCATCTGTCATTTCCTGACTTGTTGATTTTAGCCATTCTGACTGGTGTGAGGTGGTATCTCATTGTGGTTTTGATTTGTATTTCCCCGATGCTGAGTGATGTGGAGCACTTTTTCATGTGTTGTTGGGCATCTGAATGTCTTCTTTGCAGAAATGTCTGTTCATGTCCTCTGCCCATTTCTTGATTGGATTATTTGTTCTTTGGGTGTTGAGTTTGATAAGTTCTTTATGGATTTTGGATACTAGCCCTTTATCTGATATGTTGTTTGCAAATATCTTCTCCCATTCTGTCAGTTGTCTTTTGGTTTTGTTAACTGTTTCCTTTGATGTGCAAAAGCTTTTGATTTTGATGAAGTCCCAATAGTTCATTTTTGCCCTTGCTTCCCTTGCCTTTGGTGATGTTTCTAGGAAGAAGTTGCTGCAGCTGAGGTCAAAGAGGTTGCTTCTTGTGTTCTCCTCAAGGATTTTGATGGATTCCTTTCTCACATTGAGGTCCTTCATCCATTTTGAGTCTATTTTCGTGTGTGATGTAAGGAAATGGTCCAGTTTTATTCTTCTGCATGCGGCTGTCCAATTTTCCCAACACCATTTATTGAAGAGACTGTCTTTATTCCATTGGACATTCTTTCCTGCTTTGTCGAAGATTAGTTGACCATAGAGTTGAGGGTCTGTTTCTGGGATCTCTATTCTGTTGCATTGATCTATGTGTCTGTTTTTGTGCCAGTACCATACTGTCTTGATGATGACAGCTTTGTAGTAGAGCTTGAAGTCTGGAATTGTGATGCCACCAACTTCGACTTTCTTTTTCAACATTCCTCTGGCTATTCAAGGTCTTTTCTGGTTCCATATAAATTTTAGGATTATTTGTTCCATTTCTTTGAAAAAAATGAATGGGATTTTGATAGGGATTGCATTAAATGTGTAGATTGCTTTAGGTAGCATAGACATTTTCACAATATTTGTTCTTCCAATCCAGGAGTATGGAACATTTTTCCATTTCTTTGTGTCTTCCTCAGTTTCTTTCATGAGTACATTATAGTTTTCTGAGTATTGATTCTTAGCCTCTTTGGTTAGGTTTATTCCTAGATATCTTATGGTTTTGGGTGCAATTGTAAATGGGATTGACTCCTTAATTTCTCTTTCTTCTATCTTGTGGTTGATGTAAAGAAATGCAACTGACTTCTGTGCATTGATTTTATATCTTGACCCTTTACTGAATTCCTGTACAAGTTCTAGCAGATTTGGAGTGGAGTCTTTTGGGTTTTCCACATATAGTATCATCTCACTGCAAAGAGTGATAGTTTGACTTCTTCTTTGCCGATTTGGATGCCTTTAATTTTTTTTGTTGTTGTTGTCTGATTACTGAGGCTAGGACTTCTAGTACTATGTTGTATAGCAGTGGTGACAATGGACATCCCTGCCATGTTCCTGACCTTAGCGGAAAAGCTCTCAGTTTTTCTCCATTGAGAATGATATTTGCGGTGGGTTTTTCATAGATGGCTTTGATGATATTGAGGTATGTACCCTCTATCCCTACACTGTGCAGAGTTTTGATCAGGAAAGGATGCTGTACTTTGTCAAATGCTTTTTCAGCATTTATTGAGAGTACCATATGGTTCTTGTTCTTTATTTTATTAATGTATTGTATCACATTGATTGATTTGTGGATGTTGAACCAACCTTGCAGCCCTGGAATAAATTCCACTTGGTTGTGGTGAATAATCCTTTTAATGTACTGTCTGATCCTATTGGCTAGTATCAAAAAATCAATTATTAAATGAATTAACAGTCACTGGGATATATACCACCCACAAAAACCCTTTGTTTTTTTTTGGGGAGCATTACAGAGCTCATGACCTATGAACAATTTACCTGTTGATATAACCTGATTGTTTTCTTTCCAGTGGGTCTATAAGCACTTCAGGGACAGGGAAAAAATCTTTGTTATTCATTCTCAGGACTATGGAGAGTACTCCCTGAACAAATGTTTTACATTAATTAATGCCTTACGACCAAAACATTTTTCTTATAAAGATACAGTAATGATTTTCATCCACAACAGAAGCCTTTTCTCACTGTACTTGAAATGAGGTCTAAACCTTAGGGAAGAATACTAACTCATTCTTACAGAAGAGTGGTACATAGGATTCTTAACTGAGGTTATAAAATAATAAGAGAGTCACACATCTAGTAGATGTATTTTCACTTCTTATAGGTATTGACAAAAATCACAGATATCCCTAACCGAAGTTATACTGAGAAACTTTATGATTTAAAAGAGCTACATTTGAACAGATTGGAAAAAGGAACCTGATTAATTCACTTTTAGCACTAACTTCAACCAAATAACATATGCTGCTAAAATTGGAGTTTTTAAAAAATGTGGTATTCACAATAATTAGAATAATGGATTCTAAGAGAGATCATTAGAGCTCACAATGTGCTTTAACTCTTACCAGCTGTGACAGGGCAAGCCGTTGCTATTCCTCAGATTTTGCCTAGAAGCTTTAAAAGAATCTGTTTATAAACTGGAACCAATACTTAAGTGTTACTGGATTAACACTTCAGAATTTCATGTTTACACATATATTTCACAACTCTCTTTAATATGCTTTAAAGCTGTCTGAGACTTATTTATGTGTTACAGAGCTATAGTGGGTTCCATAATCTATAGCTACTTTCTTTTGAAATTAAATTTATTGCCACAGAAAATTGTGGCGAAAATAAAGCCAAAAGGTGTTGCAACCTACTAATTGAAAACATGTATTCTGTAACTAGTAAGCATTAGTAAGCACTTAAGAGGTAAGTCTTATTTAGCTTTTTTGAAGTTTAATACAAAAAAGATTAATAGAAGTTTTCTCAGAACAATTTTAGCTAGAATATATACATATATATGACAGAATTTTTTGACTTAAACAACTCTCAGCTCTAATCCCAAACAGAATTCATGCAAAATAGTTAAAATTTGGCTGAAGATAATGTGGGAAGGGGTTCCTCCCTATAAAGATCTTAAAACAATCAAAATTAATAAGAATTCAGTAAAATAGCAGTATATATAAGCTGTTGAAGTCAATTATATAAAACATTTGAGTACTTACTATTTGCTAGGCATTGTGCTAGAGTAGGCATTATGAATATAGGAATGAACAAGATATATGTGCTAAATTGTGTGGATTTAATTAGAAGTGTAATGAGGAGAAGGCTTATAAATATTTTCTTCTTATGGTCTGGGAGGAGCGGTGTATCAGCAGCTAGTTAAAACAAAACAAAACAAAACAACCAGCTACAACTGGGTTGTTTTGGATAGATTCATGTCACATACATCTGTTCAGGTGGAAGGTAAGTGAACATTCAACCCCCTGCCTCCCTCTCTCCAGCTGATGAAATATTTCTTTCTGCATCCTGGTACAAAGCTCTGTGGTAGCACCCATTTTATTGTGTGGTGATTGCTTGTCTATCTGAATTTTTACTGGACTATGAGCTCCTGGAAAGCAGAGACCACTTTTATGTTTCCAGTCTATAGCCTCCAAGCCCAGTGGGCATATTAAACTGTGGTTGAATACGTGGATAAATTAATAAGTTGGAAGGAAAGGGAGAAATGGGAGAGAGGGAAGAATAAGGAGGAAAATGGACAGGGTAGAAGAGAATGAGAAGAGGAAATATAGGAGAGAATAGGAGATGGCTGGCCACCTTTCTCCCCTGTCCTCTTTAGATGAGACTAGTGTGATTTTCTGTCCCTGGGGCGGAGGAGGCTGGCGTGATGGTAGTGGCATTAGAGCTTGGTTTGGGCTGAGGTGAGTCTCTGAGACTTACAGAAGCATCCCTTACTGTAGGTTTGTATCTAGAAGACTAGTTTGGAGTGCATCTCAGGGATGCACTCCAAGCTAGGCACTTGGGGGACCTGTTTGCCCTTACGTTTCATCTCCTGAACAGCAGCATTACCTCATCAGCTGCTGAGCCAGTGTGAAGTATACCACGGCTTTTTTAGTGTAAATCTCTTCAGACCCGTGTCCTCCCCACAATGCTCTGACCACTTCCCTATCAGCTGAGCTTTGAATGATGATTGCGTTTGAATGGGAAATGATATTCCTAAAATGTGTGCTTTAGATAAAAAATTATATTTTTGCCTCCTAGTTAAAAAGCACTTGTGTTAAGAAAGAAGTGTTTTCAAGTTGATGTTTGGTTTCAGCATTTGGCAAACATTTCCATGGGCAGCCACTGTTTATGCCATACCACAGGCTTTCCTGTTAACCAGGTACTGTTTGAAATGCCGAGATCAAATATTTTGAAGTTATTTGTATTTGAGGTTGTGGTGCCCTTACTCACTCAGCTCACATCCTAGATTCACCTGACGGAAGAACAATATAATGTCTTAAAGAATTCTGAAACAAAGCTGTTTTTCAAAATTTGGTTAGAACTAGAGTGGAGTGGGCAAAAAGAAGGGTCTATTGCTGCTGAGGGGTTAGTGGGAGAACTGACATAATGGAAAAAATCCGCTTTGGTTCCCCTCACGTCCGAGCTTCTCTCCTGATGGGCTGTTAAGTTCTGGGGTAGATGTGTGTAAGTTATAGGGAAAATCTGGGAGCAGAGCTATTTTTAGATCTGTGCTTTGGGGAGCCAGTGGCTGGAAGGAGCCAGTGGCTGCTTCTTAGAGGCAAGTAGTAGAGGAGAAAGAAGCAGTGGTCACAGATTATGAAGAAAAATAAAAAGACCCGAGTTCACATGCTGAGAGCCCTTTACTGCACACACAGCCTCACCTCTCTTCATGGCAAAGTCCCGGCCCTGCAGTTTATTTCCCGCGGCTGGCTTCTGCCTCAGGTTGGGAATAGAGGAAATGGTTAGATGTGCATATTGGAGCAGGCTGCAGGATAGTGTATCTTGTTGTCCTTTTAGTTTTTGAAGTCTCATTTCGTGTTTAAATTTGTTTCAAAATTAGAGTGAAGTGGAATCAAATGTATAATTGAGCTATGGATCCAAGGGTTTAACAGTTTAAACCAAAACAAAAATGTTTGGATTTTGATGCATTAATTTAGCACATACTAGTTCTGATCTTTTCAGCATTTCCCCATGCACTGTTTCTCAGCAGGAAGCTGAGGAGGCCTTCTTCACTTTGACTTTCTCCTTCACGAACTCCTCAGTTAGATTACTCCCTTCTTTGTAGTAGGGAGTAGCACTTACATTATTATGTGCAATGTTAAAATTCTGTCCAGTTTCTGTTTTCTACAAAATTTTAATTGTTGAATATTGTATATAAGAGTTCTTGAGTCAGTTTAACTAATTCAAGTTAACATTTTATTTCATTGGTTTATCAGTTAGAATAATTTTGCATACAAACAGAAAATCCCAATTCAAACTGATTTGAATAAGAAAGGAGTTATAATCTCAATCTCTTTCTCTCTCTCTCTCTCCTTTTTTTTTTTTTTTTTTTCCCCAGCAAAATGAGTTTATTTAGGAATTGCAGAGAATTACAGTCCAGGATAAGCAGTCTATGGCAAAATCTTAAGCAAGTCTCTAGTTTATAATTTCTGAAGCAGATGGATGTCCAGGAAGGGTGGTGTCAGAGCTGATTGATTCAGACTGGGTGCTCGATAATGTCATTGCAGGCTTGTTCTTTTGTTGTTGTTGTTCATCTGTAGTCTCTGACATTCCGTGTTGGCCTCATTCTCTGGCTATATGCAACTCCCACTACCTTCAGATATGGGAAAGTTTCCAGAAGAATGGATAGCATCTTTTAGTACGTCTCTTTCCTAGTATAGAAGAAACCTTTCCCAGAGGCCCCACAGTAGACTTGCCCTGTCTTCCCATTGGCAAGAATTAGGCCACTAGCCTATTCCTAAACCAGTATTGACAAGGAAAATGAATGAAAATGACTGGTCTAGATTTATTTGTGTTGAAGTCAGAGCAGATCCTATAATAGCTAAGTCTCTACTGCCTACATACAAATGTCAGAGTGCTTTGCCAAATATGGAAGCAAAATGGATTTCATTGCACATGAGTGAAAATAGTTTTATGAGAAAATAAAACAAATGTTATAAACATACTTTACATTTGTAGGGAATTAAAAAAAGATACCACAACAAAGGAATTTTTCCTAGTTTTCTAAAACTTTGAAACCAGGCATGTGATAGCATTTCTTATTTATTTCAGGCCTTTGCATTAAGGATATTATTTTTTCTCATGTCAGTTACTGAGACAAGATTTAAAAGTATCTTTTTATTTGTGTAAAACAAGTTTTAAAAACAATTACATATGAAAGATGAAATCATAACAATGAATCTTGGAACACTGAAAAGATGCAGTTTAAAAATTTTTTTAAAAATTTAAAAAAAGATGAAATCCTATTTTACTTATTTTCTTTGATAAGTGAATCGGCAGAATGGTACTGAAGGTAGAACTTAGGTTTCTGAAGGGACATCGTGAAGCATAAGTGAAACATTAGTTAAATACTTACAGACTAACTAGAAGCTTTACATGAGATTTTTGGCTGCAGTCTACTGGTGGTAGAGTTTATAGCTTGGGAGGAATGTTAAGGTTAAATAAGGGTTGAGGGGATATTACAGATGTTATTCTTCTGTCAAGTGCAGTCATTTGCACACCTGCAGGACTGGGGTCTTCTTTCAACATGCATAAAAGCTCACTAGGGGCCAGACTGCTTCCAGATTTACTTCCTGCTTACTTTGTTCTCTTTCCCACTGTGCTTTTCTACTGTGTTCTTGCTCTCATTTGGTTAAGCCTTTTTTGGAGGGAATGTTGTTCTTGTGAATTTCAGATTTTCTCGTTTATATAAAAATTACAGAATTATTGAGATTCCTATTAAAATGTTTTTTCTTTTTCCATTTAGTTACTGTTACCATTAGCAAGGTGATTATAAAGGGAACCTATTACCATTAGCAAGGTGATTATAAAGGGAACCTAGTAAATGTATTCTTTGGGGAATTACCAACAAAGAAGGAACATCTGGAAAGTTCTGTACAATAATAAAAATGGAAACAGATGCATAATTGCTACCCTGACTTCTGTCAGAAGTCTCTGTTATTAGTAATTTAGGAAAAATTTTATTCTGTCTACCCACAAAGAAAGGTAAATATATGGTCATGATATTGTTGAAACTGAAATGAATAGTTTTATTTAGTCTTAGAGATTTCAGTGAAAAATCTTATATTTCCAAGAGTAACAGTTTTGCTAATAAAATAGAGGAATTAAAATATAGTAACTTTGATATGATTTGCCAAACAGATGTAACTTCTTCAACTAAAATAGTTTATGTGATTAAAAATGGGGGATATTACTGTTTCAAAAATGATATAATTATAAAAATAAGCCCCAAATATTGAATTCTAAAGAAATCTATGAGTTTTTCAGGAAGTAATTTTTCTAATATGAAATACGATCTGTTTTGGCTCACTAAATGCATACTGTTCCTCCGAGGGCATTCTGCGTAATAGATGTCCTCTCGACCCCATCCCTGATCTCCTACTGGGTTTCTTGGATGGAGCTTATGGACACTTAAGTAGCAAAGGCACCTTCTTTAATAGGGAAGAGTTTTAAGTGATAGATCCTCTGTTCTTGATGTTAGATGTTATGATTACTTTATATAAGGTTTATGTTGCCCTTTGGAAATAGAAACGCTCCTTTCAAGTTAAAGTTTATATAAAGGACTAAGCTCTTATAAATGTATTATTTGATTCTGTGCTGTTTTCAAATTATTGCCTCTCAGTCATTGGCTCACAAGGGCAGTAAATACATGTGGGGAATCCTAGGCTGCCAGGCGCTGGGTTAGGACCCAGAACTGACAAAAAAACCTTTTTTCCTCATGGAGCTTAAATTCTTCAAATCCTCTTAAGTAATCACTGATACCTTAATTTAGAATTGACTCTTTTCTGCCTTTTTATTTTCCTAGTAATTCATTTTTGCAGTTCTCATGGTAGCCTGCTGTGCTTAGCTTCTAATATCGCAGTATTTGAATGCGTCTGTGGGTATTGTAAGGTGAAAGAATTTAAATATGTATTTCACATGCAATTTTTTTGTGATTAAAATGAGAAAGAGAAAAGTTGCTGGATAAAAGATCAGGAGGAGCATGAAAGTTACAGCAAGGCGGTGCAGTGTAGTGAGAAATGACTGGAACATTGGTCAAAAAAACATGTCATCACTTAGTTCCATGAATTGGTGACTCACTTCGCTGCTCCTTTTCTCAGTAAGCCACAGGGTAAAAGAGTGAAATTCCTGCCAGGTCAGCTTCTTTCAAGGTTTTTTTGAACACCAGTTAAGATCCTGTATGAGAGAGTATTTTGACCTGAACAAACTTAAGTTCTTTTATTCCATTGTTTTAAGCATTTTATTAGTAAATGTGAATAAGGTGGGTTTGTGGCTTTCGTAATTTAAATGCAAAATGATATTAAATTATGCATGATTACTAATTAATTGGACTAATGCTTGAAGCATTGTGTGATCTTGGTATTTACTTCGCACCAAGAGCTACAGAAGTAGCACCACAAGAAATGTGGTACACGGTTGGAGGAGCTGTGTCTGATCTGAGAATGAGATGTTACTGTATATGGACAGGAATCATACATGGCATGAAGCTGGATCATTTCCAAGGACAGAATTATTTTCTGCTAAAAAACATTTTAAGGGAACAGTTTTAAAGAGTCTAGTGTAGATTGTTTTTAAAGTGTATCCTACAGAACATAGTAAGATGTTAATGATTGCTCTTGGATTAAAAGATTCCAGGGTTAAATAATTTTTTGATAAGTGATGTAAAACTTAATTTACTGTAGAGCATTTCAGAACTTTAATATGTTAATGTGTGTAGTGAAATCTTAAGAGACATACAGAATATGTAGCATTTTCCAATGGCACTTGAGAATGGGTGTTTTCTTCTCATGAAACATCTCTTCACAGCACATCTTTTGTGGTCCCAAGACCAACAGCATCACCATGGCTTGGGCCCCACCCCAAACCTATGGAATCAGATTCTCTGTATTTTCACAAACCCTCCAGGTGAATCTGATGCATGTTAGGACCACTGAACTGGGTTCCTGAAACATACTTTGGAAAATCAAGGCTAATGAACTTAAAATACTCGTATTTTTAAAGGAGTCGCTGTTCTATTCGGAGTAGTGATATTCAGGTATCAAGTTTTCTCACGCAGAGGTGTGTGTGTGTGTGTATGAGAGAGAGAGAGAGAAACAGAGAGAGAGAGAGAAATCATCCAAGAAAAAAAAAAAAAGCACCTTCATTCTTGCCAAGTAGAATAGGTGTGGTAGAATATAAAAGGTGTTGAAAGTTTATGATTCAGGATTTAGTTAAAGTGGAGTTGGATTAGCTTTAGACTATGTATCTGACTTTATATACCACACCCTGACTACTTCGGATTCACACTTCTGTAAATTGAAGAAGTGCATACTTGCACATTGCATATTAGAAAGTGGAATTCCTCAGAATTTTAATTTTTGTAAGGAATTATACACTAATTAATTAATTAATTTAAAGTATCCTGTCTCTCTCAATTTATTCTAACAGGTCATTCTGTCCTTTATGATATCCTTATGGCTCCTCTCTTAGGAAATTTTCAGCAATTACTTAATGGTTGCCTGGTAGGGGCTTGGTAGGCACTGTGCTAAGTGCTGGACATACATAGGTAAATGCAGTGCTGATCATCACAGAGCTTAGAATGTATGGGAAGGTAGAGGCAAGGATAGGCATTGCCTAAGGAGTGACGGGCCCTGGTAAGGAAATCCAAGATTTCAAGGAAAAGAAGGGGCATGTATTCCGGACCTTGGGAATTAGGAAAATTTTTCCAGAGGAAATGTAGAATAATACATCGTGATATGGTCCATGCAGTTTCTTATATAGCATAGTGATTAACTTGGAAAATAGTACAGGAATATTCTATCACAATTCTATATTTGGGAAGGAAAAACAGTACTCAGTTTGGGAAACATCTCTCTAAGTTGTGGCAGTTTATTGTGTCACATAAAATTTCTGTGTCTCTCTTTTGTAGGTTGAATCATAGAAAAACAAAGACCACAATTATCCTGAATTTAAAAATGATAGGAAATGACACAATTAAATTAAGTATGTGGTCATGGAGTTATCCAAGCCTGTCCTGATAAGTAATATGTTTAAGCTTTTGTAAGAAAATATATCAATTAAATGAATATTGCATATTTTTTGGGTTATAGTGAATTTCCTTCGAAACAAATAATAAATTATACATTTGGACACCTTTAAAAGGGAAAATTCCAGATTTCGGGAAAATAATATTATAAACATTTATGACTTAAAACCTTTTTCAGGAATGTTAAAGTGTAAAACCATGTGTGACTATAGACTTCTACCCATATATGTGTTTACATATATGTGCTTCAATGTGTTTTGTATTTGTGAATATAATTATGTCTCTTTCAATGAAGAACCTATTCATACTGTGTCAAAAAGAGCTAGATTTGGGCGCCTGGGTGGCTCAGTGGGTTAGAAACCTCTGCCTTCAGCTCAGGTCATGATCCCAGGGTCCTGGTATCGAGCCTCGCATTGGGCTCTCTGCTAGGTGCGGAGCCTGCTTACCCCTCTCTCTCTGCCTGCCTCTATGCCTACTTGTGATCTCTATCTGTCAAATTAAAAAAAAAAAAAGAGGTAGATTTAATTTTAAAATTCTAATGTCTAAAGTATTTTTGAGTCACTAATTTTCATTAATTACCTATTAATTATCAACATCATAGGTAAGATTTGATTCTGTGTAGTTTATAATTTTAGATTTCTCCTCCCTTTCCTTTTTTTTTTTTTTTTTTTTTTTGTTTTTGAGAGAGAGACTATGTGAGTGTGAGTGGGGGTAGGGGCGGGGGGAGGAGAGAAAGAGAGAATTTTAAAAAGGTTCCATACCCAGTACAGAGCCCAGTGACCATTTGATTTCTGATCCTGGGATCTGGACCTGAGCCGAAATCAGTTGTCAGATGCTTAACAGACTGAGCCACCCAGTCACCCTCCCTTTTCTTTTATAAAAACTGTTTCAGGTACTGTTATTTCTGGGGCTTCCTTTTGGAAGATTTACCTCTGTATAGATATTGACATGATGTCTGAAATAGTAAAGGTAGCTGTTAATAATTTTAATTTAAGTATTATTCCTTTTTTTCTTTTTCTTTTCTTTCTTTTTTTTTTTTTGGATTTGCTGCTGAAGGTAAATGGTTATCTACTCCAGGCACTATTATTATTCCAGCTAACTGGAGTCCCTTAGGGTCGATAGAAGGAGGTTTATTTACACCATGGAGCAGATGATTATTTGATCAGGTTGGTCTCAAAAATAAAAGAAGTGTAAAAGTCACACTGTATGTGTCAGATCCTGCTCTGCAGTTACACTAAGCTCATCATTTAACTTTTCTGAGCATTATAGAGGTTTCTCTTCTTTAAATGTAGATATAAATAGTGCTTGCTCATAGAGCTGTTATGAGGTTTAAAAAAGTTAATTACTATGAAGTACTTAGAATAGTCCCTGGCACATAGTAGATGATCAACAAATATGAGTAATTATCATGCTTTATTTGACCTTCAGTAACCTTTCATTATTTTCAGGGTATAGGAAATATCTTAACAAGGTTCATAAGACAGCCTTGTTATCTCGCCACTACCCCTTCTCCACATTTTCCCCCCTGGACCTTCCAAGCTCCTTACCATCTTGAAGGTATTTTGCATGTGCTCTTATTCTCCCTCCTAAAACGCTTTCTTCTTCATCTTCCCTTGGCCAACTGATTTTTTCATGCTTCATTGTTGAGCTTCAAAAGAATGTCCTTAGCCCAACCTTTGCTGATAGTCCCACCAGCCCTGCACACCCCCAACTACATGCTGCCCTCCCCATTACTAGCTGTGTCCCATATAGAATTTTACAGTTTATAATGATACAATTGGGTTATTTGCTGTCTTTCCACTCCATAACATAGTATGAACCCAGAACTATTTCTTAGCACATAGGCACACACAAAAAATATTTGTGTAGTGTGTGCGTGAGGGAGTGAGTGAATTATGAATGAACAAATTGCCCTGTATACACTTGGGAACTATGCATACTTGGGTATTATAAACACACATGTACTACATAATTCTGACACATGAGATTAGACATTTTTCATTTTCTTGAAAGTTGAGAAGGCAAATACTTCGTTGTGCGCAAGTGCACTTGAGAACTGCCCATACAGAGTAGGTTTGGTTGATTAAATAAAAATTTTTTTTGATATTTGTTAATTGTGCAAAACATACAAGTATTATACTTGAAATATGCTAATCACATTTGGAACCTTGCCAGTCATTTTCCATTGTCCCTGGGGATTTCGGTCTCCCCGGGAGAGCCTGGGAGAACTACTCTGGGGCTGCGGGAAGCAGAGTTGTGTCCCTGGATGTGCATCTGCAGGTGATCACCCTGAAGCCATTGCCTGCAGGAAATCATTGAGAATCTGAACAAGTTGGACATTGAGCCTCCGGCACGAGTCTTACAAGCACAGATTTGTCTTAGAGGACAGATCAGTTCACGATCTGCGTTGGTCTTCCTTTTCTCCTGACCCGTTGTTTCCTTATGCTTGCCCTGCTATCTCCCTACTCTCCGAATGTTCGTCCTGTCTTTTCCTTGCCTTCCTGCAACTTTGCTTCACTTGAAAACTTTTCTTTTTTCTCCCCTTTACCTCCTCTTTGAAAAGCTGAGGGAGATTTTTGCCTCCCTTTGAAAGGCTAAGATTTTTGTGTGAACCTCTGAAGACCTCTGCAGCTTTGACATTGGCAGTGAAAAACTGATAAAAATTAAACCCATTTAAAGACATTAGACTTCTGTTTCACCTGGAGCTTAAGGTTTAGTGTAGGACATGAAATTCTATAGTGTAGAACCATATGAACCAGAACCAATAAAAAGGTTCAGCAGAATGGGTGTGCTTTATCCTCTCCGGATCACTGATAATCCAGCACAGAACCTTCAGCCTCAGCAGCACACAGCAGCGAGCAGCCCTCCCACGTCTTACTCAGAAAGGGAAGTGGCAGTGCCTACTGTAGATATTTTGAGGATAAAAGGAACTCATTCCCCAACAGTGCCCCCCCCAATTGAAGCCAACAGTTCTTAAGAATGAGGCTGTCATTAAAATGACAGAGGACCCTTGCTGCTTGTTAGTTTTTCTTTGATTTATGAAAATATCCTTCAAAGATAGGGAACAGCTTCTTCTCACCTTGATGAGGACTTATCTACTTGACAGCCATTTGCTTTCGCAGTTTGTGGGTCTCTTTTGAAAGATCTATAGATTTTATTCGTTGTCTGAGTCTGCTTTGATTATGTGGACAGTTGTAAAGATTATTTTCTGTAGAGTGTTTTAATGTTCCATGGAACAGTAGGAGTTATCTTTACAGCAATTTTTAAAATGTAAGACATGCTTTGTTGACACTTTTTTTGGTAGCAGTATGCACACAAGGTGTTCAATGACAGGGTTATTTCCTATGCGTGCTAACACTTCGCCTGGAAATATTCTGTAAAAGAAATGACTTTTAAAAGGAGAATAATCTAGTAATATTAACAAGTTTTCAGAGATGGAATAAATTTTATTAGTTGACAAATGTTTTACATTGTCATAGTGATGTTTTTGGTGATAAGCAAATGTCAGGAAGATGGAACAATATTCCATCCAAAAAAAATTTTTTTATTTAATCAACCAAACAACCAATTTATATTGAAAATATTCAAATACAAGTTTTGTAAAATTCTGCTATTTAAAGGTTTTATCTTTAAATACCTGCTCATTGTTATTAATAAGCTAGATTACCAGGACAGCTGGGTGGCTCAGTGGGTTAAAGCCTCTGCCTTCAGCTCAGGTCATGATCCCAGGGTTCTGGAATCAAGCCCTGCATCGGACTCTCTGCTCAGTGGAGACCCTACTTCCCCCCACTGCCCTCTCTGCCTGTCTCTCTGCCTACTTGTAATCTCTCTCTGTCAAATAAATAAATAAAATCTTTAAAAAAAAAAAAAAAGCTAGATTACCAACCACTTAAAAGCTATTGTGTTTCCTATTGTTGGTAATTAATTGGGTTGTGATTGGAAAAGCTGTAAATGAAGTCATTTTCAGAAATGTTTTCTGGTGTGCATTCTAACCTTTGTGGAACTCTTCTCTCATGAGTCACTTAAAGGAGATGACTGCTGGAAAAAATGAAGGATATCCTCACCTACATGTGGTCCTTGAGCATGAATACATGCTTTATTAGGGGCTTGGTACATTAGAATGAAAAGTGTTTAGAAACTTGGTTTAAAAAAATTAATTTCCTGGGTGAATAGGTTTTTCTGGTACATGGTACAAAACTGAAAAGCTCCAATAAGTAAGCTTTCTCCTTGTTCCTGTCTCCTATCCATTTAGATGTCCTTCCAAGAGATAATTGCTGTGACATACTCTTGTTATTCTTCCAATGGGTGCATGTATGTATATATGTATGTTATATACATATATACATGATATACAACAATGTATATAGCATACATATTATATACAACATATATGTCTTTTAAAACTTTTTTTATTAAAGATTTATTTATTTGACAGAGAGCACAAGCAGGGGGAGTGGCAGGCAGAAGAAGAAGCAGATTCCCTGCTGAGCAAGGAGCCCCATGCAGGACTCCATCCTAGGAATCTGGGATCATGACCTGAACTGAAGGCAGATGCTTAACCAACTGAGCCACCCAGATGTCCCCCTATATGTCTTTTAAATTCAAATTAGAGTAGGTGTATATACTTGTCTGCATCTTGCTTTCAATTGGCAATAAATGTTAGGCATTCCATATTAATACATATAAAGCTGCATCATTCCTTTAAAGGCTACATATAGTTCTTTTAAATGCACTGTATGGATATAAAGTGTTGGGTTTTTCCAGTCATTCTTTATATATGTGAGTGCATAGAAGGACAAGAACATTTCCCGGAGCATAGAGAGTTTGTGCACCACAGGGCTTGTGCTGATTTCCACGCCCACCACAGGGTGTGCGTGACTGTCTGCTTCCTTAGATGCCCAGTGACTTTGTTCTCAAACTCATAAACTTTTAAGCTGGTAAAGAAAAAATTCTCTCTCTTTGATGTGTTTTACTTTGCATTTTTCTTATGGAAGTTCAATATCTTTTCATATACTTAAAAACTAAGTTTGGTTATTTTAGTAAAATCTTCATTTATGTTGATTGACTAGTTTTTGTCAGTTATTGGTCTTCATTCTTTTTTTTTTTTTTTTTAAAGATTTTATTTATTTATTTGACAGAGAGAAATCACAAGTAGATGGAGAGGCAGGCAGAGAGAGAGAGAGGGAAGCAGGCTTCCTGCTGAGCAGAGAGCCCGATGCGGGCCTCTATCCCAGGACCCTGAGATCATGACCTGAGCCGAAGGCAGCGGCTTAACCCACTGAGCCACCCAGGTACCCTGCTCTTCATTCTTGCTTATTGTGTAGGAACTTCTAATAATCAAGGGGAATAAATAGCACTTTGTGAGGATTTGGAAATACTTAAGTCAGTTTGTATTTAACTTGATATATGAGGGAGTTTTTTTGAAGTGCATTTTTACCTAGAAGGTAATTCTTCCTAGAAGAAATTTTAACCTAGTAGCATACATACATACATTTTTTTTTGCCATTTACTCTGTGCCAAAGACTCTTTAAAACCTTTTAATTTGTTCTTATAAATTCATTGAATCCTCAAAAAATAAAAATAAAAACCGTGAGGAATTAAGTGCCCCAAATCTCACAGCCAAGTTGAACTTGGATAGTCTGATTCCCAAGGTCTACTCTCTTAACTACTACTCTGCCTAAATCTGTTTTCCTTACAGAGTGAAAATGTAATATTTCTGATAATTTTTCAAAACAATTGTAATTCACAGGATTTTTTTTTCTTCCTGAAGTGGGACACAGATACTTATCAGATATCCACTTTAATTATAATTTTTTTCCAAAAAGAAATACTGATTTAATATTTACTTCAAAGTAAAATGGACAATTATTTGTTCTTATAGTTAGAAAAGCATTTTATACTCAGATTTATATATTTGATGAAAGAAATATTAGACACGGAAGAAACAGATATCTAAAATGTGATATTTATAAATCATACATTGATTTATCTTTTTCCATCTGAAAAAAACAAAAATACTTGTTTACTATGATTGGGTTTTAGGTGAAGAGTGTTAGACTAATAGGAATATTTTTGACATAGCAGAGCCCTAAGGCAGGGTGCAACACAGATGTGGAATCATGTCTTTATGGTTCCCAACTGCAGAAAGATGGGCAAAAGGTCAGAGGCTGTTGAAATACCTTAGATCTCTATTACTCTTTTCTGGATAAGCCTATTATTGACCAAGACCTTCTGTGAATAGTTGATTGTTTTCTGCCTTAAATGTAAAAAAGAACTTGTTTTAAAAAAAATCTACTGCTTTTTTACGTTTGCATTTAAAAAAATTTGCAGTCTCAAACCCGATATAATTTGCTGTAGTCATTTATGAGTCTACAGTGGAAATCAGTAAATTTTGTGATGAGTCACAGGGGCAGGTAGGAAAAGGTTTTGTGGATGAAATGGTACCTGCATTCAGTCTTGAAAGAGGAGGAAGCGGCATTATGCAAATAGGGAAATAGGTTGTTCTCACTGCTTCACGTCTTCATGCCATGTTGTCAAGAGTAACAGCCATGTACATTCACTCCTGAAAGTCTAGTGAGGATGCTGAGACTCACTCTGATCGGGCTGCAGCTGGAGTGCACATTCCATGCCTGGTCCCACATATCCCCATTGGAACATAGGGCTTCTTGGCAAGCAGGAAAACAGATTGATGATCCAGTGAGTTCCCACAGGACCAATGGGAAGAGAGAGTGAACTTGCACATGTAGCCTGAGGCATAACTTTTAATGTCTCCTGTTTTAGGTTAAATATTAATTATAATTTTGTTAGCTTCCACAATACACTTTAGGATAAATCAGAAATTCTCTTAAAAATCCCTGAGTGAAAGGAATGATTCAGAGCTGTTATTTAACCTGTGTTTAGACATCCCTCGGTGCCAGTAGGTATTTGTAAACAAGTCTTACATAATCCTAAGGCAACACTCCTTATTGTAAACACATATTTGATGTGTAAAGAGAACACTTAAAGATATTAAATACGATGTCCTACATACATTTTAAACCATGAAAAATATTGTCCACTTTCAGGGTAAGTTTTCCACAATTCATTTTTATGTACAACTACATATAACCCCTGGAATGAATTACTTCTTGGGTATTAATAACCATAGTAAAAATATCTAAGGATTCTTATTTTCAAAACATGCTTTGTATCCTGGGTCATTAAACTTAGTCTGTGAATGTGTTTAGTAGCTGTAATTGTGCTGTAGGACTTTTTAAAACCAGAATTGAGCTCTTCACCCCAGTTTTCTCTGAGGTAATTATAGGATGAAAAGTAACTAAAAAAAAAATCTATTATCTTCATCAATGAGAGTGTCTCACAGTACTGATCAGTACCTTTAAATTTAATGATATTTTCATTTTACACATGCACACACAAATAACACACTTAGGCTTATCTGTCTGTTTTTAGGAAATAAGAGTTATTCATTTACTCTGATACCCAGATCTCATTCAAGCCTTGGAGAGTAAAGACAAACTCATAATCATTTTCAGGCAGGACTAAGACTTACTATGTGCCAGCCACTGTTTTAATGTTTAAAATATGATCATTTGACCCTTACATCAACCCTGAGATAGTTTCTAGCATGATTAAATGACTTGCCCATAGAGGTGCATGTAGCTAGAAATGAGTCATGCAGAAGAACCCAGGCAGCAAGACTCTAGGGCCTGTGATCTTAACTGTACAGGGTTGAATTCTAGTTTTTCTGTTAATTAAAAAGGAAACTCTTGCCAGGTCATCTAGGGAAGTTTATTGTGAAAGCAGTTTGTGGTGATACCATTCAGAATCTTTTCATTTGAAAGCAAGTGGCCAACCCTGTGTTTGGGTCCTGGCCTCGGGAGCAGGCTGTTTGCTGGAAACTCACATCTGTGCTGTGCCTTTTGAAGTCATGCTTCACTGGGTCTTTGATGTGTTTCTTCTGTCCAGGTTGCTTTCAGGTGTCTAACTTCAAATGGATGGTAATGTTGCCATTTTTTTACCAATAAAATAGAACTCGGATTCTTCAGATTCTTTTATTCTTGTTGTTATGTTGGTTATAATATGCTGGACGGTTAGAGAAGTTTATGTTAAGTAATCAGAATATTGAATTATAAGGTTCATATTTTGGTTGTTATTCTATGCGCTTGTCCATTCAGTGATAAGTTAGAAACTTTAAAAAAAATGTTTTTGGAAACACCAGCTGCTCTTCAAAAGTGTGGTGAATGAATTTCATGTTTGTTTTGGTAAGCAACAACTGGATGGAAAACCTTAAGAATGATTTGCTCTCTAGAGTCTCCCCGAGATGCATGCAGCCTGCATTCTCCGTCTTTATTTTGGGTACTCACCTCATGCTGCTGTCAGTTCCATGATGCATTTCCAGTCTTGTTGGGAAAGTGAAGAATGAGTTGGGGCTGTAAACCCCAAGGCCAGAAACTCTGAAGAAATATTAAATCTAAACATACTTTTCTATTTTGAATCATCAATATGATTTGAATAGCCATAATATATTTGAATAATTATTTGCATAATTTTATTGTGGGTTGTTTACTTTCACTCATCTTCCTTTGTGGCTTTTTTTTGTCCTGTCTTGCCACCCTACCCCAGTCAACCTGTTACAGTTACAGGAAAGAGAAGCTGATCTTAAGGCAAGTTGTTTTATTGGGAGGATTCAGAGTGGCCCAAAGAAAGAATTGAACAACAAAGCTTTAGAATTGAAGCCAATTGCCAGTTGACCTATGTCTAGACATCCTTCAAGTGGCTGAATACTTCTGGTCACATTCTCTGTTCAAGATTAAGTGTCTGGGGCGCCTGGGTGGCTCAGTGGGTTAAGCCGCTGCCTTCGGCTCAGGTCATGATCTCAGGGTCCTGGGATCGAGTCCCACATCGGGCTCTCTGCTCAGCAGGGAGCCTGCTTCCCTCTCTCTCTCTCTGCCTGCCTCTCTGCCTACTTGTGATCTCTCTCTGTCAAATAAATAAATAAAATCTTTAAAAAAAAAAAAAAAGATTAAGTGTCTGGCAGAAAGTGTGGGAGGATGCAGGTCCGGTCTCTACTTGAGCCCATCTCTGGGCCAAAAGGATGGGGGTATATGTACTATGTAGAGAAACTTGCCATGAATGGCTGTGCAGATGGGATATTGGCCACTCTCTGCCTCTCTGCTCGCCCCTCTATCTCTCTTCCTCTGGATTCCCTGTACACTCCCTGTATTAGGCAGGCTAATTTGATACAGGATTTTGCTCTGGGGAAGAAGGATGTGCTGAAAAAAAAAAGAAAGTAATGGCTCTGGATTCCAAATCAATTTCATATTGATCGCTGGCTAATTCTCAGTGAGACATGTTTTTCACTAATCAGGAGTACAAATTGATAAGATTAATGTATGTGGCTAAGATAATAATGGGCCAGAATTTAGAAGGCATGTATTTCCACCTATACCCCTCTTCAGGGGAAATCAAGAGAGGAAGAAAGAGCAAGAATTAGATTAGTAATTGTACTGTTCTTCTGGTTTAGCTTCTTGCAAGAGTTCTCTGATGTCACCAATTAAAATATAGCAAAATAGAATGTTAAGACTAAGGAACAAGAGAAAGAAAAGCATTGCAGAATATTGATAATTAGAATTTTGTAAAATAATATGTCACAGATGACATATTTTTATAGGAATTAAAATTATATATTTTGAGGAGTAGATGGGTAGAACATTATAAGGGAATATTTTTTCTAGGACACACACACACACACACGCTTTTTTTTTTTTTTAGTTCTTCTCTGGGATTAGCTGATATAGTTTATGTCTCCTGTCCTACTCAGTGCCTAGAACATGATAGTATGAGACAAATTTTGGTCCCTTTCCTTTCTTTTTAATTCTTGACTGGATTATAAAATCTTGGAGGATAGAGAACTGTTTCACTTAACTTTTTATCCTGTTCAGCATTTGGTGGTTATTAAATACCCTGTATTTATCAAGTACTTATGTATCAGTTTTTATTGAAGTATAATTAATATATAGCATTATATTAATTTTAGGTGTACAGCATAATGATTTAGTAATTCTATATACTATTCAGTGCTCATCACTATAAACATACTTTTAATCCCCTTTGTCTATTTTACCCATCCCCCCCATCCACCAATTTGTTCTCTGTATTTAAGAGTCTGTTTTCTTTTTGCCTCTTTTCCCCTTTGTTTGCACATTTGCTTTGTTTCTTAAATCCTGTACATGAGTGAAATCATATGGTATTTATCTTTCTCTGACTCACTGACTTCACTTAGCATTATACCATCTAGTTGTAATCCATTTTGTTGCAGATGAGAAGATCTGTTTTTATGGCTCAGTAGTATTTCATTATATTTACCACATCTTTATTCATATCACCACATTTGTCTAATTGAGGAAACCTTGAGTAGCATGCTTCTGCATCTTGGCTAATTAATATATTTAAATTTATATTTTTTAATAATTTCAATTCAGTGTCAGAAAGTTGTTGAATTTTAAGGCACTTCAGAGTAAATTGTCAGGTTAGAAAAGGTGAGACTGAAAATCACTAGGAAAGTTTTATTTTAAGAAAGACCATTTCAAAATTTAGGGAGACTCCTATTTGTTTCAATCACACTCTAAAATTTCTGCTTTATATTTTCTATTTAGACTTTATAAAACCAATTTTTATTTAAAATTCTACCTAGGGGTAAGTAAAATGTTGGGATCTAGTCAATTTACATGAAATTGTAAGAAGAAATACTAAGTGAGTGTTGTTATCTGGATATGAGAGGATCAGGATATGTATGGGTAAAGGATTTGGAAAAATGATTTCCCTTTAGGAATCTGTGTTTAATCTTTGTTACTTTAGGAAGCATATTAGAAAGATTCTTGCAAATTCAGGGGAAATAAGATATAAAAATACCAGTTTAATATAGTTGAGGAAAAAAATACATATTTATATATTTGAGGTATTTGGTAAATAAATGTAGTTCTAGTCTATCTATCCAAACCTTTGTATTCAATCAGGAATTCAAAGAAAGATGAAGCTAAGTTTCAGTTAAATTCTTTCATTCAGTCTATGAAAGCCATTTGAAGAGGGAAATTGAAATTAACTGAACTCTGTATAGAACAGTTCTTCATAATTAATCCCCCAAAGTACCCAGTGGGGACCTTTTTCAGTAACGGAAGTATTAAAAAGCGGGAAAATTTTATTTTAAAGAAATAATCACCGTGGTGATTTTCATCTATTTAGAGTGAGGCACATTTCATTTTTTTTACTGGGGACAGACGGTCCTGATAGAGGAAGGAAGAAGTGCAGATAACTCCAGCCAGCAATGTGACCAAAGTGCTTGAAGACCAACCAGCGAGGAAGCCAGAGAGCCTGAAGTGCCGTCATCCAAGGGGAGAGTCCTGAGAGGGCATTCAGAGAGGTAACAGATCATGTTTGGACTTGTACGCATTCGTAAGGACTTTAGCTTGTATTTTTAGTGATATGGAAAGTCATTGGAATGTTTTAATAAGATAAGTAACATGAGTTGTCATTGGCTTTAAAAAGATCATTCTGGCTGCTGCATGGAGAATAATGTTAGGGCAAAGGATGGGGAAAATAGAGACTTGTGGAGTCCACTGCAGCAATCCCAGGTGAGCCAGGGTGGCAGGGGTGGGGCTGATGAGAAAAAGTAAATTCAGAATGTGTAATAAGGGAAATAAAAGAATTTGAGCTGTACATGGGAGATAAATGGAGAGATGTCAGGAAAAAGTATGAAGATTTTCCCAGATTAAAGGATCAAGTTCTCATTTATGGGGCTGTGGGAGACTGAGATGTGAAGGTGTGGGTAAAATCAGAAGTTCATTTTTGGACAAGTTGGGATATCATTTAAAATGGGTATGTGAGGCGGGAGTTCAGGGAAGTGCCTGGCTGGAGAAAGAAATTTTGAGTTTCATTAGCTTATACATATTGCCTAAAACCACTAGACTGAAGGAAACATTTTGAGATTGAGTATAGATAGAAAAGAAACTTGAAGAATGATCCTCGAGCACTCTGATGTTTGGAGGTTGGGGAGATGAGGAGGAACCAGCAAAGGGGGTTGGGAATTAGTGAGGTAGAAGGGCGTTCAGATCATGTGTATCCAGGCAGCCATGTGATGAAAATATTTCAAGGAGAAGGAGTTGATAACCTTATTATATCTTGTTTAAAGTTCAGCAGCAAGGCAAGGGCAGGGTTGGTCAACCGATGACCTTGAGGAAGCGGACTGGAGTCGATGGAAAGCCTGAAGGGCTGGAATTGCAGGTAGCAAGTGTAGACAGTTCTCTTGAGGGAAAAACGAGCTGAGAAATGAATGGCATTTGGAGTAGGAAATGAGGCCAAGAGAAGTTTTTGTTTTTGATTTTTTTTAAAATGAAATTAATTCAAGCATGGGAATGATCTAGTGGAGAGATACAAAGTGGGGTCCAGGGCGGGATGGGGTGGGGAACTGCTGTAGTTCTTTTACTGAGTTAGCCAGACAAGACAATCTAGTGCAAAGATGGGCCTGTGGGGTGAGGGGAGGGAAGGCTCTTAGGAGGAAAGGCAGACTGTATGGGCACAGTTGGAGGTGTGCAATTAGGTGTGGTGAGGCAAGACAAAATTCAGGGATGTGTGTGTGTTTTACTTTAATTTTTTTAGTTATTTAGTTTCTGTGGGCTGTCCTAGATAAAGGATTATAGAGTATGGGAGTGAGGAGTAAGGAAGGGCTGGAGAGAGAAAGCAGTCCTAGAAACAAAGTAAAAGGTCTTCTGTCAGTGGATTTTTACAACAGCTGTTGCTTGTCCTAGCGTGTCTTGTGTTTGTTCTCTTTCTGTTTGTTCCAGCCTTTTAGAAAAAACTTATAGTACATAGAGGATTGTCCCCTGGCTTGCTTCTTTTTCTTCCTCTTAGTTCTTGATATCATCCCCTCAGTCTCCCACAGCGCCATGAACACAAGTGTTCTTATGTGTAGCCGTCTTTGATCAGAGAGTTGAGGGAGTGGAGGGAGAGGACAGCATCACCCTTCCAGCCTTAATTTTTCCTCTCATGCTTCAGGGTGGTGGTTCTTCATTTCTTGTACCATGGATCCCTTTGACAGACCAGGGAAGTCTATGGACCATCTCCCCAAGATAATTTTTAAATTAAAAAGAAAAAAAAAAAAAAAGGAGCACCTGGGTGGCTCAGTGGGTTAAAGCCTCTGCCTTCAGCTCAGGTCGTGATCTCAGGGTCCTGGGATCGAGCCCCGCATCAGGCTCTCTGCTTGGCAGGGAGCCTGCTTCTCCCCATCTCTCTCTGCCTACTTGTGATCTCTGTCTGTCAAATAAATGAATAAAATCTTAAAAAGGAAAAAAGAAACAAAAACTCCGCAGTATTCTAGAGGATAGTTTTCGAACTATAACACACTTGTGACATAATAGGTGAAGCTTTATTGTGCATTAAATAAGCTCCAAGTGGCAGGTCGTATGACTACCTTAATTTCAAAGTAGTTAGTAATGTAAACAGTATTTTGAGATATCTGTTAACAACTGAGATATGATATAAAAATGTGATTTCCCCTTGTGGGGGTTACTGGTATTAACACTATGATTTGTTGCCTGCCTTTGTACTGAAAGTGAAGGCTGAATTTTTTTGTTAAAGGTTTATAAAAACAGAGATGCAGTCTTTTCCCCATCCATGTTTGATTCTGTGTTCTGTGTGTGTACACTTTGCAGGTCGGTGGTCTTCAGGTGAATCCCCCCAGCCTCACAGGAGGTCATGCTCCTTTTCTGTCCAAGACTGTGGCAGGGATCTAGTCTTCTACTCCCATTTTCTCTGAGACCTACTCCAAATAGCTATCCCAGATTGCTTTTACATCCTGATCTCTTTTTCTATTCATGGGGATTTTCCTTTTTTTTCTTGGAATATACTTGCCTTTCCTCTACTTTCATTTCCCATATGGGCAATCAGTAGCCTTTCTTCCCAGGATGTGGCCAGCCCAATGGCCAGCATCTGATCTTTAAATGTTAACTGTTTGTAGAATGTGCTCACTAAATGTTTATTAAATGAGTAAATAGATGCATCTGTTTCTAATAGAAATTCACAGTTTTTGTATTAACAAATAATCCACCTGTCTTCCTTCTGGTGAAAGGACAATCCTCACAGGACTAATGAACATCGTACAAGCCCCATAGGTAAATGCAGGAGAGTAAGTAAATTCATCAGGCAGTCCATGGAAAAGTTAACATCCTCATAGAGGGATATGTTAGATTTTTATATTTAGATAATTTTGATAAGGACAGTTCAGATAGTCTCACTGGTTTCCATGGAAGTCTAATAAGGAAGATAATTTTATATGATTTATAACTTGCTGGACTTGAGGATTTAGAAATATGGTTAACCTAAATTTCTTTAAGTTGCATGTTTAAAAATACAGTTCTGGTTTGAATTTTGTTATTAGATTGATGTGAACGTGAGGTATTTTAGGCTAAAAAGAGAATTCAGTGATAATAGAATTTAGCTTTGGGGACATATTCAATATTAGTATTGGAACATGTTTTTTATACTTAATATGAATTTAATTTTTCTATCATAATTTTCCTGAATTAACTTATTTTCCTCATGCAATAACTGATATTTGGGCACATACCTCTAATTTATATAGCTATTCATATTTTATCTTATAATATTCCTTTAATTATTTTTATTTAATTTATTAATCCTTTTAATTATTTTAATTTTTATTATTAATCCTTACTTGAATTTTGATGTGGGATTTATGCAAACATAAATGAGTCAGTTGAGGTAATGTAAGGCTGTCACTATAATACCTGGCATGTAATCACTATACAATAAAATAAGGAGCCACAAACATACATATATACAAGCATTTGTTTTTTCTCCAGCTAGATTATAAACATTGTGTTAACTCTGTGAACATGGGACCTTGCTTGTGTTGTCCATCTTCTTCTCCCCAGTGCCTAACATGGAGTCTGGCCCATAGTATGTTTTCAATAAATATTTGTTGCATGAATGTAAGTAAGCCTGTAAAGAGCAGTGGATCATATAGATTAGGAACAGAGACAGAAAATGTAGAGATTATTTTGGTAACTTGTGCTAAGAGTGAGCACATTTCCTCCTTTTCTTACAAATATAGAAGTGTATGGTTATTGCAGGTGGGTAAAGTGTAGGGAGGTCCAGTGTTCAGCATGGACACACTGGCATGACTGTCTTTGTTCTTTTTGGCCATCTTCCATTCTTACTGGTTGTACACAGGCCACATCAGATGGGCAGCATTTTAAATACCATCTGTGGTCTTCAATGAATATTTAGAAAAAAATTATTCAATTAAGCTGTATAAACAAAAGTATTTATGTATACAAACAAATATATATATGAACATTGCTGTATGTAATTTTAAGCAGTGATAGAAACTTTAGCATATATTCAATGTAAACCATTTATATGTTAAAGAACTTACATAAATTAGTAAGCTATTTTACTATATATACTTATATTAATATATACTTATGTTACTAAAAATAAGATATCTTAACATTTAGGATGTTGCTTTTCCTAGTTCCAAATGACAGGCATGATAATGAAAGTACATTATTTGGTTTAATGATATTTATGTACTTGACAGTTTAGTTGGTAATTCAAATATTTTACGGGGTCTTGAGAATCAGTAGAATTTTCTTCTTATAATGACAAGCACCCCCATTAAAATTATCACATTCCATGTACCTTATTTTTTGATCATTGTTGTGTTTGTCCTCCCTAAAAAAAAGGCAGAGCAGCTACTACAATATATAAAGGTAATTTTATACTTGCCAGTTGATCTTCCCTTGGGGGCTACTGTAGTTTTTATAAATAGCTTGCTGACTTCGAAGAAATGTAGTTCTGTTCTTAGGAACTCATCTGGAAAGGGCATTTCTTTGGGGATATGGAGACCATGTGTGGAATTTCAGCTACAGGGAAAATTCTAGGATTTAGACAAAGAAATATTGGGTGGTTTGAAATTGAGAGTCTACTTGTGAAAAATTGGTTTGCTTTTAATAGTCATATTTTGTTTTTAGAACTTAATATATTGTAGACTCATGGTCCTCAGTCTGGAGGTTTCAGACTCCCAGGGACCAGAAAATGCAGATTGGTACCACTGGTCATATTATCCTGGTCAGAAGTACTGATTTAAAGTAGTATATCATTGATTTATTAGAAATGAACAAGTGTTGTTTATTACTTAAAAAGGGCAATTTGTTTAGTTTACTAAATTTTTCATAATATGGAATTCATGGAATAAAACTAACAAAAAGTTCCCTTAGGAGAGATTCGTGCCAGTTCGAAGCCTGACCCATATATGCAACTGTCATAGATGTGAGATTGTTCACTCCAGAGGTTTTTATTGATTGAATTAATAAATTCAGTTGTAAATATAAGAACTCAAACTATTTATCTGTATTTTGCTTTATTGAATATTGGATTTTGGTGAACTACTTTTTATCCCAAATTAAATTTTTTGATGCAAGGTGGTTTTATGATATTTATGTGATGAGAATATTTGTGGGGGTGTATCTTGTGTATGTTACCATCCTTAAGGCTTAATGGGTGTGTGATACCAAATCCATATTTTTTAAAGTAACTTTTATTGTACTTAAATTAAGAGATACCCAAAATAAGCTTTGCTGTTTTCAGTGTCATTGTTATTTTCCTCTTTCTCTCCTCCCTCCATTGGGCAGGGAGGTGGGGGAGGTCATGGTTAGACTAGCAGCACATGCCTTCATGATCAAAATCAAAAGCTTCTGCACAGCAAAGGAAACAGTCAAAAAAACAAAGAGGCAACCCACGGAATGGGAGAAGATATTTGCAAATGACAGTACAGACAAAAGGTTGATATCCAGGATCTATAATGAACTCCTCAAACTCAACACACACAAAACAGAGAAGCATATCAAAAAATGGGCAGAAGATATGAATAGACTTCTCCAATGAAGACATACAAATGGCTATCAGACTACATGAAAAAATGTTCATCATCACTAGCCATCAGGGAGATTCAAATTAAAACCACATTGAGATATCACCTTATACCAGTTAGAATGGCCAAAATTAACAAGACAGGAAACAACATGTGTTGGAGGGGATGTGGAGAAAGGGGAACCCTCTTATACTGTTGGTGGGAATGCAAGTTGGTGCAGCCTCTTTGGAGAACAGTGTGGAGATTCCTCAAGAAATTAAAAATAGAACTTCCCTATGACCCTGCCATTGCATTCCTGGGTATTTACCCCAAAGATACAGATGTAGTGAAAAGAAGGGCCATCTGTACCCCAATGTTTATAGCAGCAATGGCCACGGTCGCCAAACTGTGGAAAGAACCAAGATGCCCTTCAATGGACGAATGGATAAGGAAGATGTGGTCCATATACACTATGGAGTATTATGCCAAAATAATGAATACCCAACTTTTGTAGCAACATGGACGAGACTGGAAGAGATTATGCTGAGTGAAATCAGTCAAGCAGAGAGAGTCAATTATCATATGGTTTCACTTATTTGTGGAGTATAACAAATAGCATGGAGGACATGGGGAGTTAGAGAGGAGAAGGGAGTTGGGGGAAGTTGGAAGGGGAGGTGAACCATGAGAGACTATGGACTCTAAAAAACAATCTGAGGGGTTTGAATTGGCGGGTGGGTGGGAGGTTGGGGTACCAGGTGGTGGGTATTATAGAGGGCACGGATTGCATGGAGCACTGTGTGTGGTGAAAAAATAATGAATACTGCTATGCCGAAAATAAATTGAAAAAAAAAAAAAAAACCTTCAGACATTCTGAATGGATAGTGCACTGCACCCTTAATTTTTTAAAATCATTGTAAGAACTCTAAAGCTGTTACTTTAGACCGAATTTTGTATAAACTCAGTATGAAGCATTTTAAAACTTTAAAACATGAAGTGAATCATTATAGAATTGCTATGGTTTGTGGTACAGCCTAATTTTTAAGAAAGTTTTGCCTTTCACATTCTTAAATGGCTTAAATGTACTGTTAAGAAATTATCATTGTGGCTGTTTACAGTCTTTTTCTTCAGGATGGTGTTTAAAATACCTAACCTAAATTCTTCTTACTTCAAGTTCAAGTCACTCATTCCTATTCAATGTGTAGTCGAAGGAAAGTAACTCTGTGAGTTACTTGAGTTTCCTCTGGGCTGTCTTCCCGTGTTTGAGGATGTCTGTGAAACTCAATTCCTCTACTGCTGTCTTCCTCCAAATCCCATGTTACCTCATCTGTAACAGTATCTTACTGTAAGATACTAAGTATCTTACTTAGTATCTTAATGATAGAAATAAGTTTTTATATTCTACTACAATCCTCTTGTAATAAAAAGGAGAAATTACATGAAAATGTATTTTTGACAAAAGACTTTAACAAGTACATTTTCAAGAATAACATGAATTTCAATATCAAAATGCTTGGACATGACTGGACCAGGAAGAGTGAAATAGATTCCAGTACATGTGTGTGGCATCTCTAGGAAGATCACAGCTACAAGTGCAACTACTGGTTAAAAAAAATTGTACTAGCAACTCAAAATGAGTGGTTTTGAGATTGTGGGTGTGACTTTTCTCAATACGTTGAATCACTTTTGGCAAAGCTCTGAGCAAAACAAATCCCTTCACTTTATATAGTTGTGTTCTTAAAAAATTCAATGCATATTAAAATTTTTTCCTTAAATACCATATATTTATATAAAATGGTGTAAGGTTCTAGACTCAGATAATTATAAGCATACTTTTCACCCTCATGAATCTCTAGTCATTCAGAAGATGTGAGGGACTCAAGGAAATTCTTTGGGACTCTTGTTAGAGTTGTAGTAAATGTAGCAAGTTTCTCAGCCCATGAAGAGCTCTTAATACTCCCTATTCATTGTGTAATCAATGTAATCAAAACCAAGCATTTCTATATTGAAATTCATGCCTGTGTAAGGCAAAAATGTGATCACTTATTTAAAAAAAAAAAAAAAAAGGCTAGTCCTAAGTGATTTTCATGAGAATCTTTGCTCTAAGCTAAGCTTTTAAATTTAGGGAGATTTTCTGAAGCATCAGTAGTTTTTCTGTTTTTTGTTTTTTGTTTTTTGTTGTTTTTGTCCTTAGCTGTCTATCTAATTTTTCTTATACTTAAATGTAATTGGTAAGGACAAGCGATTCATATTTGTTTCTCAGAACTACCTACGGTGTCTTGAATGGTACAAGCTAAAATAATCCAGGTGTGAAAATAAATCTAAGCAAATTACTAGTTGCTAGCGAATCATTGTGGGTGACTACCAAGACATCCTTTCATCTTCTTTAAGTGGAATCCCACCTTGTGTAAAGATTGTTTTATTTTAGAATATGTGTGTGTGGGGGGGAATCATGCCAAACACTTATAGAGCACTTACCTAACGGTGATATTGCTTGCCTTACCTTTTATTTTTAAGTTTGATAACCATTTGATGAAGCAGGCATTATTAATATCTTTATTTTACAAAAGAGAAAGCAGAGCTGTAGGAGGTTAATTACCTTGCTCAAGGTCACATAACTGTTAAGTAGCAGAGCTCGGATTTTATCTCAGGTTTCTTTGACTTTACAGTAATTACTCTTTAAGTTTCAGTGGTGTTCGCATGACTCTTTTCATAGGTGGGTCATCACTGCTAAAACGTGCCTAGTACAGACCTTCAGAGAAGCTCTCTGTATCTCTTTTCCAGTAATGTATTGTGCAATTCCTCTTATTTTCCATTCTTTTGAGTTAGCTAGATGTGTGGAATGTAAATGTGAACTACACACGAAATTCTGCTTTGTGTTATTGAAGTGTCAGCATGGCAATGAGAAATGGATGCCAAGTACTTCAAACTTGCCAGCATCATGATGGACATCAGTAATCAGCAAGTGGGCTTAGTTAGCCTGTGTGATCTAGAGTAATAGAAAATATGAAAACACTGCCCTGTACTTAACAAAACTGTGTGAATAATAATACCCAGAAAACAGAGGGTCATGTTTTATTTTTTTGTTAACACTTTTCAACTTCAACTCATGGGTAAAGTCTGCTTTTTATTCTTCTGGTGCTGTTACCAGTGAAGAAAAAGAGTTTGCATTTCTGTACTAGTGATATTTGTGACTTCTAGATAAACAGTACCTTCTAGTCTCCTGGGTGTTATTTTCAGCATTAATAAATTTTTAAAAAGTAAAGTTATATTATGGATCAAATGAGTTCTTGTAATTGACAGTGAAATCAACAGATTCTAGCTTATATTTAAAATTTTAAGAGGCTTCTCATTAAAAATAGCATGTGGTTGCAATTGCTGACAGCCTCCTCCAATTTTCTGCTAAGAGAATAATGAAGACCTGGAAACACACTCACGGTATTGGGGAAAAAGAGACTGATACTCCATTGCTAGAAATTTTGATACGTTTCTTCCATCTACAAGGAACTAGATTAGGAAAAATGGGATTATCTGATGAAACAACTCAGTATAAAGTTGGAAATGTAATTTTCTTCTTTTGTAACATCATCTGCTTGCTCAGACACCCATGATCTTGAGACACTGAGGAAAAGGGGCAGCTCTCCATCTTATGTAAGGGGGGTTGTTTTTCTGGGGGAGCTATAGTATCACCATCACTTACGCCTCCACTCTCCAGTTTTTCTGTCTCTCCAGCAGCTTGAAGAACATAGAAAACAGCAAGGACATTAAAGATGAGGATAGTTGGAGCTATAGACCACTACATCCTAAAAGGAAGATGTCTCCTGAGGTAGAAGGCTCAAAATGGGAATGGAGAACTGAATGGTAGGCATTTTAGACTTCAGGCGATTCTTTCTCAGTATGTGAAGACAAGGGTCTTTCGGCATCCAGAAGGCAAGCTTTAAGTTAATGCCTGATGGCCATGAGAATTCGACTTTTAACTCTTTGTGTCTATCTATATTGCTGTTAGGGCACTGAAAAGGGATTTCTATAGCCATTCAAGAACCTGGTGAGCCAGGCCAAGCCTTCTGTTGGATGGTGGACACCGTCAAATGAACAACTTTGGACTTACTGATACCGTACACTTCAGGGTAAGGGCTTGTCATTCTGAAGATGCAAGAGAAAAGCACATTTTGGAGAGTTCTTAGAAAAACCAGAAGAACATTTAGAAAACAGTTTAATATAGCATCAGGTAGAAGGTGGAGTATATGTGAGCCTGCAGCAAAGAGCCGCAAGGAAAAAACTAACTATAAAGGGGGACGACTTCAGAAAAGAGTAAAACCATGAAAGTGGAATTCAAGACTTAAAGGAGGCAAGAAGGAAGAATTAACGTTTTGAAAAACTGAATCAATAGTGGGAAGAACAAACTTGAGGAACTTAGATTTCAGAGAAACATCAGGAAGTAAAAACAGTGAGATAAAAGATAATAAATATGGGGAGAGAGAATTGAAGTACAGTCTAGGAAAGATAAATACAAATGAGCGATAAAAATCTGAAAAAAAAATCGGACTTACTATTTTGCAAAGAAATAAAAATAAAAATGAGTTTTCATTTTAGGCTAATCAAATTAACAAATATTAATCAAGTATAATGCCCTTTTGATACAAGCTCAGTGAAAAAATGCTGTTTGAAATGTATAGTCATTTAAACAGTTTGATAACATTTTATTAAAAAGCCTAGCACTTTATATCTAAAGGTTATAGTCATGCATCTATAGTAGGATTACTATATAAGGATAACAAACTGGAAAAATTGTAGTAAACTGTGAGACACTTAAATGTGGTGATAATTTATACCCCCAAAGTCATGGTTTTGAAACTATTCAGCATTATGGAATTGTCCTTCCAGTATAATGTAGTTTCAGTGTTTCCCAAGCTGGAAGCTAATTGATGAACAAGGAAGATGTGTTTAGTGGGAAATAAATTTGGGAAGATGCTTGCTCCCCAAGTTTGTGATGACTTGCTTCCCAAGTCATTTATTATGAACTAAGTCGTAATAAATCTTAGTACCTTATAGACTCTGAGAAAGCTTCAGCAGACCTCTGCTCACTTTGCTTAAACCTTTTTATACCATTTTAAATACCACAGACCATTGTTTTTGGTGGAACAGATATTAAGATTATATTAACATATTCCACAAGAATGTTACTTAAATACCAGTTTGGGAAGCAACATGTTAGATGAAAAAAAAAATTATACGAAATCAAAGTAAATATACCAAATAATTTAAAATTATCTCTGAATGGTAGAATTGTTTTGTACTTTTATGGAACTCCTCAATTTTTCTTTCACAGGAATTTCTTCAGTAAGAATGCAATACTTTTTAAAATAAGAGTATACAACAAATGTATTTAAAAAGAGAAATTTGAAGAACTCTGGCTATAAAATTAATAGTCATAAGAGCATAAAATAGAATCATTCTGATGGAATTCATGTCACGATTATTTGCTGTTACAGAGTGTTAGATTGGGCACTTTCACATAATTTTTTATTAACATATAATGTATTATTTGTTTCAGGGGTACAGGTCTGTGATTCATCAGTCTTACACAGGTCACAGCCCTCACCGTAGTAAACACTTATTTTTAAGTATGTAAGGAGATCTTTTGACCAAATATTTAATCAGACACAGAATTTGTTCTCCTTACTCGTGAATGAGTTCCAGTAGACCAAAAAATTAAGAGTTACCCTGAATCAAAATAGAGTGAAATGGTTGTTTTTCATTCCTTTATTTTGTTTTAATCAAAGAACTGAATGCAACCCTTACCTTAGTCGTTATTAACCCCAACCATATGAAATCTAGGACAGGGTGGTTAGTTGCTGTGGTGGTTGACAGTGTGCCTGTGTATGAGCCTGTTTGTGTGCACACACATGTATGTGTGTCTAATTCTTCTTCTTCCTCATTTCCTTCATTTTTAATACATCAAAGTGAAAGACACTGTAATCCTATCTCCTCAGAATCTTTCCTCCACCTCTTCCAAATCAACTTAAATTCTTCTAATTATTCACAGATGAGATTAAGTCCAGAAAAACTTTTGTTCATGTTATTGCTCTATTTCTCTTCTTTGTTTTTCTTGTAGAGATGACTCCCTTTCTTTTTGCAGCTATGTTAGTAGATAAGCATGTCCACATAGTTTGCTATTGCCATGATCATATTATTTTATTAATGCAAGAGTTTTAGACTAACAGAGGCAAATCTGGAAGTGATTTAGATCATGGCCTTTTTGAAGAATTTGAATTGTGCCCCCATCAGACTGTCTAGAGTCAGTTACACTTGGAGGTGTGAGAAGTAAGCATTAAGAGGCTTCAAGTTGTTCGAATGGGTAGTATTCACTGTAAATTGTGAAGTGGAAAGAAATGCATGTCCTGGTTCATCTTTTTTTTTTTTTAATTTTCTTAATTATTCAAGTTCATTTTGCGATTTAAACTGAGGACCACAGAACACAACATTAATACCCTCCCATGAGGGATGCTTTTATACTGAAGAGTCCATAAACCAGTCTTATTTTATGTACTGTAGTGTTGATAAGGACACTCCCATATTAATTTGGTAGGTAAGTCACATTTTCAGAATAACTGTACACATTTATTTTTAGAATGTTCAAAGGTATAAAGTACTGGAATCCTCATCTGGTCAACTCCTGCATTCTTGATTTGGTGAACACTTTGATCAGTGTAGTGTGGCAGTTTTGCAGCCAAATCTCAAACCAGGTGGCATAAAGATGATGAACCTTAAAACAACTGGGTTCAGTGACAAGAGTTTTTTTATTTTTTTAAGAGTTAATATGCAGTAATAACTCAATATTAATACTTGAGAAACCTGTGAAAATAACAAAACATTTTTCAGTTATTTTGGCCCAGTCTTTGAGCAAATTACTTAATTGTATATAAATAAATAAAGTGTGTTGTGGTTGGGATTTCAAAAGTAAATCATTTCCATTTTATCATGAAAAATCCTTCTCTTCCTGGGTCTCCAGGAGCTCAGTGAATGATTTGCATTGTGATCAGGGTGGTTTTCAGGATTTTCATCTGTAACTAATTAGAGCTTGGTTTTTGATTTGAAATTCCGCCTCCTTGGTTAAACTTCCTAATTGGAATAAGAGAAGCACATTTTTCTGCTCCCATTCTCCTTTCACAAATGATTCCCTAACACTTCTTAACCTAGGTGGAAGTACTTTTGATGAAGGAAGAATTAAAGATTGGAAGAATTAAATTAACGAGGCTGTTACTTTATTTTGTGTCCAGATTTTTTTCACAAAGGGAAAATTTTTGCTCTCTTTTGTGTGGGGGTGAAATGAAATAAGGTCTGAGAATTAACTGATATGTTGTACAAACTTGAAGAGAAATAATTGTGTATTTAGAAACATTTAGAGATCCAGAAATATTAAGATGATGAGCAAATATTATTTCCAAAATAGTTATCAGATGTTATAGAATGAGATATACATAATCTCGGGGCAACTCATGAAAACAAGGGCCCTTTCTTACTTATTTTTTTAATTCTTAGGTCTTAAATAGCAGGTTCACATAATAGGTTTACTTTAATATCCATCAAGAAAATTTCAAAATTGAGGTAAAAGTATTCAGTCGATTAATTGAATTCTTTATATCTGTTGGTCTCTGTAGCTAAGCATATTCCTTTTTTTGTTTGTTTGTTTAAGAAGTGGCTACATAGAGATTTTCTTTTCTTCCTTTTTTTTCAGTTTTCATAGAAGTTTGCTTTTCTTCCTATTAAGCATGGAAGTTATAAGTTCAGTATTATAATAGTTCAAACCAATGAGTTTGGCAGACCTAGGGTCCATGGTTCTAGGCATTTCTGCTGCTGATCCATTCGACAAGTTCTTGGACCTAACAGTCCAATTTCACAGATCCCATTCCATTTCATTCCATTCTGTTCTTTATTCCTTCACATGTTTGTGTACATTTTTCACTTCCAGTTTGAGTTGTAGGTGGTATGGTGCAGTGATTATGGGAGAGGGTGGTGCAAATAAACTGGCAATTTGTAAATTTGGACACTTTTTTTAATGGAATATTTTTAGTGTAGAGAGCTTTGTGGTCAGTAGAAATGGTGCTTCTAGACAATTTACCAGTCTCTATATGACTCTGGAGAATATTGTTTGGTGGTGGTCATCCCAAGAAGTCAAGTGGGACAGTGAATTACACTGTTCTTGGCAATATGAAATGGTGAATAGCAGTATTAAGATCTTCCTTTCTGCTAAAATTCTAAGATCTTCAGGTTATTTAGAGTGAAAGGTGAAAAAAACAGTAGTACTCAGTATTTATTTTGCAGTTGCTATTTGGTTTCTAATTTAGGTTGTGTATTTTCCCTTAATGTTTCATTTTGACATAATATATTTTAGCATGGACTTTTCTTGTGGATAAACATTTTATGATATAATTTTTCTCAACTTCTAGGAGACAATGTGGCTGTGTTTTATTTACTTGAATCATTTATGATGAGAACCAGACTCAAACTTATTTCAGAAATACTGTTAATTATACAAGCGAAAGAGGCAGATACGTTTTTCATTCATTTACGCATTTCAGAGTTGCTCTATGGTGTATTCCTGAAACCATACCTAAATAATCATACAACATCTTCTAATATTGGTAGATATTTCATACTTGCCCATTGGAAATTATATTTCATTAAATGACTACACAGTAATGTGGGGTTGTCAGGCAGAATGAGAGTCAGTAAATGGGCAATTAGCACATGGAAACGAGGTTAATGCTAATGGAAGTTGGATTCAAATATACATGATGAATTGTATAAATTATTGCTTTTATTATTGTAGATTTTAGTCAATATCTTATTGGTATTTATAAAACAAAGAGAAGTAAAAAAGATGATAGGTCAGATTATGTCTTCAGTTATTAACATTTTTAGTGGGCAGAATTCAAAGATTATGTGCTACAGTAGCAATACAGCCAAGAAATAGTTGACTGTGGCTCGAGTGTCCACTGTTGTAATTGCTGCAATCCAGTTTTCAGAAGGCTTTCTTTTTTTTTTTTTTTAATATTTTATTTATTTATTTGACAGAGAGAGATCACAGGTAAGCAGAGAGGCTGGCAGAGAGAAAGAGAGAGAGAGAGAGAGAAGCAGGCTCCCTGCTGAGCAGAGAGCCCGATTTGGGACTCGATCCCAGGACCCTGAGATCATGACCTGAGCCGAAGGCAGCGGCTTAACCCATTGAGCCACCCAGGCGCCCCTTCAGAAGGCTTTCTAAATGGATTTCAGCCTCTCCCATTTTGCAGCTTCTTATGGCAGGTGGACAGGAAGCAGTGGCAGGTGGGAAGATGTTGGGATAAAAATCAGAATTAAGAAAAACTCCCAATTATTTTAAAAAAATCAACATTGAGGTACCATTTAGAAGATTTGAGATATGGGGAGGAATAGAAATAGGACTGGAAAATCATTTTGGGAATTACGGTGACACGAATCCCATTGGAAAGAAGTGCTTATTAGCTAATATTTCTAAGCCATGTAGTTTTGTTTTGTATTTCTTTTCTTTTCTCTCTCTTTCTCTTTTTGGAGAGAGAGTGTGAGGAAGGGCAGAGGGAGAGAAAGAATCTTAGGCAGGCTCCATGCCCCTTGTGGAGCCCAATGTGGGGCTCAATCTCATGACCCTGAGACCAGGATCTGAGCTGAAATCAAAAGTTAGATGCTTAACAACCTAAGCCACTCAGGCACCTCTGTTTTGTATTTCTTTAGAAATGGATCCTTTAATAAGAGTCAAAGACATCTAAAGAACTTAAATTGCATTTAAGCAGGTAATTTCTTAGAATTTTTTTATTTAAAATTTAAAAAAAATTTAAATTTGGGACAGGGAGGGGCAGAGGGAGAGGAAGAGGGAGACTATTAAGCAGGCTCCCCACCTTGTGTGGAAACAGAATGGGGCTCAGTTTCACAATGCTGAGATCATGACCTGAGCCAAAATCAAGAGTTGGACGCTTAACCGACTGAGTCATCCGGGGGCTCCTCTTAGAATTTCTTCATGGTGGATTAGGAACTTTTATTATCATCGCATTTGACAAAAGGGGTACAAGCTCAAGGTGCTCTTTTTTATGTTTTAGAAATATTAGGACAGAGCTTAACTATCACAAGAAGTCATACATGTCTGATTTGCCTTTTAGTTTAAATCATACTTAAGATTGAAAATAAGGTCAACATTCAAGAAATCGACTTATTGCCTTTTTCTATTTATGTATTTTTACATTTATATAAGAAAATGTTTTTAATAGTTTAGTGGTATATCGAGGTTTGTTTTATAATTTACAAATGGTACACTTCCATGCAATATGGAATTTCGAGAGTTTGCAGGTTTTGTGAGTATATTCTAGATCAGTTCAAGAAAATGTAAATTTTAATTTATCAGAACGTGTATAAACATGTGGCATATAGGTCAAATACAAATCTGCTCATGCCATTTTTTAAAATCTTCCAATGGTTCCCATTGCCTTCAAGATGAAGTCCAGTATCTCTGAAATGGAAGCTTCATCTTCTTCATTGAATTTCAGAGCGCTGTTTGTCCACAGTCCACTTCTGCTCCTATTCCTAAGAAGGATTATGTCACCATTCATCTACTCATGCGCTCCATGTTCTCATGTCCCTGTAGCTTTTCAGAGGCTGACCATTTCTGTTCTCTGACTGAGAGAATACATGTCGTGAGAGCTCTCCCATGGTTTTCTGCCTTGGACCAGCATACAGCTGGAATACCCATATATACACCCCATATATACATACTGCTTCCCTCCTGAGATATGCCTCCTCTCCACACTGAAATGATATTCCTGTTCAGTCATTTTCTGTCTCCTTTCACTCTCCCCTTTCCTATTTCTCTGCTAACTCCTTTTTTTGTAAACTCTTTTCCCTTAGCAAAACCCTTCTTTGAGCCACTGTCAGCCTCTAACTGCTGCTCTAACTCTCCTTCTGGAACAAACCTGTGTATGTTCCTGACCACCCATTCATTGTTTATTTCACTGTCTGAAGCTGGAATTGCTTTTGCCAAATCACTAATGACCACTGATTTGCCAAATTCCCCTAGACACTTGTTTCAGACTCTGGCATCTTCCCTGTATCCAATGAAAATAACACTTTTCACTAATGTTGTTTTCTCATCCTATTTATTTATATGGCTCCCCCTTCTCTAGGTTCTCTTACTCGTTTTTCCATATGCCTTGTAAATATGTGTTTTCTGAGGTTCTGAGAAACCGCTTTATCTCTCCAGCATGATTTACTCTTTGGTTAGACACCCCATTCACAGGCATGATTCAATATGTAGAGCAGGTCTCTCACCTTAAGTCTTGACCCTCATTAAAATGTTTCAGTCTTGGGCACCTGGGTGGCTCAGTGGGTTAAGCCTCTGCTTTCAGCTCAGGTCATGATCTCAGGGTCCTGGGATCGAGTCCCGCATTGGGCTCTCTGCTCAGCAGGGAGCCTGCTTCCTCCTCTCTCTCTCTGCCTGCCTCTCTACCTACTTGTGATCTCTGTCAAATAAATAAATAAAACCTTAAAAAAATGTTTCAGTCTTTCTTTTATATTCCATTATACCTCAAACTCAACATGCCTAATTTTGAACTCATTATCAGCCCCATAAAATTTAGTCCTTTTGTGTTATTTATTACCTGTGAGTGACATCCCTATACAAGATACCAGATACACGAATGCCAAAAGCAGAAATCTAGGATCAAATATCTAATTGTTTCTGCCTGTAGGATCTTAATCTTGATTCTTCATCTTCTCTTTATTCCTACATCGTATGATCCTCATTAAATACCATCTCAGTTTTCACCTAGAATAGTTTTATTTTAGTCTCCCTGCCTGCCTCTCAGTCTTTGGCTATCTGTGTTTTGTTATTCTTTTTTTTTCTTCTCTTAAAAAATTTTTTTTTGACTTAAAATTTTTTGGTCTTCTGATGCATGAAATTTTTTTGTTTGTTTTGGAGCCAATTGGAAATACTTGTTTGTGAACCTTTCAGAAAACAGAATTTCTCATTAACTTCAAAAAGTGATCAACACATTGCTCAAGACATGTTTATAGCTTGGATAGAATTATTGTATTTTTGAAGATTAGTGTTAGCTGCACTCAGAATCATAATTTAACAGTATCATGATCTAACAAGATCGCATTTCCTTTGAAGGGACCAAGAAGTATCCTTTGTTTTCAGGGTTGAAGGATCTGCATGACTCCAGCAGTTGTATCTGTGATAAAGGCCATTCTAGCCAGAAGGAAGACAAAAACACCAATGCTTACTGCCATGAAAAGAAGTAGGGTAAAAATATTCCTGGAACATGAATTGAAATAATGTTTCAATTTATGAGAATGTATCTGACTTATTATCAATCAAAAGTATTGGAAAGTAAGATAGTTATTTATGTTCAACTAGTGACTTTATAATTTAGACAAATATTTCACCCTAGGGATTCCCAGTTTGGTAGCCTGGACATGATGGATTGAATGCTGCATGTTAATTTCTTCTGCAATTTCTAATTTCATGTTAGCACTGCTTATTTACATAGTAGTAGGAGTCTCCATGGAGTAATTATTTAAAAGTTAAATGTTAGAGCACCATGAGGACAGATACAGAGATGGTATCTCAAATTTCTCTGAAACCTCTTTTAATTTAAAAAGCCATGATTTGTCTAAGTTAATTTCTTACTATCTTACACACACACACAAGTTGGAATGATAATTTCTGAGTTTCATTTTATTTTTTTCCATAATGTAAAAGATAAAGCCCCCATAGCTTTTCTTTAAAAGTCTAGATTCATTATTCATATATTGTATGAAAACAATTTTACACTTTTTTTTCTTCAAACGTTTTTTCCTTTATATAGCTAAGCACCAGAAGAAAGTCAGACTTTTCCTGTGATGCTAAAATTTCTTCCAGATCACATGTTGAAGTACCCTTTCCTTTTTTCTTTGAGGCCTTTCTTAAATGATCAAATGTAGACTTTTAAGTATATATTGCCAGCTCTTTAATCTGAACTACTTTGTCTAAATTTATGTAATTCAGATAGCATGTATCTTCGGTGTTCAACTTTGCATCTGGGCTGTGCTTTAACCAGGTAGCATCTATTTTTCCACTTCTTTTAGATTTGACTGAAATTAGAGGTGCATTCCATCTATATTGTGTGGGTTCAAAAGGCCTGTTTTATTTTGACTCAACTTTTATTCATTATAAAACAAGATGTGGCTGTGTTTCTAAGTACAAAAACTTTTCCCAAAAGCTGGAAACATTTTAATTTGTTATTTTTTTTGATATGAATTAATCATTTCTTTTAAAAGTTTAGTTTTTATAAAACAGGTCATGTTTTTATATATGCTTGACCTTTATTTTTTCTGAAGATGCAAAGCTGAATGAATGGTAGTAACGAACAGTGGCGCCTCTTTCTTCTTTGAGTTCTCGTCAATATTTGTGTAAAACACAACTCAGATCTTCAAGATCGAACAGATTTTCAGTAGTGCTTTCAAGTGATATTTAACAAGCCTTATGGATAATAGGGTTGAAAATATGCACTGTGTTTAAAAAGTTAGTTTCTTATAGAAGCTGCAGAGAAATTTAGATTTTAAAGAAAAGAAATTTATCCCGTTGTCCTTAGCAGCCTTTTAAAATTCTATTTTTATAAACTATGACCAGTCTTAACTAAATTTTTCTTTTAAACCTTTGGATAAAAATTTATTTCACTCTTCCTGCAGTGTGAACTTAGTGCCGTATTTGGGCTTGTTTTCGTGATTTTCTTCCACTGAATTTGGAATGCAGTCTCGAAGAATAGGTTTTTGGCTCTCAGGGGCCATCATAGTCACACACTAGTTCTTAATCACCGAGTCTGCATAGCGTCTTGCTGATGGAGCTCTCAGTGTATTGACTTCCCTTTTTCTCTATTTCCAGCCAAGATTTTTTTAAATGTTTCAACCAAACGAAAAAACTACAGTTTTACACTTGTGATAGAGAACTTCTTTACTTGGTTATGCTATTTGCTTTATGATGATTATGGAATTACTATTTTAATAGAAACTGTCAGCTTTAAGTTCTGAGCATGTTTTGGGTTAATATCATCCTTAGCTTTTTTTTTTTTTTTTTTTCCTCTTCTCAGTCCTTTGGTTTGTTTTGTTTTACCTTAGAGAATGGAGAATTGGGAAGAAAAAGAAATGATATAACGTTTCATCAGTTAATTAAACGTTCTGGAGTATGTGAGAGTAAGTTTAAACATTTCTGTTACAATGAGACTTTTGCATTATCTTTGCATTTGATATTCTTTGGACAAAAATTATCCTCTCTTAGCACAGTAAGTTGATAATTGCTCCAGCATAACTGAAAATCTTGCTTTGGATTCTGGCCAGACTCTGGGAGATTTTTCTCTAAAACTGAGATGATACAAAGAAGGTTAACTTGACTCGGTTTGGGATGTCGCATGTCAGCAGCGGAAGGAAGGTATCTTGTGGTAGACGAAGAGCAGTTATGGACAGTGGCAATAGCGTTACACGAGGAGATGAATAGCCACCTTTTTCAAGTAGACTCTGTAGTTTATAAGGACACTTACCTGTAAACAGTGATGATTTTGTGTGTGTGTGTGTGAGAGAGAGAGAGAGAAAGAGAGAGAGAGAGAGACAGGGGTATTGTGTCATAAGCTGCATGTAACTTACCTTATTTAACTATTATCCCCATTAACAAGTGAGGATACCAAGGCTTGGAGAAATTAAATACAGCCAGTAAATACCAAGCTGGCCTTCATACCCAGGGACTGTTTGACTTGAAGACTTGGCTCGTCTCTGCTCTGCATTGTGTTCTATGTTAAGTACTGTGTGCTTATTGTGAAGATTAAATAAGCTAGTGTGTATACCTTTGTAAAGCTGTTATTTTTGATATAGTAAAATATGGATATATTTGGAACTTGGAACTGTTAATTCTTTCTGCTATTTTAAGGATTGACATTTGCTTCATAATTTTATATATAAATATTTTACCTTCAAAAATATTAATATTAAAAAATATTAATATTTTGTCAATGTCCTGTTTGATTTATGAAGTGTGTATATATATTTCATATAAATATTCATATATATACATGTCATATAAATATCCATACACACACACACACATGCATAAATATATATCCTTCTAAAAGGGAAGAGAATCTGTGATGTTTTCCCCTCTGTCTCTTTGTAGTCTATGGATTATTTTTGTTCTGAAAAATAATTTAATAGCTTTACCTCAGAATCTCCTTTTTAGGATTTTCTGGACTTTAGGATTTAGTAATTTATTATATACTCACTTATAATTTCATGCTGGAGAAAGGATCTTTAACACTCCACTGTTTTAAAGAATCCTATAAAGTAAACACATATAAAAAAGGATTGATTGGTTCAGTAAGGATACTGATTAGTCAACAATTTTTAAACAACTTAGTTTACTATATACACAAGCTGTTTTGAGTGTTGGGCTTATCTAAAATACTTGAAGGCTTTCTTTAGCTTGTATGCATTGCTGAAATAACCTAAGGTTTGATTCTGGAATGCTTGAAAAACTTTAAATTGCAAGAAGAAAACCAATGAGTACTTACTCATGTTGTAACACTTTTCTGTAATTTCCCTCAATTTCTGAAGTTGTCCTCTGGTACCTTTTATTCAGGTTAGGAATAGATTTTAAGTACTCTTGATTCCAAGTAATTTGTTTAATTGTCTTAATGCTATCTTTATAATGATTTTAAGCTGTGGCATTCTGTGAGCAAGTGCCCAGGGGCTGGGTAATTGACATTCAGGCAGTGAGGTCTGCTTTCCCTTACTGGCCTCTTGGCAGCCTCTGTGACCTCACAAGGGCATTTAAAAAAATCTTTTAACTTCTAGTAGCTTTGAAGGCAAAACTCTAGATTATGGTTTGAGAATTCAAAAATGATAACTTAAGTAAAGCTAACTGTAAGTATTTGTAGACAAACCCTTCAAGATTAAACTGTCATTAAATATCTTCTAAAAGTATAATTTTTTTCAAAATTATTTTTTCTAGTATGAAAAGTCCCTATCAATATCACCTATTTAGTAATGGTGACAAGAATTTGAAATATACATTTTGAAATTCTATTTTTCTATTTAAGGTAGAAGTATGTGAAATTATTGACCTTTTCAGGTGGGAAATAATAGAAATGTCTCCTTTGTCTTTCATAATTAGTATGATTATATGATTATATGATTAGTATGATATATGATATGATTAGTATGATTTTATGAATCTACTGCTTTTTGTTATATTTAGGATTTATATTTTATTGATAGTTTCAGGTATTTAGCATAGCCTCATGTAAACATTCAGCAATAAATGATGATCATTCATTGCAATTACTTACATATACCTTCTGTGAGCACAAAACAATTTTGGATGAAGGGTATAAGAGATAATTCCTCTTTCTAAAGCATTTGTAGCGAGGAAAATTTTACTTTGATAGAGTTGGAAGGTAATGTAAGTCCATACTGGCTTTGAAAGTTTTTCTAGGATATGTCTTCATTTATGGGAAACTCAGCTGATGTAGTTGCCTATGGGTTCCCATCTCACATGTGCCTATATTGTGTCTAGAAATAGTCTATCGAGTTTTATTTGCTGTAACCCAGACTTCTCTGGTCAGCATTGAATAATCTTGTAAGTTTTCCTGATGACATTCTCTTACTTCTGCTCTGTCTGGCCAGCTTTATTTTTCTGAGTATGACTACCTTCCCAAACAATCCTCAGTCTACTTTTCTAGTTTCATAGGGGCCACACTACTCTTATTTGTCTTTTCACCTGAATTTTTGCTATTCTCCTCCAAATACCTTTGAATAGGTTGGGTCTTCTACCTGGACTTTCCTCCCTTCTTCTTTTCTGAGTCTTGTCCATACTTCAAGACTATGAATTCTGACTTCATAACTTCATGTATGTCACTTACTTGCTTATGCCTTGTTGCCTTAAAAAATTGTGATAGAAAACACAACGTAAAATTTATAATTGTAACCATTTTTAAGTGTACAGCTCAGTAGTGTTGATTATATTTACATTGTTGTGGGGCAGATTGTCATAACTTTGTCATCTTGCACAGCTGATACTGTGCTTATTTAACAATTCTCTTCTCCACCTCATCCAGCAACTGGCAACCACTATTTGAGTTTATGAGTTTGACTACTTTAGATACCTCATATAAGTGGAATTATATAGGATTTGTCTTTTTTAAAAGATTTAATTTATTAGACAGCGAGTGCACAGGAGCAGGGGAGGGGCACAGGGAGAAGGAGAAGCAGGCTCTCTGTTGAGCAGGGAGCCTGACCTGGGTGTGTGTGGGGAATGGGAGGGACCTTAATCCCAGGACACAGAGATCATGACCTGAGCTGAAGGCAAAGGCTTAACTGACTGAGCCACCCAGGTGTCCCAGGACTTTCTTTTTGTGGCTGGCTTATGTCACCTTGTATATCTTCAAGGTTCATCCATATTGTAGCACATGACAGCATTTCCTTCTTTTTTAAAGTTGAAAAAATACTCCTTTATAGGTACATACTGCATTTGGTTTATCCCTTCATTTGTCTGTGGACATGTGGGTTGCTTTCATGGCTATTGTGAAAAATGCTGCTGTGAACATGGATGTGCAGATATTACTTTGGGATCCTGCTTTCAATTATTTTGGATATATACTCAAATGTGGGATTGCTGGATCATATGGTAATTGTATTTTTAAGTTTTTGAGGAAATACCATATTGTTTCTTATAGTTGCTGTACCATTTTATATTCCTACCATTATTGTATAGAAGTGTTCAGATTTCTTCACATCTTTCCTAACATTTTTTAATGGAACTATAACTGATATATTGAATTATATTAGCTTCAGATGTACAACATGGTGATTTGATATTTGTATACACTGTGAAATGGTCACAATAAATCTGTTACTATCCATTGCCATACAAAATAACAGAATTTTTTTTTTTTCTTGTGATGAGGATTTCTTTGATTTACTTTCTTGGCAACTTTAAAAAAATACACTATAATATTATTATTATTTTTTAAGATTTTATTTATTTATTTGACAAACAGAGATCACAAATAGGCAGAGAGGCAGGCAGAGAGAGAGAGGGGGAAGCAGGCTCCCCGCTGAGCAGAAAGCCCAATGTGGGGCTTGATCCCAGCACCCTGAAGATCATGACCTGAGCCAAAGGCAGTGGCTTTAACCAACTGAGCCACTCAGGCACCCCTATACTACAATATTATTGACTAGAGTCACCATGCTTTATCTTACATCCCCATGATTGCCTTATTTTATACCTGGATATTTGTACCTTTTCACTTGTTTCATCTTTCCCCCAATAGCCCTTTCAGCTGGCAACTGCCATTCTATTTGTATCAGTGAGTTTTGTTTGTTTTGTTAAGTACTACATATAAGTGAAATCAATGGTCTTTTATTTCTCTGTCTTATTTCACTTAGCATAATATTCTCAAGGTCTATCCATGTTGCAGCAAATGGCAAGATTTCATTATTTTTTTAAGGCTGAGTAGTATTTCACTGTGTGAAAAAAATATATATACATATATATGTATATACATATATACACATATGTATACACACATGTGTGTATATATGTATATACATATATATGTATACTCACACGTGTGTATAAATATATACATGCACATATGTATTGTATAATATATGTTATATTTTATTTATCCATTTATCCATAGATGAACACTTAGGTTTATTCCCTATCTTGGCTATTGTAGATAATGCAATGGGGAACATAGGGGCCCATATATATCTTTTCTAATTAGTGGTTTTTGTCTTCTTTGCATATATACCCAAGAGTGAAATTTGCTGGATCATATGATAGTTCTATCTTTAATTTTTGAAGAACCTCAAACTATTTTGCATAATGGCTTACCAATTTATATTCCATTTTTAATGGAGTCTTTAGGGTTTTCTATATATAAAACCATGCTGCTTACAAACAGTGATAAGATTACTTCTCCCTTTTCAATTTTGATTCCTTTTATTTATTTTCTTGCCTAATTACCTTGGCTAGGATTTCCAGTACTATATTGAATAACAGTGGTGAGAGTGGGAATCCTTGTCTTGTTTCTGATCTTAGAGAAAAAACTTACAGTTTTTCACTAATACTAGCTTTAGGCTTGTTATATAACTCATGTTGAGATATGTTCCCTCTATACCCACTTTGAAGAGAGTTTTATTGTAAATGGATGTTGGATTTTGTCAGTGCTTTTTCTGTATTTATTGACATGATCGTGTGATTTTTATCCTTTTTAAATGTAGTGTATCACTTAATATAGTACTTATGGTTAATGTAGTGATAGATTTGCAGATGTTGAACCATCCTTGTATCCCTGGAATGAATCCCACTAGAGCACTGTGTATTGTTGAACCTTTTTAATGTATTGTTGCATTTGGTTTGCCAATATTTTATTAGGAATTCCTTGCATCTATGTTTAACAGATATATTGGCTCTGTGTGTGTGTGTGTGCGTGTGTGTGTGTGGTGTCCTTGTCTTGTTTTGGTGCTAGGGTAATGCTAGTCTTATGGCATGAGTCTGGAAGCAGTCCCTCCTCTTCCTTTTTTGGAAAGAGTTTGAGAAGGATAGGTTTTAAATCTTCTTTGAATGTTTGGTAGAATTCATCAGTGAATTGTGTGGTCCTGGACATCTGTATATTGAGACATTGCAAGGTTTTTGATTACTGATTCAGTCTCCTTACTTGTCTCTATTCCATTTAGTTCTACTCCAGTCTTTGTTGTTTCCTTCCTTCTAACTTTTGGCTTCATTTGGTCTTTTTCTAGTTCCTTAAGTGGAAAGTTAGATTGAGATGTTTGTTTCTTGATATGAGCTTGTATTGCTGTGAATTCTCAGAACTGTTTTTGCTGCCTTCTATATATTTTAGGATATTGTATTTCTGTTTTCATCTGTCTCAAGATTTTTTTTTTTAATTTCTCCTTTGATTTCTTTGTTAACTCTTTGGTTGTTCAGTAGTATGTTGTTTAATCATATATTTTTGATTTTTCATTTTTTTCTCTTGTAATTGATTTCTAGTTTCTCAGCACTGGTTGAAAAAGATACTTGGTATAGTTTCAGTCTTCTTAAATTTATTAAGACTTGTGTGGGTTAACATAAGATCTATCTTGGAGAATAATCCATGTGCACTTGAGAAGAATGTGTATTTTGTTGCTTTTGGTTGGAACGTTCTGTATGTATTAAGTTCATCTGCTCTATTGTGTCCTTTAAGGCCAATGTTTCTTTATTATTTTCTGTCTGGAGGTTTTATTCAATGAGTTAAGTGGGTGTTAACTCCCTTACTATTGTTGTATGGCTGTCAGTTTCTTCCTTTAGGTGTGTTAATATTTGCTTTATGTATTTAGGTGCTACTATGTTGGGTGCATAAATATTTACAAATGTTTTATTCTTTTGTGGAATTAGCTCCTTTATCATTAAGTAAGGCCCTTCTTTGTCTTTCATTACAGTCTTTGTTTTAAAGTCTATTTTGTCTAAGTGAGCTACCCCAGCTCTCTTTTGGTTTCCATTTGCATGAAGCATTATTTTTTAGTTGCTTCACTTTTAATCTGTGTGTGTCCTTACCCCTGAAGTTAGTCTCTTACAGGCAGCATATAGATGGGCCTTTTTTTTTTTTTTTAAACTCTATTCAGCCACTTTTGATTGAAGAATTTAGTCCATTTACATTTAATAACATTTATGTATGGTTATTGGTAGGTATGCACTTATTGCCATTTTGTTGATTTTGTTTTCTGGTTGTTTTGTAGTTTCTCTCTGTTTCTTCTATTGCTTTCTTCCCTTGTGATTTAGTGACTTTCTTTAGTGTTATGTTTAGATTCCTTTCTTATTATCTTTTATACTATCTGAGTTTTTAGCTTAGTTTTACTATGAGGCTCACATACAAAGTTATTTATGTAACAGTCTATTTTAAGTTGATAGCAGCTTAGGTTTAAATGCATTCTAAAACTGCATTTTTACTCCCCCGCCCTGCATTATATGTTTTTGGTGTCATATTTTACATTTTTAAATTTTGTCTATCTCTTAACCAACCTTTAAAGCTATAGTTATTTTTACCACTTTCATTTTTTAACCTTCATACTGGTTTTATAAGTGATTAATCTACCTTTACTATGTATTTATCTTTACTAGTAAGGATTAAATTTTCATGTTTTCTGGTTACTAATTAATGTCTTTTGTTTTCTGGTTGCTAGTTAATGCCTTTTTTCCCTAGCTTAAACAAGTCCCTTTAACATTTTTTGTAAGTCTAATTTAGTGGTGATGAACTCTATCTTTTGCTTATCTGGAAAACTCTATCTCTCCTTTAAATCTGAATGATAACCTTATCAGGTAGAGTATTCTTGTTTGGAAGTTTTTTCCTTTTAGTACTTTGAATATACCATGGCACTGTCTTCTGGCCTGTAAAGTTTCTGCTAAAAAAATCTGGTGATAGTCTTACCAGAATTCCCTTATATATAACAACTTGTTTTTCTCTTGGCTACTTTTAGGATTCTTTCTGTAACTTTTGGCATTTTAATTATAATATGTCTTTATGTGGATCTTTTTGGGTTTATCTTTTTTGGGGCTTTCTGGGATTTCTAGATCTGGATCCAGCCATTATTATTTCAAATAAGTTTTCTGCTCTTTCTCCATTCTTTTTCTTGGACCCCATAATGCAAATGTTATTTTGCTTAATGTTGTTTCATAGGTCCCATAGGATAGCTTTACTTTTTAAGTTCTTTTTCTTCCTGTTCTTCCGTTTGGCTGAGTTCTACTGTCCTGTGTCCTAGATCACTCATCCTTTTCTCTGCTTCATCCAGTCTGCTGTTAAACCCCTCTAGTGTATGTTTCGTTTCAGTTACTGTATTCTTTAGCTCTGTGATTTTGGCCTGGTACTTCCTTATATTTTTCTCTCTTTAAATTCTCACTGCATTCATCTGTTCATCTTCCCTCACCCTGGTTTGGTGAGCATCTTTTATGGTCATTATTTTGAACTTTTAATCAGGTAAATTACTTATGTCTGTTTTGTTGAGGTTTTCTTGTGATGTTTTATCTTGATCTTTTGTTTGGAAAAATTTCTCTGTTTCCTCATTTTGCTTGATTCTCTGTGTTTGCTTCTATGTATTAAGTGAAATACTTACCTCTCCCCATCTTGAAGGAGTTGTCTTGTGTAAAAGATGAATGTTATCATTCAACCTTGCCCAAACTTTAGATGGTGTCTTGAACCTGTGTGATTGTCAAATCAGCCAGATTTATTCTTGATAGGTCTCAGTTGTTGAATGTGTGCCAAGACCTGTCAGTATTCCAAAGGGCAGGATTTCAGTCAGCACCGACTTGTAGGCTGATTAGAAGCCAGACTCTAATGCAGCAGCTTTTAAAGTAGGCAAATACATACAGTCTTTTGTGCGGCCACAATTGTGAATCCTTCTGTCTTCCAGACCAGGTGATCTGGAGGTGTCTCCTGAGCAAAGCTGAAACAATCAGGGCTCCAGATGAGTGTATAAGCTCCTTTCTGGTAGATGATGATGAATATAATGAGCCCAAAGGAGAATGCAGAGCATGTCTCCTAGCCTACTTTCCCTGCGGTCTTCTTTGTGGGCTCTAAGTATATGGCAAAAACTGAGGCCTGCCTGTCAGGCTGAAGTTCCAGGACAAGTAAATAGTCCTTTCCCAGTTAGACTGGGGATGTATCTCAGTCTGCTATCTGTGCACTGCCCTGAGGATGATAGCCTATGAAGAACTGTCTGTATGATTGTTACTACCCCAGGAAATATAGGAATACAAGCACTTCTAGGCACTAAAGTGGTGTAATCAAGGAGGGTCCCCCATATGGGCTGTGTGTGCCTGCTGGCTTTTAGCAAGGCAGAGGAAGAACACTAGGTTGAAATATACCTGCTGGCTTTAGCAGGGCATTGGAAGAGTGCAAGGACCACATCTGCCTCCCCCAGCACTAACAAGGTAGAGGGAGAAAGCAAAAATGGCACCCACCAGTGCTTCCATCTTTATGGAGAGGAGGCCTCTTCATAGAGAGGTCTCTTGGGAGGCCTCTTCCCCTCTGCCTCGTGCTGCTTTAAGATGAGCAAATGAATGTTCTTCACATATAGTCTAGATTACTTTCACATTGCTGCCTTTATGCTGGGCCCCAGGGCAAGTGAGTCTTTGTGTGAGTCCTTTAAGAGCTCAGTTCACTACAACCTTCTGGTTTTAACTCTTGGTTCAGAGAGAGACATTCTGGAGGCTGTATCTCCAGTGCAGTCCCATGTCTCAATTCGGGGTACCTGATGTGGAGTCCAAACCACTTGTTTCTCAGGGAGAAACTCTGGATATATGAGATCCTTCCCAATCGTGGGTTGCTGTGCTGGTATTCAGGATTTGGGTGAGAGGCGGCGTGACCCTTCTATTTGTTGTGAAGGAGCTGTTCAGCTAGTTTTCAGGTATTTTTCAGGGGAATTTTTCCCTATATAGCTATAGGTTCAGCGTGTCCATGGGAGGAGGTGGAATTCAGGATCCTCTATGATCTTGGGACATGCCCATTTTGTTTTACTAGCAGCCATCCTAATGGGTGTGAGGTGATATATCATTGTGGTTTCAAGTTGCATTTCCCTAATGATTCGTGATATTGAACATCTATTCATGCGCTTGTTGGCCTTTCTTATTATCTTGGGAGAAATGTCTATTCAAGTCTTTTGCCCTTTATTAATTGGGTTGTTTTTTCATTGTTGATATGTAGGGGGTCTTTTTTTTTTAATATTCTGGATATTAAGCCCTTATCAGATAAATAATTTGCAAATACTTTCTCCTGTTTCACTATGCCTTTACACCCTAATTGTGTTGTATCCTGTGTGAAAGGTGTTTAAGTTTGGTATTGTCTTTTGTCTATGTCTATGTATGTTTTTGTTGCCTGTGCTTTTAGTATCAGATCAAAAAATTCATTGCTAAATCCAGTGTCATGAAGCTTTACTCCTATACTTTCTTTGAGCCATTCTGGTTTAAGTTTTACATTTAAGTCTTTAATCCATTTTGAGGTAATTATTGAGTAAAGGCCCCACTTCATCCTTTTGCATGCAGATATCCTGCTGCCCCAGCACAAATTGCTGAAGGGACTGTCCTTTCCTTATTGAGTAATATTGGATTCTTTGTCAAAGATCATTTGACCACGTATGTGAAGGTTTATTTTTGAGCTCTTTATTCTGTTTCATTATTTGATATGTCTTTTTGTCTGTACAACCCCCCCCTTTTTTTTTCTTTTTTGAACTGTAGCTTTGTAATATGTTTTGAAATCAGGAAGTGTGAGGCCTGATTTTTTTTTTTCTTTTTCAGGATTGTTTTGGCTATTTGTCTTTTAAAAAACAATACCATGTGTAGCTTATTGATGTTCATGTGTCCTGGACTTAATTACAGTCTCTGGTGCACAGTATTAATTTAGAAAATACTAGCTGAATTACTTTTGTAAGCCACCTTTGCACTGAATTTATTTGAGTTGGACTCTTAGGTTACATGGCAAGCAGGTGCATTTGACTCTTGGAGAATGTGGTGTTTAGGGGGACACCAGATCCCCTGCATAGTTTAAAATCTGTATAATTATTAACTCTCCCAAAACTTAACTATATATAGCCTACTGTTGACCAGGAAGTTTTACTGATAAATAGTTGATTAACACATGTTTTGTGTGTTATATTTATTATAAACTGTCTTCTTCTGAAAAATTAAGCTAGAGAAAAGAAAATCCTAGGAAGGAAAAGGTACAGTTATAATATTGTACTGCATTTATATAAAAAAAAATCCATGTATAAGTGGACCCACATAGTTCAAACTCGTGTTGTTCAAAGATCAACTGTACTCATTATCTGAGAGGCTCAGCTGACAGATACTTTAGGATAGTTGAATCCTATACAGTCTATATTCTATCTGTGTTGAAATTAAGGGATTGTAGCTGAATAGTGAAAAGAATATTTCATTACTAAATAAGCAAGTGAAGAAAATTGCTATTCCAGTAAGTCAGAACACTTGTTCTAACAAAAATACATATAATTTTTAGAGATTTTTCTCTAAGAGTATGAATAATGATTCCTTAAAGAGAAAACATATTCTGGTATGGTATGAGTTGAGATGAGTTGAGATGTCTAGTCAATTTCAGAGAAACTTTTCTTTGGTGAATTTTTTCAAAATTAGTGATCTAGAGTCTAAAAAGTAAGAACATAGCATATTTTTAAGACCTTCCTTAATAAAAGTCATGCTTTCAACATTTATGAAGACCCTGCTGAATGAAAGGAAATATAAGTATTTTATAGGTTTTTGCAGTCTGTGAATTCAGTTCTTTAGCAAGGAGAATGTTTCATACTTTAAATCATTTCAACATGAATAGGTAAGTTAATGAACAGCTGATATTCAGCTTTCTTCAAATTGCATACTTCTAGCGCTCCTTGTCATTAGTTGTCAAACCCAGATCATCAGTGCTGTAAAATGGTTTCAAATTCCTGAAATTAACATTGGTTCCTGTTAGACATATTCTTATGATGTGATCATAGATATTTCCATAGACATTTTCTGGAGACTTGATTTTGTTCTGGTGTCTGTCACTGGGTCATGAACATTCTGTTCCTAGAGAGTCAAGGCAAATTAGCATTTGGGACTAAGGTATGGAGTTTCTCTGAAGACAGTGCTGATGGTGAGAGCTGTCGCCCCTGCAGATGATCCAATTTAAAAAGATTCCTGGGATCAAGCAAGCAGTCTTAGCCTAACAGTTTTGTTTTATCAGAGCTGCAATCCTTTTAATTTACTGCCACAAACCAAAATTTACCTCCATGCTTTGATGAGTTTAGGTTTATAAGAAAATGACTAGAAAAGACTGGGGGCCCTGATTGAAGCCGTGTTCTCTTACTTCTCTAAGTTTCAGGGAAGGTTATTCATTTCTCACAAAGTTCACTTTTTTCCTGGATTCTCTTTTTGGAGAGAGGGGGTAAAAAAAAAAATAGCATTTTATGTTTGAGATATTTGTGCTTGGTTTTAAGGCTTTCGAAAATTAGATATACTATTTGTGTATTTTGACAGACACAAGGGGCCTAATCTTTAGAAAAAGAGATTATCATGGGAAGATACAAAAGAAAGGAAATCATAAATATTTTGCTTTTTGAAAGTTGTAATATTGGGTGATCTACTTTAAATCAAAATTCCTGATAGAGAATAGGCACTCAATATTTGTTTAGTGAACAAGTACATTTTTGATGTAAATTAGACCTTGAAAATTATCTAATCCACTTTATTAAATACACTGAAGCTAATATTTATCATTGAGCATGAGGCTTTTTGAAACACCCTGACTTTTTACAGGTGAGGGGGTTGAAGCACAGAGGAGGTTCAGTAAATTGTCCAAGGCCAGGTTGAGACATCTGTATCAATTCATCAATTACTAGTTACTTATCAAATTTCCTGTGTACTAAGCATATGTTTCTAGGTGAATTGGTCTCATGTAAGCATTTCAGGCAAGACTGCCTACTGTATTCAAGTGTTTCAATTTGATATTCTTTCTAGAGTCATGTGATTTATGTTGATTGTGCCATTTATTAATGCTTCTTTAAAATATTTTTAAAAATTTTTATTTATTTGTCAGAGGGGGAGCAGCAGGCAGAGGGAGAAGTGGGCTCTGTGCTGAGCAAGGAGCCCCATGCCCAGTTCCATCCCAGGACCCTGGTATTGTGACCTGAGCCCAGAGCAGACGCTTAACCAACTGAGCCACCCAGGCTTCCCTGTTAATGCTTTTTGTGTGTAATTTGAATGCTTTTGAGATTGCAATAACTTTAAAACATGGGGTTAGTAAAAAGTAAGTCAACTAATTTTATATTTGCTATCATCATTTCATATAATTTTGTTTTCAGACTATAAAATATTCTATTTTGTGAATCCAAATCAAGGTCTCTCTTGATTTTTGCTTAAATATAGTCATATTCTAATAAAATTCTATGTGACCTTTCTATATGAAATGGGTTTTATTTTGCTTTGGGATTATGGGAATCTTATTACACTAAATCTGGCAGTCAAGTCACTTTGTCAACTTAATTTATATATTAATTTGTTTGCCTACTTAATCTGATAATATTAGAGTGGAAAATATTGTTATCTATTTTTGACCTTATTTAACCATGCAGGCATTTTGGCTCTGGTCGTCTTTCTTGTTCTATGTCTCTCTTGTTTATATGCTTTAGCTGAAAAAACATATTTCATATTTAATTAAGATCTAATTGTAGTTTATACAGATTTTACTACAGTAGTTTACTGATGACATAAATGCTCACAAAGGGCTATGAAAACCTGATTAGTTTCCTTTTTTTTTTTTAAGTTTTTATTTATTTATTTGACAGAGAGAGAGAACACAAGTAGGCGGAGCAGCAGGCAGAGAGAGAGGGGGAAGCAGGCTCCCCACTGAGCAGAGAGCCCGATGAGGGACTCCATCCCAGGACCCTGAGATCGTGACCTGAGCCTAAGGCAGAGGCTTAACCCACTGAGCCACCCAGGTGTGCCCCCTGATTAGTTTCCTTTCTGTTTTTTAGAAAGAAAATTTGGTTAGGAAAATATTAGGAAAAATTTATTAGAAATAATAAAATTTAGTTTATTATTTACTCTGAAATATTGTGGCTATCCTTTTGTTTAAGTAAAATTTTTCTTTAAAAAATATCCCCAAACTACAAGACTACTTAGAGTTAGTATTTGCTTCTGTCAGAACAAACTTCATATGCTCTCTGTAATTCTGTTCTATAGAGCACTGTATTTTCTCTTGTTTCTAAGCTAAGAACTCCAGAGTTAGGGTTTTGAGATGCTAGAGTACTAATATGCTCCCCCCCAATTTTGTTATGTGTTATCATTGGCTCTGCATTTGAATTGGTAAAAGATCACTCACACTTTTCTCACTTTTCTCAAGCCAGTAGATTAAAACAAAGAGCGACTCAGTTCTCCCCCCTTTGTTGACAGGGTGGAATTCAACTCTTTCTTAGATGTGAAATGAAGGGAAGGTCATTTCATGCTTCATTGATAAAAGTAAGGTCATAGCAATTATTAGAGTTTGGGATGTTTGTTAGGGATCATTTTTGCTTTTTGACATTCTGACTTTGTGGTAGGCTGAAGTCAGCAGAAAGATAATATATTTTATACAATAAATGGAATGTACAATTGTTCCTTTAACTATCAGTAAAAACATATAAGATAAGGAAACTGGTATAAATCAACATGACAAAGTAGATGTGGTTTGTTATGTAATGAGAAAGTACCTTGTGCCTTTCATTTGAAATATTGGCTTACACACTTAGTCTTTTCATCAAGCATTTACACATTTGCTAATAACCTTTCCCCAAATAGTGCTGATATCATCATGATAACATTTTTCAGGTTAATACAAACTAGATTACAAAATTATGCTGTTTTCCAGCAAATCCAATCCATTATACTTTTGGGCTGATAGTTCTAGTTGGCTTCACTCATTTGAAAGGATAAATGTGAAACAGGTGATGTGGACTTCAGAGGCTCAACCCTGAATAGATTGACATAGACCTTGGTGACTGTTCGCTTGGAAATTCTTTTCTAACCAGTTCGTCCCTACTCTACGGTGTGCTACAGTGTTCAGGCAGTGTTACACATGCTTCCTATACATTCACTGATGCTTTACAGTAATTCTTTGAGGACTTCTTTGTTAATATTTCCATTTCATAGATGATAAAACTGAGTACTGGAAGGTTAAGAAAGCTGTCCAAGATTATATGGCTAGTAAATGGTAGAACTGGGATTAAATTGCCACCCATGATCTTTAGTGCTATACTATACTGAAGACATATAACACTATTTGAACAAATATTCTGTAGCAGACCCTTGGTTATCACACATCAACTTGCAGCTCTAGCTATAAATCCACACGGTGGCCAAATGCCTTTATGTAAAATTTTGTATTTCATAAATATCTCACAATTCTTGGTAACCTTTTCAGTCAAAAGCAAATATATAAAATTTATTTCTTGGGAATATCAATGTGATGACTCTCCTTCAATTCAGTGCCTACAGTTCTATTCATGTTTGTAAAGCTTTAAATTGTTACAATGAAAGGTAAAGATAATATTCAGTATGAGAATATAATTTTCACTTTTGATGAGTGGTTGATCATATTTCTTTGTCTTCTTTTAAAAAATTGCTCTGGAGGGATGCCTGCATGGTAGCTCAGTCAGTTAAGCATCTGCCTTCAGCTCAGGTCATGATCCCAGAGTCCTGGGATAAAGTTCATCATCAGGATCCTTGCTCAGTAAGGAGACAGCTTCTCCCTCTGCCTGCTGCTTCCCCGGTAGTGCTCTCTCTCCTTCTCCTGGAAAAAGAAGTAAAATCCTTAAAAATAAAGTAAAATAAAATAAATTGTTCTAGGAAATACTTGCATCGTTACTTCATGTTTCCTAGCATATTCGCTCAATGTTACAAGATTAATGGCAAATTCCATGAGGGGAAATCACTGCATATTTCTTTGAAAGTGAAATATTTAGGAACATGAATAAAATACTTCTTGGAGGAATGAAGTTCATTTTCACAACATAACCGGTTATAGAGGCAGGAAATGTTGGTCCAGAAAGTCTTCTGAGTGGAGAATATAGGAGGCCAAAGAGATCTGAAACCCTGGATGCAAGGGCTTTGTCATTTTCGAGAGTGTTTTATAGTATACTTCTATTTAAAGGGTCAAGGTTGCTAGTAGTTTTCTATAAAATTACACTCTCCTAGAGGTATCTTCTTTCTGTTCTTCCTGTAAGCAAAGGTAATACCATCTATCTTGTAGACTAACTGATTGATAGACCCAGTCCAGGGAGGAAAGAAGCCTCCAAAAGCTTTCAGACCTCTCACCAAAGACACCTAAACACCTCTCTGATGTGAGACAAAATATTAGTAGAAGAAAAAGAACAGTTAAATGTGAATGAACAACTCTTAAGGATCTGGATGTCAGACAATTTACAAGTCAGTATAGAGAAGTGCTTCATTTGTTCTTTGTAGTTAGAGAGTAAGTGATATCTTAATGCAACTTGGAAAGAGGATAAAGATTTTTCACCAGGTACCATAGTGACATTGAGCCAGTTTATTTTCCATAAAAGGGAAATAAGGAAACGTTAGATCAAAAAGAGTTGATTGTTCTGTATGAATGTTGCAGGATAAACTGGTTCATAATAACCATGGAAAGATGTACTGTATTTTTCTTACTATTTTTTAATAACAAATGAGTTGATGGAATAAAAGTTATACTTCTTAATGAGTTTGATTTTATCAACATTTTAAATACCCTTTTTTCCAAGATTTTATTTATTTATTTGACAGAGAGAGACACACACAACAAGAAAGGGAATAAAAGTAGGGGGAGTGGGAGAGGAAGTGGGCTTCCCGCTAAGCAGGGAGCCCGATGTGGGGCTTCATCCCAGGACCCCAGAATCATCACCTGAGCCGAAGGCAGATTTAATTTATTAAATCATTACTCAGTACCTTAGTAAAGTTTTCACAAAGTTCCATATTTCATATGTATATGATTCCATTGATTGCTTCAAAATGATCATTTTGAAAGATAAGATATTTTTAAGTAAGAAGGTTGAAATAATACGGTTGCAAGTATTATTATCACTTGTTTCTTGGGGTATCGATACAACTTAAGGTTTTCCCCTGAGCTAAGTGTTTTAAGGTGAAATTTTCATTATGGTAAAGTCTAAAATCATATATAATTGCCCCTGTACTTCATAACCTACATTGACTTGGCTATTTGAGTCATGGGATTGTCCTCATAGAGAGAGATGGTGGGGAAGGAAGTCAGAAATCAGGTCTTGATTTGGTGGCTGTATCTTTTCAAAGGATAGTTATCAGGGGCCTGGGCATCAGAAATCTATGGTCTCAGAGTGAAGTGTTTGGAAAAGGTTTCAACATTTTTTAATTTGTGCTCACAGTTGTTGACGGATTCAGATTTCCATCGCAAAGGAAGAGGGGTATTTTACCAGGACTTGGGATGAGATCAGAGAACTAGTCAGATGGACCGGCTTCAGGGTTGGAATTTCCTGCTAGTCAATGAACCAGAATAAATTAGAAAAGCAGGAAGAACCTCAGCCTGTGGACTAAGTCCTCATAGTTCTGCCAGCAGAGAGGGTGCCTATAGGCTTCTTGCCCTAGAAAGAAAATAAAGGATTAATCTAGATCCCACCCCACAGTATGGAAGGCTGCTAACTGTGTTTGACTCTGTAGAGATTTGCCTGAACAGCGAGAGTGGTTTAGCCTGTAAATTGAAGTTTTCAGTACATTCATAAAACAGTGAGACCAAGGAAAATAGAAACTGAAATGTGGATGTATTTCCGGAGATATCAACTATCTGATATATTGAATTTCCTATATTTTCTGAGAATATAGTGTTTAGTAGGATAATTAAAATGATATTTTGTTAATGAAAACAGTATGTGCTTATTTTAGAGTTAGCAGAAGGTAAAAAGAACTCTACCATCTTGATGGTAGCATTTTTTTATTCCCCCTGCCCCTTTCTGTATTTCAGTTGAATCATATTGCCTTTATTGTTGAATGGTCTTTTAAAACACCATTTTAATGCCTGTGTAATCTTTCTGTTGTATTGTTTCAGGCTTTCTATCTCTAGAAAATTTCTGACAGAAAAATAACTAGATCAAGAAATGGGAACTTTTTTTCTTTTTAGGGCTTTTGGAACATATTGCACAATATTTTCCCAGAAAGCTATATGATTTATATTTGTTTTAAATGAAATGTGTGAGGGGAGTGATTTCACAGAGTATTAGGATTATGAAAATATTTGCCAATTAGATAGAGGGAAATTTTTGTTTCATTGTTTTAATATACTGTTCTTTGATTCTTTCTGAGATTCTACTCTGTTTTTTACTTCCAATGTATTTTTTAGATATTTGTATTTCATCTTTTGTGAGTTTTCTATTCATATGTTTGTATATTTAAAAATTTTTTGAATTTATTTTTTATTTTTATTTTTTTTTTTAAAGAGAGTGAGAGGGAGAGGAGGATGGTAGAGGGAGAGAGAGAACTTAAACAGGATCCATGCCCAGTGCACAGCCCAATGTGGGGCTCAGTCTCAGAACTCTGAGATATCTGATACTAAGAGTCAGACACAACTGAGGCACCCCCACATGTTTGCACATTTATCTATTGTAGTTTTAACTTAATTAATTTGTATGAGATTCTTTTGAAATTAAGATTAATAATGTTTCAGCTATCAAGTATTTTTATAGTTAGTTGCTATCTTTTTTAATGGATTTATTAAAATATAGAGGTTTCCCATTGTATGTTCAGGTCTAAAGAATTTTCTTATTTCTTCTAGTATTCATATTCAGAAAGCAAAAAGATGAGTACTTAGATGGTAATAATAGTTATTAGATGGACTATTTTGGGGCCCATTTTGTCATTCATTTTTCATAAGCATCTTAGGAAGTAATCAGTTCTAGTACCTTGGTCTGTAGATGGTGAGACTAAAGTGTAGTGAGATTGCTACCTCTCTGAGTTAAATCAGCAAGTACATGGTAAACTGGCTTTGGAACTGGTCATATGACTACAGATCCTGTGCTTTTCATCATTCCTACATATCTGATAGAACAGAGCAGACAAGTGTCATCCTGAAATGGGTAAGATAGTAATGGAAAGCATCAACGGAAGACATTTGGTTTAATATTTGAATTTGATTTTCATTTTCCTAATTTTAAGTATTTCTTTGTTGATCTATAAGATCTCTTTTTTTAATTTATGTTACAGAATTAGAATAATATCTAAGGAAAATATTTTGTCTAACCATAACTTGATGTGTATTTCAGTGTCATAAATCAGTGTGTAGGTATGGATAAGACTTAACTAGATGATGAAAAATTCATTTTTAATACAAAGTTTGGTCTGTTAAAAAATACTTTGTATATTGAAAATGCTTCATTTATACCAACCATATGCATTATTTGTATTTCCTAGATTAAATTAGAATTTAAGTAACTACAGATTTTTTATTTGTGTTTTTTACCCAGTATCTAAGAGAAATGATTATCACACCAACAAAATAATTTTTTTTTAAAGACTTCATCTACTTATTTGACAGACAGAGATCTCAAGGAGGCAGAGAGACAGCAGAGAGAGAGGCAGAGAGAGAGGAGGAAGCAGGCTCCCCACTGAGCAGAGAGCCCGACGTGGGGCTCGATCCCAGGACCCTGGGATCATGACCTGAGATGAAGGCAGAGGCTTTAACCCACTGAGCCACCCAGGCGCCCCAACAAAATAATTTTTTATTGAACTTCTTATATGAAATGGCAAGACAATAACAAAAAAATCCTCTAATTTTGTTAGTATTTTTAAACCTTTTTTAAAAAAACATTCCAGTTGTTGTTGAAGTATGTGTATTTATCATTTACTCAAAAATAGAATTTTCCTAGAAGGAAAGTCCTTTAAAACAGATCAACTCTGTGTACCTATGATGAGTTCTCATTCAATAACTGGCAGAATTTCAGAGACTACTTTTTAAATCATGGTTATCTCTATATAGGCATATCTTGTTTTACTGCATTTTGAGATATCACATTTTTGCAAATTGAAGGTTTGTGGCAACCCTTTGTGGAACAAGTCAATCAGTGGCATTTTCCCAACAGCATTTGCTTTGTGTCTGGGTCACATATTGGTAATTCACTCAATATTTCCAACTTTTTCACTATTTGCCATGGTGATCTTTGGCGATCATTGTTGTTACTATTGTGATTGTATTGAGATGTCACGAGCTACACCCAAATAAGATAGTGACTTCATATAAGGTAGTGAACTTGATTCTCTGAGACACAGCAATATACAAGTTAGGTGAACTAATAACCCTACAAAGGCTTCTAAGTGTTCAAGTGAAGAATCACATGTCTCTCAGTTTAAATCAAAAGCTAGAAATGATTAAGTGTGGTGAGGAAACCATGTCAAAGGCCAAGATAGGTTGAAAACTAAACCTCTTGCATCACAGTTAGTCAAGTTGAGAACACAAAGGTAAGGTGCTTGAAGGAATTTAAAATTACTACTCCAGTGAACACAGGAATAGAAAGCAAAACCGCCTTATTGCTGATATGGAGAAAGTTTTAGTGGTCTGGGTAGAAGATCAAACCAGCCCCAATATTCCTTTAAAAACTAAGGCCTGATTCATGGCAACATCCTAACTTCCTTCAATTCTTGGAAGACTGGAAGAGGGAGCAAGCTGCATTAGAAGTTTGAAGCTAGCAGAGGCTGATTAATGTGGTTTAAGGAAAGGAGTCATCTCCCTAACATCCAAGTACAGGGTGAGGTAGCAAGTGCTGATGTAGAAGCTGCAACAAGTCATCCAGAATATCTAGCTAATGCATGAAGGTGGCTACACTAAATGACAGATTTTTAGTGTCTGCAAACAGCCTTCTATTGGAAGAAGATACCATGTAGGACTTTCACAGCTAGAGAGAGTCAGTGCCCGGCTTTAAAGCTTCAAAGGACAGACTGGCTCTTGCAGCTGGTGACTTCAAGTTGAATCCAGTGTTCACTTACATTCTGAAAATTTTAGGACCCTTAGAAATTATATTAAATCTTTTCTTCTTGTGTTCTTTAAATGAAACAACAAAACCTGGATGATAGCACATCTGTGTATAACATGGTTGACTGAATATTATAAGCCTACTGAGATCTACTCCTCAGAAAAAAAAAATTCCTTTCAAAATATTACTGCTCATTGATCATGTAACTGATTGTTCAAGAGCCCTGATGGTGATGGACATTGAGATGGATGTAGTTTTCATGCCTGTTAACTCAGCCTCCATTCTGCAGCCCATGGATCAAGGAATCATTTTAACTTTCAAGTCTTACTATTTAGGACATACATTTCTCATTTCTTAAGGCTATAGCTGTCAAAGACAGTGATTCCTTTGATGGATCTGAGCAAAGTCCAGAGATTTATCTGGAAGGGATTCACTCTTCTGGTTGTCATTATGAACATTCATGATTCATGGGAAGAGTTGAAAATATCAACATTAAGAGGAGTTTGGAGGAGGCTTATTCTAACTTTCGTGAATGATTCTGGGGGAGCGGGGGTTGGGAGTGGGTTCAGTACTTGAGTGAAGGAAGTAACTGCAGATCTGATAGAAGCAGCAGGAGAACTGGGATTAGAAGTGGAGCCTGGAGATGCACCTGAATTGCTGACATCTCATTGTAAAACTTGAATAAATAAGGAATTGCTTTTTGTAGTTGAGCCGCGACAGTCATTTTTTGAGATGAAACTTACTCCTGATGAAGATGCCCTGAAGATTGTTGAAAGACAACAGATGATTTAGTATATTACATAAACTTAGTTGACAAAGCAGCAAAAGGGTTTGAGAAGACTGACCACAGTTTTGAAAGAAGTTCTGCTGTGGGCAAAATGCTATCAAGTGCATCGTGTGCTCCAGAGAAATTGTTCACGAAAGGAAGGGTCGTTGGATGCAGCACACTTTGTTGTCATCTTCTCTTTTTTAAAATTATTATTCATTAATTTGAGAGGGAGAGCAAGAGAGCAAGAGGCAGGGTGAAGGGCTGAGGGAGAAGCAAGCTCCCCGCTGAGCAAGAAGCTCAATGTTGGGCTCCACTCTGGGATCCTGGGATCATGACCTGAGCTGAAGGCAGATGCTTAACTGACTGAGCCATACAGGCACCCTGTTGTCATCTTAAGAAACTTCCACAGCCACCCCAGCCTTCAGCAACTACCACTGTGATAAGTCAGCATCTATCAACCTCAAGGCAAGACCGTTCACCAGCAAAAGATTACAGCTCACTGAAAACTCAGATAATGGCTAACATTTTTTAGCAATAAAGTACTTTAAAGGCATGTACATTTTCTAGGAATAATGCTTTTGCACACTTAATAGACTCCAGTGTTGTGTAAGCCTAACTTTTCTATACACTACGAAACCAGCAAATTCATTTGACTTGCTTTACCGCAGTGGTCCCGAACTGAATCTGCAATCTCTCTGAGATATGCCTATAATAGGGTAGAACAGCCAATTTGCCCTCAATACAACGAATCAAAATGGTATTTTCATTAGCTTTGGAAGGTAGAAAATGATCCTTTTTTCTTTCAGAGGCTTGTGGGTGAAAAAGATGCAACCCAAGAATTTGGCAATGAAAGCAGTTGGGTTCCAGTTCTAGGCTCTGGCAAATATTTTCATCTCTCCAGGCCCTTTTCTTTTAACAGTAAAATAAGGCCATTTATTTCACTTTCACAATGGCTGAGAGCCCTTCCAGCTCTAAAAATAATCTTTGTAAAATAGATTGACATACCCTGGAGTGGTTTGTAAGCACAATGAAAGACTCTGAATGGTAAGAAAGTGTCTCAGCCTTGGCTGTGCACCTCACCAAATTTGTGAGGTTTTGAGAAATGCTTTTCCCTTCTCTAATAGATTATAGTTCAGAGCTCTCGGTATTCCAGACTCAGGACCGTATTTTTAAAAAGTTGCGTGAAGCCATTGGATAGTTAGGTTTGGAACTGCTGGCTCTCATTGTTCTTTCTCCATTGAAGGATTGAGAAGAATCCCCTCCATGGATTGTTTCACTTTTTAAAATTTTTGTCATAAGGGAAATTTCCTTAATAGCACACAGAGGGAAGTAGGATAGTCTTTTGTGTCTTTTCTATTCCAGGAAGCAAGAATTATTCCACCATCAGATGCGTTTTCATATTGGCACAAATACAGCTCTGCCTTGGAAATAAGAAACAGTACTGTCTTCATCAGTTTAGTTTGAGCGTAGAGAGTAGTAGAGATTTGTAAAGAGTTGGCTGGAGCTTTGCCATTTTGCCTTTCCCCTTTTTTGTTGTTTGTCACAGTTTGCTTTCCACATGTTAGTGTAGTACACACTTAACATACATTGTTTCATTTCATCTTGTCAATACTCTTTAAAGAAGAGGAGATATTTTAACATATTCTTTTTACAGATGGGGAAGATTATAATGAGAGACTTTATTTACCTGGTCCAGGATTACTTTGTTAGAATCAGAGTGGAAATTTGAATTTAGGTGATTCTGATTCAATACTTTAAAGATATAGTGTCTATGGTTTTCAGCTGGGGTTTTCCAGACCTCAAGCCTCATGGGTTAGAAGTAAAATGAACTGGTTTTTGTAAAGAGCACTTACCAGATATCATAAGTATAAATATAGGAATCCTTAAGTTTAAAATGTTAACATTTTTGCTCTGATTTGGTTTGCAATGCAGATTGAATGGGTGGCTTCTCACTTCAGATTTGCTTTGTAGGTGGGATCAGAAATGGCACCAGGCAAAATTATGAGCCACATTTTCTTTTATGAGCCTCTTTTCCTTTGACTTCTTTGACCACCTTCTCATCCCTCCTTCCTCCCTCTGTTTCTCTCCTCCCCTCTTCCCTTCTTTCTCTTCTCCTTCCTCCCTCCTCTACTTCCTTCTTTTTCTTTCTCTTAGCCTTCCTCTTCCCTCCTTTCTCCTTCCCCTTCTTGTTTCCTTGGGTCTTTAGACAGCACCCAGTTCTCAATGCAGGGTTCTCTCCTGATCTGCCCTTCATGGAAGTGTCCCATAGAGAATTTGAAAAACTTGGAAAAGGGACTTGGAAAAGTAACTCAGTTCTAGTTCACCTCCCTTCTTCCACTGAAGAAGAAGCCCAACTGTGTCAGCTAGGTTCCAGTCCAGAGCTCGCTCTTTTACAAGGCAATTGTGAATTTGAGGTAGCTTTTTGGGAGACAGCGTCTGTGAATTCTGCAACTATATGCATATTTTGTATGTATGCTTTCTGGTCCATAACTTCATCAGTCTCCAGGGAGTCTGTGTTCAAAAACAAGACAGAACAAAGTATTTGCATTCCATCACATTGACATTCTAGGTAGTCTTATCTTATACTTTCTATCTCTGCTAGTAATCATATATTACTGTGATAGCTCATTGCCCAAGGGTTTCTTATTCGTACTGATATACATGCTCATTTATTTGTTTATACCCTTCTTCTATTATCACAAAATATTTGGGATTATTCATGTAAAACATCAACATATTAATAACTTAATTTGATGTTTTTATCCAAAGGGAATACATGTAATATACATAATATATTCCTTAATTCACTTCATAAGCATTTCATTCAATATATCTAAAATGGTTTATAGATGTAGAATTCTTCATTCTAGTCATTATATATAAAATACAGAAAATTTAAGGTACAGAACATAAAATGCCTGTTCACACTGTATTTATTTTATTTGTAAATTGTTTTTGCTTCATTGTAATGATTGTGCCAAGTTTTAATTTGTTACTATTTTTCTAATCCAGAAGTTAAAAACTTGAGGACTTTGAGGGTTGATGGGAGTTGAGTGGGTTGGAGGTAAGACAATTGGGATTAGATAATAACTATGACAGAATCGAGACTAATTGCACTGTTAAAGTATCACATTCACATTGTAGGAAAAACACGGATAAATGACTATGGGCAAGGACATATAAATGTGACCCCTGTGCTACTCTCTTTGTAGGACTAAACGTTGTTGATACGTTGGATACATTTGCATTTAAACTATGGCAGGAGAAAGCAAGTGATTTTTCAGTCATACTTTGAGAAGCATGTGCTTTTTGATCCATATCTCTGTTCTTCATTAAACTGAGAGTTCCATGAATGGATTGACCTTTGAATTCCCAGAATCTATGAGGATATTTGGCACATAGGTGTGTTGAAAACATGTTTAGCAATGTAATCAGTTCCACTGTATAATTATTCCTCAAGTCTGTGCACTGCTGTGTATCTCCACCAACAGACCCAGATCTAGGGCACTGTCTTTCCTAAACCAATGCTATAGTTTAGAATCTAAAGGATTTTTTCCGATTCTAGTCTTATCCATGTCCATCTGCTGTCCACAATGAAGCAAGTGTGATTATTCAAAAATTCAAAACTAGTGATCTAACTCCCCCAGTTAAAAGCCTTTAATAGATTTCTGGTGCCCTTGAATAAAGTCTTAACTAGCTGCTTACTCTTCTAACCTCATATAAAAAACTGACCTCAAGCTAGCTAGCTAGAGGATCCCCTCAAAACACGTAAGGGTTGTGGCCACTCCAGGGAGGTGTCAGAAATTTTTCATAACCTTATTCAGGTGTAACAGAATTTTTAGACACTAATAATATGAAATATCAACCTTAAATTTTACATGAACAGATTGTGGTTTATGGATGGCAAGAATGGTTCCGGTTCTTCCCGTATCCTTGTATCTGTGTCTTCTGCAATGTGACTTACATTTCTTCCTGTTAAGAAGGTAGAGTCCTGGGGCACCTGCATGGCTCAGTGGGTTAAGCCGCTGCCTTCGGCTCAGGTCATGATCCCAGGGTCTTGGGATCGAGCCCCACATCAGGCTTTCAGCTCAGCGGGGAGCCTGCTTCCCTTTCTCTCTCTCTCTGTCTGTCTCTCTGCCTACCTGTCTGTCAAATAAATAAATAAATAATTTAAAAAAAAAAAAAAAGAAGGTAGAGTCCTTCCCCACCTCTTGAACTTGGATTGGCCTTGTAATTTGCCTTAGCTAATAGAGTGTGGCAGAAGTATGGGTGTGCCAACTCCCAGACTAAGCCTCAAGAGCCCTTGCTTGCTTCTGTTCTCTTTGGAACTCTGCCACTGCCATGAGAGCAGGACCTGGTCTGTGGAAGATGAGCAGCCACTTGGAACACAGCCAGATTATGAAATTTGAGGCTAATCATTCTAGGCTAGCCACTAGCCCGCTGACCCTGAAATATGTAAGAGAGCCCTGATAGAGGCCACGCAGAGCCACCTACCTAAACTGTTCCTGAGGAAGGTGCCTGAGTGAGTCCAGTAGAGACCTGAAGTGCCTTGCAGCTGAACCATAGACTCATGAGCTGTAGTTAATGTTTGGAGCCCCTGAGGTTTTGGGTAGTATATTTTTGTAGTGATAACTATACACTGATACAGAGATATCAGTGCCTTTTCTATCCAGTCACTGAAAAAACTCAATAAAAAGAAACGAAAACATTACATCTTTTTTAAGGAAAACAATTATTGATGTTTAGAAGGATCTGACAAACACATTTACCTATTTTTATGAATTTGTATAAAATGGGGGAGTTTGAACATTTATCTATTCTGACTTTTCTTTAAAACCACAAGAAGGGAATACAGAGTATCTTTGTCTTTTATACTGGAGCTATTGGAGCAAACAAATTTATTACCAGAAGAAACTTGTACATAGAAATTTGCCAAAATGTCTGTTCTATAGTTTTTGAAGGAAATGTTAACTTTATGTAGAAAAGGAACACTTGACTTCCATTTCAGACAGAAAAATTATTTCCCAAATCAGGATTTTTAAATACATAGAAAGCACAGACTAATGTTAAATATAATTTTTGAATGTGTTGCTGAGCTGGCGAGAAATGAAGGGAAACCTTCAGAGGCCAAAATAAGAAAACACGAATCAGAAATATGACAGAGGTCTGTATCTGACAGTCCTGGTGACCCCGCTCTGGAAGAGGAAATAATGCTTGAAACGTAACAGCATTACTACAGAGAAAACAAGGTCTCTGCGTTTCTGTGAGAGAGTCAGATATCCTGAAAGATGCAGTGGTTACTCACCTGTGTATCTAGATGCATGGCTTAAGTTTTTTAAAGCTAAAATTAAGTGAGCAGCAGGTAGAAGTTGACAAATGCAACTGTTTGGAAAGAAATTTGAATGTAACCCTCTTTGTTACTGATTGAGCAGAATAGGTCCCAAATCAGTGAGCATGTAAGAGAGTGCAACCACCACATAAATACGACATTTCATTAGAAGAGCTCTGCTCTTGGGGTGCTTAGGTGGCTTCGTCGATTAAGCATCTGGCTCTTGATCTCAGCTCAGGTCTCGATCTCTGGGTTGTGAGTTCAAGCTCCACATTGGGCTCCACACCAAGTGTGGAGCCTACTTAAGAAAAGATTTATAATGGCTTTGTGCTCCATACAGCACAACACATTTGTTTAATGCTTATTCTTCTCAAAGTCATGTAAAAGATTTTGAAAATGACCATGGACCTTCCAGGTAGCCAAGCACAAGGAAGGGTAGTGTGGGAAATAACCTCCCATATTTTCTTTCCAAATGATTTAAATTCACAGCTGTTAAATTCTATGCAGTACACCTGCAATACTCCTTGCGGGCAGAGGATGCTGTGATTGTGAAGTAGCTCGGCGCTGGGCAGGCTGGCACAGTGCTCTTCCTCTCCCATCGTGCTCCTGCTGCAGGTTTGCAGGGTACAAATGGAGGCTAAGTAAAATGGCAGGGAGCAAGAAAAGGGGGGTTGGTCTCGTCCTTGAGGAAGAATTAGAGAGACCATCACCAGAAAGATGAAATATAGCCCAAATCCAAGAACACTGAAAGAGGAAACTGGGCAGATCAGAGCAAGACTGCAGGAAAAGGATTTCAGGGAATATTATTTCAAGGGCAAGACCAATAATCTGTTGGGACAGGCTTCCAAATACATAGCTTTTCATTAGAAAGTAAAAAGAAAAGAATCCTTTGCAGTGGGCTCCTAGGTGGCTCAGTTAGTTAAGTGCCCTACTCTTGATTTTAGCTCAGGTCATGATCTCAGGGTCATGAGATTGAGCGCCACGTTGGGGCTCCATGCTGGGTGTGGAGCCTGCTTAAGATTCTCTCTCATCCTCTCTCGCTTTTCCTCCCCACTTCCTCTCTAAAGGAAAAAAAAAATCTTTAGGTAATTAGATGGTGAAGGAGAAAAGAAAGGAAGAGGATAAATTTGGGGCTTTAGAAAGCAGAAGATAAACAGAATCTTTGAGGATTCAACATTTTCCCCCATCACCAAATTAAATTAGATAAATGACCAAGCAAAACAGCTAACTTACCTGAACTTTGCTGGACTCACAGAAAAGAGCACCCCAAAATATTCCAGTATCAAAAAGTGAAAAAAAGAAAAATAAAATCAATTCATATCTATTGAAGAAAATCAGGAAGTGGATTTTTATATAAATCAAAAATCAGATGAAATACCACTCCTGTTCTGAAAAACAACCAGGAAGCAGGAAAAAACAAACAAACAAACAAAAAACAAAACAAAACCCAACTTATATCCATCCTCCAAACAGAATTAAATGTATTTAGCAAGTATTTAAGTATATGGAAGCCCTTACCTTTAGTCAGAAATTTCATAGCTAAAAGCAGATACGGAAAAAAAATGAAAAATGATGTGTGTATTGAACTTAGGAAATAAAGTGGAAGAAAAAGACAAAGTTCTGTAAAAAATAAAGATAAATTGCAAGGTACCCAAGAGAAAATGGACTCAAATGAAAGTTAGTAAGAGACATCAGAGCAATACAGGGAAAAATGGCAAGAGAGTACAAATGACACAAAGCAAAAAAGTGGAAAAAAGGGGAAGTAGTGGAAGTGGAAGATTGGTAATGAAGGAAAAATATTTGCATTGTCTGCTGAAGAAGAAAAACAAAATAATGTTCAGAACCAGTATTTAAAACTAGAACCTAAGAAAACCTTCCAGAAATAGAAAATGATCCAAACATTAAAAACTTGCATGGGAAAATTAACCCTGAACAATCCGTTCTGAGCTTCAGCCAGTTTCAGAGATAATGATGTAATTCTCGAGGCCAGCAGGCAAAAGGAACAAGCAATCTACAAAGGGAAAGTAATTAGACTGGCATCATATTTCTCAAAACCAACATATGAAGAAAGCAAGACAGCCATGGAGCAATTTTTTTTTTTTTAAAGATTTTACTTATTTGACAGAGACAGAGAACAAGCAGGAGGGTGGAGGCAGAGAGAGAGGGAGAAGTCGGCTTCTCATTGGGCAGGGAGCCCAACATGGGGCTTGATCATGGGGCTTGATCCCAGAACCCTGGGATCCTGACCCAAGCCAAAGGTAGATGCTTAACTGACTGAGCCACCCAGGCACCCCTATGGAGAAATTTTTATTGTGAGATTAAACTAACTGAAGTTATGAACCAAGAATTTTATAGCCAAACTATCCTTCAAATATCAAGGCTTTAGAAAAGCAGTGGGGAATTTTGTACCCATCCTTCCTGAGGAATATGCTGGAGAACGATCTGTGTCCAACAAAATGATGACTAGGAAAACTTGAGCAAGGGGATTGACAGTGGTTATTTTAAAATAAGTAAGTATACATGTAAGACTAAAAGACAGAGGTGAGATACCATAGCTAAAAAAATTAAAGGGAAGGAAAAGAGGATGCTAGGAAAAGCTCTTTTTCATGTGGGCAATAGCTGATAATGAAGGATAGTGAGAAAACTCTGCAGATGGTACAAGGTTAAACAAAAAACAAGACTTAAGGACATAAAAATTGCGTAAGTACAGAGGATAACCAGTATAACAAAAATGTAGTGCTTTGTAAATACTACCCCCAATTTTTAAAAATAAAAGTGAAAACAGCACATATAATAAAATACATATAATTACCCAAGATTCTGATACATTTGAGACCAACTGTATAAGCCACAATGATAGATGTCAGTGTGGTTAACTCACCTAGTAAAAGAAAAAGAATTTCATTTTGGCATCTAAAATAAAACCCAATAATCCACTATTTTATTAGAAAAACACCTAAAACAAGGTGATTCAGAAGGCCAAAAAAAAAAAAAAAAAAAAAGAATGGACAAAAGTCCATCAAGCATAAGGACAGAGGGAGAGAGCAGGCTTCCTGATGACAGATAAAACTGAATCCATGACTCAACATAGTAGGTCACATACTATGTCACATACTTTGTGACATAGTGTCACAAAGGACACTTTTCAGTGCTAACAGCCACAATCCACAACAAAGTATTTCCCAAATAATCCAGCAATAGCCTTTATGAAACAAAACCCACAAAAGTGTAGGAAGACAGATTCCATTCTTAACAGGTGACTTCAATATACTCCACTCAGCACAAGACAGATCAAGTAGACAAAAGATTCCTTAGTAGGAGATGGAAGATCTAAACAGCATAATCAGGGTGGGACTCATGGAGTTTCTCAAAATAAAAAACCCATTAGGAACTTTGAAGAAAATAGAAATGTTTAGTTTACAGAGAGAAGGTGTGTGTACAAAGTTTGTAGAATGCTGAGGACAGAATCTTCAGGGCGTTTGAGGAGGGAGTATAGTTGGATTAAAAAAGAAAACTATGATAGCACATTAGAAGGAATAAAAGTTTTAATTTACCAGTCCTAATGTGAAATTCAACAAACTGAATTTCTGTTTTTCCTACTGTGCGCCAAACGTGGGGTGTTGGGAGGTGAAACTCCTCTTGCCTTGGAGAAACTTCCAGTGGTGGTAGGTAATTCTGACATTATTACAGTGGCAGAATTGATGAAGTACTATGGGAAAATGCTTGCCATCTAAATTAATATTTTCAACACTATTAGGAGCCAGGCCTTCGTAGTGGGAAGAAGCCCTCCAGACCCTGTGCTGTTTTTCTTCTATATCTTGTGGCTCGGATGATGCAAATTCCATTTTATAGACTTTTAGCACAATTAAAACTCAACTAACGATTTTCATTAGTCCTGTTTTTGTAGTTTAAAAGTACTTCTTTAGAACAGCCCTTTAAATAAAGAAGAGATTGGAACCTAACCTCATGGAGTTGAGTGAAGACCTCCACCTGAACATACCTTTCCTAGATGCTTCCTGCACTGGGATATCTTCTTTGATTCGTTTTGGGCTAGCAGTGAGATGGTTAGTTAAGTCTTGTTATTGTTTATCAATGTAATTTCCACTTCTTTTAATTACATGAGTTAAACTTGTTTATTTTAGACCACTTAGGAAGTATAAGATACAAAAAGAAGAAAAGAAATATTCCCATTGATTCTGTCACCCAGATGTGCCCTTGTTGTTTTTTGGTCGATATTCTTCCTGTTCTTTCTCTTCTTCCCATCTCTTCAGTCCTCCATAGCTCCTTTCCTGCCTCTTTCTCTTTCATTTACACCCTGTACATGTGTATAATTAAAAATATTTTATGTAACAACTTTTCTTGTACAAAATGTACAAAATGGTGGTGCCCGGAGTGATGGTAAATTATGGACGGGAGGATTAAGGAAGGCCTTCTTGGAGATGCGGCTTCTGAGCTGGGCCTCAGAGGATGGGGGAGGATTTTTGACAGGCAAAAATGGGGAAGAAGATGATAGCAGGTAAAGTTCTCTTACTAAAGGCTCAGGAGCAGGAAAACATAGGTCGTGTTGACTGATGCAAGTAGGTGTGACTGTATGATTGTTCGTTGTCATAATAGCATAAATAATAACAGTAATGATACTAATTGCTTTTTATGGGCCAGGCATTGTTCTAGGCACCTTGTAAACATTTAATTTTCCAAATTGCATGTAGTAGGTGCCATTATTAATCATGTTACAGATATAGAAACTAAAACATAGATGAGTAGTGACTTGGTCCAGAACTATAAGTGGTAAAGCTGGGATCCAGGCGGGGGACGACTGGCCATCAGTTGGTGTCCCTAAGTAAAGTGACAGTGACCCAGCATTTCTAGTCTAGTCCCAGTTTAAAATACTGTGTTGTGAGTTTTTTTTCTTGGGATTGAATTGTTTTATTGGATTTTATTTAATTAATTATTTATTTAAAAGAGATTTATTTATTGATTGATTTGACACAGAGAATGAGAGAGAGAGAGAGAGATCACAAGTAGGCAGAGAGGCAGGCAGAGAGAGAGAGAGGAGGAAGCAGGCTCCCCACTGAGCAGAGAGCCCGATGTTGGGCTCAATCCCAGGACCCTGGGATCATGACCTGAGATGAAGGCAGAGGCTTTAACCCACTGAGCCACCCAAGCACCCCTCATTAGATTTTATTACTAGAAAAGCTATTAATGACAGATCTCTAAGGAAACCACTTACTCCAATGTTTTTTACACTGAAAACCCAACATCTTACCAGTATTAAAACATTCTAAGTTTTATCATACACAATACAAAATTGAAATAGGATTAGTTTTAAAAACATAAAATATAGGTTTCAGGAGCCTTTTTTTTTTTTTTTAAATTTCAAGTATATACTAGGGCCTCAGTGAATGAGAAAGAAATTTATAATGAGTCCTTTTATTATGTCAGTGTCAGAAGTACTTGTGTGGAATCTAAGAGAGACCTCCCTCCTAATGAATTTTTATTGTAAATAGTACAATGTGGATATTCCAAATGGGTTATCCAAAAGGGAACTTAATTGTTTTAATAAAGATATTTTATCCCTTGCCTTCCTATATTTTTATCTTAATTTGACCGTCGTTAAAGCTTTTTTTTTTATTAAGATTTTATTTATTTATCAGAGAGAGAGAGGGAGAGAGAGCGAGCACAGGCAGACAGAATGGCAGGCAGAGGCAGAGGGGGAAGCAGGGTCCCTGCTGAGCAAGGAGCCCGATGTGGGACTCGATCCCAGGACCCTGGGACCATGACCTGAGCCGAAGACAGCTGCTTAACCAACTGAGCCACCCAGGCGTCCCTGGTTAAAGCTTTTTAAAATTTATTTTTATTTTATTTTTTTAAATTTTTAGATAATATATCATTGTATATCTAGAATTTGTCAAGTATATAATTTTCAAAAGGTTTTATTTATTTACTTATTTGAGAGAGTCGGGGAGATGGAGAGAATCTTAAGCAGACTCCAAGCTGAGCGTGGAGTCCATCATGGGGCTCCATCTCACGACCCTGAGATCATGACCTGAGCGAAAATCACGAGACGAATGCTTAACCAGCTGATCCACCCAGCTGCCCCAAGATTTTATCAAGTATCTTATATATGGTAGACATTGTGGGATCCAAATATGTTTAAGTCTTATGACAGCTCTTCATCATCTCCATTTCCCAGATGAAGAAACTGAGACTCAAATTAGTAAAATGAAAACAAGTTATGACTGAAATTCAGGTTTGTGCGCCTCCAAAGCTATGAAAAAGTTCTGGCTCTTTCAGTGCAAAAAGTGGTTTTTGAAAAATGAAAGGTTTTATTTACTCTTAGCTCTGAAAGGAACAGAGGCTAGTCCCGAGCCTCCCCCAGGTTTTTCAGTGATGCTGCTGTCCTGCAGAGAGCTTTCCCATACAGAATAACCGTAACGTACCATAGCCTTCGTGTTCCAAAACGGGAAACCTGAGTAGGAGCCACAGTCTTCCTGTAAGCAACAGATGGTTACTGTTTAAATGAGGGTAAACTCCGGATCTCATCTGTGGAGTGACTTTAGGTTTTTGTGGAGTAGATGGGTTTGGAGAGTTAGTCAAGGAACAGGCTGAGATTTAGGAGGCGGAGGAGGAAGAAGTAAACAAATCAAATTTGTCTGTAGCATTTTTCACTCTTATATACTCTTTAATCACAGGCCTGTGGCAGGTTGTATTTTTCTGCCTCCTCCTCCACCCCAAACAGAGGGGGAGGAATGAAGGACGGGCCTGGCAGGCTGTTGAAATTTGTAGTGTGTTGGCATCCAGCAAGTGAGTTTTGCTGTGGGGTAAGTCCTGTGGCTTGTTTTCTGCCTTCGTGAATAGAGCCTTTCCGTCTTTGCCAAGCCTGCAGTTAATGCGGTCAGGGGATTTATTATGAAATGTACTAAATCTTGGCATGGAGCTAATTGCATATAACAAGAAGCGTGCTAGAGGCTTGGACCTGAGAAGTGACACATGCAAAAAGCATTCTCTTTCTGATGCTGCTGAAAGAGGTTTTGTGTAGGGGAATGTCTGCATGTCTGCGCTTATTGCTAATGAGGTAACCCCTCACCCAAAGCATATTTCTGAGTTACTTGTTAAAATAAATGCAGAGTTCTCTCTCCCTCTCTCTTTCTCGCTCTCTATTTCTCTCTGTATGAACAATTAGCAGTTGAAGAATGAATATTAACCCCAACTCCACTTCTGAAACTCTTAGTATATCATAAAACACATATCTATGGCAGTTTAAATTGCCATTATGACATAGAATAATTCTTATGTAAAGGTATAAAAGTCAACCAGAGAAGTTGTTATCAAATCAGTTGGCCATAACAAGATACCATAGAGTTTGGTGGCTTTAACAACAGAAATTTATTTTTCTCATAGTTTTGGAGACTGGAAGTCTGAGATCAGGGTGTCAGCATGGTTAGTCTCATGAAGGCTTTCTTTTTGTCTTGCAAATGGATAATTTTTTACTGTACCCTAATTTTGGTGGTTGAGGTGGACAGCAAGCAGGGATGGTTGAAGGAGAGGCAGTTGGAGAATTCTCTGGTGCCTCTTCTTATAAGAGTATTAATTCTGTCATAAGGGCCTCTCCACTTACGACTTCATCTAAACATAATTACCTCCCTAAAAATCCCTCTCCAAATTCTATCACATTGAGGGTTAGGGGTTCAATATATGAATTTGGGGGAGGGGCACATTTCAGTCCATAGCAGAAGTATTTAAAGGAAAAGACAAATATTGTATCTTTTTAAGCCCAAGGTAGGTCTTTAAAACTTTACTTAATTTTGCATTTAGTTTAAAAGTAATATTTGAGTACTGTAGTAGGTGGTTGATACTTCTTCGCTACATTAAAAAGTTAAAAACTTAGCATTTTCCCATAGCACATACCACCTACACCTTAGTTTATTGAATTATACAAAGATAAACCAATAAAAGCTGGTTCAATGAAACCATTACATCCTTTCCTGAATATTATGAGAAGCATTTTTCTGCAGATAACTCTTTTCCCTTTTGATAACAGAAACTAGTTAATAAGGTACCTTTAGAAAATAAGTGTAAAGTTTTATTCATGTCTTCCTAAAATATAGTAATTTGTGTGCATGTGTAAAGCTAAGACCCTGATACTTAAAAAGTCAAAGGAGAGAGAGTTATTGGAAAGGATTCCAGCACACGGCTAACACTAATCTTTTAGGTACTAGCGGTTTTTGAAGTGGCAGTAATCCTGAGTTTAAAACAAAACAGTAGTGGCCACAAATTTCAGTCCTGGCACAGCAAAAAGGAAATGTTGGAATGAAAGTGTTTGTAGCATGTAGGGAGAAAAAGGTAACATTCAAAAATAGAACAGAAAAGAGGTCATTTGTATGATCCCTGTAACACTGCAAATTCATTAATATCTAGGGCTTACCAGATCAGTTTGAATTTTTATCAAGTGCCAGAAGTTGGCATTGATCAGGGTGATAAAAACCTGATGATTTACAGAGAGGGAATGGTTTGTTTGCTTGTTCGTTCATTCATTCAACATTGATTTACTGAGGTTCTCCTGTGTTTGAGGCACCACGCCAAACAGTGTGACAGAGGAGCGACAAATCACTGATAGCTTTTACTCTCGAGTACTTAATTTTGTGTTTACTTAACTACTATGAAACTGAGTCCCTCCTACATATATGGGACTGTCCTGCCTCTTGGGACTGAAAAAACACACATCATTAAGAATGATCCTTTTCAAAAAAGCTGGTGTCTCATCTAAGGAAATACACATAAACGCATAATTGCTCTTAGTTATTACGTTTAGTAACTTGAGGTTTGGATCCAGGTCTAAATAGAGATTAACATTCAAGAGGAACATACAACTTTCTGAACCCTTCACTAAGTCTGGTGTGTGTTGTCCCAGTAGTTTAGGTTCTTGCTGCCCTTTGGGTGGTCTGAGAAATGGCAGCCATGTCATTACCTGAGAGAGATTACCAGGAACACAGGATCTCAGACTCCACTCCAGACCTGCTGAATCTGAGCTTATATTTTAAGAAGGAGTCCACATGACTCATGTACCCATTGAAGTTTGGGCATCTTCAATACAAGGTTTGACTCATATTCATAATGATGTGAGATGAAAATTTATCTGTCTCAAAGCTGAGCGCTTTTATTTGCCTGTGCATTCTTTGAACAAGCATTTATTGAACACAAAGATTTATTGAACATTTACCAGGTATTACACTGGGAACTGAGGACAAAAAAAAAAAGAGTAATTTTTAACTACAGTTAATAGTTAAATTATATGACCTATTAAAGAAGTAGTTATATCAGTATATAACTGCAAGGAATACTTTAGAGCAAGGAAACTTTAGATGAGATGTGAGGTCTGGGGGGGCGCCTGGGTGGCTTAGTTGATTAAGGGTCTGCCTTCGGCTCAAGTCATGATCCTGGGGTCCTGGAATCAAGTCCCACTTCAGGCTTCCTGCTCCACGGGGAGTCTGCTTCGCCCTCTGCCCCTCCCCACACTCATTCTCTCTCTCTCTAATAAATGAATAAATCTTAAAAACAAAACAGAACAAAATACAATGTCTGAACTGGACCTTAAAAGATATGCAAGAATTTGTCCAAGAGGCGAGGCAGATTCTTCTCTCACATGTCATTTATCTGTTGATTTTGAGTAGTTGAATTACTAGAGATAGCTTGCTGAAAGTATTTTAAAAATAATTAGGTAAACTTATATGTCAAGGTTTGTATGTTTTGGTGTATTTTGTCAATGGGATGCGTGTACTCTTTCTTAAGGAGATATGATATAATGAGTGTTGGAGTTCAGTGTGAGTATTTTACATTCTGAGTCTCAGTTTTTCCATCTGCTGAGTGGGCATATCAGTTCTGTAAGGTTTTGATGAAGGTTATAGACACAAAGAGGTTAGTTAGCACTATGGGATCCAATAGATTGTAAATATTTTTTTTTAATATTTATTTATTTAACAGAGAGAGATCACAAATAGGCAGAGAGGCAGGCGGTGGGGGTGGGGGAAACAGGTTCCCCGCTGAGCAGAGAGCCCGATGTGTGTGTTGCTCGATCCCAGGACCCTGGGATTATGACCTGAGCCGAAGGCAGAGTCTTAACCCTAAGCAGAGCCCCCCAGACACTCCTATTGTAAGTATTAATGATGATAAGAACAGTTTATATTGACATATGTTGCTTATTTATGTTAGCAAAAGGAAAATGCGGCAATGTGATATGTTTAAAATAAAAGTATTCCTCCATAAGAAATAATCTTCCTTTATCATCTAAGCCATAAAAAATTCAAGAAATGAGAAACAAGGAGTCATAATGTCCAAAAACCGAAAAAAAATATTTTCACCTTCTCAAAAAGGACACTAAAAAATATTTTCACCTTCTCAAAAAGGACACTTACAAACTTCACATTCTTTGGCTTTAGATTCTGTACTTTGGTGTTTATTATCAATCCCAGCACAGGCCTTCTCTGTCTGTAGTGCTGGGCCATTTCAGTGTTTAGTGAATGGTTACCCTGATGCTTTCTCAATATTTGAATAGTAAATTTGTGTGAAGTGGACTCTTCAACATGTTGTGTGTGGGCTTCCCACGAAGAAACACATACATATGTTCTAGGAGAAAATATGACTTCTTTTTTTCTTTTTTTACTTCACAAATTTGGGAGACATGTTTAAGTACCAAGCTAGTAAAGAGAAGCTGAGACTTTCTCACACAAACAGAAATTGAATTTTACTTTCTCTAATTGGTGAGAAAGAGATGTTCTTTAATCAGTGCTCAGGAACTGGGCTCACTTGCTGTTCTCTAGGTGGAGTCTCACACGACTTCAGGCGAAATTTCTTGGTGCCTTTCCATTCCTATAAAGCGGCTGTCTGAGACCCACCAGCAGAAGGCAAAATGTAAATGGAAGGTATTAATCTGAAGAAAGGCAAGAATGGGGGAGAGAGCCTGCTGCTGTGTGGCATAGTCAGGAATGGATAACAACAAAGTGAGCTGAGGTACAGCATTTGGGTCCCTCAGTGAAATGTGCTACTCAAGGTAAACAGTCCGTTTTTGTTGTCTTTGGAAGCTCTTGAGAACCTTGTCATGTTAATGTAGTTATTGAAATTGAATTTGGAAATTGTAATGTTATTCTCATATTTCACTTTAAAACAGTGCTGCTAACTCCCACCTTGAAAGGGCTCACATATATATCATAAGCAGGGCACTGCTAATATTTTAGTAACCCCACAAGAAGGATAGTGAAATGAAATACTGTAAAAGCACAACCGACCTGCGTTTTCTTTTCCCAACTTGCTTGCAATGAGATGCAAAATGTAAAAATAACCCACTACCCAGTTACCCACACACAACATGTTGAAGAGTCCACTTCACACAAATTTACTATTCAAATATTGAGAAAGCATCAGGGTAACCATTCACTTTACAAACGTGCAAATGGTACTCATTGTGCGTCAGAGATCACCCTAGGTTTCTGTGACCTTGGCAACATTTCAGGGATCACGTTTTCCCATGGATCAACTGTTTTTGAATAGTTTCTCCAATGTACTGGCCAGACCAGCTTTTCTTAAACAGTAAGCATCTATACCTCTTTTCCTACTTATTTTCCCTCCCAAGCATAGCCTTTATGGCCTTTATAAAAGGGAGAGGAGGAGAGAGAGAACAAGAGAAAGAGAGGAAGAGAAAGAAACTTTACCACTTACATAGAAATATCTACATATAGTCTCAGGGCAATGTGATAACTGATTTTGGTTCATATTTGTTCCTTTTTTATTTTAAAGGATTAGCTCTTTAAGGATTTCCTTTTGGGAATAGTTTATATTGCTTATTGCTCCAATAGAACAGTCTAAAAGATATTCATAAAACAAGACGTGTATTTTCCTTGACATATCTTTTTATCATTTTTCTAATAGGGAGGAGTTGTTGTTTTGACTTGGGGTTATTTGGAAATTGCTTGAAAAAAGTAAACTTGTCATATTTCTTCAAATGGGTAATCTTAGGTGCTGAATACTGAGAGAGGCTGCTAGATCTTGTTCTTTTTTGTACTTTTGAGCATATTTCTTAAGATGGCTGTATGAAAAAAATGAGTCTTTTGATCATGACTGATTTTTAAAATTTATGTTAAATCCATGATGAAACCACTGATTTCCAACTCTCTTGGCTCTCTAAGGATTAGGCAGAACAGTTATTTTGTAAGTGCCACGATACAGAAGAAAAACGAAAAGTAGTATTGATGTCTTAACATCCTTTAATGTAACTTCTCATTGGAGAGGTCTGGCAGCATCATTTCCCACTTTGAATGTAAACAAGAATCGCACAATTCTTTTCTTCTCTTGGTTTTACAGTGGTATAGCTGGTCTGAAGTGTTTGTTCTTGAAAGAAAAATGTCCCTCCTAGTGTAGATTAATGATGCTTCAAGACATGTTTATTCAAAGATGGCAGCAAGGAGGTGAGTGGGCTAAATGCTCCACATTAGAGATCATTGTGTTCTACACAACAGATGTAGCTAGTGGACTGTTTATGTAGCTGCTTTCAGTTTTTCTTTGATTTATAATCTATGAGAAAACTGAAATGGTTGTCTCTATTTTTCCTTTTTTTTAAACAAAAATAGTGAGACTTTAGACAAACACTGTTAATTCTAAAAATGAAATCATGAAGAAGGCTTAGCCTGCTGTTCTTGAGTTTTGATGTTAAATTACATATTCAGGTTCTTTCAAGAGGTCCATTAGGCAGCTGGATTGAGCAATGGAAATTATCTTGATTTTGGATCTTATAGGCAGTTTCCAGGTATATACATATGTATAATCCATTGGTTAAATTTGAACATAGGGCACTTCAAAGTAATCATAAAAAGTATTCTGATATTTATGAGGTATATGATTTTGTCTTTTTTGAAGGGTATCAAAAATATCCAGAAATAGCACTTAAGTTTTAAATAAAACATCCAGAATTTCCCCTAAACTTTTATGTTTCTTTTGCGCTCAGTTACTACAAATCATCATATGGACATTCTAAAATCGGTAAAAGTGATGGCATTGTAGCTTTGTTTAATGCTAAAATGTGATACAGCCATACCAGTCATAAAAGGAAGGGAAATTAACCTGTCTGTGGTTATCTGTAGGGTTTCTCAAGAGTGCTCTGCTTGACATTTGAGTTGAATTCTGTTGGTAACCTAACTATATTTTTCAGTGTGTGTTTTTGGGACCACTGTCACTAGTGTGACTTTTTAGATGTACCAGTCTTTTTTAAGACGGATTGCAGTAAAGAATTTCCACTTCTAGGGGCGCCTGGGTGGCTCAGTGGGTTAAAGCCTCTGCTTTCGGCTCAGATCATGATCCCGGGGTCTTGGGATCTAGCCCCGCATCGGGCTCTCTGCTTGGCGGGGAGCCTGCTTCCTCCTCTCTCTCTGCCTGCCTTTCTGCCTACTTGTGATCTCTCTCTGTCAAATAAATAAATAAAATATTAAAAAAAAAAAAGAATTTCCACTTCTAGAGATCTTTTATTTAATAACGTCCTGGTTAAAAGCTCTTTGGGGTTTTCTTAAAAAATATATCTTCACTAATACTAAAAAATGAAAATGAGTAAAACCCATCTTTAGAGGTTTGAAAAAAATGTTTATCCGCTTATGTTGTTGAAGCTGATATAAATTTTCAAATTAGTGACATAAGTGTCTATGCATGTATATATAGCTCATGAGTGCAATATTCTTGACCATTAAATTTAGACTTGATAAACTAAACATCTGTTCCAGGACAGAAAGGAAAAGTTTGGGGATGGAGTTTTTTAATTGACATCTGAAAGTTAGTTTTATGTAATTAATCTTTTATTTATTTATTTATTTATTTGTCAGAGAGAGGGAGAGAGAGCGCGAGCACAGGCAGACAGAGAGGCAGGCAGAGGCAGAGGGAGAAGCAGGCTCCCTGCCGAGCAAGGAGCCCGATGTGGGACTAGATCCCAGGACGCTGGGACCATGACCTGAGCCGAAGGCAGCTGCTTAACCAAGTGAGCCACCCAGGCGTCCCGTATGTAATTGATCTTTTGATGCTCTGAGTTTGCTGTATATATCTGAAAGTTCAAAATTAGCTCCAATTTGAGCATGATCTTTTTTTTTAACCAGTTAATTATGGTGATCATTTCTGTGATTATATTCTACTGTTAGGAATTTATCAAGCTCAAAACTACAACAACAATAACAAAAGCAGTCTGGAGTGTTTTTGCCAATATAAAATGACTATGAATTGACTCTACGATCTAAATGAGATTGTAAACATTTTGAAGAAAAAAAACCCCATAGCTATGCAACTATAATACACTTTTTGGCACATGTTAGGTTACATTGTTTTCAGAGTTTTACGTTGTTTTCAGAATTTATTTTTTCATTTGTTTCAGTAAGTGAAATTATAGCTATAAACAAATACTTGTCAAAAAGTGTTGGCTTTTAGACTATTAAAGTATATTATGAAATAGTTAAAACCAAAAACTAAGACATTACTGTATGGAGATGATTGGACCAATAAATAAGTATCAACTGTATATACTGAATCGAAAATAAATAAAATGAAGAGATGGAACTGATTTGAAAGATCAGGTATCTCTTGCATATTTTTGGTTACGTGTAGTAGGCATTATTTATAAAAGTGTGATTTATTTATACCTTGGCTTACTAATGAATCTGAAAAAGTTATAGGGAGACCTGAGATATTTTATCTGATGGGATTTCTATACTCAAATATCAGCCAGTCAGAATTGTGTTCTAAAGCTTTCTGAGAGGGACAGACTGTGTCCTCCCCCCTGGCAAAGCTGCTGTGCCATCATGGAGTTGGGGGGATTCAGCCTAGTCTGAAAGGGCATGATGTGGCTTTTTTTTTTTTTTTTAAGATTTTATTTATTTATTTGACAGACAGAAATCACAAGTAGAGAGAGGAGGAAGCAGGCTTCCCACTGAGCAGAGAGCCTGATGCGGGGCTTGATCCCGGGACCTTGGGGACCCTGGGATCATGACTTGAGCAGAAGGCAGAGGCTTTAACCCACTGAGCCACCCAGGCGCCCCATGATGTGGCTTTTGTCCCAGCTCTTCCTGCTTATGGAGGATAACCTTGAGTGGACTCAAAAACTTGTTCTTGCAGTGTAAATAAATGATAGCCATGTCTTTTCCAGGATGACTCACAGAGATTCAAAGTCATTGTAGGTGATGTGAATCATTTGAAGGCATTTAAGTTTTGGCTGGTAAGATATTATTCTTATGTCTTCTAAACATCCAGATAACTGGAACATTGGTGCCTGCCAACTACTGCTTTTTCAGCATCCCCGCCTTCAGAGTATCTTGTATATTTTAGTAAAACTGTTTAACAAAATTGTTCTTTAGGGAAAAAGTCAGCTATAATCCTATATATTTTTTCTGGTCTTTTTTTCTATGTATTTTAAGTAAATAAATCAGTAGTGTATATATAACATTTTATATGTTGCTTTTTACATGTATTATTATATATAATTTTTCCAAATTCTTTTTGATCATTATTTTGATGGATGTATGAGCTGTTCAGCCAAGGTGATAATACTGTGGTTTATGTAACTCTTCTTCTGTGCTTGGATATTTAGACTGCTGCTAGTTTTTTACATTATAGGTAAGTGCTATAAGGAGCTTCTTAATCTATAAAATTTGATCTGATTTTGGCATGTATTCTTAATTCTCCTTCTTAGCAGTGGAGTTTCTGAATCTAGATGTAAGAGTACTTTAATGCTGTTCATAATTACAGAGAAGTTATTTTTTTAAAGACTTTAAATCTAGATTAAAATTGCCCCCTGGGCTAGGCTTCTTCTTGGCTTTTCATACTTGAAAACCTCTTCCTTTTTCTAGGCTTATTTCTTTTAGATCTTTTTCCTAGATTCTCCCCAGCACAAGTGAAGAGGATCTCTCATTTTTCTCAAGTGGTGGGGGACCCCTCATCCCTGTTTTATTAATTTAAATTGAAAATTCAATATTACCCCAAGATGATAGCAAAAATAGTTGTATAGTTTCCTGAGGCTGCTGTAGTAAATTACCACATCTTAGTGGTTTAAAACAACAGAAATTTATTTTTTCCCCTTCGGAGACCAGAAATCCAAAATCAGTCTCCTAAGTTGGAATCAAGGTATCAGCAGGGCTGCATTTCCCCCAGATGTTCCAGGAAAGAATGGTTTCTTTGTTGTTCCAGCTTCCATGGTCTGCTGGCATTCTTGGACGTGGGGCTTCATCACTCTGATCTCTGCCTCTATGGTCTTATTACCTCCTCCTTTTCTCTATGTGTGAAGTCTCTCTCTCCCTCTGTCTTATAATGATGCTTGTGAAAGCATTTAGGGTCTGCCTGGATAATTTGGGATAATCTCCCTATCACAAGAAGCTGAATATAATCACATCTGCAACAATCTTACCATGTGAGGTAACAATCACAGGTCCTGGATAATAGGACCTGATACCTTCGGCATGGGGCACCATTTAGGCCCCTACGGTAATTTTTTACTAGGATAGATAAGGTATTTTGAATAATTACTTAGGCTTTTCTTTATCTCTTATGTATTGTTTAGAGCAAAGCGACTGATATTGCTGGGAAATGATACAGTTGGATATGAAGTGTGACTATGAATGTCATGAGGGGAAGAGCTCTAATAGTGTTACCTCTGAGTACTACTCTGTGACCTGCTAGCAGAGGTGGTATTTTTTATATTTATTGAGATAAAATAAGAGTTGATATTTTATGACTGATATTCAGCAAACTTTTTATTTGGAAGGTAAAAATTTCCTAAATCAAATTTATGAAAAATTGAGAAAATTTATTATTGTCACTGTCAGAATTAATAAAGGTATTGAAACTTTTCCTTCTGAAATGAGAATGTTTGTATTGACTTAAATTGGGTATATATATTTTTTCCCCATCAGTACCTTTGATGTCAACTAAGTTTTCTTGTTTATCTCTACCTGGTACAGTTAAAGTTTCAGGTATATATTTCTACGATCTATAGCAGGCACAAAGCTTGCTATGCAGATTGCTACTGTACAGTTCCAGAAAATAGCAGGTTGTCACTTGTAGACTCCCAGTATGAGAGAAAAGCACAGGGAGAGTGGGAGAAAAGGCAAGGGTTAGAAATAACCTGCCAGTTCTAATCTCTAGAACCTTTGCATAAACAAGATTGGAATGAAAACAGTTTTTTTTTAAAATTTGGAAACCTGTAACATATCCAATCATAACATTCCATGCTGAGTACATGTACACTTTTAGAAAGACACCACACTGTAATGCACTAGGTCCCCAAATCTGCTTCAGTACTGGCTTTGTGTGTAACCTAAACTTCAGACGTCAGTTGGCTAGGTGGTGTATTTTTATATTGCATCCAGTAAAATGGAAAGAAAAGGTAAAATAGCCAGCAAAATATAGTTAGCATAGCAGTAGTAAGTTTTAAGAACATTTTACATGTTAATCAGAATATTAGGTCCTATATTTATAATATAGAATCAAAAAAAGTACAATTTAAGTTTTATGTTAGTTTAAGTTATATGTAATACTGACACTTAGATATTTTTTCAGTGCTTAGTATCAGCTAAATATAAGGAACATGTGCTAAAAAAAATCCAAGGGTCGAGTTCTGAGAAAAAGAAAAGTTAACAACAAAAAATTTAAAATAAGCCCAACATCCTCAACTTGATTATTTTGTTCAAGAATGGAAATGTCTTTATTATTTAAGGCAATAGTTGGGATAGTAGAGAAGCTCTTTGTATTGTTTGAATATTAAAATTATTAACTAGTAAATTATTTGATTCCTTCCAAGGGGATAGAAATAATTTTTTATATTGTTATGGTAAATGTTGGAATTCAGTTTTAAAAATTAGAGAATGAATTTGGGCAATGCAAATTGTGCTCCTGGTCCACAACTCTGGAAATTGCAAGGTAATTACAAACAAACAAACAAAAATAACCAAAGCAAAGCAAAGCCAAGAATAAAGTAGCCCTAAAGATATGTTCTAAGACTGTCACCCTTCCCCCATGATCCTGTCGTGTTCAGATCCACATCACAAGAAGAATGAGATCTTATAACACCAAGGGGCTGAGAGCCTGGAAATCCTTGGGCTTCAGGGCAGTTAAGTATATTTTGCTATCAGTGTCTATTTGCACTGGTTAGGCTCAGCATAGCTTGAAACTCACAAGAGTATTATCTTCTTCCTCGGTACCTTGGACATAGAAAAGATCTGATGTCTTTTAAATTGAGAGTCGTGGCCTATTAACATCGTTATAACATCAATTTAATGGGTCTCATGTGACAAGATAGAAAGTATCAGTGCTTCACCTGTAAGGATAAGCATTGTTTTGTTGATTTTGTGTTTATATTCTGCAACATAATACATAGATCTTCTAATACACTGTTCTTAGATCTTGCTCACTGTGGGGGATGAAGTGTGTATATGCCACCAGACTTCAGTGTTCAGATATTGGGGGGTGGAGAGTGAATGGCAGCTTATTGCTGCTCATGGATAAATGGGGTGGGAGCAGATACAGAATCATCAGAAATGGTACCCTGTATTTAACACGACTAGATTTTTCCTTATATTCTTGTTCAATTTCACTCTCCTGAAATCATGGACTCTGTCAACTCAAAAAGTTGCCCATAATCTAAGAAGTAGAATTAAAAACAAGAATGGAATACCACTTTATATCATCAAATGGACAAAAAATGAAATCTGATATTTCTAACATTGCCCTGAGTGTGGCAAGAGAAGAATTATTTTCTATTACTTTGGAAAGCAAGTTGACAGATCTTGGTGAAGTTGAAGATGTGTGCATCCTTTGGCCCAGCACTTGTACGACTTTGTGTCTACCCTGGAGGTAGGAACTTTCCTGCCTGTGCAGGAAAGAACACTCATGCCAGTTCCTTCACTGCACCATGCAGGTGGATGGATGGATCGATTGATACAGACAGACTGATATAGATCTAGTTATATACATATATATGAATATGATATAGATAAATGATCTCTGATTTATTCTGTTTCATTTAAAAAATGGAATGGTTGAGAGGGTAACCTGAAATTCATTTATTTTTTTAAGATTTTATTTGAGAGAGAGAGAGGGCACAAGCAACAGGGAAAAAGCAGAGGGAGAAGCAGATTCCTGCTGAGCAGGGACCACCCCCACAATGTAGGACTTGATCCCAGGACCCTGGGATCATGACTGATCCTCAGGCAGATGCTTAACCAACTGAGCCACCCAGGTGCCCCATAACCTGAAATTATTTGATATTTTTCTTCTTTATCTCAATCCAGTCTCTGCATACTGGATGTGTGCCTATAAAGAAAGCAACCTGACCACTCCCCTGTTGAGAAACAAATAAACTGAGACTGATTTATGCAGTATACACTCCGTAGCAGTTGGCGTGAATGAATTAGACCTTCCTGTTACTGATGGGATGCATCAAAGAAAGAAAGGAAGAAAGAAATCCCACAGGAAAGATAAGAAAAAAAAACTACAAAGAATTTATATAGTTTAATGCTATTTATGTAAAACATGACCCACAAAATACAATTGTATCTATTCTATCCAGGCATCCATCCATATTAAAATAGAAAAAAACCTAAATGGAAATAATACTCTGAAGATTATCTTTGGAAAGAGAGAGAGAAGGGAAGATGGTAGTATGTAGGGTTGTTTTAGCTGTTATCTGTAACATTCTGTTTCTTAAAAAAAAAAAAAAGATTCTGAAGCAAAAAATGCAAATGTTAATATTTGGTAAATGTGGCTAGTAAGCACATGATCGTTATACATTTTCTCAATTTTTCTCTTTGAATTGGAAGGGGAGATGAACCATGAGAAACTATGGACTCTGAAAAACAGTCTGAGGGGTTTGAAGTGGTGGGGGGGTGGGAGGTTGGGGTGCCAGGTGGTGGGTATTATAGAGGGCACGGCTTGCATGGAGCACTGGGTGTGGTGAAAAAATAATGAATACTGTTTTTCTGAAAATAAATAAATTGGAAAAAAAAAGAGATATTAACTTAAAATGTCTATGTTATTTTTAGAAAGTAGAATCCTTTAATATTTGAGTTGTAGATTAATTTGTTGGAATTCTGTATCTCTTTGAATACATTCACTTCTAATTTAACATATTGAAGAAAATGTAAACTGTTTATATCTCGGGGGTCTCATTTGGTGATCTTTGCTATCCTAGGCTTCATTGCAGTGAAGAGTACCCTGAAATGCTCTGGTTTTTTGTTCTTGCTTATTCTTAATTCAACTAACTGTTTCTCTGCTGTTTATTAAGTCAATCTCTGCTTTCTCATTTTATGTTCACTAGAACAGAAACTCCATGAGGGCTGGGATTTTCCTCTCTGGCTCTCGAGCGTCTGGAGTTAATGTCTGGCACACAGTAGGGTTCAGTAGCATTTGGTGCATGAATGAATAAAAGGATAAATAGTGAGTCTTCAGCTGGGAATGCTTTTTCACAGCCTGTTAGTTTATGCATGTAACATGACTAGTGCATATTATGTGCCAAGTGAATTTACTGTAAGAGACATTATGAGATGTATCTATACTAATTTATTCTTTACTTGCCTCCTGCAACTTGGCAGTTTCTTTCTCAGGGCCAAATTGTCAGCTTACCCTTTTGTGAAAGATAAGAACCGAGTTACTCCCTTATTATTTACCTTCACTATGCCTTTCTGATTAATTCTGAGTTAAAACTTAGTGTCTGTGTGGACACACTGGGATGTTTGTTTGTACCTGTATCTCAAAAGTATCTTAGGATTTCTACTTTCTGTGTTTGCTTTCTTTGTTCTTGCCGTTCTATTATCCTGTTTCTTATAGTCTTAAGAATGTAAAATGCCTCGAAGTTTTTTGAAAAAAATTAGGATGACACGTTATTTCCATAGAAAATTATATTCCTGCCAACTTGAAGATTGCTTAATTTTTTTTTTAATGTAGTCACTCAAAATGTACCTGGGATCCAGTGTTTTTAACAGAACTCAGTTGTGAATTTTATGAAGCAAATACTTAGTGTTAGGGGAGGAGTTGAATCCCCAAAATTCGTATTTTAAAACACTTATTCCAAGTATCTCAGAAGGTGACTATATTTGGAGATAAGGTCTTTAAAGGAGTGTTTAAGTTAAAATAAGGTCCTAAGGGTGATCCTTAATCCATTACGGCCGTCCTTCTAAGAAGAGGTTAAGAGTCAGTGCAGAAAGAATACATCATGAAGACATAGGGAGAGGACAGCCATCTGCAAGCCAAGGAGAGCGGCCTCTGAAGAAATCAACTGTGCCAACACTTTGACCTTGGACTCTTAGCATCTAGATTGTGAGATAATAAATTTCTGTTGTGAAAGCCACCCAGTCTATAGTACTTGTTATGGCAGAAAACTTGAAAATGAATTACACTTGGCAAAGTACACAAACACATGCACATTTATCTTTTATTTTCTAAACCTAAATTTTAATACATAATAACCTACCTTATGGATCTTATGGAAATAAGGAATTCTTATACTAAGGAAGTTAAAGAATGTCATATGTGTATTCTGTACAGTAATACTTTCTTTACATAGTTCTTTATAGTTTAAATACAGTCTCATGCATCCTCTCATCAGATAGTAATCTGATATTAGTGACTTGCTTTAAAATACGTTCCAGTGCATGGCAGTATTTCAGTATATATTTGGCCATTGGACTAAGTGATATACTCTTCTATGATAATTAGTGCCTATAGTAGTGACTTTGAATGACCAGAACCTTTCAGGCCCTTTGCCTCCTCAGATTTCATGTTAATTTTATTCTCATATTCTCTAAGAAGTGGTAAACTGTGTATTCATTTGGTAGCAAACAGGAATTCAGAATATCAGATTAATTCAGATTTCTCATTCCTTGCTTCAGTTAACTGGTAAATAGTATTTACCGCACTGGGTTTGTTGTAAGTAGTTGTGCTGGCTTCACTTTAACCATCCAAGTGATTTGTGAATTGCTAGGAAGAGAAATCAAAGATTACAAAATTTTGATCAGTGGTGAGCACTTTTGCTTCTGAAATGGAAGACGTGATAATTAATAATGTAATCACTGTTTTCTCTGGTAGCAAGCATGGAGGTTGGTTCTATGATGTTTTAAGATAGAGTATGAAATTTCAGTATGAAAAAGATTGGATTTGAACCTGCTCACTTTTTTAGCTTTGGTTTGCTTTTATTTTAAAACATGGCAGATATCAGGAAAAGGCAGCTCTGATTATTGCATTCCTCTGTTATTTGTTTTTTTTTTTCATCATCTCAAAATTCTCTGTGTCTACTTCAAATGCCACAAGAAAGCAAAAGGAGTAGCTTGTATAAAATGGTCTATTCTCAGTTTTGGGTACTCTTATTTTTAATAACTCTGGGCTTTAAAAGTCTTGGAATCTTTTATCCCTATTTTCAGCAGACACTGTAAGAATTATTTTGGATAAATGATTTTAAAATAGACTTCTTCACTTAAATGGTATACTGTTTGTGAATTCCTTTACAAACATTTTCCAAAGATAGGGACATTTTTTCCTTTCGTTTCTGGTCATGATTGTTAGTGTCATGAATTTCTCACCTAATCTAATAGCATGAGTTAATTTAAGTCACTTTTCTCATTTTTATTCATTAAATAGCAAATTATGTTTCATTTTTCATTGGACTGCTTTAGACAGACATAGTGAATTTCCCATTTTTAATCCTATTTAGAAAACATAGACTTTATTATACCATTTAGTATTACTTCTGAAGCCAGAGCACTGGGTTCCTAATGCAGAGCAGTTAATAGTTTGAAAACTTTAGTTCTTAAAATAAGTTGATAGTTTAAAAACAACTCCCAATAACTATAAATATTGTTTATATAGATTAATCAGTGAAAATGAGCTATATTTTCTCTGGACTTGGATTTGGATGAAAAAACAGGTCTCTCCTAACCAATCACATCTTATATTTACATAGCCTTCCTTCAAGAGTCCCCCTTTAATTACCTCCATTATATATGTACCTGAAAGGTAGTTGGTGTGATCATGTTGCACATTCTGCATTCCTTTGCATTTCTGGCAGCTGTGATGCCAAGGGCTACCTGCACGAATGCCTACCTACCTCTGGCTGCTACAGCTTATCACCAAGGACCGAATTTATCACAGCCCAGCACGGGCATATGGGAAAGCCAGTAATGTCTCTCTGATTTTCTTTGTATTTACTCTCCTGTCATGATGGAAAATATGGATTTTTTATATTTACTGAGAGAATGATGATATATTTTATAATTTATGTAATAGAATTCATGTAATTCTTCTTTTTCTTCTATCCATCCTTTTTTTTTTCACTAATACCAGATTTATTTCTCTTTGGGAAAGTATTACAGAGGAATACTTAATGGATAGTAAAATTAATAAAGCAATTTTGATGGTTTCAGAGAAAGTTTTCACAGTTAAGATTAGTTTTTGACAAAGAAACTTAGTTTCTGCTCAGCCAAGATTTTTCTGTTCTGAATAGAATTTGGATGTAATTCACTTTATCTCCAGTGACCATACTTTTTCCTGGCTGCTAAAGCTGAGTGATCCTTCAGACTGATATGTTCTTTCTGTAGATATTTTGATAAATCAATCAGTTTTAAGTCAAATCTAGCTGATTTGGGAACACACATGGGTAAATGCCTTGAAAATGCCTCTGGGGACCAAATTAAAATTGAAACTTTTTTTTGTTTTGTTTTGTTTTGCTTAATATTTGTTTTTTTTTGTTATGTTAAAAAAGCCCAGTTAAAATACCAGTGTATTTCAGACCAGACATTTGTGTTTTATATGGGCAAAAATCACATAAAATACTCACACTTGAGGGGCAACAGCCAAAAGCAAAAACATTTCATGACTCACTATTAGTATTCCTGACTGTTCATCCAAGAAAGACACATCCTTTCATTTTACATCTCTGTGGCCTGGATCTATTAATGCTGAGTTAAACACTTGAGGATGATCATATATCTTTTATTTTCAAATTTTAGAGAATAGCTCACAATTTGGCTTCTTAATACAAACAAGATATTTATGTTGTAATTTAGTCACTTTATGGGTTTTACAGAATGACTTTTGAATTAAAATCTCTGCCAGGATTATCCCAGCCATAAGCAAGTAGATATCTGTGTTTCACCTGCTTTCACCTGTGACATAATGTTCACATCATAGCCCTTAGTTTCCAGTCAGTACCTCTGGGATTGTGATGGACTCAGTCACATTGGGAGGTTTTCCGGAATGCACATTCCTGTGCCCTACCCTCAATGTCCTGCTTTAGAATGTTGGAGGTGTAGCTGAACATGCACAATTTGGAAAGCCTCTCAGTGTATTGTGATGTATTCCATGGTGAGGAGACAGTAACTATGCCACATGACCACACTTGAAATGCAGAGTGTGTGCCCTTGGCAGAATGCCAGGAAAATTTCACCTATAAACCTTGAACCAAAGAGAAGATATTTTTAGTAAATTTTGCATTTTCTAGACTGAATCAGATTTGACAGGATATTGGAATTCCCAAATTTTGTAAGGGTATATCTATTATACTATTTAGTATGTTTTGTATTGTAAACACTACATTTGAATTTGGCTGTTTGGTCACTTGTTAATTTATGCAACAAGCATTATTCTGATCATCTTCTTTTGCCATTATTATCCCGTGTCCCCCGATGCTATGCTCTTGTGGTCATCTTTCCGCTCTCAGCTCCTCAAGCTCTCTTGCTTGCTTCTCATCCCACAATTCCATAAGGTTTGTTCAGATCAACTGTTACTACTACTACTACTACTACTACTACTACTTCTCCTTCTTCCTCTTCCTGTTTTTCTTCCTCCTCTTCCACCTCCTCCTCTCTTCCTCCTCCTTTTCCTTCTTCCCCTTCTTCTTCTTATTCTTCCTCCTCCTCTTTTTCTTGTTCTTCTTCTTCCTCCTCCTCCTCCTTCTTCACTTCTACTGCTACTTCTTCTCCTTCTTCTTTTTCCTCCTCATCTCCTCCTCCTCCTCCCCCTCACCCCCCTCCTCCTTCTCTCCTACACCATTATCTGTAATGATCTCACCTCTTCCTCAAGGCTCTCTCTACCATCTGAATGACAATGATGCCCAAATTTTATCCTCTGCTTGAACTCTTCTTTTGGTAGGTGGTAGTGCATTTCAGTGGCCAAGTCATGAGTAAAGGGTAGACTGATGGCTATTGCAGATGGAGACAGTACTTTCATCAAATTCACTGATGCCTTATTAATGTGTTCATGTCAGATATCCTCTCTAAAAGAATTGTGAAAAACCCATATTTGCTTTATCAGTGTCTCCATGTTTATAGTTCTTATTTTCTCATATTTTTACTCTGTGTTAGTTTTCTAGGACTGCTTGTAAGAAATTACCACTAAGTTAGTGGCTTAAATAGCAAAATTAATTTTTTTATAGTTCTGAATGCTGGAAGTCTGAAATCAAGATGTTGGTAGGGCCATGCTCCTTCTGAAGTTCTAGGAAAGAGTCCTTCAGCACCGTTTCCTGGCTCTTGCTGGCTTCTCATAGTCCATGGCATTTTTGGGGGTTATATCTGCCTCCATCTACATGTGGCCTTTTTCTCTGTGGTTCTGTGTGTGTGTGTGTGTCTGTGGATTTAGGTCCACTGTAATCCACTATGACCTCATCTTAATTATTTCTGTAAAAGACCCTATTTCTAATGTTCTGCACGGACATGAAGTTTTTGGGGAAAAAATCTGGACACTAACCCACTCACTATAGGCTTACCGGTACCAAATATCCAACACCAGAGACTGCTGTCACATAAAGCTAGAGGACAAAATCTAGAAAATGACTGCCAGACTCGGCCACTTATGTGTGTGTGGCTTTGCTCTGTGCGTCAACTTCCTCACATATAAAATGAGATAATAGTGCCCACCTCATGAAACTGCTGTAGAGATTAGAATGCTTTATGTCGGTAAGGTGCCTACAGTAACACCCAGCACATTTGAGCCATAACTGTTCCCCAGGCTTCTTGTGAAATTGGCCTGTGAAGGTGCTTCCCAGAAAACTTTCTCCCAGCTTCGCTTCTCCTTCTCCCTCTTCCTGAACTTACATCTTACTTAGTTGTTTCTCCTCACCACAATCATTTGCTAGGTGTTGCAAGAGGGATACAACAGAGTAGACAGCCTTTGCACACCTTCAAGGTCAGGTGAGGATCACCCCACTTGGAAGCCCCGCACGGCTGAATGGCTAGAGATTGTGGGGCCCATTGTGCCTCCAGATGCCTGTGGTTGCGTGGGATCCCTGGAATGTTAATGAATTTTCATATTTCCCTTGAAGTTACTTCTGTAGCTATAAAGCATTTCTGAGCTGGGTCCCAAAGTGGCATTCTCGTTCATTGACGCCCTCAAAGGAAACTGTACTTGAGGCTTTCTTGTCAGTTTTAAGAGCCTATAAAAAGCATTCTGGGTTCTCAAAGCTAGTTTAAAATCTGCTCCCAGGTCTAGCACTGGAGTTTTGGTGACATAGTCTCACTAAAGACTCTTTACTTTAGACTGTGTGCCTTACAAGGCTGAGATAGATTTATGGAAACTAAGGGGCTCTGAGATAAAGGAAGGTACTCTCATCTTTCCTCTTGAGAACATTCTGGCCTCAGGAAGTGATTTCACTTCAAATCATGCTTTATTTCATATTATTCTTTGCAGTGTTTTTTTCTCTTAAAATTAAACATACCAGGTATGTCCGATGGTAGCTATGCTCCAAGATTACATTGGGACTCCAATATATTCACTGAAGGAATTTCGAGTCCTTTGAATTCTTTCTGCCATTAGAGATCAGTGGCAAAAAAAGAGACATAATGAAGCCAAGTGATTTATATACATAAGCTTGGATATTCAATATAATTTGAAAGTGTTTGTTGTTTAGATGTAAGTGCTAATTTCTATTGAAATTAGTGTATTTAAAATTTCAGATAATTCAGTTAAAAAGTTTATTGTTGAAGAAGACAGGTTATTAAACTGATTCATCACATACTTTGGCAATCACATATGCTGTTAGCTGCTTTTTACCTCATTGACTCGTTTTTTGGATATTTGATACATGCTAATTTATTTAAAACAGACTAGTTTCTTTGTACAGAGGGATGAGCTGAGAAAAGTGTTCATTCATAAGCATTCATTCATTCATCAATGTTTATTCAGAGTGTGAATGTCACTGACCTGGTGCCAGCCACTGGGACTTGAACTTTTGCATCTAGAAGAGAGAATTGATATGTAAACCATTAAATTACAATATAGTGTGAAAAGGCAAGAGATAGCAATGATTAACTCTATCTAGGAATGAGGGTGGGGAGATGTTTGCTAAGAGGAGGTTACACCTGAGCTGTGTTTTGAAACATAAAGCTTGTTGGCTGATAGGAACAAAGAACGTGCCATTCATCGTAAAAATCTCATGGTGTGTTTAAGAACTACAGGCAGTTTGGTTTTGCTAGAGTTTATAGTGCATGGTCAGTTTCTAGTAGCTGTGGTCTTTGATGTAGTTTGTAGAAATTCAGAAAATTTTATTGACCTCATGGTACTTGCCAAAGCATTTGTAGAGATAACATAATACCAAATTATTTAATACATGCACAAGTGAGTGTAGATTAAACCCTGATAACTAATATCCCAATATTAGTAATTTGAAAGGTATTATGTAATACTATAGCATAGCATTTTCATCCTCTTCTCAGTCCTTCAGTATATCTACATACTAATGTATTACCATTAATAATGGTGGGTTACCGTGGCAATAACTCAATCTTGGGCAGTGGTAGGAGGGAATGCCCACATAGAGGGACATACTTGCCAAGGTCACTCTGGTTTTGTAATGAAGAGATACCTGAAGGCCAATGGATTAAAACTCTAGATATTGATTTCTTGCCTAAGTACAGAGTGAGATATTTTGACGAGTAATAAGGTGTTGGGTGGGAGGTTAGGCGGAAGGCAGTGGGCTTGGCTCAATATAGTTGCTCAGAGATCTACAGCTGACAGACGCTTGAATCTTTTCTGCATGTGGCTTCCAAATTTGCATTGGGAGAACCAAATGCCATGTGGGAGAAGTGAGAATGTGGAGAAACTCTATCAGATTTTTATCTACTTAAGCCCTGAAGTGATGTATGTGTCACATACATGGCCCCCTGCTCATGTTCCCTTGGTGAGAATCAGCCATAGTGCCCCACTGACTTGACCAGGAAGATGGGGAGAGTAGTCACCTACTAGACCACTGCTTCTCAACAACTCAGTGCTAGTGAAGATAACCACAAATCTTTAGTAGATAACCAGTGGTCTCTGCAGCCAGGATTTACTAAGAGGAGTAAGAGGATTTGGTAAAAATATGTAGCTTGAGAAAGTCCTGCAAGTGATTTTGGTATTTCCTATAAAGTCATTTTTCTCTTCTCATCTTATTCCTAGTCCAGTCAAACCAGCATCTTCCTATGCAGGTAAGGATCCTGAAATTTAGGGAGGTTATGTCTTAGAGTTAATGTTAAATTTTGATTTAGTATGTCATGCACATCATTCTGATTTTGATTATTCTTTTTCTTTCAATTTTTCATTATGGGCATGTTTCTTTCTTTCTCTTATTTTCCAGCCAATTTTCAAAGTCCATTTTCTTTAAAATTGCTCAGAAGTTTTACAAGTCTTGGAAAAAAATACTTTTAAATGCATTCAAAAATATATATGGCTTTTGGGAGAGGTGCAAATCCTTGGATTCGTGAGGATTTGATTCCATTTTTTTAACATAATTTTAGTTACAGTTAGTAAAGATTCCATTAGGTAATAATTTCCAAGTGGACAGTGTACACGTATTATTTAGCTCATAAGCAGAGATGGAGTGTGCTTTCTGCCCATTTCAGCAACAGATGCTTTACATTATTAAGTTATAAACTTACTTATCTAAGGGATAGTGATGACTCTTAAGATTAATAACAACAGCAATAACAAAAGAACTCTTGGAATGAGATGCAGAATTTCTGTCACTGCTGATAATTTTTTATTTTAAGAAAGTCAGTTCCTTTGTTAGCCCTTACAAGGATTGGGACTACAGAAGTAAATGAGATTCGTAGTGCAACAGGTTTGAACCACAGGTTTCCAGCCGTCTTAGAAACCACTTGATTTCAGTAGGTAAACTTTGCTTTCTTAAGAAGTTCTGTTGAAGAGTGGTAAAGAGATGTGCCAATATTGCCTTATGTTCATTCTCACTAATTAGTTTACTCTGTGTGTGTGTGTGTGTGTGTGTGTGTGTTTATACGTAACTATGTTTCAGGTTCTGTGGTAGCAGTAGATGGTGGGCACAAAGTGTTCTCATGGAGTTTATGCTTTAGTGTAGCACTTTCAGTAGAATTTTTTGTGATTTTGGAAGTGTGTATCTATACCGTTCAGTGTGGTAGCAGCTAGGCACATGTGGCCACTGAGCATCTGAAATACAGCCAGCGTAAATGAGGAAATGAATTCTTAATTTTACTTAATTGCAGTTACTCTAAGTTTAAAAATAGCTGCATGCACTGGCTACTGGCTGTCCTGTCACACAGTGCAGATTTAGGGGAAGATACATATTGTTCAAATAATTAGACCACAAAATGTGAAATTGGAATACCAGTAAGTAGTATGAAGGAGACATGTATGGTGCTTTCAGAGCTGTGGATGTTTAATTGATTTATCCAGGCAGGGCATTGAAGGCTTAAGTCTGGGTTATAGAACTAGAGAGAAGTGGGCAAATTTGAAGGATGAGGAGGATATAAATTGGACAGGATCTGGTGGTTGGAAAAATGGGGTGCAGGTATGTGGTTTTTAAAATGGTTTCTAGATTTCTGGCTTATACAGTGGAAGATAGGGAACTTATTCATTAAGAGAGAGAATGGTGAAAAAAGGCCAGGTTTGTGGGTGAAGCAAATGAGCTTAGTTTTGTAATATTGGGTTGAATATATAGGCCTGCAACATAGAGAAGAGGTTTGGGCTAGGTGTCTACATTGGGTAATTGAAGCTATGAGCTTAACTGTAGGAAAGCATGTGAGGAAGAAGGATGGATGATGGATTCTGAGAGGATTGAAGAGTTAATGAACTTGAGGTTCCAATGAAGGCTTAGAATGGTCTTCCCGGATACTGTTGAACAGTAGGCTTTAGAGGGAAGAAGCCGATGGTTTCTTTAAGATGTTTGAATAAGTGATTCTTGAGATAAAACTTTTGGAAATGATGATAATATCCAAAATCTGCCAATGGAAATAGATGACCAAGACAGGAGCTGGTGGGGGTCATGGGGATTAAGGGAAAAAGAGACCATACAGATTATTTAAAGTGAAAATATATTTAATCCCATCTTGAGTAAAGAAGCCACCTAAAACTCTTATTAGAATTGCAAGGTGTTAACATGTATTTCATACTGTGCATATCTTTAAGTAGTAATACATACACTATATGAAACTCATTTGTTATGGTACATAGAGCTAATACTGATCACATAGTATCTCTTAGGGAGTTTTTGATCATTTCAGTCAGAAGGTTTGCTGTTAAAGTAACTTCACAATGGATAGAGATAATTTACTCCATTGTTTAAAAAGTTATGTGACCTCCTTAACCCTGGCAGATACCAGTAATAAAATGCCTTGAATTTTGCATCTGTAGTTTGAACTTATTATTGTAAATTGAGTCACCTGTCTATGCTTTGAAATCTTTAAAACTGAGTATTTGATCATACATCTTTCATTGGCACTGACTCTTTTTAGCTGCCCTTTACTTTTTTCCTTCCATTTTATAATTGATTAAAACCACAAGCTGGAAAGAACATGAGTTATTTGAATCCTGCTTTGAAAAAAACCACTGAAGTTTTAATACCTTCAGGTAAATTGATAGTTATCAAAACCATTTTGAATCGCTCTCTCTGAACCAATTCTTACCCCTTCTCCCATACTTGCAAAAAGTACACTGAAGGTGACCTTTCTAGTTTGGGCTAAGTTGTAAAATATAACTCTGAAATTATTTTTAGAAGTAATTTGGGTATAACTGCCCAATTTGACAAAGATTACGTTTTCTCTTGCCTCTAAATAAATATTTTTGAAATCAAGGCACATTAATTAACATAAACTTAATAGTAGAAAGAAATGACATAAACTATAGTATAAAGGAAAATACCAACTTTCAGTTATGATTTTGCTTGATTATTTCTGTTATTTCATAGTTGTCACTTGCTTGTGTATAAGCACAGTTATATTTTGTTATCAACTCCACAAATAATAACAAAAGGGTTTTTTAATTCAAATTATTCTAGATGAAAGATACAATTCTTTAATTTTGCTCAGAACTATGTTGAGAAAATTCTGTTACAATTATACAAATGTGTATGTATCAGAGTGCATTAGTAAGAAAGTAAGCTCTTTATTCTTACGCGTAACTTTATCTTAAATGGTGGTTGTAGAAAGAAGGTAGTTTTATTCAGTATTATTCACAAAGAAATGCAACTTGTATCTTTTTTATTATTATTTAAAAAAATTTTTTAAAAGATTTTATTCATTTATTTGAGAGAGAGAGAGAGTGAGAGAGAGCATGAGAGGGGAGAAGGTCCGAGGGAGAAGCAGACTCCCTCCCCATGGAACGGGGAGCCCATTGGAGGACTTGATCCTGAGGCTACAGGATCATGACCAGAGCTGAAGGCAGTTGCTTAGCCAACTGAGCCACGCTGGCGTCCTGCAACTTATATCTTTAATGTGTTTAAATTTCTTGATGAGTTTACTATTTGCCAAGTACCAGGCTATTAAAAATATGTCCTTGCCAGTTAGTAGTATTTTAGCCTCTTTTGGATTAAGCCACTTCTGGTTGACTGATTCTGTTTGGTGTAAAATAGTATTTTATTTTCTCTTTTTTTTTTTTTTCCAATTTATTTATTTTCAGAAAAACAGTATTCATTATTTTTTCACCACACCCAGTGCTCCATGCAAGCCGTGCCCTCTATAATACCCACCACCTGGTACCCCAACCTCCCAACCCCCCGCCACTTCAAACCCCTCAGACTGTTTTTCAGAGTCCATAGTCTCTCATGGTTCACCTCCCCTTCCAATTTACCCAAATTCTCTACTCCTCTCTAATGCCCCTTGTCCTCCATGCTATTGGTTATGCTCCACAAATAAGTGAAACCATATGATAATTGACTCTCTCTGCTTGACTTATTTCACTCAGCATAATCTCTTCCAGTCCCTTCCATGTTGCTACAAAAGTTGGATATTCGTCCTTTCTGATGGAGGCATAATACTCCATAGTGTATATGGACCACATCTTCCTTATCCATTCATCCGTTGAAGGGCATCTTGGTTCTTTCCATAGTTTGGCGACTGTGGCCATTGCTGCTATAAACATTGGGGTACAGATGGCCCTTCTTTTCACGACATCTGTATCTTTGGGGTAAATACCCAGGAGTGCAATGGCAGGGTCATAGGGAAGCTCTATTTTTAATTTCTTGAGGAATCTCCACACTGTTCTCCAAAGAGGCTGCACCAACTTGCATTCCCACCAACAGTGTAAGAGGGTTCCCCTTTCTCCACATCCTCTCCAACACATGTTGTTTCCTGTTTTGTTAATTTTGGCCATTCTAACTGGTGTAAGGTGATATCTCAATGTGGTTTTAATTTGAATCTCCCTGAGGGCTAATGATGATGAGCATTTTTTCATGTGTCTGATAGCCATTTGTATTTCTTGATTGGAGAAGTGTCTGTTCATATCTTCTGCCCATTTTTTGATGTGTTTGTCTGTTTCGTGTGGGTTGAGTTTGAGGAGTTCATTATAGATCCTGGATATCAACCTTTTGTCTGTACTGTCATTTGCAAATATCTTCTCCCATTCCGTGGGTTGCCTCTTTGTTTTTTTGACTGTTTCCTTTGCTGTGCAGAAGCTTTTGATTTTGATGAAGTCCCAGAAGTTTATTTTCGCTTTTGTTTCCTTTGCCTTTGGAGACGTATCTTGAAAGAAGTTGCTGTGGCTGATATCAAAGAGATGACTGCCTATGTTCTCCTCTAAGATTCTGATAGATTCCTGCCTCACGTTGAGGTCTTTTATCCATTTTGAGTTGATCTTTGTGTACGGTGTAAGAGAATGGTCGAGTTTCATTCTTCTACATATAGCTGTCCAGTTTTCCCAGCACCATTTATTGAAGAGACTGTCTTTTTTCCACTGTATATTTTTTCCTGTTTTGTCGAAGATTAATTGACCATAGAGTTGAGGATCCATATCAGGGCTCTCTACTCTGTTCCACTGGTCTATGTGTCTGTTTTTATGCCAGTACCATGCTGTCTTGGTGATCACAGCTTTGTAATAAAGCTTGAAATCAGGTAAGGTGATGCCGCCAGCTTTATTTTTGTTTTTCAACATTTCCTTAGCGTTTCAGGGTCTCTTCTGATTCCATACAAATTTTAGGATTATTTGCTCCAGCTCTTTGAAGAATGCCGGTGGAATTTTGATCGGAATGGCATTAAAAGTATAGATTGCTCTAGGCAGTATAGACATTTTAACAATGTTCTCTTAATCCTTCCCATGTTACGGAGTGCAGTGGCATCTACACCTGTCACAGGGAACTTGCTTCTCCTGTGACAATGATTCCATTTAGTATTCTGTCTGTCCTTGTGAGTTCTTTGCTATCAGGAGCCTGACTTGATTTGAGTCTAGATATGTGTCTGTTGAGGGGTGACCAGTTCTTTCTGGACTTCTGGACTCACATGTAGGTACGTACCACTAAAGCAACTCAGCGACTGAGTTCTTAATTTTATCGCTGCTCTTGACTTTTAGATTTGAAGACCTCATATAAAGCAACCCTCTATCTTGATCCTAGGGCTCTGCCAGCCCACCAGCAGTGTCAGCTGGATGGTGTACTTCTCTGTAGGACCCGTGAGAAGTTCTGAATCCTTGTACGCCATGCCCAAGCCATGGATACCCAGAAGCACTCTCTGAGGTTTATGTAACTGTCACCACCCTCTTCCAAGCTGCATAAATATTCATGTCATGTAGGATTTACAGTCAACCTGACAGTTGGTCTTCTCCTAGGGCAACTACTTTCACACTGCTGTGCTACTAACTGTAATAAGAAGTAGATTTAAAACTAGTTCAGCATGACAGCCGAAGTTTCACAAACCAGCACTTACCCTTGCTACTTGAGACACAACTTACTCTTTTCTATATTATTCTAATAAATTTAAAAAGATGCTACTTGTGATGTGGTTAATGGATTTATGGCCCACTCCTAGGTCTTCCCCTGATGTTTAATGAATATTTGAGAGGCCTTCAGCCTTCCCCAGCTGCATGTGATATGAATTTCTGGGGAAGATTATCTTATAGCTAACTGAATGTTTTAACAAATACTACTTATGCACCACCAGTGTCCTCACCCAAAGGCGTAGGCCAGATAGTCTATGGGGGTCACTTAGATATGATCTTCTTACTCTCCATCTGTCTTTCCTTCCCATACTCTCCTGTGGCCAAAAGGGGCAGCCTCCTTCCTTCTGTTTGTTGGGGACTTATTTGTATCATAGGCTGAGTCATCTCTATATTTTGATTATACTCTATGATCCTGTCATCCAGCCCTTGATATGGGAAAGGAGAGTATCAATATAAATAGATTATTTTAATGTCACCCCCAAACCATGATTAGGATCATATTATTATGCTAGGAGATACTTTGAGTCATTTTTTATCTACTATGGAAAAAGATGATGAATAAAAGTATGGTCTATTATTTTGCTCATCATAGTCTTTATTCTTTGAAAGTAATTATCTTTCAACTGTTTGCAAATATTAATGATTCTTTAAACTCTGTATTGGATTATTGTGCCACTAGTGGAAAAAGTAGGTTCTTGCAAATTTTCACTTCATTGGGCTCAGAATTTCCAGAAGAGTCTTCAAATACAATTTTATATGAGGTTTAAAAGCATATATGGTAGACTTATGTCTCTTACAACTGGAAGTTTGTACCTTTTGACTTCTTTTACCTACTCCCAGTTCTCTGCCCCTGGCAGTCACCAATATATTTTCTGCATTTATGAGTTTGGATTTTATAAGCCTGGGAATGTACAGCGGAGTGACTGTAGTTAATAATGTTATATATTTGAAAGCTGATGAGAGAGTAGATCTTAAAAGTTCTCATGACAAGAAAAAAGTTTATAACTATCTGGTGGTCGATGTTAACTAAACTTAATTGTGCTAGTCATTTTGCAATATATACATATATTAAATCATTATGTTGTACATCTAACTAAAACATTGTATGTCAGTTATATCGCTATTAAAAAACTGAATCCTAAAACATAACAAAACTAATTCTAGTGGGTACAGTGAAAAAGGAGGAAAAAAGATGTTAATTGTATTTTCTATATTAGTTAAAAGGCATTCTGACCAATTCTAAATGTGACAATAAACTCCTCTTTCTAAAGAGCAGTTGTTTCCACTTCTTTTATAAATGTAAAATATGACCCAGAGTTTTAAAGTTTTTTTATTGCTTTTTGATTATTTTTATTGAACTGCTTATTGTCTCTTGTTAAATAACTACATTAATTATATAGCTAGCGCCTAGCTTCGCAACCATTTCCAGAAGAAGCCCCCAGTTTCCATTAAAGAGTTTTATGGGGGCTCCCCATGTGTCAAATTTCACATAGCCTCCTGCATTGCTTTTTATAAAGGACGTGCAGGCAATGCCAAGGCCTCCCACTAATTGTTTTATGGGCTCAGTGTGGGATTTGCATCCCTGACTGGGGAAGCCCCATTTTAAAGGACTGTGGGAGTAAGGAGTTGTCAAACATACCCAGAAAGAGTACTAAAAAAAAATTCTGGTTAGCTGTACTGTTGTTGCCAAGGAGCATAAGCAGAACACAAAACATGCCAAATGCTGACTGATTTTAAACAGTGACTCCTGTTTCAGAGAATACTCACTTCATTACATTTTTGGGAGAAAAACAAATGACAAAGAGCTCCATAATTAATTTTAGTGTCCATTTCAGTTTGACACTTGTAAATTATTGTTTTCTAAGTGGTAAAAAAAATACAACTAATTATTTTTATGTGTTCTTTGAGGGAAGATAACTCATCATGGTTATCTGTGAACATTTGGTTTTGGGATACTATGTTCAGAGTTGTGGGTTTTGTTATATTTTTTTCTCTAAAAGGGTCAAGGAATTGTGTTTTACCCTTGTTAACCATTAATTTGTATATATCTACACTAAAAAAAAGTAACTTCTAAATGTTAAAGAATTGAATTTCTTTATTATTACTTGAAATTCTTACTTCTTCACCAAGCTCTGACATTCTTTTTTTTTTTTTTTCTTCTCTCAGTCTCAAGCAGTCTTCTTGGCATTCTGAACCTGTCTTTCCTCTGGAGGCTGAAACAAGATATTTTTGAAGTGCAGTATGACCTCAGAGAGTGCTGTTAGCTTATTTAATGTTGACATGTGAACAGAATTATTAGAGCCATACTTCAATAGGCCTAGAGTAGAAATACAGTATCCTGTGGGAAGATAAATATTACCTGTCCCCTTGCAGATTGATAGTGTTAAAACTAAATGATATATTGAGTTTTTAGTGAACTTTGAAATATCTTTTGGAAGTTGGTGAAGGGGAGGAAAAATAGAGCTCCTTTTTAGTAACCAAAATATACTCATCTTTAAAAAAAGTTTCCTATATTTCTAATAAATAATTTTAGATTAGCAATTCTTTTTGAAAACCATTTATAATTTTCCTTTGGCAAATAGGTTTCTTATATGTATCTCTAACATAGGTATTTCTTCTGTGTGTGGAGTGTGTGTATGTGATACATGCTATTCTGTCTTACTATAATATAGTAGCTATGCGTAATATATAGAGCAAACCACAAGTGAAACATTATGTATATTAAGAGCAGAATTAGTTTATTTCTGAAAACTACAGAAAGAAATTTCAGTAGTCTGTTAATAGTCTTTTTTATTTTTATTTTTTTTTTTACTTTTTTAAAGATTTTACTCATTTATTTGACAGACAGACATCACAAGTAGGCAGAGAGTCAAGCAGCGGGGGGGGGGGGCAGGCTTTCCGTCAAGGAGACAGCCTGATGTGGGGCTCGATCCCAGGACCCTGGGATCATGACCTGAGCTGAAGGTAGAGGCTTTAACCACTGAGCCACCCAGATGACCCTAACAGGCTTTTTAAAATACAACTGTTATTTTTGTTTTTTCAAAGTTGATGGTCAGATTGCAAATCTAAAGCAGAGATGAACCCTTAACGGTAATTTCCTCCTCACTGTGACTCCGAGACATTTTTATCTCTACTTTAATACCTGGTTACCTTTCTATGTAAAATAATATTTCAACCCACTGTTACTTTGTGAAAAATTATTCCTTAAAACCAGATTTTTAATCTCTGGATGGCTCCTTCATATGGCTTCATATGGCTCCTTCTTTATTTTGAATAAGAATCAACCTATTATTAATGATCTATAAAACCAGCCTTACTAATACAAATGTTAAGCTACCCCTACAACTTCCTCTCATGAGCTCAGAATTGTCATTTGTTATTTAGATGTCAAATTATTCAGTCTTTTAGCCATTGCCAACATTTCTTCTCTAGGATGTACAAAAAGTTTTCCTTTACTTTGTCTTCTGAAAGGCCAGTTGCACAGAGGACTTGTCACTGCTTCTGTGCTGCTGTTAGATTCTTACATTCCAGTGGAATCAAAATTGTTTTGATCAAAAGTGCTCTTTCCTTGACTCCTTTTCTGTTGTTCATCTCAACTGTTTATAACCATGCAAGATAGCCTTGTGTGTAATACATTTTACACAGGTTTTCTTAATCAGACACTTCAGTTATGATTATTTTATCAGATATCCTCTTCTGCATTTATTGTGTATGTAGTGGTAAAATTTTAAAATGAAAAAAAAAAAACCTACAAAGTATGCCAACACCAGAATACATAATGATGTTCTGAGTTATTTTTAATTAATATTAGTATTTAGCATATATTTAATATTTTCTCAGTTCCAAATGCACTTCATATTTTTTATCTGAATCCTTTAGTATTTGTGTTGTTATTCCTATTTGGAGATGAGAATATTAAGTCTTAGGAGAGTTAAGAAACTCTCCCAGGGTGCTTGGGTGGCTCAGCGGGTTCAGCCTCTGCATTTGGCTCAGGTCATGATCCCAGAATCCTGAGATCAAGCCCCACATTGGGCTCTCTGCTCAACAGGGAGCCTGCTTCCTTCTCTCTCTCTGCCTACCTCTCTGCCTGCTTGTGATCTCTGTCTGTCAAATAAATAAAATCTTTAAAAAAAAAAAGAAAAGAAAAAAAGAGAAACTATCCCATTGTATTAGCAATGACATTGAATTAATAACCAAAAAACTTCCAACAAATTAAAGCCCAGGCCAGATGGTTTCACAGGTGAATTCTACCAAACAGTTAAAGAAGAGTTAATACATGTTCTTTTCAAACTATTCCAAAAAAGGGAAGAGGAAGGAAAGCTTCCAAATTCATTCTATAAGGCCAGCATTACCCTGATACTAAACCCAGATAAAGACACTAGAAAAAAACATAATTACAAGCCAATATCTCTTTGAATATAGATGCAAAAATCTTCAACAAAATACTAGCAAACTGAATCCAATAATACATTAAAAGATCATTTACCACAACCAAGTGGGATTTTTTTTTCTTGGGGTGCAAGTGTGGTTCAATATTTACAAATCAAATGGCATGATAAATCACATTAATAAGAGAAAGGATAGAAAACTTATGATCATCTCAATAGATGGAGGAAAAACATTTGACAAAGTACAACATCAATTAATGATAAAAACTCTAAACAGGGGTGCCTGGGTGGCTCAGTCCGTTAGTTAAACCTCTGCCTTCGGCTTAGGTCATGATCCCAGGATCCTCGGATCAAGCCTCACACTGGGCTCCCTGTTCAGTGGAGAGCCTGCTTTTCCTTCTCTCTCTGCTTCTCCCTCTGCTTGTGAGTGTGCTCTCTCTCTCTCTCTGTGTCAAATAAATAAATTAACAAAACAAAACTAACCTCTCAACAAAGTAGGTTTAGAGGGAACGTACCTCAACAAAATAAAATCTGTATATGAAAACGCCACAGCTGGAAATATAGTGGCGAAAAATTGAGTCTTCACCACAGCAATCAGACAAGAAAAATAAATAAATAAATAAAAGGCCTCCAAAATTGGCAAGGAAGAAGTAAAACTTTCACTATGTGTAGATAACATTCTCTATATAGAAAACCTAAAGATTCTACGAAAAAACTATTAGAACTTATAAATGAATTCAGTAAAGGATACAAAGTTAATATACAGAAATTTGTGCAATTCTATACACTAATAAGTAGCAGAAAGAGAAATTAAGAAAATAATCCCATTTACAGTTACACCAAAAATAATAAAATACCTAGGAATAAACGTAGCCAAGGAGGTGAAAGACCTGTACTCTGAAACTAAAAATCACTGATGAAAGGAATCGAAGATGAAAAAAATAACTGGAAAGATATTCCATGGAATATATATTTCATGGATTGGAAGAACCAATATTGTTAAAAATGATCATACTTCCTAAGACAGTCTATAGTCTTAATGCAATCCTTATCAAAATACCAACAACATTTTTTCACAGAACTGGAACAAATAATCCTAAAATTTGTATGGAACCACAAAAGACCTTGAATAGCTAAAGCAGTCTTGAGAAGGAAGAACAAAACTGGAGGTGTCACAATCCCAGATTTCAGGATATACTCCAAAGTTGTAGTAATCAAAACATCATGGCACTGGTATAAAAATAGACCCATAAGTCAAAGCAACACAATAGAGAGCCCAGAAATAAACTTATTCATATATGGTCAATAAGTCTATGACAAAGGAGGTAAGAATATACAATGGAAAAAAGAGTCTCTTCAACAAATTGTATTGAGAAAACTGGAGAGCTGCATGCAAAAGAATGAAATTGGACTGCTCTCTAACACCATACATAAAAATAAACTAAAAATGGATTAAGGACTTAAATATGAGACCTGATATCATAGAACTTCTAGAAGAAAACATAGGTAGTAATTTCTTTGACATTAGGTGTAGAAACATTTTTCTAGATATGTCTCCTCAGGCTGGGGAAATAAGCAAAATTAAACTGTTGGGACTAGTTGTTCCTGAAATTCTGGTTATCAGTCCTTAGTCATATACGTTTTGCAATTATATTCTTCCAGTCTGTCTTGCCTTTTATTTTAACTGTGTCTTTCAGAAAAAGAAGTTATTTAACTTGATGAGATCCAATTTAATCATTTTAAAAATTTCATGCTTTGAACTCTTGATCACCTAGGAAATCTTTTTGTACCCTAATGTCACAAAATTATTTTCCTCAAGAAGTTCTCCTTGGGGCCAGATAAATAAATAATTGACTTCAACCAAAAAAACAAAAAACAAAAACAAAGCAAAACCTCCCAAACCAAAAAACCTATTGGGATTATGCCAAGATTAAAACAACAACAACAGAAACAAAAAACTTTTGTACAGCAAAGCAAAACGTCAGCAAATCAAAAAGGTAGTCTACTAAATGGGAGAAGATATTTTCAAATGATATATCTGACAGTTAATATCCAAAGTATATAAAGAACCTATACAACTCAGCACCAAAAAAATCTGTTTAAAAAATGGGCAGATGACCTGAATAGACATTTTTTCACAGAAGACCTACAGATGACCAACAGACACGTGAAAAGGTGCTCATCATTACGAATCATCAGATAAATGCAAATCAAAAGCACAATGAGATATTACCTTCTATCTATGAAAATGGCTAAAATAAGAAAGACAAGAAATAACAAGTGTTGGTGAGGATGTGGAGAAAAATGAATCCTCATGCACTGTTGGTGGGAATGAAAACTAGTGCAACTACTATGGGAAGAAGTATGGAAGTTCCTTAGAATATTAAAAATAAAAATACTATAAGATCCAGTAATTCCACTACTGGGTATTTACCCAAAGAAAATGAAAACACTAATTTGAAAAGATACATTCCTCCTCTGTTTACTCCAGCATTATTTACATAGCCAAGATACGGAAGGAATCCCAAGTGTTTATCCATAGATGAATGAGTAAAGAAGATCTGGTACTTAATAGACAATGGGCTGTTACTCAACCATCAAAACAAATGAGACCCTGCCATTTGCAACAACATGAATGGACCTGGAAGGTATAATGCGAAGTGAAATAAGTCCACTTGAGAAAGATGGATACCATATTATTTCACTCACATAGAGAATATAAGAAAAAAAAAACAAAAGTCATACATAAACTCTTAAATACAGAGAACTGGTGGTTGTCAAAGGGGAGGTAGGTAGGTGCATGGGTGAAGTAGAAAAAGGGGATTAAGATTATACTTATCTTGATGAGTACTGAATGATGTGTAGAATTGTTAAATCTTTATATTGCACATCTCACCTGAAACTAATGTAACATTGTACATTAATTATGCTTCAATAAATAATTGGCTAGTATTTAAAAAAATAATATTAAAGGGACTATTCCATAGTTACATATCAAGTAAGCAGAATTGGCATATGGATTCAATAAGTTTATGTACTCTGGAATTTTATATTTATGAAGGGAAGTATTGAAATAGAAGGGTTTGCTTAGATATTCCAATTTACCTTTTGGTAATGGTTTTCTGGTTTGCAGATACTACTCTAGGTAACCACTAATAGTAGATGCACAAGAATTGTTGAATGGGTTCCAAAGACCTAAATTCAAGTTGTGGCATTTCCAGGGGATACCGATAAATGACTGAAACGTCTTGGACTTAAGTATTCCAGATAGAAAAATAATGAATTATGGGGTGCATGGGTGGTTCAATTGGTTGAGCATCTAACTCTTGATTTCCACATGGTTCATGATCTTGAGGTCACGTAATTTAGCCCTGCATCAGACTCCACACTCAGCAGGGAATCTGCTTGAGATTCTTTACTTCTTCCTATGCTCTAGTCCCTGCTCACACACACTGTCTCTCTCAAAGAAATCTTTTAAAAAAGAAAAAGAAAAAGAATGAATTAAGGTGTTGGAAAAACTGGATGTCCACATGTAGAAGAATGAAACTGGACCTTATCTTATACCATAAACAAAAATCAACTTAAGATGGATTAAAGACTTATAACCCTGAGACTTTAAAACTTCTAGAGGAAAACATAGGGGAAAATCTTCATAACATTAATCTTGACAGTGATTTCATGAATATGACACAAAATGCACAGGTAGCAAAAACCAAAAATAAACCAGGGAGACTACATCAAACTGAAAGTTTTCTGCACAGCAAAGGAAACATCAGTGGTAAAAGATAGCCTATAGAATGAGAGAAAATATGTGTAAAGCATATATCTGATAAAAGTTAATCTCCAAAATATATAAAAACCTCTACAGCTTAATATAAAAAAACCCAAAATCTTAATAAAAAAATGAGCTAAAGACTTGAATAGACATTTCTCTAAAGAAGACATACAAATGGCCCAAAAGCTATACGAAAAAAAAAAATGCTTAATGTCATTAGTCATCAGGGAAATGCAAATCAAGTAAGTGGAGAAATTGGAAGTCTTGCATACTGTTGGTGGGATTGCAAAATGGTGCAGCTGCTATGGAAAACCATATGGAAGCTTCTCCAAAACTAAGAAGAGAACTACCATGTGATCCAGCCATCTGACCTCTCAATTGAAACAAGGATCTCAAAGAGATATGAGCACTCTCATGTTGATTGTAGCACTACTCATAATTACCGAGATGTGGGAACAACCTGAATATCCACGAGCAGATGAAAAGATAAAATGTGGTTTATAGATAACACTGGAATACTATTCAGCCCTAAAAAGGAATGCAGGTCAGCAGTATGTGACACCATGGATGAACCTTGAGGAACTTATACTAAATGAATCCAGTCACAGAAAGATGAATACTGCATGATTCCACTTGCATGGGATATCTGAAATAGTTAAATTCAGAGACTCAAAGACTGGAATGGTGGCTACCAGGGCTTGTGTAAAGGGAAGTCGGGAGTTATGTCGCAGGCATAAAGTTTCAGGTAAGGAAGGGGAATGAGCCCTAGAGGGCTCCTGTATAATATTGTGCCTGTAGTCAGAAATATTGTAGTATACACTTAAAATTTAAGAGGGTAGTTCTCATGTTAAATGTTTTTACCACAATAACTTACATTAAAAAAGAAAAAGAATATGAACAAAGAGTAACACATTTAGGTTAACTATTCTTTCAGACTCAAAGCTGTTTGTTCAAATGAAATCTTTTTTCCAGAAGCTATTTTTATAGAATAGATAAAATCAGACATGTCCTTTTTAGAGAGGTAAGAATGGGAGGAGGGTGTGGCTATAAAATTTCCTTGGCTGTTGGGACATCTGGGTGCCTCAGTTGATTGTCTTGGATTCTTGATCTCAGCTCAGGTCTTGATCTCAAGATGGTGAGTTCAAGCCATGCATTGGGCCCCACACTCAGCATGGAGCCTACTTTAAAACAAAAACTTCCTTTGCTCTGTTTGTCCCTGCCCCAGAGCATTTGAAATGCTCTAGATTATGTGATCTTTCAGCTCAAAGATAATTTGCGTTCTAAATCTCTTTTTTTTTAAAAAATGATTTTATTTGTTAGGGAGACAGTGAGCTTGAGAAAGCTCATGTGCACATGAGTGGGGGTAGGGGAGGGGCAGAAGGAGAGGGACAAGCAGATTCTCTGAGGATGTGGATACAGATGCCAGGGCTGGATCCCAGGACCCTGAGATCATGACTTGAACTGAAGTCAAGACGCTTAGCCTTCTTGAGCCCCCCAGATGCCTCGGATTCTAAATCTCTTTGACCATGATCTTCTGAAAGGTCTGGTTTACACTTGGACTGGGTCTTAAGAAGATAGTATGGAGCTCAAAAACATGAGGAATAAACTACTCCTGAGGGGGTTGCCATCAGCGCAATCAATCCATTTGAAGGATGTATGTCTTCGCTATTATATGTCGTTTGGGGGACTCTTTCATTGTTTGGAAGGAATTCCTTTTCCTTCTGAGAATGATTTTCCTTTTCTACCCTACCCTTGGGCTTTTAGAACACTTAGCACATCTGCATTCCCTACTGTTGGGAATGGTAGTTAACTTATTCCTTCTGGGGCAAGGAAGGAAAGTTGAATTTTAAAATTACCGAAATCACCGTATCATCTGAACCATGTTAGCTGATAATGTATAATGGCTTTTTGTTCTTCTAATTCTAGGCAAAACTTACTGTACTCCTAAATCATAATTTTTTTTTTTTTTTTTTTTTTTTTTGCTTTGTGTTTTGCTGCTCAACATGAAATATGGAGGAGGTTGGGGACGTATAAGAGCATGCTGGGGGACCTGTGCCTCTTCTGTCTTAATTGGGAATAGGGGCATTTCGTGGCATTTTGCTCCTTTACATGGTAAACATATTCTTGTTTTCCATGCCATAATCTCTCAGAACAGGGCCTATAAAACAGGACAGAGGCTAAAGTCTGAGATACAGAATCACAGTGTGTCCCAGACTTGGTTGTGGGGTGGACTATTTGGCTGCCTCCTCAGTGTTCATTGGCCACTTCTCCAGACAGCCCATGGTTTCCTTCTGAGCATCCACGAATTTCCAGGAAAGCTGACTCCACTTCCTATATTAGTTTCAATCAAGATAATCAGAGCATTTCATCCTTCTGGCTCTAGTGATGTATACAGTTTGGGCATGTGACCTAAGCCAGTTTAATTGAAGTGAATCACAGAGTTGTGGTTGAGTATTTTTGAACAACAGTGCTGTCTTTCTTGGTGATCTTGAGCAGGGGGAGTATTTAGCCTTAGTAATTGTTGCCTCTCTTTTGGAATAATGAGCTAAAATGGTAGCCTGGAGAAATGGGTGATTGGTTATTTTATGGAACCATTGGATCAAGCCTGACATGAAGATTATACTACTTCTTAATTTTTTTCAGTTATGGGAGCAAGTTTCCTTTATGTATGTTAGTTTGAATAAATCATTGCCAGTACATGCGTTTTGCTTGACATATCAAAGCCTTTGGTAGTTTTACCTGGACCTTCCTAATTTAGTTTACTTTCTTAGAACTAGAATCTCCTGCCTGCTTAGACCTTATATTCCTAACCTATTAAATGAAGAGTTACTAATAAAAATAATAATAAATGAAGAATTATATTGGGCAATACAAACTATCTGTTGGATAACTACTTCTCTCTGCTTCTAAGAAGTGTAACTCATATCCGTTGTATGAGAAATCCGTTGACCTCTCTCTTCCTATTTAGCAAGATTTATCCCACTACCATCCGGACTTAAGGAATGTGGATCTTCTAATACCATACACACAACAGCATAAATGGCACACTTCTAGTCAGTTTCACAGTCTGATTACCTCTTTCTCTTTTCACCCCAGGAACAATTTTTTAGAGGTGAAAGTTTTGAGAAAGAGATGGACATAAGACTGATTATTTTCTTAACCAATTTTCCCATTAAAACTAATAATTAAGAAGTAACACATGACTATAGGAAAGCTAATAATTAATGATGCCAAAGATAAGTAGTTGGTCTCAGTGTAAATGAGTTAATTTTGTGGTTGTTTTTTAATAACATGTTGGCTTCCTGACACCATTAGCCAACTATCAGTTGTCAGTAGTTAAAAATAATTATTTGAGAATAGTTTATTTGAGTTTATTTGAGATCAGTTCAAATCTTTGACCTAGTATTAGAGATAAAACTCTGAGCAGATGCCTTGAAGGTATGCTAAGTCCATGTCAAGTTCATATTTAAGGATAAGGACAGAAGTGCTTCAAAACATGGGCATGGTACTGGGGAGATTTTAATAGGAGTTTGTATATTCATAAAGACTTTAAGCATCGATTCAAAACAATATGCTAAATAGCCAAGTAGATTTTTTAAGCTGAATGGGTGCTGATGGTGGTGGTGGGAAATAACTTTTATTGGATCATGCCAAACAGGGACAGGCAGTTATCAGGGCTTTATAAGAATTCAGTGAAGGGTCATTTGCAGCAATTCAGTTTCATGCAGCAAAGATTATCTGCAAGGCACAAATTTCTTTTTCTTTCTTTCTTTTTTTAAACGACAGCTTTGATATGTGTGACTCAATGATGAATGACTTTGTGAAATACTATTTAAAAAAAATAAGTGTGCCCCCCCAGATTGCACTGTGGGACATTTAATGCTCTTCCCCCCAACCCCGAACAGATGTTTTACAGATTTTGCAAATTTTCTATCAAACTTTTCTTGATCTACTCCATAAAGAAAAATTAAATGATTATATTGAGGTCTTACTTATATTGTTCTAATTTTTCTCTTTTACTTGCTAGTGGGACTTTAGCAACAAGTTTTCATGCATTCTGAAGTTTACTTAAATTCAAGATATTTAAATTTTATAATTTTTATTTAAGGCCAACCATAATATTAACCTAGAGGAGTTTGCCCTGGAGTTCAGATGCATCTACCATTTTGAATGGATGCTCCAGGGACCTGTCTTATTTTGTTTCTCTCAAGAACACCTTGTTAAATTTGGTGATCATGTCCAAAGTCAGCAATGCATGCTGAGTTTCATGAGTTATTTGGCTATACATTGGGTTGCATTTTTTTTTAAAGCTGTCACTATTTTCACTGAATCTTATAGTGTTATATTGATTTATAGTTTGTGTGTGTGTGTATGTGTGTGTTGTGGCTGCATTTGCTTTTTGCAGTTAAAGAAATAGTTTAAAATAGTACCTTTGAATGGTGTTCATAAGGTGAAAATCTAGTAGATAAAATTCAGAAAACAGATGACCTCAAATTAACTTATGTGTTGGCTTTTAAAAAACATGTTTAATTTAAAGTATTTCATTTTATTTTCAAACTTAAAAGGGTAATTTTCCCTGTGGTAGAATAATAGGAGTTATTTTTTTTTTCCAATTTATTTTCAGAAAAACAGTATTCATTATTTTTTCACCACACCCAGTGCTCCATGCAAGCCGTGCCCTCTATAATACCCACCACCTGGTACCCCAACCTCCCACCCCCCCGCCACTTCAAACCCCTCAGACTGTTTTTCAGAGTCCATAGTCTTTCATGAAAGACAATAGGAGTTATTTTTAAAAAGAAATTTCCTGTCTCAGATTGACTTAATATTTACTTCTTTGCTTGAAAGTTATTTGCATGTAACCCATTCATTTAAAGTTCTTCAGTTTCACTGACAATAACTGGTAATCTTGGATGGTCTGCACCCAATCAACCCAAGTCACAGGCTTCATACACACAAAAAAGGACAATAAGAGCTTTAGTGGACAGAGGAGTTTATTTATTTCTTGGGGGGTCACTGATGAGTTAATTTGCCTGCAAATCTGCATTAATGCATTAGTATTTGCCATTAAATTCAGCAAATACTGACAGTGTTACTAGGACAGATCATTAGGTGCCTCTATATAAGAAAAAGTTGCGAAACATTTCTTGTTTCTCAGGGAGCCAGGGGTTTACTAATGACATTACACAAAAGATGTATTTAGAGACTTCACAAGATACAGGCATTCTGTGAGAGCTCATGGAATGGCTGGCTCAGAGGTGGATGGGGAAAAATAAAATCATTATAAAAGACCTGATGTTTGATATTATTTCTGAAACATCAGGCAGCCTTTTTGGTGTGAGGAGATGGGGTGCAGGGGCATTCAGTTGGCAGAAATGGCAGGAGTAAAGATAGGAGGTAAGACAATGGGAAAAGGTAGAGAAGTGGTTTCAGAAAAGTAAGCCTTAAATAGGTTGTGCGTGAAGAAAACTGCCGTGTCATGGGTCTTAAATGCCAGCTGTTAGAATTCTACTTAGGAAGAGCTGGAATGCATCCGGAAGTTGCTCAGATAGTAAAAGCCCCGACTGAGAGTGCCTTGTGGCAGAAGTAACGGAAAGAAAGACACAACTTCCTGGCACGTTGACTGTGTGGAATCCATTGTATTTGGCAACTATTTATATATTGAGGATGAGGGAGACTGGCATTAAGGATACCTCCTAAATTGTGAGGCTGTGTGTCTCAGGAATGTTGGTTATTTTATTAACAGATATTGGGAAGTCAGAAGAAGTTGCTGTTTGTGGAGAGAAAATGGAGGAATTAAATAAAATGGACTTCAGATGTGCTTTGTTTCCATAGCCTTTAGCAGGAAAATGTCTCATCTGTTGACTAAACGTGGCACCCGTGTGTGTGTGTGTGTGTGTGTGTGTGTGTATACATATATATATATTTGCAAGTCATTCATTGTAATTGGTATGTGAAGTTATTTTTTAAATTTCTTAGATTTTGAATTAATCTGCAAAAACCTGTATTATGCAAGATGGAAGACCGATTATGTTTTAATCTTGGTAAAAACAGTTCAAAAAGTTGAGATCACAATCTAGTTTCTCATTGATTCTTCTGAGCCAACAGTGGGTGGGTTTACCTCTTGTTGTGTTGTCAAGTAAATGAAGAGAAAGGCCTGAATTATTTTCTAGAATTCCCTGGAAAGGACAAGAAGAAATATTGTTTGGGTAGATGCTGCGTAAATAAATAGCAGACTATCTTTTCTTTTCTTTTTCTTTTTTTTTTTTTTTTGCCTTGTATGTTAAAACATGTTTAGGAAGTTGTATAAAAGCAGGTCTTTATTTTTGCTTTTTGTTCTTTGGTTCATACCAGATATTTCACCTGCTTATGTCTTTTTAAGAATTTTTATGTACCAGTATTCTTTGAAAATGATAACATGCAATTCTTTAATTTTTATAAGCCCCTAGAATTTATTAAACTAGTTAATGAGTGATACAAGGAGATAGTAGAACTCATAATAAATTTTCCCTGTACAGTAATTAGTATTTAATCATAATCAATTGAATAGTGAATTGATGTATCTTTACTAAGTCACTTAAATTCTATGGTATAAGCTAGTTTGATATTATATTTGTATTTTATAAGGTTTATACTTGTGTTTTCCAAGTATTTTAGATAGGGTTAAAGATTTTATTTATTCTCTTTAGATTAATTAAAAAAACAAAAGGATATGCAACACAACTCATTGAATAATTTTTATAACACATTCACTTAAAACCAACCAAAGCCAGTGCTGCCTAATAATTTCAGCTTCCTCAGACTGAGGAACATGAAGCTTGCCTAGGACAATGGTTCAACAGATTCCTAAATGCTTTACTACAGTGAGTGTCCCAGAGTACTAATCTTACTTCCCATGGAAGTTTTAGTTATAGTCAAAGCCGTCATTAAACATTTATTTAGTGTTGCTTTGGTGGTACTGTGGCATATTTTAAAAACCTGGACAGGGTGACATGCAGTAGAGAAAAGCAAATTAGAAACAGTGGGAAGGTTGAATATGTGCCAGGAGCTACGCTAGAATGTTTCCTCTGTTCTCACATCACGTTTGTTCCTCGATAACCTCCATATCACTTTGTTATATTCTCACTGCTAAAACTGTCTTGGCAAAGGTCACAAATTAGCTCTTTTCCACAAAATCTGTTGGCCTTTTTTTAGTACTTTTGCTGTGTCTCAGGGTCATTTGACACAGAGGTGTTCCTTTCTCAGAACTGTTCTCTGCACTCTTCCTCACCCTCTTCTTTCCCCCAGGCTGCTCCTCAGTTTCTTTTGCAGGTTTCTCCACTTTCTCTCTCTCCCCTGTGGATGCTCTCAGGAGTTTAGTCTGGGGCGTCCTTCTCTGACTCTCTCCTGGTTCATTGCATCCAGTTTCATGACTTCACTGAGCAGTCCCGGAATACTGATCACTCTCATGGCTAGTTTCCCCCAATGGGTCTCTCCTCTCCATACCAGACCCACTTGCGTGATTTCTACACATCTCCACTTGGAATGTAAACAGAATCTCCAAGTTTGACATGCCCCAGGTCCTAAACGAAACACATCTTCCCTTCCCCTACCAAACTGGCTTCTCTTTCTGTGTTCTCTATATTAGTAAACTTCATCATTATTCTCAGTTGCTAAAACTAGAAACAGGAATTGTCCCTGATTTATCTTCACTGCTGTTTGTTTTCTCTCGACTCCGTTTTTAAATCCTGCTAGTGCTTTCTCCTTGATACTTCTCAAGTATGTTCACCATTCTTTTTTTTTTTTTTTAAGATTTTATTTATTTATTTAAGAGAGAGAGAGAGAGAGGGAGAGTGTGGGTGTGCACGTGGTGGAGTGGGGGAGGAGCAGAGGGAGAGGGAGAGAATCCTAAGCCGGCTGTGCTCAGCGCAGAGCCAGATGGTGGGGGACCCCGGGGGGTTCCATCCAAGACCCTGAGATTATTACCTGAAACATTACTCCTGAAATCAGATGTTGGGCACTTAACTGACTGAGCCTCCCAGGTGTGGCAAGTATGTTCCCCATTCTTTGTTTTGTTTACTACAACCTTAGTTTAGGACCTGAATGATGTATGTATGAATGAATGAATGTATGAATGAATGTATGAATGAATGTATGAATGAATCTATGATCTCTTAACTGGTCTCCCGGCAACCAATTTTAATCTTTCCATTCTAGGCTCTGTTTATGGTCAATCAAAGTGACTTTGCCGAAATTCATTTATTTAAATGTTTCCTCAGAATAAAGTGCAAAATCCTTAGGATGGTATATGAGAATTTTGAATACATGCTACTGCGTATATCCTCAGATATTCTCTTTCATTGCATGTTTTGTGATTAATGCCCAGTGGTCTTTAAAACCTAGCTGAAGTTTCCGTAAATCAGAGCTCGGCCCTTTTCCCTGCTCTGCTAGGTGAGCTCTGTCACTTCTTTGTGTTCCTGGGATTCCCTGTGTTGAACCTTAAGGCAACGAACTGCAATAATTTGTCTTCTCATTCTTTTTTATTTTACTTTCAGTATTTATGGATAAGACTATGACATTTTTCTGATGTGCTTTTACTTATAAGCTTACTTATAAGTATTTAGCATATAGGTAGTATACAGTGGGAATGGTGAATTAATTAATGAGTAACCAAACTAAGATCAACAAAACCTACATTCTGTTCTCATGGGTCACTATACATGAGAAGATTTACAAGTACCAATAATTTTAAAAAGCCATCAACAAACAATAACAATATGGTGTGGTGTGAACTATTAAAATTCATGTTTTCAAGTAGGAAGTGATTAAATGGTAATATCTTAAGGGACTGTCTCTTGAGGATATATAATAGAATTACAGAGAAATTTTCATGGCATTTAATTGTGTTTCTTTGAAATGAAGTCTTACTGTAACACTTAAGGCACTCGGAGTACTTTAAAAAACATTTTTATTGACTCTTTAAAACTTTACCCTGTCTTTTGTTTTGTCAGTTTTATGAGGACTCAACAAAAGTGAGGCAGGATGTATTAAATTTCTGGACATCTATTTGGCTAGCTAGGAGGCATGAGACTCATTGCATGTGGGGGTTTTTTTTTTTCCCCTTTCTGAAATTACTACAGTTTCTATTATCTAATAAGATTGTACACGATTCTGGCCTCTGGCTTTATGCTTTATAATTGATTCACTAATTACAAGAAATACAATTTTTTTTCCTCTGGAACAATTTAAGAGGACTTAGTAGATTTTTAAGAACTCGGGCCTTTTACTTTTAGGAACACTCAGATTCTAAAAAGCCATTGTGACATAGTTTGCCTCATAATAATGGAGCAAACTGTTGTTGAAAAAAATTAGTGACCCTTGTGACTTTTAAAGTTATAAATGACTGCATGTCAGAGATTTTTATATTGCTTGGAAGAGTCAATACTGTGAATATTAACTCTGTGATTGCAAGGGCAGGTTCTATTTAATTTGTGTTCGAATCATGTGTCTTGGGATCCTAGAATTCTGAAGGCTGTCTAAAGAGCTGTGTGGAGAAGCTGAGGAATAGCTGGGTAGGCTGTTGGGGAAGCTTGGTGGCCCTTTCCTGCATCTTCTACACTTCTGTCACATCAGGTGCTTTGATCTGTTACCTATTAGAGTAGTTTTTTTCCCAAAGATTTTAATTTATTTATTTGACAGAGAGAAAGATCACAGTAGGCAGAGAGGCAAGCAGAGAGAGAGAGAGGGATGCAGGCTCCCTGATGAGCAGAGAGCCCGATGCGGTGCTTGATCCCAGGACCCAGAGATCATGACCTGAGCTGAAGGCAGAGGCTTAACCTACTGAGCCACCCAGGCTCCCCTGTTAGAGTATTTTTAAAAGGATATTATTTAAGGGAGAAAATATTTCTAAAATACCTTGAACACCATTGGTTCACTCGAAGCAGATGTTCAAGGAAGTCTCCTTGTTGACAATTGAGAAAATCCATGAAAACAGAAAATGTACAGCATTTTTTTCTCTAACTTCTCTTCCGATGTGTTACCTGTAGTGCCCATTCTCAAAGACATCGGGGGAAGGCTGTACATTTAGAAGAGCTAGACGAGCAGAGTGTTCTGGCTCATCTGTTTTCCATCAAAGACTTTCAGTCACCACATGGTATTTCCATTGTGTGGTCATTAGAACCTGTGAACCAGGCCTGATTTGGTTTGGGGGAAGTGTGAGGTGGAAATTTGGGGGATGGTGGGAAAGAGAATTGTAATAGTTCTTAAGAGCAGGGACAGGGCTGCTGATCTTGCCAGTGTCATGGTGTTCACATCATAATGCTGAGTACTTTCATGCCAGGAAACTGGAGGATCAGCTCAGAGTTTTATAGATTTTGGCCAAAGTCTTTTCCAAGGGAAAAGTAAATGTTTAAAGGTGTTGACCATTGACCTAACTTACTCTTTCGTTCTTTTGGTCCCTTATTTCTCTCCCCTGCCCCAAAGAGGGTTATCCTAGGTGCGAAATCCAGGTCACTACCATAGTAACCACACAAACAGAGCACAAAGGAGTGCTGTTTGCTTTAATTTTGTGGTGGGAGAAGGAAAATTACACATGGAGGTGCTTATAGGTGGCAGAGACAATGGTAGGAAACCATGTCTGTAGGAGATGGGCTGGAATGGATTTTGTCCGTAAAACAATCCGTGTTATAAAGAAGCAGAATCTAGGGAGTAACTGCATCTTTTTAAACACTTTAAAAAATTGGCAGTGTTGACTCAAAACGCTATTTAAAAACTTACAAAATGACATTTTTGGGGGAAACTGTAACTGTCAATTTGAAAGATGGGATTCTTTTCAGCCGAGCTTGTAAAAATATCCATTGCCATATGTGAAGCAGGTTAGGGCAGTTTGTCATAAACAGATGAGTTTGTCAGATACATAACACACCCTGTTTTGGGGCCTCAGAGGAGAAATTCCAGGGCCATCAATAAAGAAACAGTGTGCATTTTTACAACACATTTTACAGATAAGTAGACATTTTATTAATACTTGTCTTAGGAGGAAACAGTAGTTTAAGAACAGAGATTAATTAGACCCGGGGCAAAAAACATTATCATGTTATCATGATAACATGATAGGAGGTTATCATGATTTGCTGGACTTGTTTAGGGTTGGGGTTCTTAGCAAGTAGTTGATGGGAACATCGCTTATAAGGGTCTGACTCATCCTTTCTTCTGCTGATGATCATACAAAGAGCGTTAGCTCCCATAGTGAAAACCTCACTTGGCTCAAACTATGATAGTAGCTACAGTAGCTTCATTTCTAGTTATAAAAGTAGTATGTGTGCACAATTAGAATTGTGTTTAGTTCTACATCGCAAAGATAAATTCTTTGAACACTTTGGTGTATCTTTTTTCTTTCTTTTTGTATGAGTGTGACTATTATATATAAAAAAGTTTATATGATGCATTTTTATGTAATGCATGTGTGTGTGTATATATATGCATATATATATATATAAAAACTGGAATCAAACTATACAAATGGTTTTGTAACTGCATTTTTATTTCATCCATTTACCAATTCTTCATTGTGTACCTGAAATAATCGGGGGATTTTCTTTCTTTCTTTCTTTTTTTAAAGATTTTATTTATTTATTTGACAGAGATCACAAGTTGACATATGTGAGGGTTGGCGGGGAAGCAGGCTTCCCGCTGAGCAGAGAGCCTGAGGCAGGACTCGATTCCAGGACCCTGGGATTATGACCTGAGCCAAAGGCAGAGGCTTAACCCATTGTGCCACCCAGGTGCCCCAATCTGGGGATTTTCTATCCTGTTATATATGCCATGAAATCATGACATTTAGTGACTTAATATTCCATTATATCATAATTTATTTAATTATCTCCTTGTTGGACATCATTATTGGTTTTTTTTTTGCTATTATAAATGATATTAAGTCTTTATCTTTTTACCTCTCTTTGTTTCAATATATCTGATTATTTCCTGAAGAAAAAGGCCAAGAAAGGTAGTTGTATTTTTAATAATCCTCAGCTTAGGGGCACCTGGGTGACTCAGTTGGTTAAGCATCTGCCTTCAGCATAGGTCATGATCCCAGGGTCCTGATATGGTGTCTCGCATTAGGCTCCTTGCTCAGTGGGGAGTCTGCTTATCCCTCTCTCTCTCTCCCTCTGCCTCTCCCCCTGCTCATGTGCTCTCTCTCTCTCCCTCTCCTCCTCTCTCTCAATAAATAAAATCTTAAAATAAAAATCCTCAATTTAGTGACACTGTATTTGAGGAAAATTTGATGAACGTAAACTTCTATAGAGCCCAAACAATAGGATATTGAGGAGAACTTATAAGACATAGGTCACTGTGACTGCCTTTTCAGTAATCCAGCATTCTGGGTGGATTTTAAATGGCCTAGACTTTAACATCACTTCAGTGTGGGTATACCAAAGTTCTAATATGGTGCAGTTACCAATGTATAGTAGATGTTTGTTATGACAGATAATGTCATTGTAAACTAAGTTATTCATTTCTCATTTCTCTTCCCAGAGATATCTGAGACAATCTCAGTACCCAGTACTTATGCATAAAACAGCTTTTAGAGCTTCAGATCTTATACACTTCTGGGTCATTGATGCTATAAAAACATTCCACTGTGCCAGGATCCTACTGAACAAAAGAAAAGGAAATCTTTCAGAGAAAAGAAAATTCTTACACAATGCATAGGGATTCTGTTGTTCTGTATGAACAACTGATTTTCTTTATGGAATTTAAAACTATGTATGGTATGTGGCCCTTTTAGATACACCTTGGTAACAATGTTGCTAATGGTTATAAGATGAATAAAAGAAAAACCAGATAGTTTTCCTTCTCCTCCTGCCCTTTTCTCGCCCCCCCCCCATGTGTGCACATGGACATGCATACTCCCGTGTTTATGTTTTCAGATATGGGATTTGGTTCACTTCAATCATTCGGAGCATCCACACGTATTTAGTCGTGTTTAAACTTCCCATGAAATGCTTCAGAGATTCATCATATGAAATCATTCATTTCTCTTTAGTGCTAAGTCATAGCAAATTATCATCTTTGTAGGTTGATTTTGTAGAGTGTTAAACGCTATTTAAGTTTCCCTAGATATGAAGCCATTTATTTTTCTCCTAATCACTTAAAATAGCAAGAACTAATCAACTGGAGTTTTTCCTCCTTTGTATGAATACACCAATCTACTCCTGACTCACGTGCATGTTTCTGCCTTTAGGTCAGTGGGAACTTTTCCCAGCATGTTTTCTTTTTCCCTTTCATTCCTAATTTCTCTCAGGAACAAATGGCCGCATAGTTAAGCATTAGAAACTTGTTGCTGAAGGTGCTAACCTAAACATTAGTGCCAGGATACGACGGAGACTTAATAGACTAATTAATTTGTCTCCTGCACCCCTGACCTGGGAATTATGTACAATGGGCTATACTTATGGAACCAAGAGTCTGGGATCCAAAATAGAGAAAATGCAAGTTTTGTGTGCTTTATATGTCAACATGCAATTAATACAGCCTTATTTTAGAAAATAGAATTTGAAAATGGAACTTTATTTTATCACGTTTTGCAAATAGGATACTGCAAGATTCTGTATGCCTTTTTGTTTCAGTTTTCTTCTTTTAATTTTATAATAGCACTAAACATACCCCTCACAATTATTTGATCCAGATATGCCACTAACATTCAAAGGAGTCCAATTATGTATAGAAGACCAGTTTCTGTATTATCTATTCTAATGCAGTATGTTCTCATAACAACCACAGTGACTCTTGGGAAAAAATAGGAATTGAAGCTTGAATGACATTTTAAAGAGTATTTGCCTTATGAATTCCTGACTATGGTAGTCATTCTCCTTTCAGTAAGAAGATTAGTTTTATTTCTTCTTATATTCCTTTTCTCACTTCTTCATTTTAAAGTCAGTTGAAATACATTTCAAGAGCAGTTAACATTTGACTGTCAGTGAATTCATGGCAGTGGATAGAAGCTGAATTGAATCTGCTTTGAATTGAATTTGCTCATCACTGTATGGGTTATGTCTCTTCCTGGATCTTGGGAGCTCACAGAGGTGCCAAATAATCTCTTTCCTGTTGAGATTTTATTTAGAACAGAGTTTTCATATTTTGGTAGTTTGTGGATTTGGAAGCCTTCACTAGACCACCAAATGTCAGTTGAGCACATGGTAGGCAATCTTCTGGGCACTACTGAAGAAGTGGTCAATGAGACTGATGGCTCCCGGCTCTGTGGAGGCTTCTTGTCCAATGGTGGAAGTCACACGCAAAGTAAACACAAAGAGTAACAATACAACTCAAGACACGTCTCCTTGCTGTGCACACAGTGGAACAAGGTGTAAGAGGCTAGAGAACGAGTGGAAGGCATGTGAGATGCTACATTTGCTGGAGTATTTAGGGACTGGCTTTCAGGGAGGCTATCTTCCAGCTGAGCACTAATTGGTGAGAAGGTAGCCTGTGGGTAGGTGCTGTTCTCATTCAGTTATCGGCAGTCTTTTCCCTGAAGGAATATGCAAGATTTCTCAGTCCCCTCAGTATGGGCATCATGTATAGACACAGAACATCCTCTGAGGATATTACCAGGACGAACAGAATAAATAGATGTTGGCATGTGATTTAGGAGAAAAATGCTTTACCCATCTAAAGCTATGTTGCCTCCAGGAGTAGAATGAAAGATTTAGGTTTTATGTGATTTTTTTTCCTGTTTTTAAAATGTAATGTGAGCTTCACATTGAAATTTTTTCTCTTGTGGTTATTATTTCTTTCATTTTATAAATATCAAAGTGGTCAAGTGAGTGACTGTATCTGCAGTGGATGTACCTTATATAAATCATCAAGAGCGTTGTATGCTGTAAGTAGCAGCAGCATATTTATCTGGTGGGTATTCTAAAGCAAGTCAGATTCGCCGTGACCGTATACCTCACAGAAATTGAATCACTGATATTAAGGGAAAAGCCATAAAATGATTTTGTGTGTCAGGTTACATTGAGGCGATTCACCATATGTCTAACCAGGTCACAGAAAGGTTAGTTAAAGTGTTAAAGCGGTAATTTGAATTCCTGGAGGGAGTGGAGAGGGCCGTGCTAGTGAAGGCATGAAGTCAAACAGCGTAGAGGCCAAACAGAAAGAAGGGAATGCAGACTTTATTTAATTCCCTTAAGTGAATTTTATTTGTACCCATTTTCAAAGGAAAATCTGACAAACAGGTATGTTTGCAGCCCCTTCACTTTGACAGGTTGCGGGTGGGCAGGAGAGATGGAATTCTGTTATCTCTGAACACATAATGTTTGAAAGACATTCCAAGATCAGTAGGTAGATAAACATTGTTTCTACTTTAGGCTTTAAAATACTAATCTTGACCTGTTTCTTCTTGTTTATACATTGAGAACTGCCATTTTAAAGATAGAAGAAACTTTAATTTATTCCTGAACTACAAATGTATTTGACTTCCAGTAAAGAGTCATGTCAAGTAGTGATGTTGCTCAGAGTCCTGTCTGTGGTCTGCATCTCCTCGCATTCCCTTTGTTTTCACCTATGCCCATGCTTTCAGTTGTCACGATTCCATTCACTACATCCCTTAGCTCAAATCCTCATCATTCCCCAGTCACACTCTAAAATAGCTTCCTAACATCTGTCCATTGTTTCTCCTTTCTGGATTCAACCATTTCATTAGCAGAAGGGATATCTGATCCTACCATTCTCTTTTCAGTGGCCCTCAGCACCTCTAGGTGCTATGGCTTATTGGACCCTTCAAATGTCATCAAGTTCTTTCATGCCATTCTAGCTTTGTCACTACCTACACTTAGAGTCTTTGAGTTTTCTACAGCTCCTCAGTTCATCTGTTTGCTCATTCATTCATGATTCCGTTCCCTTGTACTTGTTGTTCCCTCTTTCTTAAATGCCCTTCCTACCTTTCCTCTTGTTGAATAGGCAAGTTTTTATTTATCTTTTTGATTCTATTTAAAGGAAATATTTCTTTTTCTGTGCTGCTTTTCCTTGGTAGTTAAGTACTTCCTTTCTGTCCTTTCCATAATACCTTGACTACGTCTCTGATTTGATTTCATTTACACCTGAAAATGTTTTTAATGGCTCTCTCATGATGCTTTGTAAACCTATCATACACAGATAAGGTCTTCTGTTTTCCTTTTTTTGCGCAGCCCTCAGTGCATTCACTGGTAGGGATTGAATTGTCACGTGACTTCTCAGTGTTTTAGCACTATGCTATTTATAGTAGAAAACAATTATAAAAATATGATTTAATTCCTGTCCTCAGTAAGATTGTCATTTTATTTGGTGGACAGAGACTTAATAAATACATTACATAATTAGGGAACACAAGATAAAGCATAGTATACAAATGAACTATTTATATTTTTAACAGTTTAATATTTATATATATACATACACATATACATACTGTGGGTGGGCAGAGGGCAAGGATGCAGTTTAAGTTATGAGATAGGCTTGCACTAGATAAGGGTTTCATGGGGCAGTGAGCGAGTGGAGGTTGGAAATGACACCATGGTCTGAAGCATGAGCAACTTTGTAGCTATTAGATTGTTTGAGTCCTCCTGTGCATGTTTTGCCTCTAAGAAGTCTTAATTTATGTAAGTTTAGTATAAAGGCAAATGATCACTTTTGTTCATAAAGGGCCAAATATCAAATAGCAGAAATGAGAACAAGGAATGAAAGCTGAGGTGGACACTAGGTAAGTGTTGGAAAGAGATGAATCCAAATACAGTGAAATCTGGACTGAATAATTAAATCTTAAGTACAGATGTCCTGGAATAAAGTGGGATGATTGATGGCTAGAAAAAATCTTACTGTGAAAGTAAGGGAAGACCTCTCTTTGGCTGAGCTTGAAACAGTAGTTGTAAACAGTATTTACTGGGATCAGAGTTGTTATGGCTAACACCCTGTTCACCCTCATGAGGAAAATGAAAAGAAAACCAGAAATAAAAACAAAACCAAACAAACCCAGATTCATTGTTTTCAGAGCAACTGTAAGGAAAGGTTTAAATTGAACTGGGCAGGGCCGTTTGATAGAAGAAAAAATGGGTGGGAATGTGAAGAAGCATGTGACTAGTGAGTCTACAAAGGCTGGATCTATAGCCAAAATATGCAGTTCTACATTTCTTCCATGAGTATCAGTTCCCTGAGTGCTGTGAAGGTAATGCCGACCCTTTCTAGGATAGGTGAGGCAGAAAGAGAACCTAGGGAACTCACAGTCCTGTCTCCCCTCAGGTCTTGAGATCCCTTGCTAGTCAGCTTCTCTGCAGTTTCCATAGTCATCTTATGTGTGTTCTGTGGATGATGTCCAGAGTTTTTACCGGTACTAGCAGGACACATAGGAAGAAGTACTTAGGCTCCATCTTGGACCACAACCACTTAGATTTTTTAAAGTCCCTCTCAGGTCCCTGGAATCTAGGATTGGAGCATGGGGAGTTCATAGCTTTTCAAATTCAGGGAGGTAGTAACTTTAAGATGCTGTGGATTCTGAAACACCAAAGGAAATAATGGTAATAACCGCTACATTTTTCATATACCAAACCCTCTCTGAAAGCATATCATAAAGTGTCTGGGTGGCTCAGTCAGTTAAGCACCTGCCTTCCTCTCAGGTCATGACCCCAGGGTCCTGGGTTTGAGTATCACATTGGGCTCCCTGCTCAGTGGGGACCCTGCTTCTCTCTCTGCCTCTGCCTCTCTCTCTCTGTCTCTCATGAATAAATAAATAAAATCTTCTAAAAAAAGCATATTATAATTTAAGTAATACCCAATTTCTGTGACAACACTGTATAGAAGAGTAACTAGGGCAAGGAGAGGCTTGTGAGCTTTGTCCGAGACAATCTGGTTCCATAATCCAGACTTCAATGACTGTTCCTTCTGCCACTTGACACATACAATGTTTTTTAGGGCTTTGACATTGCATATTGGGAATCACCAACTTTCAGCAAAGGATTAAGAAAATTGTTGATGGAACTAATGTTTGAAATGATAGATTCTTAAGAGAATTCTATATGTGAGCCAAAAAGAACTATAACAAGAAACTTAAATTTTTCCCACATTGCTTTTTTTTTTACTTTAGAATTAATTTTACAGCTTCTGTAATTATGGAGTAATCCAACACTATGAGTTAACACCAGGGTAATAACTAAACTCTTCAACATAAATCTAATAGTTCTTGACATAGGGTGGTCTGTGATGTTATTAGGTTGTCATGAAAACTTCAAAAAACTACAATTTGAAAGTGGGCTTGAGTGCCCGTTGTACTTGCATATTTGGAAATTTTCCTAGACACATGCAATATGAGTTTGTTCTTGATTTTGTCAAGTTTGTAAAATTCATCAACTTTGTTACTTCAAGTCGGGTCCAAAGCAAACCGGCAACTAAAATTTGATATCTAGTTGTAGTTCTCTTATTTTCTCTTAATTCCTTGATAGAAAGCATTACGTAGAAGTGTCATATCACTAACACAATCTGGTAATATGTAGCAGAAAATCTCATTTGTTATTTTAGAATTTTTAGGTCTGGTTATATTTTCTGATTTTCATAATTTGATGTAATTTTTTCCAAATATTACCTAGCAAAATGTCTTGTTTTGATTTGACACATTTTAAAGCCAAAGCCATTTTAGGATATCTTTGCTTTAGTCGAAGGATGCCAACAATCATGAAAGTACCTGGCAAAGTTCAACAGTATTCAAGTCAGTCAGTGTGGTCAGTGCTTTAACTTGAATTATTTATTTTGAATCAGATACTATTACAAATTAATCTAATACTACCCCCCCTTTTTTTGGTCTAGGAACTAGGCCAACAATATTAATACATTTGGGTGTTATTATGATGATGATGTTAAAATCAAATATTTATGTAATAACAAAGCAAGAATTGTTCGAGATACAGTAAGACACTGGGTCTGATTAATTTTTCCAGTCTGACTTTTTATAATTTCAGATTTTGGCAGTATTGCTTGTGGGACTTTTAACATGTCCTAGTCTCTGGGGATTAAAAAAAAAATGCTCTAGTCTTACTAGAGCTTTAACTTCTTAAAGAGTTTTTTGTTTTTATCATGATGTAGAACATGTCAGGAAATAGCATTTACTGAGTAGAACAATACACACAGAACGTCTTAACACGGGATGGCTGGATGACTAGTTAATTTAGATGATTGCTCACTTTGTTCAGCCTTTATTTCTCGTATTGTCAGCTGTACAGTAAGGCCAGCATCACTGCACTGAATTTATTCCTCTCTTATATGCGGAGTAGAACATCTTCCCAAACACTGTGACTTCCTTCATCCTCAGCTGTCCCCACAGTTTACCCCTAAAGTTCATTTTCACTTTTACAAACCTCTTCATGGCTTTCATCCTTAAATGGCTAGATTTTGGTATAGACTCTGAACTGATTTTTCTGCTTCAGTTTTTTTCACCCTCCTGCACAGCAGTTGCTTTGAATTTTGAGGTACACGCTAGTAGGTACAGTATAAGGATACAGTAAATGCTAATTGATTGATTGAAAAGGAGTGCTCAGAGGTAGAAAGTCAGATACTTCATTTGACTGTTGGGACTTTTAATGATGAAACCCTACTTTATTTTTTTTGTTTGGTGGAAAATGTTAGGAAATTTAACTAGGTTCCTTCTCCATGCACTTTCTACATTTTAGTTGTAAAACTTGTACCATGTTTTTTTTACAGCTGATAAAAGAAAGAAAAAGGGGACTTGTTACTTGCTTTGCTTTAACTGAATAATACTTGGTAGTTCAAAACAGTGAAGCCAAAATTATTGTTTTCTTTATAGAGATTTTCTGAATTTAATTACATAATATATTTAGATATTTAGCAAGTTAAAATCATAAAAGTTAGCAAGTGGTGTGGGCAACATAAACAAAAGGAAAAAATTACCATTTTATAGAACTTTCCACGTTGTCTAGGGGATTTGTTGAACTAGTAACAATTCATTTTGGGGGGCACATTCAGTGGGTTGCTCTACATTTTCAAGAAGAAAAATAAAATGCTAATTTAGTTTTAGTCTATGGTTATTTCATCCAAGTCTATCAGTAAACTTCACATTGTTGATGTGGAAAAGCATGCAGTGAAAGTTATGTGAACAGCCCCTTGCTTCCATTGTGTGTTCAAAAAACATCACTCATCCATTTCCAACAGGTGTTCTGCCAGCTGTGCCCAGAACGTTTCAAATGATTTAGACTCTATTTTCACACTTACCTTGTAGTGTGGCTATTTACTGTAAAAGGGGTTCTCTGATTACAGAGTTCCTAGGCACAGGCAGAAGATCAGAGGACGGAAAGGCGAATCTAATAGAAGGTCTACCTGCATGTGGTTATTGCTTTGGAAGAATCAAGAAGTGGGAGGGCTGGGATATTGTTTTGTTGTAGCCCTGGTGCCAATAAATGAATTTTCCTTTTAATCTTGTATTTTTGGCATGCATATTTATATTGTGGCAAGAAAATTTTAATGGCATCAGAATATTTTTATTTTCACAGCTGTAAGAAGATATAGTCAAGGAGCTTGACTTCTCAGAAATTTTAGAGCTATGTGGCCTTATTAAAAGGGGATAAAGATCTCTAGATTTTGCCTCTTCATTGAAGAAGTAAAATATATATAAGGTCTTTTCTAGCTGTGAAATTATCTGATTAGTTATCATAAATGCCTGGGAACAGGTAGGATATTTCATGAATATACCACACTTGTATCAAGATATTAAACAAACTTAGAACTTCTGAATATTTATGTGTTTCAATGCAACTGAGATTAAACTACTTTTGTTTACTTATTATTAATCAACCATATAAACAGGTCTCAATAGGCAGTAAATTAAACAAAGCCGTTTCCCAGGCTGATAAGTAGGGTTTGCTTTCCGCTGTAAATGGTCATGTTTGAAATATCTCATTTTCAAACTCTTGTTATATGTAACTGATATTGTTTAAATGTCAGGATATCAGATTTAACTGCCCTGTCACTATGTGGTATGTACTATAACTGGACTGAATTCTAGCTTTAGAGTACAACTTCAGATATAAACAGGTGTTAAGAAATGTTGCCTTAAAATTGCAGGCTTAGGGTAGAGTGTATCCATGCAGATAAAATGGTCTTCCTTGTAATGTTGAGAACATATTTGCATTCTGTGGGCAAGCTGCCGAAATATCCCAAACTTTCTTTGTTTCGACAAGGTACTGTATCGTAGAGGCCCTGCAGTATCCTCAGTCGTCAGACTTCTACTCCTAAACTCTGACTTTCCTCTTTTACAAGAAAATTGAAACAACCAGATCTCTTTGTCCCTGAGAATATCCCAGTAGATGTGTGGTGGTGAGACATGAATGGATGGGAATTCTTGTTCTTCATTCATTTCCTGTGTGACATTGGCTAACCTACTCATTCTTTGGCCATGTCTTTACCTCGAAGTGAGGGTAATGGGAATACCTACAGCACGGGTCTGTTTAAAAGTTATATAAGGGGTGCCTGGGTGGCTCAGTGGGTTAAGCCTCTGCCTTTGGCTTGGGTCATGATCTCGGGGTCCTGGGATCGAACCCCGCATTGGGCTTTTTGCTCAGCAGGGATACTGCCTCCCCCACCACCCCCACACCTGCTGCCTGCCTCTCTGTCTACTTGTGATCTCTCTCTCCTTGTCAAATAAATAAATAAATAAATAAATAAATAAATAAAAGTTAGATGAATTAATATGTGGATGGTGCTTACTTAGGACAGGGCGGGGAAGTAAGCAAGAATGGCTTAGCTATCATCCTTGGTTCTCTCCTATCTGATGACTGAAGGTCGAGAAAAGGTGTTGTGGGAAAGTGGAGCTTTGTATGTTCCCTTTTCCCCTGGCCCTCATTTTAAAGTTAAGGAAACTGAAAGTGTGTGCTGTTCAATAAGCTGTTCAAGATGAAACAACTGCTGAGTGGAAGATTTGGGACTAGAATTTAGGCCTTTTTCAGGGTCCTGCATCTGCGCTGCTTTCTTCTGAAGACTAATCAAATAGGGGCACCTGGGTGGCTCAGTGGGCTAAGCGTCTGCTTTTGGCTCAGGTCATGATCCTGGGGTACTGGGGTCGAGTCCTGGATGTCAGGCTCCTGGCTTAGTGGGGAGTCTGCTTCTCCCTCTCTCTCTGCACATTGACCTCTCCCTCCCAAGCTCTCTCTCTTTCTCAGATACACTTTTTTAAAGATAAAGAATATTCAAATAATATTACTAGCTGCGATTTATATATATGATGTTCAGAAATTCTCTTTTATTTGGAATTCACTGAGATAGTTAAAATGTTGCAAATGTATGGAACAGAATCAATTTAATATTCATATATTTCTTTTTTTTCTTAAAGACTTAATTAATTTATTTGAGAGAGACATGAGTGAGGGAAGAGAGGGAGAAGGACAAGTAGATCCCGCACTGAGTGGGGATCGGGACACAGGCCTCAATCTCAGGACCCTGAGATTGTGACTTGAGTTGAAATCAAGAATCGGATGCTTAAATGACTAAGCCAAGCAGGAACCCCGATATTCATATATTTCTAAAATCTCTTTTAAAGATTCTCACTTGGGAAATGGTATGTATGTTTTGTTATACAAGAATACCAGGATAAGGAAACCAGACTCCTCTTGCATATCTGCCTGCATGTGAAACACTGTAAGGTTCTGTGCCCTCACAAGTAATAACAGTTTCTTTCTTTCTTTTCTTTTTTTTAAAGATTTTATTTATTTGTTTGACAGAGATCACAAGTAGACAGAGAGGCAGGCAGAGAGAGAGGAAGGGAAGCAGCCTCCCTGTTGAGCAGAGAGCCCGATGTGGGGCTCGATCCCAGGACCCCTGGGATCATGACCTGAGCTGAAGGCAGAGGCTTTAACCCACTGAGCCACCCAGGCGCCCCTTGATAACAGTTTCTTGATACACAGATCTAAGTTCTGAAAATTGGTAGTGTGTTATTGCTTTGCATTTTTCTGGAGACCAGGATTAAATCCATCATGCTTTCTATGCAGAAATTGTTTCATTTAGATGACCTCACATAGTTTCCTTCAAGGGCCTGACGATTTTTTTTTTTTTAAAGATTTTATTTATTTATTTCAGAGAGAGACAGTGAGAGAGAACATGAGCGAGGAGAAGGTCAGAGGGAGAAGCAGACTCCCCATGGAGCTGGGAGCCCGATATGGGACTTGATCCTGGGACTCCAGGATCATGACCTGAGCCGAAGGCAGTCGTCCAACCAACTGAGCCACCCAGGCGCCCCGGGCCTGACGATTTATATTGTGACTTCTTCACAGCTTTGTGGCTCACGGTGGAGTATCAGACAGTGAGATGGGGATGTCTGTACTTTTTGGCTAGTTACGGTGGCAAGAGATACTTCCTGGAAGCAGAACTAGAAAGAGCCCCTAATTCCCTACTCTCAGTGGTTATTTTATCTTAATGAACTTTTTGCCTTATTGTACTGCTACCATAATGTTTATGGCACAACGCGTATACCTGCATTGGCTGGAGAGATTGAATGGCTTGGCTGTCTGGACATGTAATAGATTCCAGCCTTTTTCCGTGACATCATTATTACAACAGACTTCGTTGAGAATATGAACAGCAGCTGTGCACTTTTGTGAGTTTTATATTATGAACCATAACAACCTTTCAGCTCTCTACAAGTGATGGGGCAGCTTGATGCTTAACAAATGAAGCCAGACTCTGAGCTGTGAAACTGTTAACAGAGCTCGTAATGACACGGGCCCCATGTATGGAACACTTCAGAGCACAGCAGGGGAAAGCCGGGTGACCATCATTTAGCACCCTGGCCAAAGAGTTTGTCTTTACCTCTTGTTCAGTATAACTTCACAGAGTCAACGTGGAATTGAAATTTGTGTCAGTAGAGGTAGCATATCTTTAGTTTTATTTTCAAACTTCATCAAATTTTCCATCTTATGAGTATTCCATCTGCCAGCCTTTAAATAGAAAAATAATAAATCTTGGTCCTTTAAGGTCAGAAACAAAACTGCTTACTCTTACCGTAATGGAAGAATCTAATATAATATGATGGGGAAAAATATCTCTTGATTAAACATTTATGGGTTGTTTATGTGTAGGAAATAGATATATCTTTTTCTAATCTGCATAATAGTAAAGCAGAGATCAATCATTTTAGCTGAGAAGTTTAATACTTAGAGCGTGCCTGAAAAATTCTTTACATACTATGTCTGGTCAGACTTTGTCTTCTTTAATAATAATTTATTATTGTTGTTTATAGTGACAAATTATATGTCTTCCATGTGTCTTTTTCCATAGTAAAAAAAAATTATAACTTTGAAGTAATGTCTTCCTGGGATATTGAAAATTCTGTGGAGTATTTTAAGTAAGAGAGATAAAAATTCTAGAGATGGGAACATTTTTAGGAGAATATATTTTATAATTCCCTGTTTCATTATAAATCTAGACTCAGAATAACAGTGGCTCACAAATATTCACATACAATCCTTGCTAAACATAGTACTGCCATGGAATATGAGTGAGTATATTTAGTTTTTGCTTAAATTAGAATAACAAACTAATTTCTTATATTATTGTTGTCATCACTTTTTTTTTGGAGTGGAGATTCGTTGCTTCTTGTTTGGAAATGTAAAAATATGAAGTGTTTAGTTTTCTTCTTTAGACTCCTAGTGAAAACAAAGGGAAAATTGTGGCTTTTAGAATCAAATCTTGGGGGCCCCTGGGTGGCTCAGATGGTTAAGCATCTGCCTTCAGCTCAGGTCATGATCTCCAGGTCCTGGGATTGAGCCCTATGTAGGGCTCCAAGCTCAGCAGGAAGCCTGCTTCTCCCTCTCCCTCTGCTGCTCCCCTGCTCATGCTCTCTATGTATCTCTTTGTCTTAAATGAATAAACAAAATACAATAAAATCTTTTTTAAAAAAATCTGGTCTTGAATTTGTCAGGGTATAGTAATTCTAAGCTTCTATCAGTCTTGTCATTGTTTTCATATATCACTTAGAAGTGAGGGCTCTATGGGTGATACATCTCCTACATAGAGGGAAAAAATGGCTGTGTAACCAGCTCCTATAAAATAGCTTGTTACAGAGCACACTGGAGCAAATTTGAAATGAGCTACATGCAATTGATTTTTCGGTGGCAAGAATAGAACCTATGATGTGTATTGTTAAGAATAGCCTAAAATTATGAATTATAGATGATTTATAAATTTAGTTTTAGCTTCATTCACTAAATTGCTTTATCTAGCCCAAGCAAAAAAAAAAAAGCCAACATTAAATAAATATGCTTTTCCCTTTCAAGTGCTATATTTTGAAGTTGCAACTCATAGTTCAGGTCGTGATATTCAAAAGGGCAAATTGAGGGGGAAGACCTGACCTTGTGCTAGAAAAGATGTGCTGTCATCATTCTTATGGTTAACATTATTTTTTTCTTTTTTAAAGATTTTATTTATTTATTTAACAGATAGAGAACACAGGTAGGCAGAAAGGCAGGTAGAGAGAGAGAGAGAAGAGGAAGCAGGTTCCCTGGCTGAGCAGAGAGCCCCTTGTGGGACTCGATCCTAGGACCCCGAGATCATGATCTGAGCCGGGGGCAGGGGGCTTTAACCCACTGAGCCACCCAGGTGCCCCTATGGTTAACTTTAGATTGATTACTCTCTCTCAGAGATAAGAGATTTATCAAATCAAAGGGCATGAATATTGAGTAAGTCTGGAAAGAAATTCCAAACACAGCCGTTTTGTGACTTCCCTTAACAAGTCATGAACTTTAGTTAAGAAAATCTTACCTGTAACTATCAGATTGACTTAACACTGTTTACATGCTTATGTTGTACTGAAGGTAGCTTTAACAAACTGGGTAAGAAAACGATTTGCTCATGTAAGATTGCTTAGGAGTACTGACGTGGAATAAGCCCATCTTAAAAAATAGTCACAATTCTTCTTAGATGCCTGCTTTGTGAGCTAATTAGTGAGTATCATTCATGTGTATTACTGTTTTTCCTATTAGATTGTAAGATTCTTGAGGGTTAGAGCATTTCTTTACCTGTAGTTCTCCTTAATTAGGAGCAGAGTAGGAGCAGAGTAGGTGTGTTTAATACAAATGTGTTGACTGTGGGAACGCCCTTGCTAGCCAGTCAAGATTTTGGAGTCAGGGGGCGCCTGGGTGGCTCAGTGGGTTAAGCCGCTGGCTTCGGCTCAGGTCATGATCTCAGGGTCCTGGGATCGAGTCCTGCATCGGGCTCTCTGCTCAGCAGGGAGCCTGCTTCCCTCTCTCTCTCTCTCTGCCTGCCTCTCTGTCTGTCAAATAAAAAACAAATAAAAAAAAATCTTAAAAAAAAAAAAAGATTTTGGAGTCAGGTTACCCACCTTTGTGAGATAGGACCAACTGGACAAGTAGCCAAGGGTGCTGTAGTAAGACTTAGTTTTCTGGCCTATAGTGAGTGGCTCCTTTAGCACCAAATCCTCCTCTTCCTCTCCTTCTTCCCCTGCCCCTCTTCCTCCTCCTCCTCTTTTTTTTTTTTTTAAATATATATTTATTTATTTGAGTGAAAGACAGCATGAGAATGAGTATGGGCGGGGGAGGGGCAGAGGGAGCCCAAGAGAGAATCCTTAAGCAGACTCCCCACTGAGCACGAACCCTTATGTGGGGCTTGATTCCCAAGATCCTGAGATCATGACCTGAGTTGAAATCAAGAGTTGGTTGCTCAACTGACTGTGCCAACCAGGCACCCCAGCACTAGTCCTTCTTGCATTTTCATCTTTTCCTGGAACAGATGACCTCCTCCAGCTTGCACCCCTCTGGCTATTCACGGCCTTCTCCTGAAACATACTTGCCCTTCACAGGCTTCACTTTATTCTTCCAGTACTTAAAATTCAGATTATACTACTGCAACTATTAACCACTGCTTATTTCGACTGCTAGCTGTAGTTTATTGGGTGCCATTATGTATGAAGTCCTTTATGTGTGCAGATTCTTTAAGTCTCCCAATCCTATAAGTATTTTACATGTGGGAACTAGTAACAAGTCCAGTGACACACACCAGACCAGGAAGAACCAGGGTGTTCACCCAAGGCTTTCTGACTCTAGACGTCTGCTCTTAGCCTCTTCCTGGTTATAGCTTGTTTCTCCCACCAAACCAGGTACTTAATTTCTTTCACCGTGGCTGTGTGCCTACAGTTCAAACCTTTCTAAAGTGCCTTTATGCGCATAAGTAACTTCCATGGTAACAGCACCAGAATCACTCTGAGAGATCCTAGAGAATGTGTACATTGAAAAGCATAAAGGACACCTTGCAACAAGGTATATGGAAGAAAGGCCAGAGCAGTGCCAGAGAGAGAGCAAGAGGACATTCACCATTCCCTCAGTCTCTGACCAGTTCTCAGATTTCCAAGTCAAATACTGTATTTACACACAAAACCAGTTTTCCTGTCTGAAACTAAATGAGGAAGTAGGGCTTTTGAGGTATCAGGGTCCATCTCACCTAGAAGCAAAAAACGGAAAAGAAGCAAGGAGTGTAAAGAAGAGATGTGGTTTTGTGATTGTTTTCCTTGAGGAACTCCCATTCTTTATTTTTTATTTTTTAAAAGATTTATTTATTCATTTGACAGACAGAGATCATGAATAGGCAGAGAGGCAGGCAGAGACAGAGAGAAGGAAGCAGGTACCCTGCTGAGCAGAGAGCCCGATGCGGAGCTTGATCCAGGACCCTGGGATCATGACCTGAGCCAAAGGCAGAGGCTTTAACCCACTGACCCACCCAGGTACCCCCCCCTTCTTTATTTTAAGAGTTCAGAGGTCCATATAGCCTGAATTTGTTCTTAGCTAACTTTGTGACATAGGGTAACTTTTAGAATTCTCTGAGCTTAAATTACGTCATTTGTAAATTGGAGATTTACAGAATCCAGGTTGCACAACAGAATCTCCTGATTTCCCGCCCACCTTCTTACTTTTCTTCCTTCTACAGGTGTCTTAGTTTTCAGCCTAGGTTTGCTAACTCACAGCCCTGCTTCAACTTGTGCGGAGATAGGGGGATGAGATGGGTGGGGAGGTCATACAGGAGACTTTGCTAAGGATGTGGGTGTTGCTTTGTAGCCAGTAGGAATGCAGTGAAAGTTTTCACGCAGTTTATTAGTGTTCTCTGACAACGGTGAATGAACGTAGCCAAAAGGTATGCCATCAGGTAATTAAACCTGTCTTTATTTTCTGAACAATCTAAATGTATTTGGAAATTGTATTCTGAAAAGAATGAAAGCTGAAGTCAGTTAAGAGACTAGCCTTTCTTTTCAAGGATGGATTTATATTTCTCATTTGTCTGTTAATAAAAATTCATTTGTTCAGGAATGTGGATTGTGTGCCAGACACAAATTATGTTACTTCCAAAGAGAAAATTATTTAACTTTACTGAGGTGCTGCCTCTATGTAGAATAATCAAAATAGGTTATTTTGAATCAGGCAAAGATGGCTAGCTACCTTAGGACCCTTTTAATTGATAGAAAAGAAATATGTATTAGTTATCTCTTTCTCTCATTATACATTCCTCATATGTTGGCATTTTAAAAGAACTGTAATTCTTCTAAAAATCAAAACTATTTAAACATTTTTTTTTCAATTTATTTATTTTCAGAAAAACAGTATTCATTATTTTTTCACCACACCCAGTGCTCCATGCAAGCTGTGCCCTCTAATACCCACCACCAGGTACCCCAACCTCCCACCCCCCCGCCACTTCAAACCCCTCAGATTGTTTTTCAGAGTCCATAGTCTCTCATGGTTCATCTCCCCTTCCAATTTACCCAAAAGCACATACCCTCCCCAATGTCCATAACCCTACCCCCCTTCTCCCAACCCCCCTCCCCCAGCAACCCACAGTTTGTTTCGTGAGATTAAGAGTCACTTATGGTTTGTCTTCCTCCCTATCCCGTCTTGTTTCATGGATTCTCCTCCTACCCACTTAAGCCCCCATGTTGCATCACCACTTCCTCATATCAGGGAGATCATATGATATTTGTCTTTCTCCGCTTGACTTATTTCGCTAAGCATGATACGCTCTAGTTCCATCCATGTTATCGTAAATGGCAAGATTTCGTTTCTTTTGATGGCTGCATAGTATTCCATTGTGTATATATACCACATCTTCTTGATCCATTCATCTGTTGATGGACATCTAGGTTCTTTCCATAGTTTGGCTATTGTGGACATTGCTGCTATAAACATTCGGGTGCACGTGCCCCTTTGGATCACTACGTTTGTATCTTTAGGGTAAATTCCCAGTAGTGCAATAGCTGGGTCATAGGGCAGTTCTATTTTCAACATTTTGAGGAACCTCCATGCTGTTTTCCAGAGTGGTTGCACCAGCTTGCATTCCCACCAACAGTGTAGGAGGGTTCCCCTTTCTCCGCATCCTCGCCAGCATCTGTCATTTCCTGACTTGTTGATTTTAGCCATTCTGACTGGTGTGAGGTGATATCTCATTGTGGTTTTGATTTGTATTTCCCTGATGCCGAGTGATATGGAGCACTTTTTCATGTGTCTGTTGGCCATCTGGATGTCTTCTTTGCAGAAACGTCTGTTCATGTCCTCTGCCCATTTCTTGATTGGATTATTTGTTCTTTGGGTGTTGAGTTTGCTAAGTTCTTTATAGATTTTGGACACTAGTCCTTTATCTGATATGTCGTTTGCAAATATCTTCTCCCATTCTGTCAGTTGTCTTTTGGTTTTGTTAACTGTTTCCTTTGATGTGCAAAAGATTTTGATTTTGATGAAATCCCAAAAGTTCATTTTTGCCCTTGCTTCCCTTGCCTTTGGCGATGTTCCTAGGAAGATGTTGCTGCGGCTGAGGTCGAAGAGGTTGCTGCCTGTGTTCTCCTCAAGGATTTTGATGGATTCCTTTCTCACATTGAGGTCCTTAATCCATTTTGAATCTATTTTTGTGTGTGGTGTAAGGAAATGGTCCAATTTCATTTTTCTGCACGTGGCTGTCCAATTTTCCCAACACCATTTATTGAAAAGGCTGTCTTTTTTCCATTGGACATTCTTTCCTGCTTTGTCGAAGATTAGTTGACCATCGAGTTGAGGGTCTATTTCTGGGTTCTCTATTCTGTTCCATTGGTCTATGTGTCTGTTTTTGTGCCAGTACCATGCTGTCTTAATGATGACAGCTTTGTAATAAAGCTTGAAGTCCGGAATTGTGATGCCACCAACTTTGGCTTTGTTTTTCAATATCCCTTTGGCTATTCGAGGTCTTTTCTGATTGCATATAAATTTTAAAATTATTTGTTCCATTTCTTTGAAAAAGATGGATGGTACTTTGATAGGAATTGCATTAAATGTGTAGATTGCTTTAGGTAGCATAGACATTTTCACAATATTTATTCTTCCAATCCAGGAGCATGGAACATTTTTCCATTTCTTTGTGTCTTCCTCAATTTCTTTCATGAGTACTTTATAGTTTTCTGAGTATAGATTCTTAGCCTCTTTGGTTAGGTTTATTCCTAGGTATCTTATGGTTTGGGGTGCAATTGTAAATGGGATTGACTCCTTAATTTCTCTTTCTTCTGTCTTGTTGTTGGTGTAGAGAAATGCAACTGACTTCTGTGCATTGATCTTATATCCTGACACTTTACTGAATTCCTGTACAAGTTCTAGCAGTTTTGGAGTGGAGTCTTTTGGGTTTTCCACATAGAATATCATATCATCTGCGAAGAGTGATAATTTGACTTCTTCTTTGCCGATTTGGATGCCTTTAATTTCCTTTTGTTGTCTGATTGCTGAGGCTAGGACTTCTAGTACTATGTTGAATAGCAGTGGTGATAATGGACATCCCTGCCGTGTTCCTGACCTTAGCGGAAAAGCTTTCAGTTTTTCTCCATTGAGAATGATATTTGCAGTGGGTTTATCATAGATGGCTTTGATGATATTGAGGTATATGCCCTCTATCCCTACACACTGAAGGGTTTTGATCAGGAAGGGATGCTGTACTTTGTCAAGTGCTTTTTCAGCATCTATTGAGAGTATCATATGGTTCTTGTTCTTTCTTTTATTGATGTGTTGTATCACATTGACTGATTTGCGGATGTTGAACCAACCTTGCAGCCCTGGGATAAATCCCACTTGGTCGTGGTGAATAATCCTTTTAATGTACTGTTGAATCCTATTGGCTAGTATTTTGGTGAGAATTTTTGCATCTGTGTTCATCAAGGATATTGGTCTATAGCTCTCTTTTTTGATGGGATCCTTGTCTGGTTTTGGGATCAAGGTGATGCTGGCCTCATAAAATGAGTTTGGGAGTTTTCCTTCCATTTCTATTCTTTGGAACAGTTTCAGGAGAATAGGAATTAGTTCTTCTTTAAATATTTGGTAGAATTCCCCCGGGAAGCCATCTGGCCCTGGGCTTTTGTTTGTTTGGAGATTTTTAATGACTGTTTCAATCTCCTTACTAGTTATGGGTCTGTTCAGGCTTTCTATTTCTTCCTGGTTCAATTTTGGTAGTTTATATGTTTCTAGGAATGCATCCATTTCTTCCAGATTGTCAAATTTGTTGGCGTAGAGTTGCTCATAGTATGTTCTTATAATAGTTTGTATTTCTTTGGTGTTAGTTGTGATCTCTCCTCTTTCATTCATGATTTTATTTATTTGGGTCCTTTCTCTTTTCTTTTTGATAAGTCTGGCTAGGGGTTTATCAATTTTATTAATTCTTTCAAAGAACCAGCTCCTAGTTTGGTTGATTTGTTCTATTGTTTTTTTGGTTTCTATTTCATTGATTTCTGCTCTGATCTTTATGATTTCTCTTCTCCTGCTGGGCTTAGGGTTTCTTTCTTGTTCTTTCTCCAGCTCCTTTAGGTGTAGGGTTAGGTTGTGTACCTGAGACCTTTCTTGTTTCTTGAGAAAAGCTTGTACCGCTATATATTTTCCTCTCAGGACTGTCTTTGTTGTGTCCCACAGATTTTGAACCGTTGTATTTTCATTATCATTTGTTTCCATGATTTTTTTCAATTCTTCTTTAATTTCCCGGTTGACCCATTCATTCTTTAGAAGGATGCTGTTTAGTCTCCAGGTATTTGTGTTCTTTCCAAACTTCCTCTTGTGGTTGAGTTCTAGCTTCAGAGCATTGTGGTCTGAAAATATGCAGGGAATGATCCCAATCTTTTGATACCGGTTGAGTCCTGATTTAGGACCGAGGATGTGATCTATTCTGGAGAATGTTCCATGTGAACTAGAGAATGTGTATTCTGTTGCTTTTGGATGAAATGTTCTGAATATATCTGTGATGTCCATCTCATCCAGTGTATCATTTAAGGCCTTTATTTCCCTGTTGATCTTTTGCTTGGATGATCTGTCCATTTCAGTGAGGGGAGTGTTAAAGTCCCCTACTATTATTGTATTATTGTTGATGTGTTTCTTTGATTTTGTTATTAATTGGTTTATGTAGTTTGCTGCGCCCACATTGGGGGCATAGATATTTAAAATTGTTAGATCTTCTTGTTGGACAGACCCTTTGAGTATGATATAGTGTCCTTCCTCATCTCTTATTATAGTCTTTGGCTTAAAATCTAAATTGATCTGATATAAGGATTGCCACTCCTGCTTTTTTCTGATGTCCATTAGCATGGTAAATTCTTTTCCACCCCCTCACTTTAAGTCTGGAGGTGTCTTCGGGTTTAAAATGAGTTTCTTGGAGGCAACATATAGATGGGTTTTGTTTTTTTATCCATTCTGATACCCTGTGTCTTTTGATTGGGGCATTTAGCCCATTAACATTCAGGGTAACTATTGAGAGATATGATTTTAGTGCCATTGTATTGCCTGTAAGGTGACTGTTACTGTATATTGTCTCTGTTCCTTTCTGATCTACCACTTGTAGGCTCTCTCTTTGCTTAGAGGACCCCTTTCAATATTTCCTGTAGAGCTGGTTTGGTGTTTGCAAAATCTTTCAGTTTTTGTTTGTCCTGGAAGCTTTTAATCTCTCCTCTATTTTCAATGATAGCCTAGCTGGATATAGTATTCTTGGCTGCATGTTTTTCTCGTTTAGTGCTCTGAAAATATCATGCCAGCTCTTTCTGGCCTGCCAGGTCTCTGTGGATAAGTCAGCTGCCAATCTAATACTTTTACCATTGTATGTTACAGACTTCTTTTCCCGGGCTGCTTTCAGGATTTTCTCTTTGTCACTAAGGCTTGTAAATTTTACTATTAGGTGACGGGGTGTGGGCCTATTCTTATTGATTTTGAGGGGTGTTCTCTGAACCTCCTGAATTTTGATGTTCGTTCCCTTTGCCATATTGGGGAAATTCTCCCCAATAATTCTCTCCAGTATACCTTCTGCTCCCCTCTCTCTTTCTTCTTCTTCTGGAATCCCAATTATTCTAATGTTGTTTCGTCTTATGGTGTCACTTATCTCTCGAATTCTCCCCTCATGGTCCAGTAGCTGTTTGTCCCTCTTTTGCTCAGCTTCTTTATTCTCTGTCATTTGGTCTTCTATATCGCTAATTCTTTCTTCTGCCTCATTTATCCTAGCAGTGAGAGCCTCCATTTTTGATTGAACTTCATTAATAGCTTTTTTGATTTCAACTTGGTTAGATTTTAGTTCTTTTATTTCTCCAGAAAGGGCTTTTATATCTCTGGAGAGGGTTTCTCTAATATCTTCCATGCCTTTTTCAAGCCCGGCTAGAACCTTGAGAATTGTCATTTTGAACTCTAGATCTGACATATTACCAATGTCTGTATTGATTAGGTCCTTAGCCTTCGGTACTGCCTCTTGTTCTTTTTTTTGTTGTGAATTTTTCCGCCTTGTCATTTTGTCCAGCTAAGAGTATATGAAGGAGCAAGTAAAATACTAAAAGGGTGGCAACAATCCCAGGAAAATATGCTTTAACCAAATCAGAAGAGATCCCAAATCGTGAGGGGGGATTTCTACCCCCTCACGATTGGGTGAGGGATCTCCCCTGATTGGGATCTCCTTTGATTGGGATCTCCCAATCTCTTCTGATTCGGATCTCTTCTGATTTGGGGATAAAAAGAGGTTCAAAAAGAAAGAAAGAAAAAAAGAATTAAAAAAAAGAGATTGAATTAAAAATTCAATCAAGAATTTAAAAAAGAATTAAGAAAAAAAGATTGAAGAGATTAGGATCTCTTCTGATTTGGGGATAAAAAGAGGTTCAAAAATAAAGAAAAAAAAGAAAAAAAGAATTAAAAAAAAAGAAAATGAATAAAGAAAAGTATAAAAAAGAAAATATATATATATATTAGATAATCTAGTTAAAAAATATTAAAAAAGAAAAGGGTAAAAGTTATAAAAAATTTTAGCAGAAGAAGAGGAAAAAAATGAAAAAGAAAATTAAATTAACTGCAAGGCTAAAAAATCACAGGCAGAAAGCCATGAGTTCCGTGGTTTGTTTTCTCCTCCTCTGGAATTCTGCTGCTCTCTCCTTGGTATTGAAACTGCACTCCTTGGTAGGTGAACTTGGTCTTGCCTGGATTTCTTGTCGATCTTCTGGGGGAGGGGCCTGTTGTAGTGATTCTCAAGTGTCTTTGCCCCAGGCGGAATTACACCGCCCTTACCAGGGGCCGGGCTGAGTGATCTGCTCAGCTTTGCTTTCAGGAGCTTTTGTTCCCTGAGCGCTTTCCGTAGAGTTCCGGAGGACGGGAATACAAATGGCGTCCTCCTGGTCTCCAGCCCGGAGGAGCCGAGAGCCCGGGGCCCCGCTCCCCAGTACACCCTCAGCGAACAGCTCCTAGTAACTCGCGTCTGCCTAACCTCCGGCCGCGCTCCGAGCTCACCGAGCTTGCGACTGGTTCAAGGCAACTCCGAGCTGTGAGCTCACTGTCTGCTCTGTCTCTGCAGCCGGCTTTCCCGTTCCAATATCCGCAAGCTCTGCGACACTCCAAGACACCCCCGATCCTTCTGTGACCCCGCGGGACCTGAGGTCATGCCGACCCCGCGTGGGCTTCGCCCTGGTTTAGCCTCCGGAGCGATGTCCCTCAGTGGAACAGACTTTTAAAAGTCCTGATTTTGTGCTCCGTTGCTCCGCTGCTTGCCGGGAGCCGGCCCCTCCCCCCGGGGTCTATCTTCCCGTTGCTTTGGATTCACTTCTCCGCCAGTCCTACCTTTCAGAAAGTGGTTGTTTTTCTGTTTCTAGAATTGCTGTTCTTCTTCTCTTCGATCTGCCGATGGATTTGCAGGTGTTTCCAATCTTTAGATAAGCTATCTAGCTGATCTCCTGCTAGCTGAGGTAGTCTCAGCCTGCTACTTCTCCACCATCTTGACTCCTTCAAAACTATTTAAACATTTTAAAAGAGAAATATTTGGGGGTTGCCTGGGTGGCTTAGTTGGTTGGATGTCTGCCTTCAGCTTGAGTCGGGATCTTGAGGTCCTGGGGTCAGGCCCCACATTGGGCTCCCGGTTTAGTAGGGAATCTGTTTCTTCCTCTCCTTCTGCTCCTCCCCAACTTGTGCTCTTCTCTTGGATGAATAAAATCTTAAAAAAAAAAAAAAAAGAGAGACAGAGAGAAACATTTGGTTTCATTATCAGTGCAGAAGAATGTGCCGCAGACTGCTTAATATCACTTTTACAGTTTTTTGGTCTAGTCTCCCAGTTCCTGCTGTGTGTGAATATTTGGAACAGGTTGCATTTATTTTCCAGAAATCTTATTGTGGGGAACAAACAAGTCTCATTTAGACTGTGGTTTTAGTGTTTGCCATTACATTCCTTTCCTCATTACTAAAATACTAGTTGGGATTCCCATTATGGAACATATTTTTACAGTAAGGTAGAGGCATCTGAAGCTTGTTTGGCTTTTACTAGCAGGTGATAGAAAAGAGTGCCTGCTGTAGGCTTTCAGTTAATTGCCTTTCATAAGAACCAGAGGTCACAAGGGTAAACCTACTCAGATTTATGAAATTTTTCCTGAATTGATGGATACTTACAGGTTTGAGACAGGATGGTTTAGTGGAAAGATAAGCCATTTGGGGTTTGTAATCATGTCTCCAAGAGCTTTACAAATTACCAGACCTTAACTTTAACAGTTTCCTTAAGTAATATTTTTAACCAAGACTCAATTTTCTCATCTACAAAATGGATGTTTTAATTCCTGTCTGATGGAGTTACAGAGGAGAAAGTTACTTTTGACAAATAAGTATCAGACTTCATATTGAGTCTTAATAAATGTTACTTTCTCCCCAAGGTTTCCAGCCTGTATAGAGGAGCATGAATAAGCAAGCATATCACATGTGCATATTATGAAGCCAAAAATTCTTATAGGTTTTATTTATTTTGATTATGACTTTATGTTTTAAGAGCAATTTTAGATTCACAGCAAAATTGAAGGAAAAGTACAGAGATTTCCTATATACCCCTGCTCCCACACATGCATAGCACCCCCCCCCCCCCCCCCCCCCCGTTATCAACACCACCAAACAGAGTGTACGTTTGCTACAACTAATGAATCTACATTGACACATTATAACCACCGAAGTCTGTAGTTCACATTACAGTTTACTCTTGGTGTTGTACATTCTATGGGTTTGGGCCAAAGGTATAATGATATGTACCCATCATTATGGTAATCATACTGAATATTTTCACTACCCTAAAAAAATAATCCTCTGTGCTCTGCCTTTTTATCCCTTCCTCTCCACTATCATCACCCCCGGTGTCTGACTCACTAATCTTTTTTACTGTCTCCATAGTTTTTGCCTTTTCTAGGATATCACAGACTTAAAATCATACTTTTAAACCTTTTCAAATTGGTTTCTTCCACTTAATAGGTGCTTAAATTTTCTCCATGTCTTTTCATGTCACTTTTTTAGCAGTGAGTAATATTCCATTGTCTGAATATATCACAGTTTATCTACTTACTGAAGGACATATTGATTGTTTGTATGTTTTATTTTCTTGATTTCTTTTTTTCCTAGTAATTTAGTAATTTAAATAGTACAAATGTAAAATCATTAATATAGTCAACTGCATTTTGTTTTGTAATTCATTATTTTCATATTTTTCTAAATGTTATTCAGAGAACTTACAGTATTACAAATGCAAAAGTGAAACCGCATTGTTTAAAAGGGATTCCATGTGACCTAGAAAACTAAAGTGCCTTCTGATCCCACCTTTTATTCAATATTCCTTGCTTTCCTACGATTATAGTCTGTAACACTTTATATTTTTAAGATTTTTTTTTATTTAAAGGATACTTTATACCCATTAATGAATTTTTTTCTTTGACGACTCTTATTTTAGGCAGTTCTGCGTGTGGTTTAGACTGCACGAATTCCTGCCACCTCTCTGATATTGAGCCTTCCATCTTCTCTTTGCTGCTTCTTTAATTTTTCTCTTCTGGAGAACATTTTCCTAGTAATATACTATTGGTAGGCTCACCTCTTTGGAATAGTGTTTTTATATGCTTTGCTTGTCAGGAGCATCCTATGGCTCTTTCTCCCCTCCAGACCATGGTAAATAGTTGGGAAATGACTAAGTTGGGAAAAGACTAAGATGAACTAAGTGCCTTTGTCCTTTCTCTTACTAAACCAAATTCCTTGGATTTCAGAACAAATCTTGCTCATTACCATATCTTGGCTTTGCTGATTCTATGTCCAAGTGAAAAGAGACTGTATTTCATACTTTGACTCTACAGAATATGCAGTTTGGGCTCAGTTACTAAACTTTCTACTTATATAGTGCAGATCATATGGCTGCCAAGTATGGCTGCTCAGACTGTGCACTGCGTATCTCCAGGATCCCTGTTCACATAAGTTATAAGATGTGGAATACATGTATGTCTTCTTTTGCATGATTGTTATGAGAATTATATAAGCTTATAGATAGCATAGTTTAACATAAAAAGAATATGAAGAGCCCAAGTTCCTGGAATTATAACTCAGCCCTTCCACTTCTTAGCTGTATGATCTTGAGCAAATGACTTACATTTTACTGAGCTCACTTTCCTTATCTTTAAAAATAGAAATAACAGTGTTGGCCTCATAGGGATATTTTGAAGATCAAATATGTCAATATTTATAAAGCACTTAGAATAGTTCCCAGCATATACTGAACACCCAGCATATGTTAACAATTTTTCTTACTGTCTAAAAGTTATTTACTATAGTGTTGGTGGTCTTTGGTAGTTTTTAATTATCGTGCAATGCTTATTCTTCACACTTATGGTCTTTCTCCATTAGGCTATTCCTAGCCTCCTTTATACTTACTTTTCCTTCTTTAGAATTTCATACAGAAGGAATTATATTAGGTATGTGATTTAGCTTGGAACTTATGCTACTTTATAGTGTGTACGTTTCTTTTTTCAGTCTCAGTGGAAGAAGCCTGAGGACAAAGCTCCTGACCTGTATGTTTAAGGTGTTCTCAGCTTCTCTGCCTCACCTATGACTGGTTCCCGCTGAAGATCCTCCACTATCTGTCCTTTTCTTGGAGATGATGCTCTCCTCAGAGCTTGAGGCTTGAGAACCAGATAGACAGCAGAATTGGTGTACTCATGGTCTCCTCTTTGATTCTAGAAGAGGAACATACACAACAGTGAACACTCGAAAATGTAACTAAACTCTAGGATGTAAGCTCAGACTAACAGAAGGCAGCAGGAGTTGAGAAGAGAGACATGTCTGTAAGAGCTTGGTTAGAGAGAAGAGGCTTTCTGTGGGGTGCAGCATCAGCAGAGTTGTCCATGAGCTGGACTGGGCCCCCAGACAATGCTGGTAATATTAATGCTTATGTTAATACTAAAAGCTAATATTAACCTTAATCCCAGGAGCAAGCACTAACACAGCCTGCTGTGCTGGCCATTGCTCTTAGTACTTTTCATGTGTTAACACATTTAATTCTTACAGTAAACCTGTAAGGTGGGAAATACTATTATCCCCATGTTAAAAGTAAGGAATTTGATGTTGCTAGTAGATTTTATTTAATTGTGATCATGATTACAACTTTTTTGCTTGATTTCACAATAAATGAAAGACTTTACAATTCCTCGAGATCCAATATTTTGCAATTATGTTCCATCATATTTACTTTAATCTTGCCTTATAATTTTTCTTTACAAATAAAAGTTACTTTTATGATAGCCCCCTCCTCATAAAGACATAATTATCAACAACAACACAAACAGATAAAAGGCTTTCATGTTTTGGAATGTGGGGTAGTTTATTTTATAATTTTATAGCTACTTCTGTAATTTAGGTCAAGACATCAGATTTCAATGGTTTATTATTTGTCTAATTAAAAACAACTGGTAAAGATCATCATCTCCCGAGAGAAAAAGAACAGAGTATTGAGTTTGTGAAGTATTTATGATGGCAGAGTTCTGGATTTAATTTTTAGCTACTTGGGTGCCAGTAATAGACTAGAATTTGTTTTTTAGCAACTTTGATAGACTTACTGTGGTCTTGAAACTTTATAACATAAATGGTAGATCATTGGCAAATCTCATCAGTTGTTTTTTGACAACCCTTTGATGGAAATGGACTTTGATTTATTGTGTGTGGGGGTTGTTTAAAGCAAAAAAAAAAAATAATTTAAATTAATCTTTTTTTTCCCCACTCATCAAAGGGACTCTCTTTCAATTTGTTATGTTTGTAGCCACCTCTTTTTCTAATGAGTCATAGGCTGTATTCCTTGTGACATCAAAGAAAATCATTTGGTTTCTGATAGAAATAGAAATGATTTAGGAGGTAGCTAAAGATGAACAGACTAGATGGTGATAAAAAGGCTTACAAATTGTGGATTACTGTGTTGATGCACACAGCATTCCATGATTACCACTGGTTTATTCATTTGCCAAAATAACCGATAAACAATCAGAAGGGCAAGTGTTGTAGAGTACCCTAATTGGGGCTATATTTCATGTGGGTATTTACCCATCTTTCTTTCTTCTCATTCACAGATCTTGCTGTGGATTAGTGTTAACAATCCTGTGTTTGAGCATGGCTGTGAAACTCGATGCCTCACCTAGGAGGCCTGCCTTCCATGGCGGTATATGAGGTGTGATTATAAAGTGTGAGACTGGTTTCCACTTTATGGACACGCTGTACACATGGAGTCTGCTTCCATTGGGTGTGTGTGTGTGTGTGTGTGTGTGTGTGTGTCAGAGAGATTTGTTTTTTTGTTTTCCCTCTTCTACAGTGTGTATGTGTGGGGGAATGCATGGAGGAATTCTTTTTGGCTCTTCCTTTTTTGTCTTTTCTTACACGATTGTAGGATGTTTGAAATGAACTCTAGTATTCCTCCTGCTAAGGTTGCTATTTCATTTGCTCTCCCCATCCTCCAACCCCTCTGTATGCACTGAAACTTTATATAAGAAATGTTTTTCTTCGGCCTACTTTTCCTATCTTTTTAGCTCATCTCAGAGATGCTTCATGATGACCTTGTAATCATTTTTTTACTGAAGTCTAGGAGATCATATGTAACTTCAGCTGGTGAATTGATGTCATCAGTTCTAAGATAAAAGATATGTTCTAATTTCAGAGCTATAAGCATAAAAACATACCTACAGTGATGTTAACGTGTTACTATTGAAGGCGTATTTTTTCAAGTATGTTAAAATATAAAGGAAAAAAAGGCAGGTTCTTGCATCATTGAATATTGGGTCCTGGCTACTGTGGGTTCTCACTCACATTTGATATGAAGTAAGAAGTGTATCGTGGATGGAGCCAAGATAAACATGTGTGCCAGAATCCATTCTTCGAGCATTTCTGAAAACAACTCTTTTAAACAGGCCATTACTGATTATGGAACCTGACTACTATATGTGTTCTTAAAATATGTATGAAAACAAAGGAAAAAGAAAAGAAAGAAAAAAGCTTTTGACTTCTCAGTCCATCAGTTCATTATTCATCAGCATACTACTGAAAAAGTAGTATCTGTAGTTAACAATGTTCTCTTTGGATCATTTTCACATGGTCAGTAAAACATGGTGTTTAGTATCATGAGCCTTAGAAGAAAGTAGGCCTAGGCTCAAGTTTGTACTACGGTCTACTTGGAGACTTTGAGCAGATTACTTCATTTCTTTCAGTTTTGTCAGATAATAGCCACACTTTCCACATAAAGTTATGCTGATGGTTAAATTATTACTATAAGGAAGATACTTTATACCATGCCTGGGCACATGGCAGGTATCTTAGTTTGGTAGAGCTGCCATAATAACATAACATAGACTGGGTGGCTTAAAAACAGAAATTGATTGTGTCACTGTATTGGAGGCCAAAAATCCAAGATCAAGGTGCTGGCAGGGAGGAGTTTGTCTAAGACCTGACAGATGGCCACCCTCTTGCTGCCTTTCCACATGGCCATCCCTTTGTGGACATGCATCCTTGAAGTCTGTCAGTGTGCTAACCCCTCCGTAGAAGAATAGCAGTCATATTGGATTAGGAAGCACCCTCATAGGCTTCTTTGAACTTAGTTACCTCTTTTAAGGCCCTATCTCCAAATATAGTCACATTCTGAGGTACTTAGGACTTTGACTTATTCATTTGTGGGGGAATGCCATTCACACTGTAACAGCAGTTCCACAAGTTAATTGTTATTCATAAATGTTTATTGCTTATGGAAGGATTCTCAGGTGGTGTCTGGTGTCAGAATGTTAGTGTAGTGTTAGTGTAGTAAAGTAAGAGAACTTGGCTCAGGTTGGCGTGGTGAGATTGGGTCACATGAGAACATCAGAGTTTTAACTAGACAGTGGTAGTTTGAGTAGTCTGACTTTCATCAAAGGGTCAATTGTTATAAATAATGTTTAAAATATTGAGTTGGAGTGAGCATGGTATGGTTGGAAAGATGTGAGAAAGCTGATCTGGCAGGAAAAGAGCTTCACATTTGGAAGTCATGAGAGGTTAAGTACGTATAAGATAAGGAGAGAACAGATTTTAGAGTTGCTTGAAAACCAGACTGTGATTTTTTTTTAAAACTCAAATATTATTGAACCTGAGAGTGACATGAAGAAAGCGTAGGAAGGTCATAAATGATTTTTTGCTGTATGAATTTCTGTGTATTTTTAATGTGAAAAGTAAGCATATATTCATGTATTATACATGTACTTAAAAAAAAAAAAACCTTTACAAAGCATTTGAAATGATCTTGTTAGCAGTCCATGATAGTGGTTAGGCAGTTAGTCTTCTCATAAGGCATGGGGAGCATCCTGAGACAAAGTGCTTGGGCGCTCCCACCACCCCCAGTCTCTGTGAAAACATCGGCGTACTAGGACCCTCCATAGAACAGTCGGTTTGGGTTCATGGTAATCCCTGAGAGAGTCAAGAGTCATTTTACAGAAACTCCCGAAAGTTGAATATTGCTTTGGATTATTAAAATATTTCTTAGGTCTCACATTTCTTTTAAATATTTTTACCATTATTATTGTCTGAGCCACATTGGCTATCTTTATAAGGATAGCATTCTTTCTTGAAATGTAATATAAAATTTCATTACAAAATATGTAGTTGGGTTCCATTTCATAAAGTTAATTTACTTCACAGAGCTTTGGAAATGCTTTGGCTAGTGAAGTTTTTGATCTTTGATTAAAATGTCAGGTAGTAAAAATATTACAGGAGTTGAGATAGATCTGAAATAAAATCTAGGGTAGAGAGTATGATTTTATTTGCAACTTGGAAAGTTTTGTACATTATTTATTGTTTTTGAAATCCCCTTAAGAGTAAAAAGTAGAGCTCCTGGGTGGCTCAGTCTGCTAAGCATCCGACTCTTGATTTCTGCTCAGGTCATGATTACAGGGGCCGTAAGATGGAGCCCCGCATGAGGCTCTGAGTGTGGTGTATGAATTCTGCTTGAGATTCTCTCTCTCCCTCTCCCTCTGCTCCTCCTCCTGCTCACCTCTGCATGCATGTGCCTGCTCACACTCTCTCTCAATCTTGCTCTCTGTAAAATTAAAAAAAAAGAGAAAGAAATAAAAAGGTCAATATGACAGATAATATAAAAATTAGTTTTCAAATATTTAAATGTTAACTGAATTTTCTGCATTATTTTCAGTGTTGAAGTAGAAGCTTAGCAGCTTTGGAATTATTGTTTAAATTGAGAGTGTCAGAACACGTTGATTTACTGTATGATCCTAAGGACCAGCCCCTCTGAACTCATTAGGATTGTCTAGGATGCTGAATTTTTATATTTTGCAAATATGAAGGGCTAGAAACTTAATGAATTTTTTTGTTCTATGATGGTGGTTTGAGTCACAAATCATCTTTTAAGGAAGGTTAACTTACATCTAAATTAAAGGTTATATATATATATATTATACACACACACACACACATAAATATATATATATATGTTTATTACCAGTTCTAAGTGAAATATCTTCTTCTTATACCTGTAGTATTAAGACTCTTGCTTACCTTAGACATAATTTCTATAGCTAAAATCTCCTATTAATGAGATCTTTATTTTTGGACATTATTTTTCCTACTCTTTGTGTCAGTGACCTAGCATCAGGGACAAGCAGAGTTAAGTGGGGTCGGTCTCTTATAGATGCATGTGTTTTCAGAATAGGTGGGTGGGTTCTAATGTTAGAACAGAACTAGAGAAAACTATTTGGCATTCTAAAGCAAATTAGGTCTAAGGGTCTGCTTTAATTTTAAAAACAAAGCTCTACTGTTTCTATCCAGAAAACCAAGTATCTTGGAGTTAAACATGGAAAACGTTTATAGTGTTGTATAGTTTTATTACTTCAGACAGAAGGAAAACAGTTTATGGAGTAGCTTTCAGCCAATAAGAAATTTTATACAGGCCAACAATCAAGAGGTGAACAAAAAATATTTTTGGTTTAGGGAGAATGAATGAAAAGGGCTTAAGATACTTAGCCATTCACTTTGAAACAAGTGTGATCTCTTTTGGCTTTTATTTGAGCATGCAGAACTAGCCAAGCAGAAAGGTTTTGTGAATTACAGAATTGTCTTCAAAGTGAGGGGGATGCCCTCCTTTACTCCCATTCCCTGCTTGTTAAAATGGTCATTTGGTGGCTGGAACTCAATTAGATACCTTGAATCAAGAGCCAGCAATCACATGTGGAGGACGGTGAAGAAAAGGGTATAGAAGGTAACTGGGTCTTTTACAGTTGTGAAGTAGCCATACCAAACCTGTCTGTTCCTGGAAATCTTGCATACGTGAGAAAAATGAACGTCTGTCTTGTTTGAGCTACTGTTATTTTAGGTTTTCTGTTACTCATGGCTGAACATGCTCATGACTGATACACTCTCCCCAGCGGTATCCCGGAGTCAGTAAACTGTGGTCTGCAGGCCAAACTACCTGTCATGTAAGTGAAGTTTTGTTGGAACCCAGACACACCCATTTACTTACATATGGTTTATGACAGGTAACGGCTCCTCTCCTGCCTCAGAGACAGAACTGAGGAGCCCTATTAGATACCCTATGGGCCGCAAAGCCTAAAATAGTTATGATCCAACCCTTTATAGAAAGAAAAAAAAATTGCCCATCTGTTATCTAGTCTGTTAATGAGTTGGCCACATTTGTTTTCCTTGGAGAGTGTCTCTTTTTTCTTTTTTCTTTTTTACTATATCCCTATGGGTTCTTTACCAGGCTATACATTTTCACCTCATGCCTGGACTACTTGAGCTGTCTCATTGTAAGCTTCCTTAAATCATTTGTAAGGTTATCACCTGACCATTCTGTCAGATGCACTATACCGTGGTGATTAAGCTTCCTTAAACATTGTTCACATCATGTCACTCCCCTGGTCAAAAATTTGCAGTGACTTCCTGTTTCCTCTAGCATCTAGCATCTACCTCTAACTCATGAAAAAAACACAAAAATATAATATTTTTGTGTTTTTTTCATGATTCTTTATATTCTTGCCCTATATTGGCATGCCAACCTTATTTCCTATTCATTTATTAATTCACTTCACATATAACTTTTTAGATGCCACCATGTGCCAGGAAACTGAAGACAAATCCATACTTTTAGCTGTCTTTTGCTTGTGAAGTAGTAACACCTTCTGACTGGTCTTTTTGCCACTAGTCTTTACGGTTCTGGTCTTTCTTCCCCCCCCGCCCCCCCACCCCCCGCTATCTGGGTGAGATTTCTGGAATGCAGTTCTGATCATGTCACACTCTTGGTCACAATGTCCTCTGACTCCACATTGCCTCTGTGGCAGGCTATGCAGGTTACACCTCAGTTTGTATCCCGTGAATGAGGGCTTCACGTCTGCTTCAGCGCCTACATATATGCGTAACTCCATTTCGTCTTGGAGATAGCCACCTTTTACATTATCCCCGAGGGCTGGCTGTTTTTGAATTTCTTCCCGGTTTTGGTCCCTTTTGCACATACAGCGTCTCTGTCTGAAGTGTTCGCCTCTCCTCCCTTTTGCCTGCCATACCGTGTCCTTATTCATGCTTCCCAGATGAAGCATGAATGGCACTTTCATTGTGAGGTGTCCCTGCCCCCTCCCCCTGAGTTGAGTTCATCAGTGCCTCTACGGTGGCACTATTGAGCCTTGTGCATACTAATTTATTTATTTTAAGATTTTATTCATTTCTTTGACAGAGAGGGAGAGAGAGCACACACGAGCTGGGGAGCAGGAAAGGGAGAAGCAGGCTCCCTGCTTAGCAGGGAGCAGTTCAATCCCTGGACCCTGGGATCACGATTGGAGCCGAAGGCGGACGCTTACCTGACTGAGCCACTCAGGCGTCCCCAACCTTGTGCATACTTATTATTGACCACTTATATTTGCAGTAGTTCTTGGTTCATACTGTCACCTCTACTCTTCTAGACAGTGACTCCCTAGACTGAGGTTTCCTGGTCATATGTTCTCCTTGCATCTTACAATTTTCTCTCATGCCAGTTATCATAGTTGTGTGCTGTAGTTCTTTGTGTTATTTGATTAATGTCCTAGTTCACCACCACCTGACCCAAGGCCAGCCTTGCAGCTTTTTGTTTCCCATTGAATTTCTCAGTGTATAGCTAAGTACCTGCCATGCTATATACACTCAGCACTTGATTGTTGAATGAGTAAATCAATTTGTTTAGGAAAGGGTTTTTTTTTTCTTTTATGTGTGTCTGTGTCATATAGCACAGAACTCGACAATGTCAACTAATCGCTAATGAAGACTTGAAGAGTGATTTTTCTTTTTTAACACAGAAAGGCTTTTTTTTTTTTCAAAGAAATCTTACCAGAAACCCAATATATGAAGAGATAAAAGCAGAATTGCCATGTTTGAATATCCCTCCGTTCGCTCCCTACTGGGCTCCTGAAGTAACTTCCCAGAATCCCTGGGCATCACCTTGCCCTTAGACAATGGATGGGAAACCCCTGGGAGTGGAAATAGCATTGGCTGTCGTGGCAGGTGAGCCGTGTTTTTCATCAAGCCCCGGCTGTAGCTGTGGGACTGGGCACACCATGGAACTATAAGACTATGGTTTTCTTGAAATGAGAGGTCCTAGAGTTCTTCCTGCTATATAATATATTTGAAAATTTCAGGTTTATTCTAGCCCTTGGTTCTCCCTTGGATATATATTTGCCAGTTGGAGTACCCTTGCCTCTGCCTTCCCAAATGCTTAGTTTCTCTCAAGACCATGCTAACTTCCAGCTCCTCCTTTGCTCATTGCACCTCCCACAATCACTGTCCACAGCATAGAAACTGGACCTAAAATAGAGTTTTCTCAGTACAGAGTTTCCCAGCAGGAGCATGTTTTGCCAGGAGAGTGGCCAGATACCCATTTTGCTTGTCTTAAACAAGATAATATTTTTAAAATATCAAGGCACGGTCTTTCCATTCTGACATTCTGTACATTTCATTGAAACACTGCACAGAATGTTTTTATTGCTCAGTCACTTATATTAGCATTATCTGCTTAATTGCAGAGACCTTATCTTATATTTCTGTGTCCCTCCAATCACTATCTACTTGCTGACTGATCATTTGAAAATGAAATACCTGTTTAGTTGTTCAAGTTAGGAGAAACAGAGGAAAATATGCTTACCTTTATTTGGTGAGACTGTAATTCAAATGAAATTGTATTTACTTACACAAGGGGGAGAATCCATTAAAGTCCTCTCTATCCATTTCTTATTATATAACAGAGCAAAACAGAATAGACATGTTTTTGCAATCAGACAGATCTGAATTTGAATCAGAGCTTGGCATACCTTTAGTCATATTAAAACCTATCTGAGTTAGATTCCTATTTTTAAATGGGGTGATGGCTACTCTCTCAGGGTTGTTGTGAAGACTGGTTGGCTTAACATATGTCAGAATCTTGTCACATAGTAGTAGGCATTGCACAAATGTTAACCGTTTATGGTGTTTCTTATCACTGGAGAAATCTGAGATGAGTTCTCTGTGGCCAAAGAAAAAATTTGGATGTTCAAGAGAGTCCATGCAGATCCATTTATTTTCTGTCCTGGGTTATGTAAGACATTTCAAATTGGGGTTACAAGGTGTTTTTGTTTTTGTTTTTTTCTTCAGGCTAATTTCTAGTTTAAAAATGCTGGAAGAAATTGGAGAAAATAGGGAGAATTAGTAACTTTGATTAAACCTGATTTTTTTTCCTTCTGAATTTATTTGGTGGTACACTGAAGAAATGTTCTTGGTGAACATGTTTTGAAGAAAATACAGTTTTATTTAGACTGAGAGAGTTTTACTTGTGTGTTTGTGTTCTCACATTTACGTATCTGCAGAGGAGTTTTGATACGATAAACACATCTTTAGGCACTCAGCTGCTCAACAGTATTTAAAACAACAAGCTGGTGATGCACCAAGGGAACATTTGTGGAATTAGAAAAGACAAAGAAGTATTGGACAACAAGTTCCCTAGCATACAGGGAAAGCATTAGCCAGCCCCATACTTATTAGAGAGAATGGACACATGACTACGCAGTTGTAGAAAAAGATTTTGAATCTCCCAAAACAAAGTCTTGGCTTTGGACTCCCTCAGTTTAAATATTGACATTTGAAATGTGATGAAAGTTGATCTCTGCCATGTTGGAATATCTTTCTTACCACATGTTAAGTGGCAATAACATACCCTCATTGGATAGCTAGTACTGTGTTGTTTATGATTTATAGCCGCGGTAATTTTTCTTGCTCTAGGAATACTTCGCATGAGAACACATGTTGAAGCCAAAATTTTCTTCCAGTCTACCTAAGTAACTGAAGTCTTCTCAAATAACCAACTAATAAATATTTAGATTTTAAGATGATGTTTAAATATATAGATTCAATTACCTTCCTCAGAGAAACTATCAAAAATACAAAATATATATAAGCACAGAAACAGAAATAGCATCAGGAGTAATTACGATGAATAATAGTTCAGTTTTAGAGGAAAACAGAACATGTAAGTGCCCATGAAAGAAGCATAGTATAAGAGTTATGTTGTAAGAAAATCAGGCATGTGTCTGCAAGGACAAAAAATATGCCTTGAAGAAAAAGTTTAAAGTTTTGAATTGGTCACAATTTTTTTTCAATGAGAAATCCATTATGCAGTGGGTATTCTTTAAGTCATGAACTCTTTTTACTGAACTGTATGGAAAGTCCTCCAGTAACTGGGGGATTCAGAGCATTTACTTGGCTCTGTGTATATGGTACACATGTTCTCAAGAGAATTTGACTTAAGTATCATGCCCTAGAAACTTTTTGCATTTTATTAGCTTTAAAGTAGACATAAGGGTCAAAACCCTGAAGTTTGTTGCCTAAATACGTATTATACACAGTCACTGAAAAGTATTTTATATGGTAGCTTTTGCATTGGAAAGTTTTCATGAACACAACCAGCTGTATCCTAAGTGATGGTGTGAGGAAGTTAAGGAGCGGATTCTGCGAGTTCCATGCAGGGAATGGGGGCGCTTGGAAAAAGCTGTTTAAATAGATAAAATGTTAGTTAGATAAAATATTATTTTATCTTGGGAGGTGACATAGAGAGGCAGAAAAACCAAGTATCTGAGATAATATAATACTGATAAGTAGGAAGGAGATAGGAATCTGTGACAAAATATCTCTAAAGTTGAGATGCACTTACTGGTTACCTCCCTCAGTCCTGGGACTGTGTTCTGATGCTGAGAAGCTTGTTTAGAAGCCTATAATTCCTAGGCTACTGTTCATTCTGCTCAAAGCCTGAAGGCCTTTGTTTTACCATTGGGTCATATTTTCAAAAAACTTATAGCCCACCATAAAGCCTACTTTCTTTTTTCTATTTTGGCCTGACAAAGTCATGATTATTTTAAAAACATCCTATTTGCATTTGGGAGCCTATGTGTTGCTGGAACAACCGGATCAACAGAGCAAAAATCTTCCTTTTCTGTTTTAGTTTTCCCTTTAGCACTTGCTACTAATGTATATTTCAGTTTTTTTTTTTTTTTAAAGATTTCATTTATTTATTTGACAGACAGAGATCACAAGTAGACAGAGAGGCAGGCAGAGAGAGAGGAGGAAGCAGGCTCCCTGCCAAACAGAGAGCCCGATGTGGGGCTGGATCCCAGGACCCTGGGATCATGCCCTGAGCCGAAGGCAGACTTTAACACACTGAGCCACCCAGGCGCCCTTCAATTTTTTTTTTTTCTAAAGATTTTATTGATTTGAGAGGGAGAGAGAAAGGGAGAGAGTGCATGAGCACGTCAGTGGGGGAAGGGGCAGCAGGAGAAGCAGACTATCTGCTGAACAGGGAGACTGACCAACCAACCAACCCAACAAGGGGCTGATCCCAGGACCCTGAGATCATGACTTGAGATGAAGGTGGTGCTTAACCCACTGAGCCACCAGGTGACTTTACATATTTCACTTTTGAATCTTGTTTATTATTTGTTTTTGCCACCAGAATTTAAGCACCATTTGGGCAGGGAATTTTGTCTGCTTTGACCTCTGTATCTTCAGGTCTTAAAACAATGCTTGGCACCCAATAAATATTCATAGAGTGAAATTCTGACTTTGTCAAATAATTATGTCTTTATGTTTAGAAGTCTGCCAAGGAGTTCATGGTCACTGCATTCTGATTGCTTTGTCGTTTCTTATATATAAAAAGAGTGTGGTACCTTCATGAGCTTTAAAGTATTTATTATACTTTTAAATGTTTCAGATTTACTTAAGAATTATAATTTAACAAAAAAAAAGAACTATAACAGATTAACTCTTTAGTTACTTGCAAGCCAGGATGATGTTTCTGTTATGGATGTTGTTTTATTTTTTATAGTCCTTTAAATTCAGGTGGATTTTTTTGTTGCTGTTGTCTTGTTGTTTTTGAGCTTGTAAACCCATTGAAATCAACCATACCTTATTAAGTGATCCAAAGACACACCATCATAACACATTTTACAATTGCAAATTTGTCATTGTATGACAATCACAGCATTTTTTTTCTCAATGTTACACATAATGATGGTGTTGTACATCTTGCAAATGATGTTTTATATTTGACAAAATACTGTAGTTAGGTTTTGAAGTTTTGGATAGTTTTTGAGAATCATTGAAGTTTAATTGGTAGAGTAATTTGTTCCCATTTGGATCACAAAGCTGAAAAACCTACATGAAAACATGTCATAGTCTTCCTTCGTGTACTTCGTACATCTCAGTTACTCTAACAAAGCAGCATTTTGGAGGGGCTTTGCTATTACTCAGTATTGAACTAGAGGGCATGATTACTCACTTAATAGTGATTTCAAGGCAGTATTTCTGACATCACATGTCACAGATTTCTGTCCATTTGCAATTCAACAGTTGCAGAGATTCAGAGGTTTAGAACTCTGCAAGTCAGGCTGCTGAACAAGTTGGTTCTCTGTGAGCTTCTGGGCTGTGGGCCCTCATGCTGAGAGTATAGACGGATTTGAACATACATCCAGGTGTTTCCTAATGTGTGACCTGCTCTGTGTAGTACGTTTCTCATCTTTCAAATAAAACAGAGGTGCCCTCTGGAGGCCTAGTCATGATTTTGATAGCATATTAGAATCACATGGAGCACTAGGTGTGGTACATAAACAATGAATCTGGGAACAGTGAAAAACAGTAAATTAAAAAAAAAAAAGAATCATATGTTAAATAAGAGTTTGTATGAATCTAGATATATCTCCTACGTAGGGGAACTTGAAAAAATTGTCAGAGAAAATATGTTGAGCTGTCAGGTTTTGGAGAAACTATTTGGGGTCTCTGATCCACTGAGTGACATTGTGGAAAGTCACCAAACCTCTCTGGGCCTTAGTTTGAGTACTTGTAAGGTGAGAGAACTGAGCCATCGAATAAGATAAGTAAAAAGAACTTTTCTTTCAGAAATGGGAGTATTTTATTTAGAAAGGTTATTTGATCTAAGTAAAAAAAGAAATATTTGAGTGTCTAGTTAGTCAGACCAGACTGATCACATTGGTGTTTTAACTCAACATGTAACTGAATTAGTCACTACTAAAATCTAAATCTTACCAAGGTGTTTTGTTATTCTACTTGTCAATTTAGGGGAAAACAATTTAGTCCTCCTCTCTATCACCTAAGTCATTTAACGGCAGTGTTAAGTTTCACACGACAATTAAAACATGATGGATAAGCGTGTACTATTCTAATTTAATTCAGGGATGCCTTAACAGTAGGCAACAGCTTTAAATCTATGTTGTTTTCTGGTCTAATTGAGTCTGGCACCACAAGATCAGATTTCATTATCACTTTTCTCTTATTGTTTATTTATCAATAGACTTATTACTTTAAATATTTAATGTTACACAGTATTTTGGATTGTTTAATCCAATAAAATGCAAGTTTTAAAAGCATCTAATAGCTTTGTATGTAAATTCTAATGATGAGACTAACATAAATTTTTTAGCAATAAAATATAATCTAATTAAAAGCACTTACTACCATGAAATTGTAAGCCAGGACACAATTAATCTCTTCTAAACCCCTAGATTTAAACTAATATAGGTAGGCTTTGATACAATAAACATAATAATCTTTGAGTACTAAGACATAGAAGAAGGAGCCAAACCTTGAAGTCAGACATATGTAGATTTCAATTCTAGTTGTAACTATTTTTGGATTTATAACTTTATATTATTTTATTTTGCCATTTAGAAGATAGAGTTCATGCTGACCTTGAAGTATTTAAATATCCGAAGTAGTATAGTAAAAGAATTTTCACAGAACCCAGGTCATAAGTAGCTGCTAATTAAGTATCAGTGTCATAGTAATAGCTGATCATCACTACTGAAGGTTATTCAGAATTCACCCACTGAATTCAAAATTCAGTCTTTGAATTTCAACGCTTACCTCTGATATACCTCTGAAAATTCCTAACCAAAAAACATTTAAGACTGACATTTTAAACTGCAGTCATACATCCAAATTGCTTTCCAGAATGTTTATATTAATTTATATTTATAGTCATCAGTATGCAAGTATGCTTTTCTCTCCACCCTCTTGCCGGTATTGAATTTTATCAAAACTGATAGTGATTTACTTAGCTGGAAACTCTCACTGTTGTTTTAAACTTCGTTTTATCACTAGTGAAATTAAATTATTTTCATGGTATGGTTCTTTTCTAGGAGTTCTGTCTGCGTGATTTGCCTGTTACTATTTTTCTTAACAAGTTGTATGTGTTCTAAAATGTATTAGGGCTGTTAAAACTTTCTAAAAACATACTGTTCTTAGCCTAATATTTATCCTTCATTTTATTTACTAAGAAACTTTAGCAGGCAATTTCTATAGAAGGATTATTTCAAGTATTTTTTTTTCCATTTTTGAATATTTTTTCAACAGCTTTTACCAACTTCATTTAGCCTTTTTAAGATTATTTTCCAGGTCTTCCCATATTCTGGTCTTCTCATACATTCCTCATCTCTTTTCCAACTCTGTCCCCAAATCCCTGATGAAATCAGATATACCTAGTCATTTTCTGCCACTGCAGACTCTATTTATGTTCCTATCATGATATCCTTGCCTTGTCTTAGGTTTTGTTGTTGTTGTTATTGCTTTGCATATCTTCTGTGAAGCCTAAGCAAGGCTCTATATCTAATATTATACCACAGTGTAGTGCTTGGTTCTCTTTCTTTCTTTTTTTTTTTTTTTTTTTTTTTTTTGCCACTTAGACCAGTCTCTCCAGCTGCATTAAAACTTGTTTCAGAATAAGATCCATGGTTTATACTTTCCCATGTCCCCAAATCTCCTAGCATAGTCAGGGAACATACCAAGCACTTAGCTAGCACTTGTTAATTTATGTAACTGCAGACAATGGTCTCCTTCCTTCACCTCTTGCTTCCTGAAACACACATTTATTTTTGCCTGTTGACAGAGCAGCTAAGAGAAATGAACAACAAAAGCTTTGGAAGATGTTTTAGAGTTTGATGCATTCTGTTTTCTTAGTAGAGTTCTGATTCAAAAAGATCCTATATAACATCAAAAAATAGCAGACCACTTCACTAACTCTGAAAAGCCAACAGACTGCACAGGGAGGAAGCTTCCAGACAGTTATTTAAGGTGTCCTGGAGGGTGTTGGGGCAACTGTAGACTTTAAGATCTCCTCAGGATGTGGGCTTTGGCAGAGAACCAGGTGAATTCGAAGTCAAATGTGTCCCTGGCCAGCAATGAAAATAGGTCCCAGAATATTGGTTCATTGTGAAAAAGTACAAGAGCTAACTCTGTCCAAGAAATATCCTCTAGGGTTCTCCGAGATATACGTCCTTGTTGGAGACTTGGGTAGTTTGGTGACTGAATTGGAACATCTTTTAATTTGCCTGTATTTAAATACCTTGAGGTTATAATTACAATCTGACCTCTTTTTGGTTTTGCTTAATGACTTCACCTAAAGACTGATGATGTCTTTAAAAATGTTTTGTTTTTCTTTGTAAAGTTTGACCAGAATATCTATTCCTATTTTTAAATAATTTTAATGATTTTACCCATATATAACCAAAATGAGATGTAATAATTTGTGTTTTTCATTATTAGTCCTCCAGCTATATAATCATTTTTCCATCCATTGTAACTTAAAACTACCACTGTTATCTCTCATAGTTTTTATGGGTCAGGAATTTGTAGAGGGTGTGCTTCTTTACTTCTGGCTCAGGTGCTCTCATGCATCTGCAGTCAGACAGTGACTGGAGTTGGGATGGTGGGTAACCGAAGCAACTGGAGGCTAGTCTAGCATCTTTTCTTCCCATGTAATATTAGGGCCTGGCCATAGGGTCTGTCCACATGGGTAATTCAGGCTTATTCACATCATGGTAACTTCAAGGCAGTAACTTTGCTGTCATGGTAGCTGAATGCTTCACAAGTGAGTGTTTCAAGAGGACAAACTGATGTTTGCCAGAAGGAAGCAAAGAAAAGTGAGTGGTTGGGCAAAATGGATGAAGGGAAGTGGGAAGTACAGGCTTCCAGTTATGGAATGAACAAGTCATGGGGATGAAAGGCACGGTATAGGGAATATAGCCAATGGTATCATAACAGCGTTGTATGGTGGTAGATGGAAGCTACCTTGCAGTGAACATAGCACAATGTATAAACTTACAGAATCATTATGGTGTGTACCTGAAACCAATGTGACATTGTGTGTCAATTATACTTCAATATAAAGATAAATTTTGAAAAAAGAGTAAGTTTCAGAGTGAGCAATGTGAGAGCTGCATTGCCTTTTATGTCCCAGTCAGTAAGTCATGTAGCTTCACTTATGCTGTAGTCAAAAATTCAAGGCGAAGGCATGTGGAGTCCCATGCTTGCTGGTGGGAGTGTCCGAGTCACATTATAAGTACAGCATGGTGGGATGGGAGACGTTATTGTGCTTATCTTTGGAAAATATAATCTGCTGTTCTCCATCCTAGACCACAACCAGTTGTAGCTCTGAGACATGTAAAATGGGCTTATTCTTGCCCTTACAGCCCTTGAGTCTCTTTCCCTTACTGCATTAGCTTGAAGTCCCAGTTCTTGTTTTCTCAGTCAAGTCCAGGTACAGGTGAGGCTCCTTAGGTAAGACTTCTTGGATACTGAAAAGATGTGAATTAGAGGTCCTTCTGAAAATGTTTGAACTAAAGAGTTGAGTTACCTGCCCTTCACACACCCACCATTCAGTGGTGTGACAAGCCTTCTGTAGATCCTTCAGTAGCTCCTTCCTGTGCAGAAAGGGAGAAATGAGACGCTATTATATTACAAAGCAAATCTGAACCCTGCATGGTCCCGCTGCCATTTGCTTAATTAGGGCTCAGTCTGTTCCCTGGGAATTGTTCGCTGTGACCCTTGGCTCTTGCCACTGTATTCTTATTTCCATCTTTTGAATCATCATTCTTTAAAAAAAAAAAAAAGTGTCCTGTATTTATAGGACATAATATCCATGTCCTATATTTATAGCTGACAATTTTTCTCAATCTTCTTCCTGTGCATGGAAGTTTGGTGTCCCAAAGGCCACCTTTTATTTTGAATTGTCTTTATTTCCTTTTAGCTCTAGACGATATAATTCTTAGAAATCTTTAGGTCTTCTTATGTAAAAATTTATAATCCACTCTGTTAGGCAGAAGCTACTCCCACAAAATTTTGGAGATAACCCTCTTGTATTAGGGGTTCTCTCTGAGTCTGCTGTAGGATAAACACCCGTATGATTCCTTGTGTCCTATTGTTACTCAGAGAAAGTTGGCTACATATGCCTGGAAGGTCCTTAGAAGGCCTTTTATCTGTCTTAAAGGATCTATCAGACACTGCTTTACTATCCCTGAGGTGTTAATAAAGGGTATTTTTAGTCACATGCTTACCTTTTTTTGGGGACCAGATCTTTCCTACTACGCCCCATTTTGTCTTTCCCTGAGATCTGCTCTTATTTTGATTCTTTTGCTCTCTGAAGCAGTCAGGAATGAAAAATAGTTTTATTTTCAAATCCAGCAAATCCTGTCTTTTTACAGCCCTCCAAATTTTGCTTTAAACTGAACAATTTCTTTTTTAATTCACATTTCTCTGAGTACATTTCATCATAAGCAGCAAAAGGAAAGCAGATGCTCCTTTCATTATTCTGCTTGGAAATCTCCTTAGATCTTTGGAGATCATTAGATACATTTTCCATTTTGCATGTTACAGTGGGCAATCGTATTGCTAAAAGGTCTGTTGCTATGTAACAAGAGTCTCCTTTTCTTCCTCTTCCAAAAACAAAACCCTTATTTCTCTGGAGCTTTCACAATCCAACTCTTTGAGGCCCATCAGTTTTCCACTAACCATCTCCTTCAGTCTCCCATCTATGGTCTGACCCAAAGACCAATACCATATGTTTGGGTTTATTTAATTTTTTATTATGCCACCTCACTTCTGATATCAAAGTGTGTTCTAGTTATCTATTGCTTTTTGATAAATAACTGTGTTACTTGGGGCCTTAAAGCAGCAAAAACAATGCTGTTACCTGTCTTACCGGGTATCTGTGGTTCAGGATTTGGGGCAGATCTTACTGGGGTGGTTCAGGCACAGGGTCTTGTGTGCATTTGTGCTTAGATGCTGTCTGCAGCTGGACTGGTGGGAGACTGTTTAGGTGTATCTCTGCTCATGTAGTCCCGAAGCCTCTCTGATTTCACCACATTGGGTAAATTTGGCCTTTCTTATAGGCCATGTGCCCTCTGCACAGACTGCTCACATGGCAACCAAAGACTTCAAGAACACAGATTCTTACGAGTAAGACAGGAGTTGAATTCCATTTTATCACCTGACCTTGAAGCGCATAGTGTCACTTTCACCAGAATCATAAGATTATCCAGATTTGAGGAAAAAGAATTTCAACCTCACCTCTCAAAGGGGTGTAAAAAGAGCATTTGTAGTGGGAGACATTACTTTGGCCATTTGGGGAAAATCCACCAAGTTTCTTTGTATCTGATCTTTATGGGTTAATTCTAAAGTCATAAAATAGAGATATACACGTTGTTAGGGATGTAGATTGAACCTTTTATGTTTTAAAAAAAGCCCACTTGAACTTATCACATCCTTGCTTTCATCTTCCAATTTTACTATTTAAACATTTGGTGAATTTCTAATTATAGCATTTAATGGGATTCTAAATTTGATGTTTTTCTCTTGGCTCAGCCAAAATTATAGTTGTGGGTGGTACATGTTTTAAGTTATATCAAGTTCTCAGACATGCCGAATTTATGAATGGTAATAGTTTTAACTGGCCAGCTATTGAAACTTCGTGTTTTTGTAAGGAAAGGGGGAAAATGTTCTATAAAAATGAAGAAATCCCATCTCTTCCTAAAATCTAGCTCGGCACAAGTACTGACAGATTTTTCCAGTGATTCTTAAAATTAATCTTTTAAAATATCAAGAACCATGCAGTTGAACTTCATAACTGTGAGGAGCGAAGCCTTCATTAAAGGCGACAACCATGTAGCTGCCAGCATCTCCCGTCTTCCTGGCCACAGCAGCTTGATTTGTCCTCTTTTGCTATATAAGTGAGCCCTGTGTGCTTTGGAAACATTGGACTCTTTAGGATATTTTGTCTGCATAGGCTGGACCCCATTCACTGCATCTTATTACTTGGGTTTCTCCTCTGCTTTCTGGCTGGTTTTTGTGGGAGAGCCAGGCAGGCAGCAACCCGTAGAAGCCAGGGACCAGAATGCAGCTGCATGTGGGAAACATGACTGTGTCTTCACAGGGCTGTTGGGGACCAGGCTCCATTCAGACCTCTTAAGAGGGTCAAAGGTGATACAGAATGAATGGAAAAATAGCAGAATGAATCATCACAGGTCATTGCCATTATTGTACCTAGGAGAGCACATCCCTTTGTAGCATTCAGCCTGGCCCACTGCCAATGGAAATTCAGTCATCACAGTGTTGAAAGTGGTTTTCCTTAGTGAATTATTGACCATAGTTTGAATGATCTTTTAAAATATATGCAAAGTGTGGCTATAACATAATAAGTTCCAACATATTCCATGCCCTAGTCATAACTGTGCCTCCACAGTATACCCTCAGGGAGATTTCTGTGATACAGCATGATTTCCAGCAAGGAGCCTAGTGAAATTGGCGGTAGGTTTGTGCATTTAATTATAGCCTGATTTTTAAGACTATTGAATTGTCTTAGAAACGAAGGAAGTAATATCTCTAGGCAAATGGTAAACCTATAAAAGTAATAAATGACAAAATAATTTGAAAACCACAGAGTAACAAAAGTAGCCTGAGGTAAGTAGATAATTGGAATGTCAGATCTTGATAAAAGTATTTCAGATTATTTTAGTTTATTACACTTAGCATCTTAATTGTACTATGAAAGGTACTAACCATTTAGTGTTTTTATTCATGAAAATTGAACTTGTCATTCACTTTTTGTAGGAATTAAAATGTCCTACTAATTTGTTTTTTATGCCTTTGTTTTGCCTATTTCTGGAATGGATCCCCCTTTAATTCTTATCCTAGACTACCTGTTAAGGCATAATTCCACTACCATCTTTCCTCCCCAATGACTGAGGGGCTCTTTATCGCTCTTTATGGGTTATTTATGCATAGCTCTTACATTGCTCTTATTACTATGCATTGTTTCTTTTGCCCATGTGCTACTTGGAGGCAGGAGTTAATCCTGTTTTCTTTTCTATGTTAGAGGTGTCTGGCATATTGTAGATTTTCAAAACTGTTTACTGAAGGAACAAGTGATTGAATGGATTTATGGTCCTATTTTACTTGTCATTTGAATCTACATCGAATCCTCTTTCTCATTGATCCACCCTACTTGTTTGGAGCACAACGGTCCCCCTCATTTCACATTTTCATTTATTTTTCACTTCTCTTTATTTTACCAGGGAGGGAGAGAAGGTAGTCAGGGCTTGGGAGTGGTAATGCATATGGCGGAAGGCCATTCCAGCACCAAGCTGTTTGAATGTCTTATCTTCAGCCTCAGGGGGTTAATAAGCCTTCATTATTAATTCATTAATTAGATGTTTGTTTAACACCAGAAAGAAAGGTTTTGTGAATATACAAAAATGCATAAAGTGCAGCTCCTGATTTCAATTAAGGTTTTGTCTACCAGAAAAAGGAAACACGTATGGTGATACATGTTGGAATTGGTAATGCAAAGGCTTTTTGAGATAGATTACTGTGGCTGCCTTTATCAGGTAGAGCTTTCCGAAGAAAAATTTGAGTAGAAGTTTGTCATCCCCTTTTACTTACGTGCTGTGAATTCCATGACAAAGATACTGTACAGAAAATTTATTTACTGCCCTGAAATTTCTTTAGAGAAAAATTAGGGGTAGTATAATATTTACATGTGTAATTTTTTTTAAACATAAACAATTTTAATAAAATTTTGTTTTGGATAAGTAAGTAAAGGAATATCCTAAATTTACCTGATATGAACTGGTTGAATTTTTAAGTAAAACTCCTTCAGGTAATTATCCTATATTATTATGTTAATTAAAGCTGGAAGAAATGCTGAATTAGTTGAAGCCTTAGGACTATAGCACCACATGATAGTTAAATCAGTTTTGTTTTTTTTTTAAGATTTTATTTATTTATTTGACAGAGAGAGATCACAAGCAGGCAGAGAGGCAGGCAGAGAGAGAGGAGGAAGCAGGCTCCCTGCTGAGCAGAGAGCCCGGTGCGGGACTTGATCCCAGGACCCTGAGATCATGACCTGAGCCAAAGGCAGCGGCTTAACCCACTGAGCCACCCAGGCGCCTGTTAAATCAGTTTTTAACTGATTGGTTTGCTTTCCTGGAATGTGAGGAAGACTTGATTGCTGTTGCGTTTCTTACAATTTAATTTAGGTTCTTCAGTATATGCACAGTTATTCGCTGTTAAAAAAATAAGAACTTAAATTGACACTCAAAGTTGGGAAATAAAGCATTTTACTATCATTAGGGGCTTTATTTTCTACTAAGTGCAGTCCAACAGAGGTATTCTAGTGTGTTTATTTGAATGATAGAAATGTCATCTATACCTGATAAATGTATTAAAATATTTTAATCTGTGATGAGATTTTCAGGTTGCAGCAGTGCTATTTCTCCTCAAAGATTATTTCCTAATGAAGCTCTAGTAGGTGAACTCTTTTTTTTTTTTTTTTTTAAAGATTTTATTTATTTGACAGAGACACAGTGAGAGAGGAAACACAGCAGGGGCAGTGGGAGAGGGATGCGGGACTGGATCACAGGACCCTGGAATCATGATCTGAGCCCAAGGCAGATGCTTAACTACTGAGCCACCCAAGCACCCCTCTAATAAGTGAACTCTTACAGATTTGCATGCCACAAAATGATGCACCCATTTACATCAGATTGGATCAAGTGCTCATGGAACTCCCGCTAGAGGAATCCCATGGTCAGTGTTACATATAATCAAAAGGAATGATGCAAGGAAAATACAGATACTATCTCAAATCTTTGTGTATTTGTTTTCCTTTCATTGATTAAAAAGTAATTCACAAAATATAAGCAGATATATTCTAGAATAGACAAGGAGGTTGTGTAAAAGCAGTGAATACATCAGGCATTTCCAAAATAACTAATTTTCACCCAAATTTAATTTTTAAAGGGAAGTGTGTCAATAATTGCTTTTGTTTTTATTTTTTATGATTATTTTATTTATTTATTTTTAGGATTAATTAATTATTTATTTGAGAGAGAGAGGGAGAGAATGAGCAGGGGGGAGGAACAGAAAGAGAGAGAGAAGCAGACTCCCCACTGAGCAGGGTACCCAATGCAGAGCTTGATCCCAGGACCCCGAGATCATGACCTGAGCAGAAGACAGACACTCAACCAGCTGAGCTACCCAGGTGTCCCTATTTTTGTGGTTCTTAAGAATTTGTTTTAGAGATTAACATTTATCTGAGGAGTTTCGAAAGAGTTTCGAAAGAGTTTATCTCCTATTAAGCAAATATTCAGATTGATATTAAACAATTTAGGTGGGTGACTGGGTGGCTCAGTTGGTTAAGCAACTGCCCTTCAGCTTAGGTCATGATCTATGGTCCTGGGATCGAGTCGCACATCAGGCTCCCAGCTCAGCAGGGAGTCTGCTTCTCCCTCTGACCCTCCTCCTTCTCATGCTCTCTCTTTCTCATTCTTTCTCTCAAATAAATAGATAAAATTTAAAAAAAAGAATTTAGGTACATGAGAGAAGTTTCAGATGAAATTTTAATCTTCCTGTGGCTGTTTATGTAACTGGACTGAAATTTAAATTCCTCATGGCCTAAACTAGTGTTTCTTAACCTGGGCTGCGTATCAAAATCACGAGGAGGGTTGTAAAGAATACTCACATCTGCCTCCCACTCCAGAGATTCCAGTGTAATCAGTCTGGGATGTGGCAGCGTATCTGGATTTTTAGAAGCATCCCAGGTAATTCCAGTGTGCAGCACAGTTTAAGAACCAGTGGTCTGAAACACCACATCATTTAGTCACTGTCTCATTAGTTGAGTTTTTGTGTATCTCCTTTCCTTTTTTCTTTTTTTTTTTTTTTAAATTTTAAATTTTTATTTTTTGGTCAGTTGAATACCAAAGACTCTTTCTACTCAAGGCTCCTTTCATCAGCAATTCCTTCTGTCTGGAATACTCTTCCTTCAGATCTGTACAGGGTTGTCTCCCTCTCATTATCCTGGCCTCAGCTCAAAGGATTCTGCTTCAGGCAAGGCTTTTCTTAATCCTCTTGTCTAAAGCATTCTTTTCCCCAGTATTATCATGTTATTCTGTTTTACTTTTATTATTGCCTTTTTTTTTTTTTTTTTTTTTTTTGGCCATGAGAGGATATCCTATTCTTTTGTTATGTTCCTCCCCTCTCCCCTACAATGTGAAGTCCATGAGGGCATGTCTGGCATGCTTGCTTCACCATCCTGCACTTAAAACTAAGCCTGTCCTATAGCAGTTGCTCAATAAATATTTTTTTTAATAAATGACAAAATGTTGATAGAAAAATTATTGTGAGCATATACAAAATTGTATCTTCTTTCACTCTCTTAAAAAAACCCTCAAAGCATGGAATCACAGTTTAAAAACTAAAATAATGCCATAGCGTGAAATGAGATGGAAATACCAGCAGGCAGAGAAGAAGTAAACCCAACCATGTACAGCACCCCCGTACTGAGGGCTTAAGAGTGGTGGTATTAAGACAAGAATAGTTACCACCACTTGAGGCCCACTTCCATGGCTGCACCTTGGATCTTACCATCATCCCAAAGTACCATGTTTTTGAAATTTTCCTATATGATCTGGTTAACTAATTGTAAGAACTCAGATATCACTTTTCCTCCAAATACTTTTCCTGACCTCAGTCTCCAGAAAGAGTTGGGTTTTCTGTGCTCAGCTTGATTGGATCACGGTCATTGACCTTCATCGACAGTCTTCTATCTCCCTGACCAGCCTCTTGCCTGCCTTGGGAATAGGGATTGTGTCTGTGGTGCCAAACCCATAACAGGTACTCAGCAACTGTTCTGTTGAATGAAAACATCAATAAATACAAAATATTGCACAAGAACCATTAGAACTGCTAATTAAAATTATAAAATGGATTTTCAGGAATATAAGTAAGTCAAAGTAGTCTTTAATAGAATGAAGCCATAATAAAGGGTATTCTAGGCCAACTGGGGGTGTGTGATGTTATGCACTCTTACGAAATTAAGAAAACATTGTTGGTGCCAATAAGTCTGAGCACCGGCTTCCAACTGATATGTGGCTTGTCATCTGAACAAGGTTTTCATCACTCTCTTGGGACTTTTTATACATTATTTACCCTTTTTGATAAACTTCTTTTCAATAGCTGCTATTCAGATGGATGCATTTTCCAGTAACACCTGATATGCATTTTAAAATGTAGCTCTTAATTGGTATTGATTGCCAGTAAACCCAGTGATAACTTTCATCAGTGTACTTTGAACTTTGTTGTTCTGCCTGAAAGAAAATGCAGCAATCTTGGAACGTATAAATATTTAAAATTCTCTCTGTAGAGGCCCTGGTATTTCCATGGGTACTCCTGTCATGATTTAAGCGCTTAAATACTCCTTAGGATTGCTCTTTTAGGTCGTATCCTGCTTCAGATCTCTACAGCCCTGCTATTCATCATTTCACTTGAAAGCCAGATTTGCACGTCTTTCAAAACAACGATCATGCAGTTGAACATTTTTTTATTAACGTTGTTGGAATTGTTTAGTGCCTCATTTTCTGTCATAAAGGTGGTAAAACAGGGAAAGAGGAGTGAGTACCCAGGACAGAAATGCTGATCAGGTACCCCCAAATCATCCTGAAAGGCACAGTAGATCACTGATTTCCTCTTGGCAGCTGGGGAACCAGTGTGTGCATTTCCCTTATGTGCTTAGTACTACCAAGTTGAAACCAAGCATTTTGTCCTATTTCGACAGAGGAGACAACAGGCAAGGAGAACAGGGAATCTTAATACTAGAGTCACAGCGTGCAAGAAAGTTTTCCTTTTAATTCGAATCTACATTCCCCCATAGTCAGATCCAGTTCTGCACCAGCCTAAGTGTTATTGCATAGAGACAGAGATTTAGAGAAGATCATTCCATAAAAAGACATGGGAGGTGTGGACGTGTACCCATAGCATTCCCAGGGAGCATATGATGTCTTAGAAGGGTTAGGATTTGTGCTGTGGGCAAAGGAGAAAAGAAAAGGAAAGGGTAAGATCAGGTTGAGATGGCAGAGAGGACTGTATTCTGTGTGGAGAAATCAAACCCTCTGTTTTTGGCAAGAGGGGGTGTTGACTTTTGCTTTTTAGTAGCAGTGCAGAAGGTTGATGGAAGAGAAAGGAGAGTGGTGACAGAAGACTAGCTTTCAGTTATTTAAGTTATTTAAGGTTCTGTAAAAGCTAAATCTGAATTTTGGTAGGAACAGAGGGAAAGGAAAAAAGGTGACAAAGAGAGACATTTCAAAGACAGGTTCTTGAGTTTTAGTGACTCAGTTGGAATTAGGGGAAAGCAGAAGTAAAACACCAAAATTTTTGGTTTGGATTACTCCATAATGGTACCATCATTACCCAAGTACTGGTTGTGTGTATGTGTGTTTGCCATTATCAGCCAAAGTATACATGCCACAAACTGGAAGGCATTGTTCTTTCCTCTAAGAGTTAATATTTTTTCCGCAGAAAAGTAACTTCTACTAAGATATGGCTCCTCTGGTATTATTGGAAAGTATATTAGTAAGGGCCAAGGATTTAATGTGAAAAGATGTGAATTCAGTTTCTGTCTATACTTCTTTCAAACTTTGACATGTGGACTCTTCCTTTGCACTTAGCTTCCTTATATGTAAAGTAGGGATAATTTCTTATTGCTTCGTCCTAATGAACAAGTGAGACAACATATGAAAACTCTTGTTAAAAGTGGAAAGAACCTAGATGTCCATCAACAGATGAATGGATCAAGAAGATGTGGTATATATACACAATGGAATACTATGCAGCCATCAAAAGAAACGAAATCTTGCCATTTGCGACAACATGGATGGAACTAGAGCGTATCATGCTTAGCGAAATAAGTCAAGCGGAGAAAGACAAATATCATATGATCTCCCTGATATGAAGGAGTGGTGATGCAACATGGGGGCTTAAGTGGGTAGGAGAAGAATCCATGAAACAAGATGGGATAGGGAGGGAGACAAACCATAAGTGACTCTTAATCTCACGAAACAAACTGTGGGTTGCTGGGGGGAGGGGGGTTGGGAGAAGAGGGGTAGGGTTATGGACATTGGGGAGGGTATGTGCTTTTGGGTAAATTGGAAGGGGAGATGAACCATGAGAGACTATGGACTCTGAAAAACAATCTGAGGGGTTTGCAGTGGTGGGGGGGGTGGGAGGTTGGGGTACCAGGTGGTGGGTATTATAGAGGGCACAGCTTGCATGGAGCACTGGGTGTGGTGAAAAAATAATGAATACTGTTTTTCTGAAAATAAATATATTGGAAAAAAAAAAAAGTCCAAAGTGTTGTATAAATAGGAGTTGTTAGATTTGTACAAACCCTAAGAGTTGGACGATAAGAGAGGTTTTACTTCATCAGTATGGATCTGTGGATCCCAAGGACATGCTTTGATGTTCCCATACTTTCCTTTATGTTCTCTCCTGTGTTACTTAAAGCACCAAGTATGAGTAGCAGTTTGTATATGCTTTTCTAAGCACAAATATTTATGCAAAACAAAACAAAAAATGGAAGTAGGTTGATGACTACATTGATGGTCCTGTTAGTTAACATTATTTCATCTCTTTATTATGATGGGAAAAAAGTATAAGGATACTCTTTATTCTTATCTTTTCTACTTTTGCCACTCGCCTATCCTCAGCATGGTTCCAGCTCTGTTCTTGGTCAGCATAGGCCAATTACCCAGAATGAAGCAAATCAGAGGATGGGGAAAAATCTCCTCAAAGTGCATTCCTTATAGTTTTCTCCGACTCCAAAGTAGTCCAATGAAATTAGAGCTGGCAAAACTAGAAAGATTGCTTCAGTCCTTCTCAAAGTATGATTTCATTCTCTCTTAGAAGTATATATGACAATATTCAGATCAACCAAAATTCAGAAGTTAAAAGTAAGATTTTTTTCATTTTTAGTCTTTTTTTTTTTTTAAAGATTTTATTTATTTGTCAGAAAGAGAGGGATAGAGAGCAAGCACAGGTAGACAGAATGGCAGGCAGAGGCAGAGGGAGAAGCAGGCTCCCTGCCTAGCAAGGAGCCCAATGTGGGACTCGATCCCAGGACGCTGGGATCATGACCTGAGCCGAAGGCAGCTGCTTAACCAACTGAGCCACCCAGGCGTCCCATCATTTTTAGTCTTTTTATTCCTGCTTTACTCCTTAATTATTTTTGATACCACATTTCAAGGAAATTTCAGGTCAACCAAGAGAGCCAGTAGAAATAACCATATTTCATATGTGACTCAAACTAGAGTAGTGGATAGCTCATTCATTTCTTGTTTAAAATTAGTTTGCTTTATTGTTTTCTTTCTCCCATCCAAGTACTAACCAGGCCCGACCCTGCTTAGCTTCCCAGATCAGACGAGATCGGGCGCGTTCAGGGTGGTATGGCCGTAGACTATTGTTTTCTTTCTATATTTTGTTATTTTTAAAAAATATATTTTGGTTAAAAAAAGTGTGATGTTAAAATGAATAGTTATATTCCTTCGTTTCACAATTTATATCCTGCATATGAAAGCAGATTCATCGTAGAGCAATAAGATAGACGAGTGTTGATTTTCTTTTCTTTCTTTTATGGATGATTGGACTTAATGTCCATGCCTATTTTCACTGCCTGTTAAATTTAATCATTCAGTGATATCTTTATGGGCTACTGCCATACGATTAATGAATAGTGAAAAAGGGCAGCTTAATTGTAGCAGAAAAGAAGTTCCCTCTCCCATTGAACTGGCTTTTTCTGAATCCTTCCTGGCTGGGACTTTCCCTTTCCATCACACAGGATGTTTGGCATTGGTTTATTTCAGGAGACAACCCGTCTTTCCTGCCCTCCTTGCAGCTGACTGAGATCCCTCTGTGTGGGTGATTTCAGGACCACCTTGACCCCTCCTTCCCAGGAGAGGACACTTAGTGCTTTCTTGAGACTCCATTTCTATTGTCCAACAAAATATACTGTACTTTTTCCCAGAAATGAGTGTTCTATTATATTAATATCACATTGATGATTATAGGCATCTGTATGAGTGTAAAGGTCCTCAGCTGAGTTGTTCTCAAAGAAACCATGACTATCAAGAGATTATTGGTATCTTAATCATGAAAGAAAAGTGGTTGTTTCAAATGTGGGATCATCATCTGTCATCTGGATATTAGAACAATTAAGAGATTAATGCAATTAAAATTCTCATCATCATGAAGATTCTTCTTGACATATAATCTTAATTTAGTTTCCATTTTGGAGTGATATTAGAAAAATTTGAATTAGTGTGGATTAATTCTTTAAGAAATAGATATTAAAGACATGATTTTAAATAGATATTAAAGAACAGATATTTAAGAACTGCACACTTTTTGAAAAGTAAGAAATAATTGAAATTATAATAAAAATACTTTTCAGATTGTCCTTAGTATTATAAAATTATATATGTGGTTTTAAGAGAAAGACAAATACTGATACATGCTTTGAACTTAGCTATTATTATTAAGAAATGTCAGTATAGTTTTAATCCAAGTCCAGTTAGCAGCAATGATGGTATAGAAATGAGCTGATATCCCTGGTGCTTTTCAACTCTTTATTATCACCTTGTTTTATTAAATATAATAGAGCTTTAATATTAATTCTGGTTATAGTTCTATGCACTATGCATTTCAAAATAATTTCTATTTATAAATAAAATGTTTTAGTTTAGTTTGGGATTAGTTGGTGTTGGTATCAGATGAATGTTAAAGAGGATATATATTCTTTGCTATGGTTTTCTTGTTTAGTATTCTTCTTTTCAATTTATATACAACAATGTTCTAGTTGAAAAGAACAAATGGCCTATTTATTAATTGTGCAGTCAGTACTTCTCAAAACTAATAATGGATAAGTACTTAAAATAAACTGGCTGCAGTAAAGGTTAGTAGACTTGTGTATGACTTTCCTGTGGGGTCCCGGGGGCCTAAAGTATTTATTACTTGGGAACAAAGAACCTTAGAGTCCAGGTAAGTGACTCTCTATGTGATAGGACTCATAGTAGGCCTGTAAAGAAGGAAAGAGTCCATCGTTAGCTACTAACTAGGCACACTGTAGACTCAATTTCCTTTCTTCTGAGTCCTTTACATTGAAAGTCACATATTCCCTCAGGTTTTTTTGAAAGTTGACTATGAGCTTGGATTACTAATATTTTCCTTGTAGCCATTTGCCCCTGAGGAATGTCTTGTTTTTTGTAGTGTTGGATAATTTGTAGTATTCATATCTGATTGAGTTTGTTAACACAGACTTTGAGATCAATGAGATCATTGGCTTCATAAGTTGTTTGCCTTTTTCACTTCTGTCTTCAAAGAAGCATTAAATTAAAGCATTAATATAATTGGATTATAAGCCCAGTTTCCTAACATTGAATTTATGGAGTACTTTATTATTACCAAACTAAAGATATTAATGTAGGACTGAATAGAGGATTGACACTTTTTCTTTGTAATTGCATTTTTAAAATAAGTTTCTTTTCTTCACTAAAAATTCTACTAGACTGTATAGGAATTCAGATTAAGTTAGTGTGAAAACTGAAATGATACACCAATCAAGTCTTTCTAATTCCTAATCCTTTATTTGTTTATTAGCTTACTCATTTACTTCTCTAACAAATGAGCTGTTATGCCTATCCAAGTACAACTTTGCTGGGCCCTTGAAAATATGTTTTAAGCTTTAGTTGGTCCCGTGTTTTCTGGGAAATTATATTTACTGGAAGTGAAGAGTAAGTAGCCAAAAGGCACATGAAACGATGCTCAGGATTAGTAGTCTTTAGGGAAAGACAAATTAAAACCGTGATAATCACTTTATATTTGCCAGTATTACTGTAATAAAAAAGACAGATAATTACAGGTGCTCATAAGGATGTACAATAATTGGAACCTCATACATTGCTGGTGGGGATATAAAATGGTGCAGCTGTGTTGGAAAACAGTTTGACAGTTCTTTAAAGTGTTAGACATGAAATTACCATATTACCTAGCAGTTTCATTCCTAGGTAGTAAACCAACAGTAATGAAAGCATATGTTCATGCAAAACTATATGCATGGAAGTTCACAGCCTTATTCATAATAACTCATGAGTGGAAACAATGCAAATGTTTACCAGCTGATGGATGCATAAATAAAATGTGTGTCTATACAATGAAATATTATTCAGCTGTACAAAGAAAATGAAGTAGTAATGTCCAGTAACACAGGTACTGATTTTAATTTATTATTTATTATTTTATTATATATTATTTTATTATTTATTATATATATATTATTTTATTATTATTATTATTATTATCATTACACTGTAATGAGTTGTCCTTTGTTTGTGGTGTTCAGTCACCACCCTCATCATCCTTTACCTTTCCTTCATGGCCAGAGTTTTGAAAGAGAGCTTCTCTTTCATGTCTCCCTTCACTTGCTGACCTCCTGTGTCTAGTGAAAACAGCTCAGCCGTTCATGCTCCCTGTTTTCTTTTGAATGCCTACTTTGCCAAAATAGAACTCATATACCATAAAATTCACCATTTTAAAATACACCATTCAGAGATCTTTAGTATCCAAGCACTTTCTGAATGTTGTATGTCATGGGCTCATTTCAGTCCCTTTCATATTTGATCTTCCCATGGCATTTGATGTTATCAACCACTCTCCCTCTGCTACTCCATCATCGTTCCCCCTCATTTTCTCATTGGTCTGCTTAGATTCATCATCATTCCACAGACTTTGTGGGTCTCTCTTCCTTGACCCAACTTCTAAATGTTGGTTTGGGATTACTTACTATTACCGATATCAGGAACCACTTATGTTGGTATAGGGCCCACAGATCTCTGTTTCAGTTATTTATACAACACATTTATTGTGCCTTTATTATTATGTGTTACTGACTCATTTTAGGCATAAGAAATCTGTGTTATTCAACTTTAGTTCTATTGGAAGAGTCAAGCAGTAACAAGAAAGAAGAAAGTTTGCTATTAGATAGTATGATGGTGGCAGGCTTCACTGAGGAGGTAGCATTTGAACAGAGGCTTAAAGGAGGTGAACCAGTTAGCCATGAAGCTGTCTGTTACAAGAACATATCAGGGTGGGAACAGCAAATAGGAGGACACCAAGGACAAACTTGTCAGGCACATTTAAGGAGTAATAGGAGAACAAGTGGGTTGGAGCCGTGAAAATGAAAGGGACCGTGAAAATGTCAGAGACAGCATGAGCAGCAGAACAAGTAGGGCTTTATGGATCATTATAAGAATTGGGCTCCAGGGACGCCTGGGTGGCTCAGCTGGTTAAACATCTGCCCTTGGCTCAGGTCTTGATCCCAGGGTCCTGGGATGGAACCCCATGTTGAACTTGCTGCCCAGCAGGGAGTCCACTTCTTCTCCCCCTGCCCCTTTCTTGGCTTACTACGCACTTACTTACTATGTGCAGTTTCTCTCAAATAAATAAGTAAAATCTTAAAAAAAAAAAAAAAGACCTTGGGCTTTTATGTCCTTTTGAGTAGAAGATGCATTATACACACACACACACGCACACGCACACGCACACGCACACACATATTTTAAAGTAGACTTGAAAGCCACTGTAGAGCCCAATATGCATCTTGAACTTGACCCTGAGATCAAGACCACAGCTGAGATCAAGAGTCAGACACTCAACCAACTGAGCCACCCAGGCGCCCCTATTATCTGATATTTTTAAATGACTGCTTTGGCTTCTCTGTTGAGAATAGGCTAATGCTGACAGTTTCAAGCAGGAAAACATGAATAGAAGGTTACTGAACTGATACAATCTTCATCTCTCCTATGTTATAGGTCAGTATATTTAAGTGCTTACTGACCATGTTCACTTGGCTATAACACAGTTCATCATGTTCAAAGACTAAATGCCTCCTCACTTCCCAACTCCCTATTCCAGAGCTGTTCTTTTCTTTCTAAATCTCTATCTTGGCAAAGACCCATCTACCCAAGAGAGGAGCCACCTCTGACTTTTTCAAAGTTTGAATTTTTTAGAGCAGAATAAGGTTCACAGCAAAATGGAAGGAATAGAGATTTTCCATATATTCTATGCCTCCATGCATGTACAACCTTGCCCATTACCACCATTCCCCACCAGAGTGGTCCTTTGTTACAACTGATGAAGCTGCATTGACACATCATAATTACCAAAGTTCATAGTTTACAGTTCAGTCTTGGTACTGGAGACTCTGTTGGCTGGAACATGTATATAATGACATGTATCCACCATTATAAAGTCAGGCAGAGTATTTTTTTCTAACCTAAAAATCCTTTGTCCTCCACCTTTTCATCCCTCCCCCACCCCTTCCCCCACCCAAATGCAGATCTTTTTACTATCTCCACAGTTTGGCCTTTTTCAGAATGTCCTATAAGTGGAAATATATAGTATGTAGCCTTTTTAGAATGACTTCTTAGTAGCACACATTTAATGTTGATAGCTTATTTCCTTTTAGTGCTGAATCAATTGTGTTCCCTTATCTTGATGTACCATAATTTATCTACTCATCTTGATTTTTTCCAAGTTTTGGCAATTATGAATAAAGCTCCAAAAATATCCTGTGAAGATTTTTGTGTGGGCATATGTTTTTCAACTCTTGTGGGTAAATACCAAGAAGGGATTTCTGAGTCTTGTAGTAAGAATATGTTTCGTTGTGTGAGAAACCACCAAACTGTCTTTCAAAGTAGCTGTACCATTTTGCATTCTCATCAGCAATGAATGAAAATTTCTTTTGTTCTGCATCCTTACTAACATTTGGTGTTGTCAGTGTTCCAGATTTTGGACATTCTACTAGATGTATAATGGTATCTCATGGTTGTTTTAATTTGAATTTTCCTGATGACACATGGTGTAGAGCACCTTTTTTATATGCTTATTTACAATCTATGTGTCTTCTGTGGCCCATTTTAAAAAAATGGGTTTGTTTACTTATTGCTGAATTGTAGGAAATTTTGATTAATAGTCCTTTATTAGATGTGTCTTTTGCAATTATTTTCCCCTAGTCTATGGCTTGTCTTCTCATTCTCTTGACATTGTCTTCTACAGAGTTTTTAATTTAAATGAAATCCAACTTATCAATTATTTTTTTTTCACACATTGTACCTTTGGTGTTATATCTAAAAGTCATTGCCATACCCAAGGTATTCTACGTTTTTCCTATTTTACCTTCCATGAGTTTTATAATTTTATGTTTATTTATATTTAGTTCTGAATTAATTTTTGTGATGGGTATAAGGCCTTTGTTTTGATTCTTCTTCTTCTTCTTCTTCTTTTTTTCTGTGTACGGGTGTCCAATTGTTCTAGCACCATTTGTTGAAAAGACCATCTTTGCTACATTATGCTGACTTTATCCCTCCATCAAAGATAAGTTCACTCTACCTATGGGAGTCTGTTTCTGGGTTTGCTATTTCCCTTCATTGATCTGTTTGTTTATTCCTTCTCCAACACCACATTGTCTTGATTACTATCGCTTTATAGTAAGTCTTGATAACAGGTAGTGTCAGTCCTACAACTTTGCTCTCTTTTAATGCCATTGACTATTCTAGGTTTTTAGCCTCTCCTTATAAACTTCAGTCTCACATTGTCCATAGTCACAAAATAATGTCTTGATTGGGATTGCACTGAATCCTTAGATAAAGTTGGGAAGGACAGATATTTTGTCAATACCAAGTCTTCATACCTTTGATTCCTCATGTGTTCCTTACCTTTCAGTCAAATTGAAGATAAAACCTTTAAGTTCTTCTTAGTAGCATATAACAATTATTTTAATTTTGTCCACCGAAAAAAAGATGAAAACATACTCCTATATTAGGGTTCTTTCTAGTGTTAAAGTTAATATTTCTGAGGTCCCTATTAGATGGTAAATGTTCAATAAATAATAATAATACTTCCTTTAGAACACATGCTTTCAGGAAGACAAGGGAAGGGATTTAGCTGGTTCATAGTTTTTTGTTTTTTTTTAAGATTGCATTTATTTATTAGAGAGAGAGTGAGTAAAAGAGAGAGAGCACAAGCAGGAGAAGAGGCAGAAGGAGAGAGAGAAGCAAGCTCCTGACTGAGCAGGGATCCCGACATGGGGCTCATCCCAGGACACAGAGGTCATGACCCGAACCAAAGGCAGACACCCGTGGTCCATAGTTTTTATTAGTGTTTTGTCTTTGTGTTGTACAGGTTTATGGGTTTTGCCAAATGCATAATGCCATGCACCTACTGTTCCATATCATGCAGAATAGTTTCTCTGCCTTGAAATCCCCTGTGCTTCATCTACTCATCCTCCAACCCTCCCAAACTTCTGATGACCACAGATCTTTTAGTTGTCTCTATAGTTTTTGCCTTGCCCAGAGTGTCATATACTTGGAATCACACAGTATATAGCCTTTCAGGCTGGTTTCTTTCACTTAGCATTTGAATGGATGGTTCTAATGGAGTCATTGTCCAGATTTTCAACTTCCACATAAACTATTAATATTGATCTGGCTAAAAGCAATGCTTTATTCACAACAATCTTATTCTTAACTTTACAAAAGAAAGGTACTCTTTTATCCTTCCTAAATCCTATCATGGTACATTACCCTGCAGTCATAGATAATTTAACAATTAAAAAAATTTCAATTACTGCCTTAGATTTTTGTTGGAGAGAAGTATGATAGAGTAATAGAGTAAACAACGAAAAACTTACTTATAAAATACTTTGGATGAAAATTTTGTGAGGGAGTGAGATTGCAGTAAAGGTCAGGAAAATAAAATAGTAATGTAGAATTTTCATGTAGAGTTTATTGGGACACCTGAGTGACTCATTTGGTTAAGCAGCCAACTCTTGATTTCAGCTCAGGTCATGATCTTATTGTGAGACTGAACCCTGTGTTGGGCTCTGCACTCAGTGGGAGTCTGCTTGAGATTCTCTCACCCTCTGCCCCTCCCCCCATGCCCTGCTCTTGCTCTCACTCTCTCTCCAAAAAAGGAGTTAAAAATTTATTATTTAAATAGACAAATTATTAATTATTATGGATTTATAATCCATTGAGCATTCTTATAAGTTTTACTTTAAAATGTTAGTGTATCAATAGGGTAGAGATTAAATTCTCTGCAGGTACTTATTTCACCACAGATGAAAAATAGTCCATGTGAACTTGCTAATGTGTGAGTAGTTCCATAATTTAAGTCTTTTAAGGATCTGTAAGCAAAAATATTTGAAGACTGCTAGCATGATGTATAAAACCCATGTTTTTAAAACCTCATATATAAAACCTTTCATCACTTTTATCCTTCTAGTCTTTTTAAAAAAAATTAACCATTTCCTGCTGTGCATTGTATTCTCCAGCAAGAAAAACTACTTGAAGTTCTATACCATGCTTTTTCTTGCCTCTTTGTCTTTTTTTTTTTTTTAAAGATTTTATTTATTTATTTGATAGAGAGAGATCACAAGTAGGCAGAGAGGCAGGCAGAGAGAGTGAGAGGGAAGCAGGCTCCCTGCTGAGCAGAGAGCCCGATGCGGGGCTCGATCCCAGGACCCTGGGACCATGATCCGAGCCGAAGGCAGCAGCCTAACCCACTGAGCCACCCAGGCGCCCCTGCCTCTTTGTCTTTACTCTATCATTCTTTTCCCATGTTTGCCTCACTGCCTTCTGCCTTGCTATCATATATGGAAGTCTTGACTGAGGAATTCCCCAAAGAATCCCCTCTTCATATTGGGTCCTCTGCCTGCTCTCCAGTACTCCTTACCACTCTCTGCTAGTCTTTGTTGTCCTAGGAACACGGTTTTGTCATTAGCTTGTTTTTCTCTGATATTGGAGTGTAAGGTCTCTAAGAGTAGAAACTATGGTTTCTCACTCAGCAGTTAGCTGTATACCTTCCTAGGAACAAGTTAATTTATTGGGCAGATATTAATTATTGAATGCAACAAAGATGGATTTCAGTTGTTAGAAAGTTAGTTTTTGCATATAACATTTTTTGGGGAGTCAAACCTTTGTTTTATGCTAGTTAAATTTCCGGCTGTAATACTTGCTCTTACTGGTAAGGTTTGCAGTAAAATTTCACATGAAGATAGGATTCTGAACATAAAAATGAGTTTAACAATCACTCTTACAATAGAAGGAGCGAAGATTGTGAGCAGTAAGAGTAAGGCAGACTCTAGGTTTGGCTCTGCTGCAAACTTGTCATGTAACTGTGGATAAGTTAACCGGCCTGGGGGGTCGGTTTTCTTATCTGTAAAATGAGTAAGTGGCCAGATTATTTCTAAGGTTTTCTTTACTCTTGATTTAGTCTCAAGAGACAAACTTTCAGTAAAGCAAACATATAATAATTCTAGGGCAAGAAGAATAGAAAATATGGATTTGATTTATTTTCTAATCATTCATACTGTAGACATTATATGTGGTGTGTGTGTGTGTATATATATATATATATATATATATATATATATAAAATGCTGACCTTGCACATATCACCTGCAAACTATATAGAGTCACGAATTATATTTTATCCTTAAACTAAAAAAATACTAAAATAATTCAAATTGTCATGATTGAAAATTTAGAATTAGTTAATATAATATATTGAGTCATACAATTTTCAGATTATATTTTAGCATCGTCACCAAATACATAAATTTATCTGATTAATCTTTTATGTTCCAGTGCATTTCTATCATTCTGGTGTTTGAGTTTACCTGTGTTGAAACATTTCTTTGCAACCAATTACTCAGTTACTACAGCCTTACTCAAAGAGGAGCAAAATTAAAAACAATTATAAAAATGCTTGCCTCTGTTTGGGCCATTCATAATGCATAGTAATTCAGTTTTACAAAGCTGGATTGAACCATAGTTAGGTGTAGCTTTCATAAAGGGCTCGAAGTGATGTTGTTTGGCTGAAACAAAGGCAAATGTTTCCTTTCTTGTCTTTCACTTCACCCAGCCTCCCCTCCCCCTTTTCTTCACCTGCTTGAGAAACGCTATTTCTTTAGACAAACCTCATAATTGCTCTTCTGTGCCTGATTTGGGCCTCAGGCAAAGCCCATAGCATCTGTAAAGCTGGCAGCAAAATGGTATTTCCAGGCAGGCACAGGGTTGCTGGGTAGTGAGCCAATCCACAGCTTTGTCTGAGCAGCTGAGAACTTTGCCGGAGTATTACCACGGTGTTCAGTAACACAGACCTGTGCCATGAGCAACTAAAGCACCAAGCAAGTGTCAGGGTCAATATTTATAGACCACTACGTAGCTGCCTTGCAGAGAGAGAAAACGGGAGAGAAACACACACACAGAGGGCAAGGAAAGACAGACTGCAGTGGGGAGAACAGTAATTTCCAGTATTTTTGCTTAAAAAATTCTTTTTCACTGTCAGGTTCAAACTTCTGCTGAATCATAACCATTCACCGCTGAGCTATGACAAGAGAGGAAACAAAAAGTTAAACGAGCCAGCCTGCCGCAAGTGAGAAGGTAAGTAATTAGCCAGTTCAGTCTCGCTTTTACTCGTAAACTCCCTGTCCCTGTTGGGTGCTCTGCATCAGTGAGCAAAGGGCTGTGTGGCATGTTAAGCTAGCCAGGAGGGGCTGCCTGCTGTTTAAGAATGTTCTTGGTGGCCGTGTAGTGCTGTGTGTTGCTCTTGAGAATGCTGTGTCCTTTCAGGATACCCTGAAATACGGGGGTTGGGGGTGGGAAAGGTGCTCTACCACTGACGTGTGTTGTGTCCCATCAGCAAGTTTCTGTTTCTTCATTCCGCCAAACCTGAAGTCTTCTAATGGGTAAATTCCTGTTTGCTTTTGTATCAGGATTAAAGCAGGACTATATTACTGAGTTTACAGTCGTGAGTGGTCCAGAAATGGAATAGGGGAAAAGTTCAGATGAACATGTGAAAATGTAGTAAAAGCCTTGTCCGTGTAGGCGCTGTGATTACGAGCAATGTAGGTTCTTTTTAAAAGCGAGCCATATCCCTTTGACAGTGCATGATAGTGAGTCAAGGGCTAGCTTTGGGAACAGAGAGAACAGGGAGTGGTGAGAAGTGAGAACAGTCTTAGGAATCCAAGATGCAAATCAGCATCGGGAGAGTTTCTCTGTCCAAGGGACTGGCTAGTCGGTTCTTTACAAAAAGCGATTCCCTACTACATTCATGAAATAAACATGTCTTGGGGCACGTCGGTCGTTTGTTTTCCTTTCATTGCATTTAGCACTCTGACACGTTTCTCCGCGTGTTCCCAGTGCTGTGGGATGTTCATTTATTTGTCGTTGTTTTGTATACCCCAGGTTAACATTAAAAGCAGTGGTACTGAAGACGACAGAAAGAGATGGTTTTCCTTTATTTTTTTATTTAGAATGCCCACACACTTTATAAACTTATATGGTTTATGTCTAGTACACATGGCATGGAAGGTAAGTATGTTGCTCTGCTGGAAGGATGGCATTAACTAGGTGAAATTTATCTACTGACATAGTGAAAACTTCCCTATTGTTGGTTTATAAATTGTGGTACTATAAGCATTAGCATGATATTTAAAAGTTTTAGGTTGGGTTATAGATGCTGATTATAGTTCCAAAGGGTTTTCTGTATTACATGTTTAAGTTAAAAACAAAGGTAATACTAAATTTTCTTGCAGAGCTTAAACAGTAGATACAAGGAGATACCAAAAGAGATACAAGGAAAAGCTAATACTCTGGCACAGATCTTGTGTTAGGGTTAGTGTTCAGAAACCCGCTCATCTAAAAGAATAAACCACATCCAAAACAGCAGGTGGAATAGGCCTAAATGAAAAGTAAATATCTTAAGATGAGGCTGATCTTTATAGAATATCACTTTTATTGAATCTCATATAATTTCCCAAATAATGCAGAATGTTTCAAAATCAGTTGTATTAAGTCAGGAATGCTTTATGGATATTTTCACATCTAAATTTCAACTGTGTTTTGACATTCATTTAATGCTTATTTTAGCCTCTGAATCAAGCTTTTCTTTGTTCAAGTTCTGCCTATCAGTTTCTCAATGGATTTGATTTAGATTTTGAACAATATGTTTATTTTGAAAATGCAACTGTGATTTGTCTAGAATGGGCATTTCTCAATTAAATTTTTCTTTGCTACTCCCTTTGGGTAATGATAATCAAGATTATAACTTCAGTTCTTTATTCAATATCTTTTGTTTGTTCACTTTACCCGTTGCATAAGTACATACTACTTTCTTACACTTTTTTTTTTTTAAACTGACTTTATTTTTATTCCTTCTGGTATCTTGTTTCTGGAGTACCCTGTGAAAACTTTGGGCAGAAATCAGGCCAAATTAAATTAGTACAATAAAAAGAAACTGAAGAAAGTTGTCCCTTTAAACAAGAAAGCAAAGAGAATTGTGACTTTGGTTGACAGTGTCTAAAATGGAATGTATTTTGGTTGAAGGCTGTATGAGCATTTTGAGACTTGAGATACTTTCTCAATATTTTTTTTGGCTTTAATGTCAATCCTGATAGTGGTTATTTATCATATTTATAAACAACTTTTATATACAGGTGTTTTATATATAGGCATATTATAAAAAAAGAAGATAATACCTTTTGTATCATGTGTTAACTGTCTCTTGAAGTAAGATGAGTGAATTTAGCTTGAAATGCTAATATTAGCCTCCTAGTCTACCAGTCCCTCTGCTACACTATTACCCTCAGAAGGATCAGTCTCCCACTGCAATGAACACTTTGCTTTCCTGCTAACGCTCTCTCGTTCCTGGCTCTCTGTTGCTCATAGATAAAGGTCAGTCTTGGCACTGTGAGCTCCTTCGTGACTGAGCTGATACTTCCGTTCTGTATTGGTCTTCTGCTTTTCTTCCGGGCTGTTTCCATACTACTCTTGCTTATCCACAAGAGTATTCCCCTTCCCTCTGTTTTCATGCTCTAGCAATATTGAACATCTGTGTTTCTCAGAAACAATCTATACTGTTTTGCACCATTCTGGAGTTGTTTATGTTGCTTCTATCTTGAAAACCATCTTTGTGATCTTTGCCTTTCAGCTTCAGTGAAGGCGTCCCTGTTGCTGGACCACTCTCTGCTTCTTTAGTTTGGCCTCTGGCATATACCTCTGTCAGTATTTAAGACTTTGCAAAGTCTTATATGTTTTGTGCTTCTTTATGCACATGAAGTTGTAAGCTACATGTCATCAAGTTTTAAATCTATTCTTTGATATTCCTGTAGGACCTAGAGTTTATAATGGACACTCAAGAACTTGAACTGAAGAAAAAAACTTCATTATATTTATTTTAAATCCACTTTTCTTTATAGACTTTTTATTTTAATGCATTTCACAACTTTGACTAATTGCATTGAAGGAAAACCCCCTCAAGTAAATGGTAAAGGCTTTTGAAAGACTAGCAATGTTTTATTTTATTTATTCATTTATTTATTTACTGAAAGATTTTATATATTTATTTGACAGAGAGAGTGTACATGCAAAATTGAGGAGGAGGGGGAGAGGGAGAAGCAGGCTCCCTGCTGAGCAAGGACCTTCATGTGAGCCTCGATCCCAGGACCCTGGGATCATGACTTGAGCCCAAAGCAGACGCTTAAACCACTGAGTCACCCAGGTGCCCCAAGACTAGCAATGTTGTAAAAAGTTACTTTGTTTCTCTTACTACCACCAATCATGGTAGTCTGGTATGGGTGTTTTTCCATTCCAGATGTCTATTGAACCCATGAAGTTGTATTTGAATAATAAAGTTCAAAGTTGTATTGATTAGCATATACAAATTCAGGATATATAGCTCAAAAATGTTGCTTAATTTGATGAACTCTATCAACACAGTCAGCTAGTTGCTGTTCTCATATGGACTCCTATGATAAATTAAATGATGTCCTAGCAAACTGAAGATGGTGTTATACTTTTCAAAAAGCCCAGAGAGAATATCTGACTGGGTCCATCTTCCTCTATCCTAGAAAATTACAGCATGGAATGTCTCCCAATGTGACTGAAGAAGATATACTTCCTAATTTTACCTTCTATTACAGAGATAGTGATTTAAGGAAATAAGAGCTAGTGGCTTAAAAAATTTTTTCAAACCTGAAGAGTGATATTCCATTTCAGTCAGAAGAATTTGCTCCTCAAAACAGAAATGTTGAAAGAAAAGGATGTCAACATTTAAAAAAGTAGTTGTGAAATATTAGCTGTTTCTTTTATTTTGATAGCAAAAACAAAATTTATTTTGTCTTTGTGTTTTATTTCCCCGCCAGACATGGAGTACTTACTTTGTATATGAAATATTTTGATTATCAGGAACAAATATAAAGCTTTATACACAATTTAGAGTAATTGACAACTTTTCTTACTTTGATTTTTACTTCTTATTATACGCAACTAGTAGTTTCCACTACTGTGGAAATCTTATAAACCTCTTCTGCACATCAAATATGACCCTTTTGTTTGTTTAACCTTGAATTGCCTCTGTCTTAGGAATGAAAATAAGATCGATATTTTCATAAGAACACTTAGAAGACTTTTAATTGTTTGAAATGAACCGTAATTCAATCTGGAATTTTTCTTCAGTTTTATTTTGCCCACATACCTGTCCTGTAGTTAAATAGGTATGGGAAAGGTGTCTCAAGGGTTATGATTATAAATTACATGTCTCACTGGTGTATCAAATAATCTTAATATTATAAAACTAAAAGGGTGTGTTTTTGTGTATGTGTGTTTTATTTTTTTGTCATGGAACGGAAATGTACTTAATTCCCATCAGCCAGTGATGAGAGAAACCCAAGCTTGACTCAGTATTAAAAGATTATAGCAAAACAAGCCAATAGAAGCCAAAAATACCCCCACCCCATCAAAGAGATAGAACAAGTTTGTGGTTGGAGTGAGACGTAGAGGATTTTGCCAGTATGTTAAAGTCTTATTTTGTTATTATTGGCAGCTTACCTTTCCAGTAAGTATTTCTATATAGCTATGCATGGCATAGAATTCATAGAACACGAGGAGCAGAAGAATAAATTAATCATGGAAGTTGAACCTTAGAACTCTTCTACTTTACCTATTTCATTTTATAAATATGGGTGAATATGGTAAAAAGAGGCAATGTAACTTGTCAAACATCAGCTTTTTAAGTGACTAGTTAAAATTTTGATTAAAAAAAGAAAAAAAAAGAAATGTACAATTATAAGGCCAGTAATTTATCCCTGTGGCTCTTCCAGTCTCTCTGTAATTGTTTTATTTTTATTCTGTATATTGCATCTAAAACCCAAGTTGTCATAGCTCTGTGTTTTGTATTATATTAGACTCCTTTGCATTATTGCGTGAATCCTGAAAGTTAAAGCTAATAATTATTGGTGGGATATAGTACTTTACTACGCATAACCATAGTTCATATGTGTGTGTTATATATGTATGTATGTTACTAATATTATCTTTAAAGATCATATTTATTTGGGAGAGAGAGAGAGAGAACAGGTGTGGGGTGGAGGAGCAGAAGGAGGGGGAGAAGCAGGCTCACTGGTGAGCAGAGAGCCAGACACAGGACTCAATCCCTGGACCCCAGAATCATGACCAGAGCTGAAGGCATATGCTTAACTGTCTGAGTCACTCAGGCATCCTATATATATATATTTTTTTAAAGATTTTATTTATTTATTTGACAGAGAGAGATTACAAGTAGGCAGAGAGGCAGGTAGAGAGAGAAGGAGGAGGAAGCAGGCTCCCTGCTGAGCAGAGAGCCCGATGCGGGACTCGATCCCAGGACCCCGAGATCATGACCTGAGCCGAAGGCAGTGGCTTAACCCACTGAGCCACCCATGCGCCCCAGGCATCCTATATTTTAAATGACAGATATCCTTTCTAGCTTTCCCGATTTCCCCCATTGTCTCTGGTTGTGTACCACCAGATTAAAACCGCATAACTGTTCTCCTTTTCAGTACAACACAGCACATAATCCTGAACCAAAAAATAGAAACTGTAAAAACAAATTTTTGTACATTGATTATATCTAAAGGATTCTAATGGGAAATACATGGTTATATTTTGTTTTATAACTTTGTTTTCAAGTTATTTGTTCTAAATTACGTTGGAAAAATCTTGATTAAAACAAAAGAACCAGGGTGCCTGGGTGGCTGTCAGTTAAGTGCTGGACTCCTGATTTAGGCTTGGGTTCTAAGCCCTGCTTAAGGTTCTCTGTCTCTCCCTTTTCTCTAGCCCCCACCCCCAATAAACAAACAAAACCAATAAAGAGACCCCAAAAGAACCAGATGTGATTTCCACATTACATGGACTTTTATCTGGGGCTCTTTAAAAAATATAAACAATTAAAGGGACACGGTGGGGCAAGCAAGCTCTTTTGTTCACCTCATCTTCCAGTAAGACTTTGCTCCTCTCTTCCTGTCCCCTGCACTTCCAAAGAAATTGGGGCTCTTTGGGTCCTTCCATTCTTATTAATATTAAGGCCTCTGGAAAAAAAATCGCTTATGTACTTAAGGAGGAAAGTGTTCTTGAGCAAATAGTTGAAGGTTGTTCCAATCCTCAGCCTATGATTTCTCTTTTTATCTCCTTCATAGCAAAATAAAAATGACAATATCTACCCACCTCCCCAATCGGAAAAAAGCCTGATTAACTCTTAGTGAACCTTTCCCCCCAGACTGATATTATGTATCTTTTCAAACTTTTCCTAAGAGATTTATAATTTTGAAATCTTTTGTAAAAAGTGATACTTTAATTTTTATTTTTAATTCCCAGTGAACTTGAATCTGAAGGAATTATTTGTTATAAACATTTTATTCTTTATCATTGTTCTATTTATATACTTATTTTTTTTTCAGAGGTGTTATTTCTCACTGGTTTAGAAGAGTTCTTTTTTTAAAAGATTTAAATAAATCTTTAAAGTTCTATTAGTTGTAACTGTTTTCACAAGGTTTTGTTACTTTTCGGTTTTCTTTTATATGTTTTGAAATCTTTTAATTAAATCTAATCAATATTTTCTCCATCTTCTTTGAAACTTAGAAAAACTCTTCTATCCAGAAATAGGAAGAATCTTTTTCTAGGTTTTATGGTTTAATTTATTTAACTGTTAATGCTGTGATACACAAGGACTTTATTAAATTAGTACTTCAGTTTTTTTGTTGAATCATTATTCCCCTTTCCCACTTTTTGTGAAGTCACTTTTATCTTGTACTTTTATGGTATGAATTTAAATCTTTGTATTACCTCTTAATTTATATTGAACTTGATATTTTATCTCTGGAACAAAAGTTAGTGTTTTTAAAATTTTTTAAATTTGGCTATAGTTGACACACAATGTCACATTAGTTTCAGGTATATATAGTGATTCAGCTTCTCTGTGCTTTTTGCTGTATTCACCAGAAGTGTAGCTACCATCTGTCACCATACGTTATCACAATATCATTGACTATGTTCCCTATGCTATGCCTTCTATGTTTCATTCCTGTGACTTATTCATTATGTAACAGGAAGACTACATCCTCCACTCCCTTTCACCCATTTCGCCCGTCCCTCAACCCCTATTCCTTCTGGCAACCACTAGTTTGTTCTCTGTATTTTATAGGTATAGGTCTGGTTCTTTTTGTTTATTCATTTGTTGTTTTTTGTTTTTTGTTTTTTTTTAGATTCCACATATGAGTGAAATCATATGGTTTTGTCTTTCTCAGTGTGAGAAAATATGCTAAGTATTCATTTAACATAATACCCTCTGGGTCGATCCATATCATTTTGTAAATGGCAAGATCTTATCTTTTTTTATAGTTGCACAACATCCCTGTGTCTGGGTGTGTACAAATACATACCACATCTTCCTTTAGCATTCATCTATCAGTGAACATTTAGGTTGAACATTTAGGTTGCTTCCATATCTTGGCTATTTTATTTACTTATCTAAATTTTTATATTCATTTCAGTATAGTTCACATACAGCATTGTATTAGTTTCAGGTATAAAATACAGTGATTCAACAATTCTATACATTAAGCATTGCTTATCAAGATAAGTGTATTCTTTTTACACTCTCTCTCTCTTTTTTTTTGGGTGGGGAGCATAACTGGAAGTGGTGGGGAGCACAGGGAGAGAGAGAACCTTAAGCATTCTTGAAGTCCAGTGTGAGGCCCGACATGGGGCTCAATCTCACCACACTGAGATCATGACCAGAGCTGAAATAAAAGAGTCAGATGCTTAACTGATTGAGCCACCCAGGTCCCCAAGATAGGTGTTCCCTTCACCTATTTCAACCATCCCCCTACCAACCTCTACTTTGGTAACCATCAGTTTATTATCTATAGTTAAGAGTCTGTTTTGGGGTTTTTTTGTTGTTGTTGTTGTTGTTTTGTTTTTGTTTTTGTTTTTGTTTTCCTTTTTTTTTGGCTTCTTTCTCTTTTTCCTTTCTTCTGTTTTGTTTCTTAAATTCCATATATGAGTGAAATCATATGGTATTTGTCTTTCTCTGACAGGCCTATTTTGCTTAGCATTATATTCTATAGATCCATCCATTTTGTTGCAAATGGCAAGATTTCATTCTGATATTCAACATCTCTTCCTACATCTGTTGGTCATCTTTTTGTCTTCTTTGGAAAACTATCTCTTCATGTCTTCTGCTCACTTTTAGTTGGATTATATGTGTTTCTTTTGGTGCTGAGTTAAGTTCTTTATATATTTTAAATACCAACCCTTTATATTTTGACTATTTTAAATAATGCTGTAGTAAACATACAGAAGCATATATCTTTTCAAATTAGTCCTTTTGTTTTCTTTGTGTAAATACCTAGTATTGGAATTATTGGATTATATGGTTTTTCTATTTTTAATTTTCTGTGGAACCTCCATACTGTTTTTCATCGTGGCTGCACGAATTGACATCTCCACCAACTTTGCATGAGGATTCCTTTTGTTAAATGTGACTTACGCATTGGAACACATTAGAACATTGTTGAATTTAAGTTGCATGCTCCTGAAATTACTGGAGACAAAAGGATTTGAGTATATTACTGGTATTAAAGCAGACCTAATAAGAATACAATTTTGTGCGAGTGAGAAATATACATTAATAATAGTTACCATTTGTCACGGGTTTCTAGATATTATACCTGGCATCCTACCAAAAAATTTAATATGATTTCAATTAATCCTTTTAACATACCTTTGAATGACTTATTCTTGTTTCTTTTTTTTAGGGTAAAGAAACAGAGACCCCAATATGTTAAGTAGCTTGATTAACCTTACCTAGCTAACAGCTGATAGGTTCATGATTTAAATTTAGCTCTGCCCAAAGTCCATCTTTTAAGAAAGCATTTTCAATTAGTGAAATTATGCTTTTTGCCATAAGTGATAATAGATGTGCGTCTTTAAAAGTCTGGTACAAAGAACCTTCCCAGCTTGCATCCATTTGTGGAAAAATGAAGTCAGGAACAAGGATTTTCGAAGTATAGAGACAAGTCAATAAAATCAGTGATACAAGGAGTCTCTTACTATTTAGGATTAGCATTGAAGATACCAAAATCGTAGGATGGACAGAAATAATCCTATATATATATATATATTTTTTTAAAGATTTTATTTATTTATTTGACAGAGAGAAATCACAAGTAGGCAGAGAGGCAGGCAGAGAGAGAGAGAGGGAAGCAGGCTCCCCGCTGAGCAGAGAGCCCGATGCGGGACTCGATCCCAGGACCCTGAGATCATGACCCGAGCCGAAGGCAGCGGCTTAACCCACTGAGCCACCCAGGCGCCCCAATCCTATATTTTTAAATTAGTTCAGAAACAGCTAAAAAAAAGTCTTTTAACTTCTTCAGATTTTAGTACTTCTATTGGTGTTATCATTTTCTTCCATTGCAAGCCAATTTATACTTCAGCTCTCCGTCCTATGCATAAGACACTGCACCACTCCCTTCCTCACGTACCTACTCATGACCTTGGCAGGAAAACTGACAGCAGCCAGCTCAACAAGAAGCGACTGTTCCATCTGGGTTCTTGTTTCTTAAACTATAAGTTTCATTCAGGGGAGAAATGAATCTACCATGCTGGCATGTTTTGCTATCATCTCTATTTTAAGTTACTCGGTTAAGAGACTCACAGTTGTTGCTGTGGTATAAAACGTTTCTGGTATTTAAAGCAGGAAAGGAAATCCTAGATATTTTGGCATGATTAGAACTTAGTACTTGTACACTAAATGGTTACCTGAAATGATGTAAAAGAGGATAACTTAATTTGCTATGGATAGACATGCCTTATAAATAGTTTGTGATTATATATGTACATGTGTGTCGATCTATATATAAAAGTTTATACCAAGACATCATTTATAATCTTAATTGTTATACATTTGGTCACCATGAAGTAACTTGTTTTGTTATCCTCTTTAAGTCAAGACAAACAATTTTGCCTTAAGATAATACAGGATTTTTTTCTCTCCTTGGGTCACTCTGCTCTTGGTTGATACGTATGTACGTATGTGGTAAGATTTACACTAAAGTCAATTGGGGTTTTTTTCTATAGCCCTGCCTGGGAACACTTGAAAATAAATTAACCATTTACCTAATAAGCGGATTGTTGTATTATTACTTGGAAAATTATGCCTGAGTTAGTATCTGTATTAATGAATAGTCTTAAATATTCTAAGTCATTCATATATATGATTCCTCCTTTTTTCAATTTTTTTTTTTTTTAGTTTTCTGCTTTACTGTAAAGATGATTAGAACTACACATTGTATAGTTGGAACAAAAATCCATATATAATTTCATACATTAATTCCCCAGGTAAATATGTCTACTTTTTGTAAAAGAACTGACTTCCCTCAGAGTCACTCTTGTTCATTTCTTTCTATGCCGATTTCAGTTTCATCAGTAAATTAATGTGTCATTATTCACAATAGTAGTTTAGCTTACTAACCTTGAAATTTACTTCTGTATTTATTGCCAGAAGCTTGTTGACAAATCGAACTTGACTATAATAGAGAAGGAAGCACGATGACCTAGGCTGCTCTGTTCTACTGAAGTGATCTACAGTTCTTTGAATGTGTCAATTTTTGTTTGTTTATTTGTTTTAAATTAGCTAACATACAATGCATGTATCTTGAGTTACTCATTCATACTCCACATTTAATCTTTAAATTATTATTAGTAGAAATAGACAATTACTTAGAATGATTTTTTTTTTCCTTGTACTGTTGTAGTCTAAAGAAGCTTGGTGCAGCTCCCAAAACACAATGGGAACTTAAACTCTGTCTGCTGAAACCATGTGTTCTTAAATAAGGGAGCTGGTTTTGTCATTTTGAAGCTGTTCTTACACTGCATGGTCCCTCAGTAGAAAAGAAACATGATACTTATACTAACATGATTCCAGTGTCTTAATAGCCAAAATGCATATGATTTGCCTAGAGGATGAGAATCAATTTTTAAAATTTTGGTTATATTTTAGAGATATTTTCTGTGATATATATGTTTCTGCTTATTAACTATATATTATCAGTGGTGTTAATTAATGCTTCTAAAGACATTGAGCACATTTCATGCAGAACACACAGATGGCCAGTTGACCTTCGTGCTTTGATCCCATACTTACTGTAGGGTTGTTCATTTCTACGTGTAGGGCACTTCAAAAATTTGGCTGACCTGGGATGACCTGGTGTGCAGCACAGAACAACCATCCAGCCAGGAGTAAAGCAGGCTACCAGTCGCTTCTCGGTTTCCCTTCTTGTCCCTTCCCCCCACCCCTTATTACCATCTTCCTGCTCTCTCTTCTGCCTCCCTTTCCTGCATTTGCTGTTTTTTTTTTTTTTTAATCTTTTTCATAAATGTCTGTTGCATCTCTGCCAGTTACCTATCATACCAAATTGTTACTGATATGTTTTAATGTCAACATTTTCTGTATCTGTCGTCTTCCATCTATCATTCAGTTATATCAGAAAATTTCTTTGCGCAACTTGAAGAAAATCTTTCCAATGTTAACAGAAATATTAATTGCTGGGAAGTAAGAGAAACTTGTATCATAAAATGTTAAAGTGCAGTTAGTATATTGCAAAATTTCTGTAAAGTCATTTATTCTTTGGTACTTAACGGTGACTTAGTCAACATTCTGCGTTAGATATTTGTATACATGATAACAGTCTCATTTAAACTTTATAAGAACTCTGTGAGATGGTTTTTGTTATCCCTATTTTAAAGAGGAGGAAATGGAAATTCAGGGAGATCAAATAATCATGCCTAAGATCACACAGCTTGGAAAGCACATGTGTGATTGGAACCCAGCTCTTTCAGAACCTAAAACCTTTATAGTATAGTGTATGACTTTCTTTAAAAATAGGGAATTTCAGTGTTCTACTCCTACACCTTTCAGAAAGGGTGGGAAGTAGCACAGCAGCAAAACTGCTCCCCAGTGTGATAGCAGCCCAGATCAGAGCACAGCAACTCCATTCCCTATGAAGAAGTCAGGGCTCTGTTGGTATTTACAAACCAAAAGAGTAAATCTTAATTTTAGTATATTATTTTTATTCCCTTCGTATTTTTTCTTCCTTTTGTAATTTTATCTAAGTTTTTTAATGCAAAGACGTAACAAAAGAAATACGTAGGAAAGTACATTCTTCCAAATAAGTCCACATGATACCCTAAAATGTGTTTGCAGCAGATTAAATCCTCATCAGCAGTCTATACATATACCCTCTTTGATTTCAGTTAAACTCTAGTACACTCTGTCATTAGTTATAAATCACACTGGGATGGGATGAAGTTTTAAATTATGCTTTTACAAAAACATTTTTTTTTATATTGTTTGGAGAGGTGTTACTTGTAGATTAACTTCTTACCTTTGTCTTGCCCTGCTTTTCAGGAACTTTATTAGAAACAATGTAAGGCAGGAAATGACATTTAAACAAATACATTTATTTTTAGTCTAGCTAAGGATCTTGTTTTTTTTAAAGGAGATGTAGAAGAAATGAAAACTGGATAAAATTGACTTCAGGAATTATCTGTTGATTTTTTTTCCATGACTGTCCTAGCCCCATATTTGTAAGATATAATTTAAGGTTATTCTAAATTTTAACCCCTTTTTGAAAATGTTTTATATTTCAACAACATTTCCACACCCAGTGTTTCTTTTGATCTTTTGCTCCCCCAAATGCCCTGAAGCAAGTATATGAATTTTATGAACGGAGAGATTATAAGTGAGGGTGGGGTGACGATCCCAAACTGAAAAGCCAAATATTTTGACCTTAACAAAGTAGTTATTAAAGTTGATTAGTTTATAGTATATGAAAACATAAAGAAATAAATATATAATTATGTGATAACCCATTCCAGACACTAGCAGAAATAATGAATAGCAGGTGCAAGTCATTTAAGGAAAAAAAATTATGAGAGTGTTAATATTGAGAAAAATGTTATGAATTTAATTTAGTTGTTTCTGAGATGGAGAAAATTTAATATGATTTTAGTGACAGAACACCTGTAGTGAGCTTGTGGAATTATGTGGGAGTCTAGTTGAGAACCACTGAATTATTACAAAAAAGTTCTTAATCAGTATGAAGGGTAACAGTAATATTTTCCTAAAGGTTTTCATAAGCTGTATTGGTATGTCAATAAAGAGTTTATAAGGAACACAGACCAGTTTAAATAAACTACTGAATGTTGTCCTACACTGTATGGGGTAAAGTGATGACAGCATGACTATGGAGAGTTATGTAAACTATGAACAAGTCATAAAAATGTGAATGGAGTGAATTTATCAAATTGGTTTTCTTTTCACAGCACTCTCTTTTATTTCTTCTCTCTCTCATCTCTCATGTAGTGATACATTGTAGGCTTCAGCTTCTTGAAGCATCTATCCATGACACACACCACCAGCCTATGGATCCTTCCCCCTTTTAGGTCCCAGAGAGCCATGAAAATCCATGCTGCCAACATAATTTGTGATAAGCTGTCCATATGGAAAATGAAAAACGATCCATACTCCCCTCATTCTATAAACAGAAATAAATTCTGTGTAGAAGGCCTCAATTATGAAAAATTATACTTTAAAATATTTAGAAAAGAATATGTTTATTATTTTAGGGTAAGACAGGAATTTCTTCAACTAGGTATAAACAGAGTAAATGATAAAGAAGATTAATAAATTCAACAACATTAAAATGAAAAGAAGTTATCTTAATCAAAGGATGCTCTAAAAGCCAGAAAGGCTGAAAATTGGTTTAGTGTATAGAAAATATTAAGGATCCTATGAATTAATGAGAGAATTAAAATCATCCAGTATACATGAGCAGGAATTAAAAAGAATATTCACATAGTCAATAAACATGAAAACTTGCTGAGCCTCACTGATAGAGAAATGTAAATTAAAATTAGAGTGATACATCATTTTATACTCACTCTGTTGTTAAAAATATAAAAGTCCGAAGTATACCAAATGTTGGTGTGAACATGAAGCAACAAGAACTCTCATACGCTGTTAATGGGAATGTAAACTGGTACAACAAATTTTAAGTTACAGTTGAACCAAATATATTTTGTTCAGCTGTTCTAATCCTACAAGTATATAGAAAGTCTTGCTTGTATGTCTCAGGAAATAGGTTCAAGATTTTATTTTGTACAAGATTTTATATATGTAGCCTTGTACATAATAGCAAAACAAACATCATAATAGCAAAAACATAAAAAATGCATCTGGAAACAACCAGAGTGCAGAATGGATAATTTAAGGAATATTTGTATACAGTGGAATTACCGTATATTATGAAAGCGAATGCATCTCAGCTACCTATATGAATCCCCGAATCATAATGTTGAATGAAAAAAGCAAGTCACAAAAAAACACAAGGAACAGGATTCCAGCATACAAACTTTGATTAGAGGCAAAACTAATATATTTTTGTGAAATCATAATTTATGTGATCAACTAAGGAAAACTAAGGGGAAAGATTAAAACTAAAGTGAGGATACTGATTCTGTCTTTTAGAATTCCCTTTTAGGAGGGAAGGAGTTGTTGTTCAGGGAGGAGCCCAGAGAGCCTGGGTGATATATAAGTGAATGATCATTAAAAATATTAGAATTAGCATTATTAACAGCTACATGTATTATTATTTTTCATTCCATATGTTATACCTTCTGTCCCTGTGACAGAAGTCTGTATCTCTCGTTCCTCTTTACTTATGGGCCTATCCCCCTTCTCTCCTTCCCTCTGGCAACTGCCAGTTCTCCATGTTTTTATGAGTCTGTTCCTGTTTTGTTTTTTTTTTAATTATACATATAAGTCAAATCATATGGCATTTGTCTTTCTCTGACTTACTTTACTTAAAACAGTATCTTTTAGATCTACCCATGTTGTTGCAAATGGTACGTTCTCTTTCTTTTTTAATGGCTGAATAATATTCCACTCTGTGTGTGTGTGTGTGTGTGTGTGTGTGTGTGTGTGTGTGTGTACACACATATATACATACCACATCTTCTTCATTCATTTATCTGTGGATACTTGGGTTGCTTTCATATCTTGTTTATTGTCAATAACGCTGTAGTAAACAAAGGAGTGCATGTATCTTTTTAAATTAGTGCTTTCCTTTCCTTTGGGTAAATACCAGTAGTGGAATTACTGGATTATATGGTAGTTTGGTTTTTAGTTTTTTGAGGAACCTCCATACTCTTTTCTACAGTGGCTGTACCAATTTGTTCCCACCAATAGTGCACATGGGTTGCCTTTTCTCCACATCTTTGCCAACACTGGTTATTTCTTATCTTTCTGATTTTAGCTATTCTTACAGGTCGAAGGTAATATCTCATTGTGGTTTTGATTTATACTTCCCTGTTGAGTTGTGATACTGAGCATCTTTTCATGTGTCTTTGGGCCATCTGCATGTCTTCTTTGTAAAAATGCCTATTCAGGTCCTCTACCCATTTTTAATCAGATTGCTTGCGGTATGTATGTATATATGGTATATATGTATATATGTATGTATGTGTTAAGTTGTACAGGTCCTTTATATATTTTGGATATTAATCCATTATCAGATACATTGTTTGCAATTATCTTCTCCTGTTCAGTAGGTTGCCTTTTTGTTTTGTTGATGGTTTCCCTCAGTGTGCAGAAGCTTTGTGTTTTGATATAGTCCCAGTGGTTTTGTTTTTGCTTCTGTCTCCCTTGCCTGAGGAGAGAGATCAGTAACAAGACCTTGAATCCTGCTCAAGTTTTTCTTCCTATAGTATTACTGGAATTTCTCTGGGGCTCCCACATTTGTTTACACACAGAACAGTCTTCCTCTGTGAGTCAACACTCTGGCCTCCTCCATGGGTGCCTTTTCTCAGTGGAGGCTGCAATTCTCCTGCACCACCGCCATCTTCAGGGCCCTCCCACTCCTGGCTAAGTCAGGCTCCTTCATCTGGGAGCCGTTGCTACTCAGTATCATTGCTGTTTATCTCTGTGCTCTGGATATTTTTGCCACCACTTTGAATAAAGGTGATCTATCCTGACCATGGTTATTTCTTCCTCTCCAGAATGATAGCTTGTTCTGGACCCACCAATCCTCTTCAGTGCTTGCACCTGATTCTGTACTGCACTCTTCTGCAAATTGGGAAGAAAAGAAGCTACTTTCCCGCCCTTCATTGTTAGTTGCTCTTGTTCTCAGGACCTGCAGCATATTTGCTTAGGCCCTCAGGTGTTACAGGTCGTAAGGAATCATGTTTCCTGGTTTACCTCTATTCCTGTGGTGCACACACGCCACGCAGGTAGATGGATTACTAAGGGCTGCATTCACAAGTATCAGGTTATAACCAGAAGCATTATTCTCCTCTGAATCTTTGGTCTTATTGCCAAGTCCAACTTATCACCTCATTCTTTACCTGCTGATAAATTCTCTCTCAGAGGTTCTGAAAATTTGCTTTTAGAAATGCTGCAGTCCTATGGTAGCATCAGCCCTGCGATCAAATGATCAATCAATCTATCATTCTCAATCTTGTCCTCTCCCCACCCCCCTTCTCTTCCTCATACACAGATATCATACAACTCTGGATTCATAGACATTCAGACAGGCTTACATATAACAGGACTCTTCCTGTGGATTGGATTTGCATTATCTATGAGGTGGTCCCTCCAGCCCCAGATAAATCTGTGGTTTACTACATAGCTGGAGAGAATTGGGGGCCCGAACATATGTGTAGCCACATGTATCAGCACCCAAATTCTGAACCTTGTCTGGATCTTATTAAACAATGACAAAAAGTATAGAAAACAGCAGCAAGGATAAGTATAATGTATACATTACTGCGTTTACATTTCATTAAAATCTATGAGGTAGCTTTTATCTCTACTGTATGGATGAAATAGAGACTCATTATATGAGTAACCAAAATACATAGATGGTAAAAAGTGGAGTGCTGCTGCAAAATATGGCCTCCAGTTTGAAAGCCTGTGCTCTTAATTGCCAAATTAGGTACAGTGTTTCTTAGCACTAATTATCCTCACTGGCTTCTTTAAAATGTGATTTCAGAAACTCTTAGCAGCTTTTTATTCTGAACATATCACAAATAATTATGAATGCTTCTCTAAGAATATAATAATTTCTTTGAAAATAAGTTTTGCGGTATAATTTATTTTAATGGAAAATGTTTAACTTGATGATGAACTTGGTGGTACTATATACATGAGAATCCATCCTATAAAAATTGGATATCCTGTCTACAGAACTGGAGTTCTCAGAGGCGAGAGTATTTCCCTGACCAGTAAAATCTCTTAAGTTAACATTTGATTACTTTGTCATTAAGAAAAGTGTTAAACTTTCATGAAATATTTTGATTAAGTATAATATTTAAATACCCTTTCCCCTGGAATTATAAGTGGTACATGCTTCTGGATAATAAGTAGTTTTGTTTTTTGAGTGTGTGTTATTTTGTAGAATGATTCAGGAGAGAATGAGTGTGTTCAGAATTCCATGAGAAGAAACATGAATTTATTGTCACATTGGTATAGAAAAAAAATGAAATCACCTTAATGTTTATCTATAGTAGAATAGATAAATAACTGTCTCCATAAATACCTGAATAGTTATACAATTAAATGAACTTGGGCTGTGTTTACCAATGAGGATTAATTGTTAAAACGTTGAACATAATAAGTTAGTAATGGACCCATGAGTTTATAATATCATTTATAGAAAATGTGTGGGCCTGCCTGGGTGACTCAGTCAGTTCAGTGTCCAACTCTTGATTTTGGCTCCGGTGATGATTTCAGGGTCCTGAGATTGATCCCTGCATTGGCTCTGTACTCAGTGTGGAGTCTGCTGGAGATTATCTCTCTCCCCCTCCCTCCCTTTCCTTCTGATTGCTCTCTCTCTCTAGTAAATAAAATCATAAAAAGAAAACATGTAACAGTTCTACAAAATGTTATAAGTGGTTTATGGAACATATACAGACACGCATATTAAAATATGCCTGGCAATGATAGCACCAGCAGGGCAATGATTACTTGTAAAAGTAGAAGGAAGGCATATAAGATTGGGATTAGAATGTGCATGGGAGTTATATCTATAATGTTTGTTTCATTAATCACGATGATATCTATGTGGTACTCATTATATGTCCTTTTGGCATTACTGAGATATTTAATAATAAAAAACCTGAGCAAACAATTTTTGACTTTGTGATAGCATGGAAAAACCTATATGCTCCTGAAAAAAGGTACCGATAGGGCACTAAATTTTTAAAAAATAATTTTCTTATTTTGTAAAAAAACAACAACAAAACAACAACAACAACAAAATAACCAACCAACCAAAAAAACCTGTAATAAAAAGAAGCTGAAATGAGGAAAAAGAAAAAAGTATGGACCACATGCTTTTTTCTTTTCCATTATACTCCATTATCCTGCCGCATTCTCCATGAATGGCTTCTTAAATGTGTTTTCTCAGTTCTGTGAAGCCAACTTTAGTGTATGTTAGCTTTTTGGAGAAGGAGAAACTCTACTGTATTAAATACACATATATGCATAACAATGATATATATGCATTTTAAGATTCCAGTATGTGTAATGCATTAATGTTACATATGTGTATGAATATAAATTAAGAAAGAATAAATGAACTTTTCCCAAACTCTTACTAGAACAATTGCTATGTACCCAATAAAACTTGAATTTGCAACGAATCTTCATACTGCAGTGGAACCAGGCTCATTTTGCTAGTCTACATTAACTTAGGATGGGTTTTTTAAAAAAAATAATATTTCAGCTACTGTACTATTTGATTGAAAGCTGTCTAGGTCACTGTATTACCAGAATATGTATTTAGTTATGTATCAGATTTTCCTCTGTGACCTAATTACTTGAATAACCCCAAGCAGTCCAGCTTTTGTTCAAGAACACATTGTTGTACCTGCAGTTTTAGACATGGTTGTTGACAGATACATTTTCTTTCATTCTAAGCTGAATATTCTTTCACATATTGCTCTTTATCTTTATAATGCATATACATATGTTAAACGGGGTAGAGTTTCTTCTTCCCAAAGGAAAGCATATAGTAGCTTGAAGTTGCTTTCATGGAATTGAAAAAAATATATTTAAAAAGCATTGTGACAGGTTCGAACATCAGTTTTCAGGACAGTCTCATTCTCTACTTTAATAATTTATCTGAGGGAGGCTTAGTAGTTTTCTAGGAGATGAAAAGGATCGGTGCTGACATCAGAGAGCCTGAGCTCTGAGCCTGTCATCACCTCCAAGGAACTGTATGAATTTTAACAAATTTGTTAACCTTCTGGTCTTTGATTTCCTCAATTTAAGATGGGATTTTTCTCTTTGGAAGAGTCCCTCTCTGTTAGTGTGGAGAATGGGGGAACAGGAGCTGGGAGCCATAGTCACAGCACAGATATCCTGCAGCAAGCCTGAGACCTAAAGATCTTAAGACAGAGGCAGAGGGCTGGAAGATAGGGGAGACTCTTATGAGTTAAAAAATGTAAATGAAACAGGTGTGAGAGACCAAGAGAAGGAATAGTGATGGATGTATTCATGTTGTCTGTCCTGCCAACTGGATGGATGTTGGTAGATTTTACCAAGATGGAAATACAGGAAGGCCCGCTTGAGAGGAGGGATGAATACTTTAGATCTCCATGTGTAAGTACAGTCATGTCAGACTGGGAAAGCTCTACTCCTCATCTTTCCTGCTATCTTGATTCTGTAGCTGGCATTCTGTGTCTGTTACTACTGACCACTGTTGACATACATTCCAGTGGATGATTGTTCATGGGTGTGTTTTCTTTTCCGCGGGAGTAGATCTTTGCTTGCCCCAAAATGGCATACTTTCTCTCCACCCTTAGTATCCAGTGTATCAGAGCCAGTTCTTTCTGACAACTCAATCCATCATCTAGAACCTGAATATGATGATTTTCTCCTTCCTTTTTAGCATCTTGGTGTCCTTTGCTCTCGGAATCATTCCAGTTTATATAAAAAATACAATAACTTGAATTTCAAAGAGAATGGTTTGGGAGTCTCAGCTCCACAGAAACTACTTTGTCTGATAAAGATCTATTGTCTCCTTTCTCCAGACCAGCTCTAATCTACAGGGAATTGGAATAATCTTCATTAGGCAACTAAGAATTCTTTAACCCTTTAATTCAGAGCAATAGTATATCTTTACCTTATGTCTTAGAGTAAGAAAACCACTCAAATGTTCAGTAGTAGCTAATGATTTGTTTCGGGTAAGTATTAGTGTTCACGTAGATCAAAGACATGTTAGGCTTATAACATAGTTTGTGATAGAAGTGCTAAAAATCACCCTCCTCAAACATCAAGGTGTAGTATATATGTCTAATTTTTCATATTCTGGATATATGCTTTCTATCTTTTAGGAATTACATTTGGATGCAAGTAACAGAAACTACAAATAATGGTAGAAAAACAGAATTTTTATTTTTCATGTAAGGAAGTGCAGAGGTAGACAATCTAGGGAAGAATGGCAGTTCTATAGACACCAGGAATCTAATCTTTTCTGATTTTCTGCCCCACCAACCTAGCGTGTGACTTCATCTTCAAAGACACATTTTGGTTTTTGGTGGCCGTCATTTTTCTAGCTGTCATATCCAGTTTCCAGGCAGCAGGAGAAACGTGGAGGTGAGAGACATCATATGAACAAATTTCCTAGTCAGATCCTTCTTGTAAGCAGCGATTAAATATATCTAATCTCTGGTAATATTTCACGGCTAACTTTTAATCAAATGACCACATCATGGTCTTTTAGCTGTATATATTGCTGCCTGAGAAACCAGGGTTGTGTTGCCAAGGAAGGAAGTAAGAATGGGTAATGGATGAGGACAGGCTCCTTTGCCTTATGTATTGAACTTAAGATATTGATGGAAGTATTTCATAAATAAGTAGAAAAATGGACATTGCTCTTTAGCCAAAAATTTTGGGTTTCAGATGCCGCATTTGGAAATGTCCCTGATGGAAACCTTTAATGTTTACTTACCATTTGAAAATGAAAAAATTCTGGTATTTTGTTATTCATAACACATTAAGTTAAAATAAATTGTTCCATGAAGAAATATGAGTGATTATTCCCAGGAAGATGTTAGACATTTGAGGAATTAAGGGGTCAACTAATGAAGTTTATGTCTGGATATACAAATATACCCAGAACCTTAGGTCTGTCAGAAGAAAGGTATGTGGTTTAGGCAAAAGGAGAGATGGAGACAGCAATATGTCTAAAGTCACAAATGAATATACTGTGAATTATTTCAATAATTTACAGTGTTACTCAAAAAAGTTGATTCTTGATTTATTTGATTCATTCCTAGTCGTAAGCGTAATTACTTGATACAAACTTTAGATACTTTGATATGACTGTACTTATACTGCTTCTAATTAATATTGATTTTGAATTAATATTAGCATGGAACAGTTATTTTGTGTGCTTTTCCAGCTGTGTAAATATCCTTATTACCTAAACAGACCAAATTTAATCACAGAATTTATTGTGCTGACAGTATTTACAGCCTCATTGTGGATCCAATGTCTTAAACATCTGTCCTTCATTTACTGTATCTTAAATACAAACTTTCTTAACACCGGCCAAATTATAAGCCTTTACACAAAGACACTGTAATATAATAGTGCTTGGAAGAAGGGACAAAATTTCTGAGAAATTAGTTTAAAATTTAACACAGTTTGGGTTAGTCATGGTGTCTTTCTCTCATAAAAACAAATAGGGGCCTCTTAGAAATAAGTTAAAAAAGCATTTTTTAAAGAGCTCCTCCTGGAAGATTAAATTATAATAATATGGAAAATGGTGAAATCATTTTTTTTTAAGGGGGAGAGTTATGCTGTTTTTAAGTGTCTTTGTCTACTTTCTGTAACATTTTCATTAAATAACTAGTTCCTTCACTGACAAAACAATGTGTGCTTTTTAAGGTAGATTGAGAGGATGTACAAAATAGAGAAACAGATTTAGGAAATACGACTTTCAAAATTTATTTTTCCCCACCAAGCAGTGACTCTGTAACCATCCAATTTGATTATGTAAAAGTCGTAGTATTTTATTTTTATAGTTAATTCTTTAGTTTAGGCCCTGCAAGGCTAGTTCCTCATGTATTTCCTCCAACTGATTTAATTTTGGATAAAATTATTTTTATCTGATTTTCCTTTGAGAAACTACGGATATTTGCTTCCTTGGCTGACTTACAGGTACGGGTGAGTACTAAAGGACCCACATGAATAGGCCTCACATGTGAAACAGCCCACCCCATGCAGAGATGCCTCCCAGGCTAGTGTTTGCGCTCTGGAAAAGGCTGACTTGCATGGGAAAACAGGTATTGAGACTGTTCTGCTCCTCAAGATTTACATATTTTTTCCCCTCTGTACATGGGAACTAACAGTGTTCTGAAAGACAAAGAAAATTAGAAAATATACAATGGAACAATATTATTGATACATGAGGATAAAAGAAAATAGTAAAGGTAAAGAAATGATGAATTAGAAAGAAAAATATTGTGTGAAGTCATCAACCTACATGGTATCTAGTTGTCTGTTTTACCTGGTATTTTATTTTATAAAATTAGCATTTTATTGTGCTGTTTATGTATTTGCTTTATGTAGGTATGTATTATCTCTTCTGATGACATTATAGTTTTTCTGTGAAACTACTATCTTTTACTCGTTTGGGATTTCCTATAGCATCTAGCATCATGTTAGATGCTGGAAGCCTGAAAGAAAGGTATTTACCAGGATCTGGGGGGCAAGTTTGATTAGTAGTGGTTCCTTCATACAGTGTTTTGAGGATTATGAGGCTATATCTGTGTCAGTAGAAAAAAAATATAGTGATAAATTAGGCCAGGGACTCTGTTTTATATATTGCTATATATCTGGAGCTTAGAGTGGTGCTTGACAGGTTGTAAGTACTAAATAAATATTTGTTCAATGAAATGACTAAATCATTCTGCAATAGTGGAGAGAGCAATTAAGAGTGCAGTGTATTTGCTATTCTGTTACTAAATTAACTCTGAAATCTCTTCTAATTCTACAGTCTGTGATTAGTATAAATATTTGTAAATTCAGCAAATATTATAACAGCATACAAATTCAGAAGCCAGACTATCTTATATTTGTAGAATCTTCTGAAGAAATGTAGATCCAAGCCTGTTAAGAATAATTAACTTAATAAAGACAGGGGTTCAACTACCATGATTTAAGGAACAATGAAAAAAAAAAATCCCCCTCACCTATATTAACTTGATGACTTAATGAATCTGTTTAAAGTTTAATATTATGCTATTCTCCAATTAATATTCAATTACTTAATTGAGTGGTCTTCTTCTTCAAGTTATATTTCAGTTTATACAGAATGAAAGTTCATTAACCTGGCTGTGGAATAAGGTTTGGGAAATGACTGAATTCTGTTTTATGGGAGGGTAAGATCATACTAGACCATTTATCTGATTATCTGGTATAATCATTATAACAGTAAAATTCTAAAAGGGACTTTATGCCTCTTTAATCTTGATCTCTTATACATAAAATGGATTCCTGGAAATTAAGTGATTAGAATTGTAGATTTTTACTACAGGATTAATTAATACTCGGATCTCTTGATTTCATATTGATGCCTTTTTGAAATGTTACTATTTTTCAATGATTTTTTCCCCTGAAATATTGGTTAAGGAAGATAATATGCCAAGAAAAAAATGGTTCTGTACTACAGGAAATGTCATCCAGAAGAGCATGGGGTGGGGGTAGTAGGCTTCTTGATATGTGAGGAGAAGGGGCAGCCAGAACAGTGGCCCTAAAATACAGTCCAAGGACACCTGGGAGGTTGCTAAGAAACTTTCAGGACATTTTCACATTCAATACTATTTTAATAATAATACTAAGAGCAGACATTATTTGGTTTTTTTGCTCTGCTGACTTTTGCTCCAGTGGTTCGAAAGCAGTGGTAGGGAAGAATGCTGATACCTTAACACCAACCACGGTAGTGACACCAGGCGTACTGGTCACCATTGTGTTCTTCATTGTCATACCCTTGAAGAAGAAAAGTGAGTATTTAACTTAAAATTGTCCTTGATAAAATAGTTACAATGATCCATTTATTAAATCTTCACCCTTGAGTACATGCCTTTGCAATATTCTGTGTGAGGAAATGGAAGTCTACTTCATCCTTCTGCTGCTCACTCAAGAGCAGTGGTTTTACTCAAGGAATTGATGCTAAACTAGTTCCTTTTTAATGGGTCATCATCTTTAACCAAAGAGTGCCCAACAAACTATGACAGTGTAGACAAACTATAACAGTTTGGTGGACATTTTTTTTGAAAATGAAGTGAGCCTATTAAGCAAAATAATTGACAGTATTTGTGCTGCTAAGAAAATATGAGCTTTGAAGTAAAAATTCAAATAAAAACTTAAATTTTAGAGAATTTGTAATTGCTGCCATGAGCCTTGAGAGTATCCACATATTTAAAAGCTTTTTTGATATTGTTGTGGCTATTAGAAGATATAATTTTGGGGGGGTCATTATGTAAAGAAGGGTGTTAACATTTGCAAGTTCCTTCATGAGTCCAAGAACTGATATTTATGTTTCCCAGATGATCAGTGGATGATGTTATAGAATTAGGTATGGATAAAAGATCTTTTCAAAGTACAAGTAGTAGAATATGTTTTAATGTAACAGAATAAAAATATTTCATTTTTATGGTTCAGATTCTATTTTGCAACTAAACTTAGAAACTACTACCTGTTGAGTTTTAGTGCAGTACTAAGGAGGGCTAATAGTCAAATTATCTGAAAAGGCTAGGATTTCTCCCTTTTCTGTTTCTCTTAGTTTGTGGGGACAGGGATGTCTTCATATACTTCAGCCAGGACAACCTGTCACAACATATTGAATGCAGAGGCAGAGTTGAGAATCTTACTATCTTTTAAACCAGATACTTCTCACCAACTTACTTTTATTTGAAGAAACATTATTTTCATGAAATCTATGTTTATGTTTACAGTAACATATAATGGATGTATTAATGTAATTTTAAAATGAATTAATGTTTTATAAGCCTCATTTTTATTTTTTAATAAGGGAAATGAACAAATAAAAAACAAAGGAGACAGAAACAAAAACAAACAAATATTCTTTTGGGTCCTTAATTTTTTTTGAGAATGTAAAGGGATCCTGAGACCAAAATGTTTACTGTCACTTCCCTCAACTCTAGATTAGAACAGGCGCCTCTCTGCTTAACTCTAGAGTGATATCGCTTAACATTTTAGCATTGTCTCAGTACAATTGTTGCCATTTCATTTTTTCAGTTATTGATGTAATCAATAAATAATTATTGTGCCCTTCTGTCCTGTTAGGTCTTGTGAGTTATTTCTTTTTTAATTAAAAAAATTATTTGAGTGAGAGAGTGCGAGCATTAGCAAAGGGGAGAAGCAGACTCCCTGCTGACCAGAAAGACCAACATGGGGCTAAATCCCAGGACTCCATCTGAGATCATGACCTGAGCTGAAGGCAGACGCTTAACCAGTTGAGCCACCCAGGCACCCTTGTGGGAATTATTTCAAGAAAAGATTCTGTCACTCGCTTATTTTTAAGCTTCTCTAAAGCCGGGTCCATGAGCTGTAGTTTTATTTCCCTAATTATGGTAAAGTTGTTTAGTATTTGTTCTCTCATTCTTTCTTCTTTTCAACTTCACGGATATGGAAATGTAGCTTAGTATTTGTTTTTATGTTTTTGGCATTTGTTTCAATGACCTAGAGTAGCTAATATTTTCTTTTTTAAGATTTTATTTATTTATTTGACAGACAGAGATCACAAGCATGCAGAGAGTCAGGCAGAGAGAGAGGGGGAGGCAGGCTTCCTGCAAGCAGGGACCGATATGGGGCTTGATTCCAGGACCCTGGGATCATGACCTGACCTGAAGGCAGAGGTTTTAACCCACTGAGCCACCCAAGTGCCCCAAGAGTAGCTAATATTTAAGGAAGTACATATTTTTTCCCCTTTCTTCCTAGTGTGTTTAAAATCATGGAAGAGGTAGGGAAATGTCTTCAGCATTTTGTATATATGCAGTTTTATACAAATTTCAGGGATAAGAGACAAGAAGGGCATGAGAAAGAGAGAGAGATGGAAGGCTTTTCAAAAAATATATTTATTTTAGTGGGGAGGGGCAGAGGGAGCGAGAGAAACTCAAGCACACTCCCTGCTGAGCATGAAACCCAACATGGGGCTTGATCTAAAGGCACTGAGATCATGACCTGAGCCAAAATCAAGAGTCAGATGCTTAATGGACAGACCCAACCAGGTGCAAAGGTATTGTTAAATACAAAGGTATTGTTAAATACCTTTAACAAGGTATTTGCAAACATGTTTTCCACATCTACCCCTAACTTTTGTGGGGGCAGGGCAGGAGTACAAATGGACAACTACACACTATATACAATCTATTTTACAATCTATTTAAAAGTTACAAATTAAGCTAATACACCATTGTCTAATCAGTCTTGGCCATCTTTTGGGTCCAAGATTATATAGTCTGTTTCTCTGGGAAAAGAGTTCTGTGGTCACAGTCATGCAGAGTGTCATCTAAAAGGAAGGATGGTAAGGTCTGGAGAGGCCCGTCCTGTTGTCCTGTTGGTACCATGGATTCCTTGTACTGGGTGAGGTATGCAGCCGAAAAATGATTGGAGCTGGTACTTTGAAGTGCAGTCTTCAAGACAAGGATGTTATTTGTCCATATCTAAGGGCAATACTGGTATGGGCCATATATTATTTGTATTTGGATTTCCAGGCATGCTTCTTAAAAATGCAAATAGTTAGACTCTATCCCAGACCTAATAAATAGAGAGCAGTATGACACAAAAGAAAGGTTAGGGGGTGCCTGGGTGGCTCAGTGGGTTAAAGCCTCTGCCTTCGGCTCAGGTCATGATCCCAGGATCCTGGGATCGAGCCCCACATCGGGCTCTCTGCTCAGTAGGGAGCCTGCTTCCCCCTCTCTCTCTGCCTGCCTCTCTGCCTACTTCTGATCTCTGTCGGTCAAATAAATAAAAATAAAAATATTAAAAAAAAAAAGAAAGGTTAGCAGTGTTGCCAATCACAGGTAATGGTTTCAGGGTGTTTTTTGGGCAGACATATGAGTTTCTGCTTAGCATCAATATTTCACTGTGGCTGTTATAAAAATCATTCTAAATATTTGATCTAAGTTAATTCTCTCAGCACCTCTTTGAGGTTAATATTGCCATGTTTCAGAATGTAATTTTTTTTTAATCTTTTTTTTTTTTAACATTTTATTTATTTATTTGACAGAGAGAGATTACAAGTAGGCAAAGAGGCAGGCAGAGAGAGAGGAGGAAGCAGGCTCCCTGCTGAGCAGAGAGCCCGATGCGGGACTCGATCCCAGGACCCTGAGATCATGACCTGAGCCGAAGGCAGCGGCTTAACCCACTGAGCCACCCAGGCGCCCCCAGAATGTATTTTTTAATGCCATTGGGGAATTTGAGCCTTGAAGTGGCCTTAGAATATATCCTTCTCTAATGCCAAGTTTTGAAGTTTTATTCATCAGTATTTCCAAATAATATTGTTACAGATTAGATATACTTTGAAAAGAAAAAAAAAAAAAACTTGTGCAATAGATACGCAAATATATAAGGCTTCTATGAGGAGAAATCCTTTCTAAATTTTGAAGAAAATACTATCTTTTCAATAAAATGAATTCATATTATGTAAAACGATTTTATTATACAAGTTAAACGAATATTTAGTGATGTAGTATGATGTAGTTATTAAAAAATGCATGTTAGTAACTATATGTACATGTAACAGTATAATATCATTTGCATTTTAGTTTTGTTGATAATTTGCATTTGTAGTGCTCTTTTAAAAATAATTTTAGGATTCTAGAATAATAATACCATCTACAGAGAAGTTACAGATCAAGATGGGAATTGTATAGAAATAGCGATATAGTTTTTGGAAAGTATTGTTTAAAAAGAGTGAATGGCCATATTTAAAAGTTTCTAATAGTAGTTGCATAAAACCAATAATGAAGTCATTTACTCTACTCACTTAAAAAAAATATTGAGGTCTCAGGCTTGTAAAGTGCTATTTAGTAGCAGGGGTAGGAGGGTGGTGCTAGTTACTACTAACCATACAGTACTCTAGTTGTTTCCCACAGTTAACATTAACTACCACAGATTTGTAATTTATAATGTGAAAGTATTTTAGTCACTGGGATTACCTGGATTATTGAGTATTTTGCATCTCTGTGAAATACTGAATGGCCACTTGTTCATGGAATCAGATGAATTTTTGGGGTAGCTGTTTTGGAAATTTCATACAACTGAAATGTCTTCTTAATGACACTTTTTTTTTCTTTTTTTTAAAGAAACAGCCTAGGGTTCAATTTTGCCTTGCAGAGACAATCAACACTGTATGGTTAAGAAATGGGGCCCGAACTGGAAGAGTTAATCTTTAAATGCAGTCTGAGCTGTGTTTACTGATCCTTTTTCTGCTTCTTGTTAATTGGCACCTTAGACTCCATACTAATTAATGGGAGAGCAAGGGGCAGGTGGCGCCATTTTATTTTGATAATCCTTGTCAGCAGTGTCTGTGTAATCTTCTTGTTTAATTATAATGAATGTGCATTTGGGGTGCATGAACTTTTAACAGTTTTTTTCTCTGGAAGTTCACTGGTCAAGGAGAGTTTTGCAACTCTTTCAGACCTACTGTATAAACACAGTTGTTTTAGTTAGCAACTTAGTTGTTAATTCACACAAATGAAAGTCACTAATGGAGGTGCTATGTGTTTCTTTAAAACTAGACAGGTATAAGTGTATCCAGAGAAATTAAAGAAATCTGCCTTTCCTTTAATTGTGCCTTTTTTTTTTTTTTTTTTTTGGAGTGAGGGTAAGAAATTTTGTTTAAATAGAGACATTTAATGTTAAGAGTACTTAATGGATGAAAATATTAGAGTAATGTTTTCTCTGGAAGGAAGAGCCTAGGCAGGAAGTCAAAATAAATGGAACTGATTTACTTAAGAATTTGCAAGTTTTAACTGTGAAATGACTAGATAAATGATTCTGTTGGAAACTAGGTACCTTTTAGAAAATGCATACTTTGCTCATTTCTTTTTTAAAAAGATTGTTTCTGCATTCAAATATAGAGATGGGTTTAGGTAAAATAAATTGCGAATAGTTTTGAAGTTTGGGGCAAGTCTTAAAATTGTGTCCCAGGCAATGCATTATTTATTTGGGGGAAGTGGGAGAAAAGGAGAGAGGAAGAAGTCAAAAAACACCTCCTTGGCTGTTAATACCTTGAAACTTAGTGGAAAGGAAATAACACCCAATTTATACGAACTCCAATGTAAACAAACAGGAGCTATGATAGGAAATAGCACTAGGGCCAATTTATAAGACTTGGTCCATGTTCATTTTTCAGATAAAACTTCCTGTACTTACTCCTAGCCATTTTGGGCCAGACCAAAACCAAAATAAATCTTCCTTAAACTGTGTAAGGAAGCATTTTAATTGGGTGATATTTTTGGAAAATCAGAGATAGTTATTTCCACTATTGGTACCTTGATAAAATTTAACATGTTATTTAAAAAGGTAAACTTTTATGAACTTGGTTGTTAAGTACATACTTATAATTTACTAATAACAATAATAATTTTTTTAGTATATGTGCTGCCGAAGCGAGCACAATAATAATTTTTTTAAAGATTTTATTTATTTATTTGTTTGACAGACAGAGATCACAAGTAGTCAGAGAGGCAGGCAGGGAGGGAGAGGTGGAAGCATGCTCTCTGTGGGGTAGAGAGCCCGATGTGGGGCTCGATCCCAGGGTGCTGGGATCATGACCCAAGTGGAAGGCAGGCTTTAACCCACTGAGCCACCCAGGCACCCCAGTAATAATGGTTGATTATGATTTTTGTGCCTCATCAGAGAATCCTGACTTAATTTAAATTTACAATTAAAATGAAAATGCACATCTGTGGTCCTCATCTAAATCTGTGGTTTTCAACCTGGAGGTAGGGGATATATGGCAATGTCTGGAGATGTGTTAGATCTTTGCCACTGGAAGAAGGGGCTACCGGCATCTAGAGAGAGGACATGATGGGTGCTGCATCCTATAACAAGCCACAAATGTTAGCATTGCTGGGATTGAAAAACCTGCCCTACCTAAATGATGCCTCCTACTGATGTAGTGCAGTAATGATAAATACTGATTTATTTATAATCATTGGATTGTGAAGACACTGGAAATTTCCTGAAGAAGTACTACATTTAAAGAAACAGTCCTATGTGGGTATATAAGTAAGGGGTTATATGGGATTAACTAATGCATAACACATTCCTAATTTTATTTTGTTCTCTTCCTTTCAAATCATAAATTATTATCCTGTAGGAATAAGAGATTCACTATGAAAGGTGAAGATTTGTAAACCAAATGGTTCACAAAAATGTGGTAATCATTTTGCAAAGTGTGTGTCTATCAGAATGTTCTGTTGTACACCTTAAACTGATACGATTAGTCAATTGTATCTCAGTAAAACTGGGGACAAAAGTGACTCTTGGAGGGGTGCCTGAGTGGCTTAGTGGGTTAAGCCTCTGCCTTCGGCTCAGGTCATGATCTCAGGGTCCTGGGATCGAGCCCCACATTGGGCTCTCAGTTCAGCGGGGAGCCTGCTTCCCCCTCTCTCTGCCTGCTGCTCTGTCTACTTGTGATCTCTCTCTCTCTCTCTATCATAAATAAAAAAATCTAAAAAAAAAAAAAAAGTGACTCTTAGAGGAGACAGTCTGAAATACTGGGAGAAATAGCAGTTACAAATTCTTCACAGGTTTTTCTTTCGGTTTTCGCAGTATATCTTCAATGCAGTACTTACTTGGCCTGAAAAGAATGCATTGTGGTGGGGTCAGGGGATATCTGCCGTATTGTGTGCTGTTGGGCTTATAAAGCCTGTGATTTCCTTGATGTGGAATAGCTATTTGTTAGAAATTCTCAAAAGGATTTTACTTAGCAGCTGAATTCAAACCTCAGTCTGATTTGAAAAGTTTTTCCTCACCTTTTATTCCTGTGTGATTCTTGTTACCCATCATCAGTAGAGAAAAATGTAAACCAGGCATTTATTTATGATAAAAACAATAGCTTGATTCCAAATTAAACATTTAAATTTTATCTGCTCATTATTTTTATTTTATGACATCGATACAGCTAAGTATACACTGAGTAGGATATATCAAATGCCCGCTTTTGGTGTTTTGCTCTTCTTCGTAGATCTACCAAAAGTTGCTCTTGGTTCTTGTTGACCTCTTTATATGGCAGATGTACTATGTAAAAATTTTAAAGTTATATAATATTTTATACAAAATATGTAAGACATATGCAAAAATGATAGAGCATAAAAATGTTTCTAAACCCACCACTGTACCTAAGAAATTTAGCATTTACATTGTTAGTGCTGCTTGAATAGTGTCTGAAATACACATTTGCCTTTTGAGTTGGTCTGTTCTCAGGTATTATTGGCAAAGCCTGTTATATTGAAAGAGTTCAGCAGAAAATGAATATGTAAACTGAATATGTGAGAAGTGAGAAAGATTTCAGCTAACATATATATTCTCCCAAAATAGCTTTCCAAATAAATGAAAAGTGACTTGTTTGAAACACAATTCAGTAGTTTTTTTTTTTTTAATTATTATTATTTCTGTCTTATTCCCTGGGAGAGAAGAAATGGAACAAGCACATCGACCTGCCGTGCTGTAGGGAAGTTGCTCAGTGGCAGGAGGCTTTGTCCATAGAAACACCAAGGCTCATTCAGCTCCGTCACTGCAGTATATTTTATAAGGAAACCTATGTCTAAAAATAGATGCTGAATGAAACTTCTCTCAGAGCCCAGGGCCATATGGTTGTTAAAGGGCCACTTTGTTTTATTGGAAAGAAACTACGAAAACTCCCCATTTGGAAATAAGTCTTAGTAGTGGCTGTTAGAAAAAGTCTTTTTGTGCACTGTTAGTCGTAGGTGTTTCAAAACAGTTGTATTTTCTAACCATGTTGATTAAAAAACCACCTTAATCGGCATTTCTCAGATTTTATGATGGTGTACTGTTTTTTTTTCCCTGAGTGATAGTAGCAGTCTTAGATCATTGAACAATTTTTTTGTTGTTGTTCCTGTGAATTTTGGCAGATGCTTACTATTTGAAACAAAATATGAAATTGAAAAAAAATGTCCTAAAGTTCCAGGTGAACTTTGCTATTTATTCTTTAAAAAGTCATATGATGTGCCCAGTGTAAAGTTTTAATGTTCTATTCTGTGACAAGAAAATATTTTATTTCCGTGATGTTTATAAGCACATGCACTACCACAGTCTAGTTTTTTTTTTTTCTGAAGATTTTATTTTATTTTATTTTATTTAGAGAGTATATGAGCAGGGAGAGGGAGAGAAAGAATCTCAAGCAGACTCTGGAATGAGTTTGGAGCCTGGCATGGGGCTTGACCTCACCACCCTGAGATGGAAACAACTCTGCTGGCTGGTCATAATCTGAGGTTATAATTGAGGAAAACTTCAAATGCTTTCTTTTCTTCCATGAGCACAGTATATCTTTATAGTAAAATTGCCACTAACTTTATTCTCTTTAATGTGAGAGTATTTCCCATTTCCAGTGAAAAGCCCATAGGGCTCAAAATAAATGAAACCTAACATGTTTCCAGTTTAAACACATACACACACCCAAAACTTTCCTCCATCCTCTTTCTTCACTTTCCCCAGAGACCTCTGCCTTCTCTTAGACAGCTCATGCCTGCCAGCAAAACTTCTAGTATTGTAAAATGTTCTAAATTTATATGTTCTTTCCAACTCTTATGTCAGAGACCCTTGAACTTACTTCAGATCTAGAAGCAATGATGGCAAGCCTTCAACACTTACTTCTTTTAAAATGTGTTTATATGCGTTTGTGTAATACATTTTCTAGTTCCCTGGCTTTGAAACATATGCCACAAATGAAACAGGCCTCCATACAAAATGTATTTTAATATATGCATGTTTATATACATGATTGAGAAGTATATTTACAACAGGTTCTAATGTAAAGACTTTGATTTTGTGCAATATCTTACAAGGTTACAAGCTCTTTCACATAGGATATGTCATTTATTCAGTGTGATGCTATTGTGAGGCATAAGGGGATTTCCATTTTATAGCAAGAACTGATGCTAAGCGAGATTAATTGCAGTAGGGCTGGGATCTGTGACCCTTAGTCCAAGGCACTTTCCCTTGACCGTACTAAAAATTCTATTTTAAAACCCAGCAGGATGACGTTGCTTATTAATAGAACTGTTGAATTCAGAAATGCTGAATCTGTCGATAATTTAGCCCATGAGGCCAACACTCTTAGCAACTTGAATAATAATGATTCTAGTAGCTAATCTTTCAGAGGCTATATTTGCATACTGCATAGTCTTTGTGCAATTAAGGAATAAGTAACAATTTGTCTGACCTGGCTTTTGGAAAACATTCTCTCTCATGATGGGATGATTGATCTTGGCAGTTGAAGACATTTAATATGTTTAGATGAAAATTTTATCTGCCGTGTGAATGTCTCAGCCTTTCAGGTTCCCCCTCCTCTCTAGGATCCTATGGACTGTCTCTTCCTTCTCAGGTCAGTGTTAGGGAATGCTTAAGAAACCTAATGGTATTGGGAGAGTGGTATCCCATCCTACTTCCTTCCTCTGTAACTCACTGTTTCTGCTGCTATCAGGGTTGCCTGCTTGGTTACTCAAGTCTGTGATCCAAAGCATTTCAGAACATGAAGGTTTACTGTATCTATGAATACCCCATATGGACACAGATAATCCAGCTTACTTCATTCATTCCATAAATGTCTATTGTACCATATGTGTTCTAGGCATAGTTATAGATGCTCTGGACATTACAGTTGAACATGAGAAAACACCTGCTTTCAAAGTGCTGACATTGAACAAATACATCAACACACAAAGATTATCAAACCAGATAGAGATAAATGACCTGAAGAAAATAAGTTGGAAAAGTTGGTGGTTACTTTTCTTAGAATGGTCATGGAATGGAAATGTAAATAATGGGAATAAGAGAAACAAGTGTAAGGACCATGAAAGGAAATCAATGGTGTGTTTGAGGGATAGACAGAAAACCCAGAAAACCGGCATTCAGGGCACATTTTGGAAAAGGGGAAAGTGCCAGGAAATAAGGTCAAAGAAGAGCGAGACCAAATTCTGTAGGCCACAGTAGTGAGTGTGGTTTTGCTTATAATTGGAAGTTTTAAGCAGGGAAGTAATGTGATTTATAATCACATTTGTAATATCCACCTAGTGGATATCACTTTGGGTGCCGATTGCAGCAGGTCATAGGAGCATCAGTTAATTAAAGAGGAAACTGCTCTTCAAGTTTCTGCAAGATATGTAATAGCAACTTGTCTAGAGTTTTTGCAGTGGTAGTGGTGAAGGTGGTTCATTTGGTGATATATTTTAGATATAGTTCTACCCAGTCTTGTTATAATGGATTGGATGTGAGACCTGAGAGAAGGAGAGGAATTGAGAAAGGCTTAATGATTTGTGAACAGAAAATCGTTTTTTTGTAAAGAGTAAAAATAGTTCATGACTTGCCTGACTGGCTGGCTTGCTTTCATTCATCAATTCATTCTTTCATTTTTGTTGAAATGTGAAGTATCTTGATACACACAGCATTTTGCACATGAATTGATTCCAGAAGTTGTTTCTTCAGTGGGTTCAAATATACTTAACCAGAAGGCAAGGGGGTGAATGGGATGAATTTCAGAGTGGATTTTTACCTTTCAGAGTGGTGTTCAGAAACACCCTCTTCATTAGGAATAACTTCTTGCATCTCTGTTGTAGAATTGTAATCAAAGTCTCAGCTCACTGGAATGGGTTTTTAATATCTCTGTTTACCATAATTTATCAAGAGAAAGTAAACATTGCTCAAACTTGTGCTATGAATTAGAAAATCTTGACACAGTCTTACTAACCTATTTTCAGATAGCAGATACAATTGTTAAACATTTGTTTAGCTTTTATTGTAACTAGCATAGATTTATGATTGCATTTTTATGTGCTTTGTATAGTTGTTATATAAGATACATCTTAGCTCATTTTATAGAACATAATTGTATTATATGGAGGTTGATATATGAACCTTTTAATTCATAACATTTTTGCCATATATATAATCTATTTAATTCTGTAATCTTAATCAGGAATTCAGACCTAAATTACAATTTTAGGAACTATCCTAATCTTGCAGAAAGGTATAGACTTCTGAACACAGTTGTGAAGCTGTATCTTTATAAAGTGATAGGATAACTTTCTGTCCATCCTGACTCTGTCTACTTTAAGCAGGATTTCTCACCGTCTCTTAACTCCAGGCATTTTATATCTTCTGTTCTCAGTATTGTTATTAGCATTTTTTTGTTTTCCTGACAAAGTTTTCTTTTAATGCTCATTTAATTTTTAGATAACAGGAGGGGTTTTTTCCACAATGTCTATATTATTTTTGAGAAAAATAATTACCAGGACTATTCTGAATCTTGTTTGTCTAAAATCTGGTAAAGTCTGCTATACTTCTCTATATAAAAGTCTATATATTTTTTTTAAATGGAAGTCAGATTTTTCTTAACTGAATTTTTAAAGTTATCTTTAGTCCAGGTTATTGCTTCTTTCTCTGTGGCCAATTAAAAAAGGAGGAGTACTCTTTTAGGGCCAGAAGATTAGCTTGTTTTGTTTGTAAAACATGACAAAGAGAAATACTTGTTTCTAAGACTAGAAAAACCTGTTTCCTAATTAACTTATTTTATTTTTACATTTTATTTTATTAAATAATCAAAAATAAAGTTAGAAGTAGAAATACTAATTGATTCATGGATTAATGTATTAGAGCCCAAAATGTTAAACCACTTATCTGAAGTTATCTGATTAAAAACGGTAGGAGAAGAAAACAAAATTTCTCCATTTCTCCTAACCAGATCCTATCTGCTTTTTCCCCAGTATGTGATGCTGGGGGGGGGGGCAGCTTGCTTTATTATTCATATTTCCTTTTGAACTGGATGATAAATGCTGAACCATCATGGCAAGCCTATTCTGAAGAGGTCCAGAGTAACAATAAACCCTTTGTGATGAAAAAACAGCCCAGGGTAGCTCTTTGCCAAGTTCAAAATCATGAACTTCCTTATTATCTATATTCCTTTTATGTTGTACACCAGCAGTAATCAGAATATAACATATTAGAGAAAACAAGAGTTAAAAAAATTATCATAAGTAGAATATACATATTTTCTCTTTGTTTTATACTTTAATCCCCAGGCCATTCAGATAATTAAATTGGTAATGAGATGCCTGCTTTTGTGTGCATTTATACATATATTGTCTGATATGTTCTATATTTTTTATTAGGTGTGCTAATAATTAATGATCTTTTATCTGTGTATTATTTTTTACCGGATGGTACTTTTTACTGTGTCAAAGATTGCCCTGCAGAGTTAAACTTTTATACAACTGGAGAACCACCAGAGTAAAGGAAAGAATAGTGTTATTCAAATGAACTAACTTAATGAAGATCATTTCTTCAGCACGGAGGCAACAGGAAGGCAGGGCCAGAAGCATTTACCCCAGGAGGTTATATATAGGATGATTGGAGACATTCCCAAAGACAATAAGGCACTAGCATTTGTTTAAGAGAAAGGCTATTTTACTCTGAGGGCTCATGCTGGAATTAACTGGTGTCATTTTGAAGGAGGGTTTTGCTAATTGGCATCTCCCAATTGTATATAATGCCAACACCTTTTCTATTAATTATTTGCCATAAACGTAGCTCAGTGAAGCAAAACTCCCCACAAACTTATAAAGATTTAAGGGGAACTGTTGCAATTTAATTAGTTTCCAAAAGCCCTATGTGAACTGTAACAGTTGGTTGGTATTATTTGTGTAATGTTTTGTCGTTTGACGTTGGAAGCATTATGTTCATGTATTGTGGTGATGGCCTGCTGAGTAATTGCAAGGTTCATTATACTACCAGGACTGTCAAGGGGCATTTATGGATATTCATGTGCAGTGAACCCTTGAACTTGAACTGGTCACTCTTGTCTCCCATGGCTAGAATTGTGTTTATTCCAAATGGCAGGAGAAACTTTAATTATGAAACCATAAAAGAGGCAAAATTACCTAAGTTTTAAAATGCTAAATGGACTATTAAGAAATGTACCTGCAGTTTTTCCCCTCTACTATAAAAATGTTATCTGTACTCTCAGGGAAACTCTAAGATTTAAAAATTTTTAAAGATGTATTGTTTGATGGTAAATCTGTGCTTCCAAAATTATGTGTTTCTATGTAAAAAGATACTAGATATCCATTATTTCTACTTTAGGAAATCCATCTATAGACCAAATATTAATTAAAAATCAAACATATTCATACGACGTTAAAAATATCCAAGCATTGAGCACTGATTTGAAAACTTTTGAAAACATGAAATTTAAGAAGCAAACTTCAAGAAGTATGCCAGTACATATTTATCAATATGTAATTATGAGTCGGTGCTAAAGCATATATCAAAATATTTGTAATGATCTCTTTATCGGTGTCCTTCCCCTAGATTTTTATGTTCTTGAGACTAGAAGCATTTTCTTAATGTATCCTGTCTCCAAGTGCTCAATGTAAGGTGCTTGTTCAATGACATTTTTTGAACTGAACTGAAGAGAGCTGGGAGAAGTGATGGTGTATTAGCGAGGGTTGCAGGTGGAAATAGAGAGCTCTGACTGGGGCCTGGAGAGCATAAAGATCGGTGGCAAGAGATGGAATTAGAAAATTACTCAGGGAAGATGGTTCCGTTCACGGGTGCTTGGCTTGTACACAGAGGATATCATGGAGAAGTTACAGGATTTTTTTTTTTTAAAGATTTTATTTATTTATTAGATTCACAAGTAGGCAGAGAGGCAGGCAGAGAGAGAGGAGGAAGCAGGCTCCCTGAGGAGCAGAGAGCCTGATTCGGGGCTCGATCGCGGGACCCTGGGATCATGACCTGAGCTGAAGGCAGAGGCTTTAACCCACTGAGCCACCCAGGTGCCCTGAAGTTACAGGATTTTAAGCATCTGATCTCGCCGACAGCAATGCAGAGGTTGGGAATGGGGTAGGAATAAGAAACCAGCTCTCACTCACCCTATCCTTGAAGCCTCGGTTGTACAAAGACTTTTTGTTTGTTTGTTTGAAAGCAAAACAAAATTATTAGATGAAATTTTAATTGTGAGAATTACACACAACATAATGTACTATTTTAATCATTTTTATGTTACGGTTAAGTAGTTTTAAGTACATTCACATTGGTGGCCAACCAGTCTTGAGAACCCCTCATCTTTGCAAAGTTGAAACTCTTAGTCTGTTCAGCCGACCTACTGTAGGTCTGCTCTACCTATATATAGTAGACTGAGTGGCTTAAACCATGGTCATTTATTTCTCAGAGTTCAAGACCAAGATCCAGGTGCCAGAGGATTTGGTTTCTGGTGAGGGTCGTCTTCCTAACTGGTAGACAGCTGCCTTCTTGTGTTTTTGCATGGCAAAGGAGAATGAAAACATAAGAGCTAGTCCAGGTGTCTATTCCTCTTATAAAGATGCTAATCCCATTACAGAGGCCACACTTTTATGACTTCATCACGTCATCTAAACCTAATTATCTTCCAAAGGCCCCACCTCCAAATACCGCCACTTTGGGGGTTATGGCTTCAACATAAGAATATGAGAACAGTCATTTTGTTACTGTCTTATTTCACTTAGGATAATGTCTCTAAGATTCATCCATGTTGTAGTATGTATCAGAATTTCCTTTTTAAGGCTGAATAGTATTTTATTGGGTGTATATAACACATTTTGTTTATCCATTCATCTGTTGAAGAACATTTGAGGTACTTTCAGCTTTTGGTTATTGTGAATAATGTTGCCATGCACATGGGTATATTAATATTTTTTCAGAATCCTACTTTCAGTTCATTTGAACATACACCCAGATGTAGAATTGCTGGATTATATGGTAACTCTTTTTTTTTTTTTTTAAAGATTTTATTTATTTGACAGAGATCACAAGTAGGCACAGAGAGAGAGAGAGTAGAGAGAGAGGAGGAAACAGGCTCTCTGCTCGGCAGAGAGCCTGATGCGGGATTTGATCCAAGAACTCTGAGATCATGACCTGAGCCGAAGGCAAAGGCTTAACCCACTGAGCCACCCAGGCGCCCGGTAACTCTGTTTTTAATTTTTTGAGGAGCTTTCTTGTTTTCCATAGTAGTTGTATCATTTTCCATACCCATCAGTGGTACATAAAGTTCCTAATTTTTCAACAACCTTGGCAATACTTATTATTATTGTTATTTTGATAGTAGTCATTCTATTGAATGTGAGATAGTATCTCATTGTTTTGATTTGCATTTTCCTAGTGATAAATGATTTTGAGCATCTTTTCATGTGCTTATTGGCCTTTTGTATGTATCTTCTTTGAAGAAATGTCTATTCATATCCTTTGTCTATTTCTTAATCAGATTGTTTATAGTTCTTGAGTTGAAGCCATTCTTTATATATTCTGGATAATCTCTTATTATATGATTTGCATATTTTCTACCATTTCATAGTTTGCTTTTTCATGTTGTTAATTGAATCTTTTTTTTTTTAACGGTTTTATTTATTTATTTGACAGGCAGAGATCACAAGTAGGTAGAGAGGCAGGCAGAGAGAGGGGGGAAGCAGGCTTCTTGCTGAGCAGAGAGACCCTCGATCCCAGGACCCTGGGATCATGACCTGAGCCAAAGGCAGAGGCTTTAACCCACTGAGACACCCAGGAGCCCCTGATTGAATCCTTTGAACAGAGGTTTTAACTTTTGAGATGTTGTCCAATTTATCTTATTTAAAAATTTTTGTTTATTTTCATTTTTTAAAAGATTTTATTTATTTATTTGACAGAGAGAGAGAGAGAGAGAGAGAGTGAGAGAGCACAAGCAAGGGGAACAGCAGAGAGAGAGGGAGAAGGTGGTTCCCTGTGGAGCAGGAAGCTGGATGTGAGACTTGATCCCAGAACCCTGAGTTCCTGACCCGAGTCGAAGGCAAACACTTAACCAACCGAGCCAACAGGTACCCAGGTGCCCTTTCTCCTTTCTTTTTAATTGCTTGTGCTTTTGATGTCATATCCAAGAAAACATTACCATGACATGAAGCTTTTCCCTCTTTTTTTTTTTTTTTGTAAAATTTTTATAGTTTAAACTCTTACATTTAAATTTTTGATCCATTCTGAGTCAATGTGTATGTTGTAGGGTGAAGTGTTTGTTTTGTTTCTTTTGGTTGGTTTGGTTTGTTTGTTTGTTTTTGTTTTTAATTTTTTTTGTTTTGTTTTGTTTTGTTTGTGGATATCCAGTTTTCCCAACACCATTTGTTGAAAAGACCATCTTTTCTCCATTGAATAGTCTTGGCAACCTTGTTGGTGCTTTGTACATACTGTTGGAGCAAAGGAAAAAGGGAGACCTTTCATGCATAAAAATGAAGGAGCAACTATAAGAATCTTGGGGAATCTTTTTTTTTTTTTTTTTAAAGGTTTTGTTTATTAGAGAGAATGCACATGAAAGAGATCACAAGTAGAGGGACAGGGCAGAGGGAGCAGGGGGAAGCAGACTCCCTGCTGTGCAGGGAACCCAACTTGGGGCTCAGTCCCAGGCCCTCGAGATCATGACCTGAGTGGAGGACAGATGCTTAGCTGACTGAGCCACCCAGGCACGCCTTGGGGAATCTTCTAAAAAGTGAGTCACGGATGTTTTCCAGGAATAGAATGGTTGTGCCTTGTCAGATTGAGAGCACAGAAGGAGGAACTTAAGAGTAGCTCCCTCAGTCAGAAAGAACACACATACAATGTTTGTTTTTGAAGAGTATCTGAAACAGACAAGGAGGCAAGTGTTAAAAGCATGAACAAAGATAAATGACAGGCACTGTACCCTTAGAAAATGTAACATGTAGTGGGGAAGATGGCATGCATAAGTAATTATAATACAAGGTAAAGGAATAAATGTCTCAGTAGTAATATTGATAAAATGTGGACATTTAGAGGAGAAAACAGTTACTTCTTCCAAGAGAACGTGGTGGGTCTTGTTGGATATAGTCATCCAGATTTCTTATTTGAAAGGAACAGAAGCCACCCATGATTAATTTACATAGAAAGCACAGTTCTTAAAAGGATATTTGTTAGTTCATAGACTCTCCAGGGGATATGGGAACCAGATCTGGAAGAGACACAGCTTGGAACAATAGTTAAGTTCCACCTCAGAATGTATCCTGTAATAAGGACACTATTGTCACCCCACTTTAGCCTAGACATTGACCTATGCCGTTCCCATCAACCCTAGATCTGGATATTGCCACTTACACTGGCCAAAAGTGAGAATCTGCCTTTTTTAGCTTCTGTTTTGTAGAATTCTGCCTCAAATGGAAAATGCCAACCCACAGGAAGTGAGAAGACGTTACAGCTGGGTGGCTGCAAAATATTGCAATATCCACCGAGCTGAGAGAAATAAAATCTGCACTGCTGTAGGAGAACTAGTAAGATTTAGACAGGCAGGGGCAGTTGGAAATCTGGGGTGCAGATTCAGAAAAAGATTTAGTCTGATAGTGAGATTAGCTAAAGCCCTGACATTATGAGGGGACCTGTGTGAAGAAGAAAAGGTCATTGGGAAAGAATCATGCTCACCTATATTCGTATGAACAGGAGAGGAAGAAACTTGGATGGGTGGGCCTTTATCATGAAAGCCAAAGGAAAAGCTTCTAAGGAGTGCCTAGTAAAATGTATTTGTTCTGTTTACTTCTGACTGAATGAGGCTTTTAAGAAGGGAAATGGTTGTAGTGCTCAGTGTTGCTTAGGGATAAAATGAATGGAGACTAAGAAAAATTCTTTGAATTTGTTGATTTTTGAAAGAAGAATTTCATTTGGGTGCAGAGGGTAGAATCCAGAGGGCAGATAGGGATTAACAAGGAGGATGTAACTAGAGTGCAGTGACAGTAATTGGCGGCATCAAGGGTCAGTTCCTTTAGGCAAAAAGATAGGGACTAGTCAAAGGAACTACTTTCCAAAAAAGACTTATTGAGCACCTACTATATAGTAACTGGTTTAAGTACTTGGACTATGTAAGTGAACAGAACGGACAGAGATCACGGCCCTTGGGATCTTTATGTTCTGGAGGAGTGTAAGAGACACCAGATAGTTAACAATAAACCTATCTAATAAGTAAATTATATAGCAGTTAGAAGGTGATAAGTACTATGGAAAAAAAAAAAAAGTAAAGCAGAGTAAGGAAATTGACAGGATTTGTTGATCTTTGCAAGAAGAATCTCATTCAAATGGTGGGAAATAGAGGTCCAGCAGGGTCAGCTGGGTGTTTGGGTGGTTGTGCCGGTAAATAGAGCAGCAGGCTAAGTTTGACTGAGCTGAGATTTGAGAAAGTCTTAAAGAAGTTGATGGAGGAGGCTAAGTAGAAATCTAAGGGAAGAATGTTTAGGCAGAGCAGTAGGAGCTGCCAAGCTCTGAGCAGGAACATGCGTGGTGTGTTTGAGGAACAGGATGAGAAAGCAAGAGAATAGTAGGAAAACAACCCAATGAGATCATTGGAAGCCAGTTCTTATAGGACCAGTTCTTGTTAGAACACACCTACTCTCTAGGACTGATAGTTCTTTGAGAGTTTCTATAGATTACCAGCTGAGGTAATCTACAGCTTCTTTTACAATTTGGAAAAAGTTCAAGCTTACTTTGCATGGGCTATTTCTATTTAATTGCCCTCAGAAAGAGAAAATGTAGAAACCCAGACTAAGGGATCATATAACAAATGGAAGGAGAGATTCTTTATTGAAGGTGCAGAAGGTAAACTATGATGAATAATTTTATTGGGTTTTTGTTTTTGCCTGAATTCGTAGAGTGAAGTAAACATTTGTTGTTTGTCAATTTCTGATTATATACATATCATTTTACACTTGATCTTAGCCAAACGCTGAGAAGCGATATGTACATATCATTTTAATAAAAAATTGAAAATCCTTCTTTAAACAGGTGTTTCTAAAATAGTCACTTCTTCTTTTGAACTTCCTCTTTGCTTTTTTTCTTACACATCCTTTAAGAGAGGTGCTAATGAGATGTGTTAAGGACTTTGAAGTGCTTCTACTGTAAACTTTTGGGAGACCTCAGTGTAGAAATACGGTGACAATATATTTAAATCAGATTGATTATCTTAATAGGTTTTAAATCATGTGGATCAATGCAGGTTTTGTAATTTTGTTTAAGGTTGAAGTTAAATGTTTCAATTGGCATAATCCTTAAGATTATTGCCTAAATTTTCCATTTTTTAGGTGGGTATTTGATAGTAACAGACTTAATAACCACACAGAGGAATGACTAACTATAATGAGATATGTAGAGCACAGGATGATTAGATAAAAAAAAGTGCCTAAGGGGTCCCTGGGTGGCTCATTGGGTTAAAGCCTGTGCCTTCAGCTCAGATCATGATCCCAGGGTCATGGGATCAAGCCCCGCATCTGAATCTCTGCTCACCCCCCTGCCCTCCCACCCCCACCTGCCTCTCTGCCTACTTGTGATCTCTGTCTGTCAAATAAATAAATAAAATCTTTAAAGAAAAAAAGTGCCTTAGTATCTAAGTCAGGAATAGTGTTACTTCATGTATTCCTATTGGACTAGTAGAGAATTGTTTTTATTTCTAAATACGTCACTGGTTCTATGTGATATGATCAGTAAAGCTCAGTCTTTTTACTTCCATAATTTAAGTGTCTTCTGTCATGCCAGGCACATTTAGCATCCTCTGATTTAGCACATGTACGGATTTAGATAGAGCACAGAAGGGAACAGTTTCAGTAAGTCTGATTTCCCTGAACTGTGGTATTTTCTGATTAAATAAAGTCTACATGTAGAGTTTTCTTGTATTTATTTATTTTTACAAACTGGTTGTGTGAACACTTAAACCAATCTTTTGTCTTGCAAAAACTCTTTCTGTGTATGGAGTTTGTTAGAAAGACCTTCATGAGATTATCGAAAACTGTTTCTTCTCATAAAGAAATTTTAAACACTGAGCAGCTGTACTTTATATCTGGGGACAGGTGAAAGAAGATGAGGGAAATACACACATGCATATATATATATATATATATATACATATATATATACACAGTATGTTTCAACCATCCTTTTGGTATCAACCATATGTCATTAAGAAAGGATTTCAATATACATAATTGACTTCTGGCTGATAGAAGAGAGGAAAAGGATTTAACATGTCATGAATCTGAACTAAAAATCACGGCATTATTTTTTTCTTTTATTAAAAACACTTTTATAAGCACACAGTTTAAATGTCACTTTAAATAGAAAGTTGGCTTTCTGCATTTTTTGTATTTCTTCTAGCATCAATTTCTAAAAAACTACTAAGAGCTAAATCTATTCAGAAATCATCTGCTGGCAGCACTATTCTTGAGTCTTGCTATGGAAAAGCTAATATATGCCAAATAAAAAGAAAGCTTTTCTCTATTACAAATGTCTTCTCTTTTACTTTAAAAAGCTTTTTACTCTTTTGATCCCTCCTATACATAATGAGATATTTTCCAAAGAGTGAAATGGATTTTCTAAGAGCTGTCTGCCTATGGTGTGTTCACTTAAGCATAGACTATTCAAGTGTTGAAATAGGATCTATACTTTAACTCCTTTTATATTTCTTTGATGTGTATACTAACGTGTACCTTCCTTATTTTTAAAGAATATTCAAAGGAAGTTACAAGGCAACCTAGGAGAAAAAATAAAATTTTATTGATGTTATCATTTCTGTTCAAAATTTATTTTCCATTTACCTATTATTTAATATCAGTTCAAGTTGGGTTTGGATAAATTCAGTGTATGGTTGACTTTAGGATGAACTAAGAGTAGGTAATCCTCTTTAAGAAATTGATTTTGATATGAAACTATGTTCAGGTGTTCTATAATGGCTAGCACGAAATTCAAAGAGGTACTAGAGATTTTGATTTTAAAGGGATGCTTTAGCACTAGTTTGATAAAGAAGAAAATATCCTTTAAATACCGCTGAAATAGAGATTTGGGTAAGTCAGTTTAGTAGCTTCAGTGGCTTATGATTTTCATAGTACGTAACTTTAATTCTGAGGAGTCAGGGACCCAATAATAATAATGACGATACTAGGGTATATCTGTTGTTATCTAAATGAACAACAAAAACCCCTTTCTCACGTAGTTGCTTATAAGTGGTGCAGAGTAGATCTTTTGGAACTGCCTTCCCATAGTATGAAGAAAACCGCTTCTTTTGTGAAAACAAAAGACTCATCTGATGAGGGGTGATGTCACTGTTCTGGTGATGTCACTCATCTCCTTTTCCTTTCTGAGGCTGCAGAATTGCCTCCCTCTATCTCCTAAGGCACGGACCTATTCAGGGGAAGTAAAAACTCCTTCTTTAACTCCAGGGCCCCTCACTCACATTAGTTGCTTTGCTTGTAAGATATGATCAATAATACATGTGCCGAAGAGCTGTTGGGAAAGTTAAAAAGAGTATCTACAAGACACTACTTTAAATTAATGATATTACATCTGTTTTACTTATGCTTATCATTATTCTCAACAAATAACATACATGCTGTAAAGGAGAGGACCATTTCTCACCGGGTCTGAAACCGCTGACCTCTGAGTACATTGCTGTGGCTTCCAGAGTGTCTGGAGCTCCTCCTCTGAATTGGTAGGTTTGGTCTTCTGCTCCAGCCCTCAGCATTTTTGGCAGTTATGTTCCCTGAATGAGTCTCATCAGTCCCCAGAATCTCTGAGGCCTCCATCTACTTAGAGAACTATTTCTGTTCTAGTTATTTCTTGCAGGGTGAAAACATATGGGGCCCTACTCGTGAAGTACTAGTTTCTGATCCTGTCGGGGCTTCACCAGTTCCAGACGTTGTTGGCTTAGGCACACGTAGATTTTCATCTGTAAATGTGAATGGTATCACCTACCACACAGGGAAGGAGTGAGAATTAAATGAGGTAATGGATGTTAGGTATATCGCCCCTTGCCTGACAAATCATAAAAGCTCAACAAGTGGTGGGTCATCTGGGTGACTCAGTGGGTTAAAGCCTCTGCCTTCGGCTCAGGTTATGATCCCAGGGTCCTGGGATCAAGCCCCGCATCGGGCTTTCTGCTCCGTGGGGAGCCTGCTTCCTCCTCTCTCTCTCTGCCTGCCTCTCTGCCTACTTGTGATCTCTGTCTGTCAAATAAATAATAAATAAAATCTTAAAAAAAAAAAAAGTTCAATGGTATGTCTCATTTGCATCACCATCATTCTATATTCTATCTAGAAATAACTCGATTTGTCTTCCTGAGTTCCTTGCTTGCCAACTCCTGCCAAGACATTCTCCTCCCATTCAGTTTGAGGTGATCGTACCGATCAGGTGATGGATTCCTCTTTAGTGATTAATGTCAAGAATAGTCTCACATCTTACGTATCACCTGGCTGGTTATCACTATGGTACAGGTTTGATCTTAGCCTTTAGTTGAGTGATACTGAATCCAGATAATAAACTGACAAAATTATGCCAGCTTGGGAATCCCGGGGTGCTCTGGAAGTTTGTTTTATTTGGTTTTTATTTTAACTGTAGAACTTAGCAAATTCACTGGATTAATTTTCATTGGTAGTTGAATCATGCAAGTTGCCTTTAGTTCTCTTCTTATTCTTTAATGTTAATTGCTTTTTGTGTCTAATCTTCTTATTTTGTATGCAGGCTGTGCATAGCCTTGTTATATTCATGGTCGAACATGAGCTCATAAAAAGAACTCTGCAATCAGTAAGAAAACGATACTGTCATAGATTTAAGATATCATTCTGTTATGAAGTTCCTTGAAGCATTTTGCTTGATGGGTTTGGTTGTGCTGACGATCAAATTATACCCTCCGAGTACACAGTGTTACAGTGTTTTGGGAGAATACAGTTTGGGACTTCTTTGTTCCTTTTCAAAAGCCATCTCAAATCCCTTTAACGAGTTGTGGGGAGTAGCAGTGGTGAAACACGAACACTGAAAGCCTGTATCAGAAGATGTTGTCATGTCTGTCACCTAATATTGAGGCTCTAGCCTGTTAATAATGATAATATTTGTATTAGGTAGAAAATGGTTCGTGGTGTTGATGCTTAGTGCTTAAATTATACGAAGATATGTTCAGAGTATTTCATGACAAATGTGGTTTCCTCTATTGCTTTAATAAATGCCTCGAAAAAGGTACCTATTATGTATGACTGCTACAAAAAATTGATGTCTTTAGTTTTTGAAATATATCCTTAATGAGCAATTATTTCAGGAAAAAAATAAAAGGCAATCTGCTCAAGTGATCGAGACCTGGTTGTTGTATAGTAAAAGCTTTAAAATTTTAAAGCTGCAGTGAAACCTAGCGGTCTCTTTATATTTGTGTATGAATGTCTTTGTTGCTTGTCGTAACTATAGAGAATTTTTTTCAAACAGCACCCTTTTAATAACAGTGGTCTCCCCAAATATACTGTGGCACAGCTTTAAACTTTATTAAGTCTGTCTTGGACTCCCCTTCCTCTCCCCGAGTAAATGGAAGAAAAGTTTGGCAGGCTCCATGCTGTGCACTTGATTGATGTCCAGAACATCTGAAGGACTTTTGTGTCCTGCCTGCTCTCCATGAGTGCATAATGTGCGAATACTTAAAGAAGGTCAGCCCTTATCACACGTAATCTAGGCCTGAAAGCAGATCAACAGTGACAGTCATATCCCGTAAGTAAGAACACAAATCATCCTCTACACGCTTTAGACAAGTTGTGGGATATTTTCTCTCTCCTTTTACCCCTTCCCACTCACGGGGGACATTGGCAGAGCAATGAAAGCAGAGAGGAGACGTGCTCAGAATAATGTGTCACTTGTCGGAGGGAGGAAGGGATTGTTTATATGTGCTGGTCTTTCACTGGGCAGCCGAAGGGAGCTTCGACTTGTTAATGACCAGTGATGTGGAAGGCTGCAAATGAGACCGGGGTGGGGAGGTAGGAGGCAGCGTGAATGTGGCCGAAGTTGCGGTCTTTATAAACCCCAGAGTCAGGAGAAATGGTTTTTGTACACTTAAGTTCTATTGTTCATGTGCTCCCCCGTAATGCAGTAGCTTTTTGTGTCATTGTGTGAGTATATGGCTGAAAATCAGAGTCAGAAGATGAATTAGCCAGTATAATTCTGAAAAGTTTAAAGAAAATATTTTAGGGCAAAACTCAATGGAATGGTAGGGTCCTAAAATGCTATAGCTTGCAAAAGGAAGAAGGAAACAACTTGTTTTTATGTGCCTGTGCATTTGAACAGAAGTTTAATTAAAAAGTTAATGTTGTTCCAAACAGTATTTGCAGGGACTTGCAAATAATAAAGAAAATAACACTTTGTTGTTCTTATCAAGGATTAGAAGGATATTGTTAACCTTTTCTTAGATACAAAGGAATGTACTTATCATTGTAGTTTTCACAACCTCATGGTTTCTTTTGAAATGTAATCAGCTGCGAGAAGTAGTTGTCATCAGTTTGCATGATGGAAAATAAACTGTGCAAATATCTCCTCCAGAAGTGAAGGCATGCCTTCCCACAAAATCACATTATGAGACAGAGGTCCTTTCCCACCTCCCATCTACTTTCCCAGTCTAACATCTGTCTGTTCTCCAGGCATATCCGGGCTCCCACGTTCTCTCAGCGGACATTGCTCTTTTTCTTATTCCTGAGTCTCTTTTTTTCGCCATTGCCTTTGCTTAGGCTTCCTTTGCCCTCCCTTTACTCAGTGAATTCCTACTTATCTTTGAAGACCTAGTTGGCATGCCTCCTCCCCCGCAAGTCCAGTCCCCACCCCCAGTCCGAATTCATCTTTGTCTATTGTACTTTCCGTTTTCCTGCCGTTCCCCGGCAGTGGCTGTCCTGCATAGTCATTATTCCATTGTACATCTGTCCTCAACTTACAGGGGCAGTTGGGTCCTGCAGGCAGGTACTGTCTCTTAAATGGTCTCCTATCCCATTACTAGATAACAGTTCCCCCAGTTCAGTTTAAAAACTTCATATATACATAAAATCGGTGCATTTGGGAGTTTCTATGTGAGAATGAGTCACAGATTGAAATTGTTAAAACAGTAATGTTATATACATCTACTTCAATTGTATGAATGCTCAATGAATTAAGTAAAAGTAGATGGATTAAACATTTGCCTTTGCAGGTGTAATTCAGATTTTTAAAACCTGATTTAACTAACATAAGACACAATTTGTATCTTTGTGTTAGTGATCACATTGTTTATGAGTGAACAGTTAGGCAAATGTTACATTAAAGAACATTGCTATTAACAAGGAATTTTTCTTTTCTTTTCCTTTTTCTTTTTTTTTTTTTAATTTAAAGATTGTATTTATTTATTTGACAGAGAGAAAGATCACAAGTAGGCAGAAAGGCAGGTGGGGGAGGGGGTAGCAGGCTCCCCGCTGAGCAGAGAGCCCAATGCGGGGCTCGATCCCAGGACCCTGAGATCATGACCTGAGCTGAAGGCAGAGGCTTAACCCACTGAGCCACCCAGGTGCCCTCTTTTTTTTTTTTTTTGCCAGGAGGCAGGGGAGTGATAAGTGAGAGTGTTTTGGAAATTGACCATTTTCTGATATTCATCTTTGTTCTGGGCACCATATTCAGTAATTAATACTCATATACTTGTCTAATCTGTATAATAACACTCTATGGTAGGTAATGACCAAAGTGTAGAACAAGTTAACATGATTTGTCTAAGGCTACACGGATAGCACAACTAGGCTCTTGACTTCAGGTTCCATAAATCTAGAATGAGCAGATCTGTTGAAGAATTTGACAGTTGGCAGGTAGCAGTGCACCTTCTACTCATACGGGCAGTACTAGCTGTGGTCCTCCCTTTTCCCTTTCCTTACCCTTCTCTCATGTTTCAAATGGACACCTTTCTGTTAATATTCTCTGAGAGCTTCCTTTGAAGCCTCCTTTGGTGTGTACTGCAGGGTGAGTGGCTTAAGTCATATGCCAATCTGGGGGTGGTTTTATTGTATCTTTTGAGCCTTATTGTCTGGACCATAACTATACATTTTATAGAACATCTCTTTATTGTTGGCACCCAGCATATATTAAACAATAAAAGGCAGAATGGAGGAAGTTAATAAGGATAAATTCATTTTGAATTTCTTAGTTTAATAATGAAAGGAGGAAGTCTGCATTACCAAAAAGTTGGACTAACTAGGAGCCTCTCTTCAAGCTTCTGATTTTCAATTCTCCTCAGAGTTAGAAGCTCAGGTTCAGAGACTCTCCTATATGCTGAATTTCTAAACCCTTTTTTTTTTAATTCATCGAACTAGTCCATATTCAAAAGCCTTTAGGTATTTATGTAATATATAGTCTAAACTCTGTAATCTACGTTTTGCGTCCTGCACCGTCTGGTTCCACTCTGTCTAGGTTTCTCTCCAGCCATTTACTAATAGGAGCAGTCTGCTCCAGTAAGATTTTTCTTCTCATGCTATTACCCCAAATGAAATATTTAATCCTACCTCTAATCCTTGCTCATATAATTTCTTCCTTTCCATCTCCTCTATTGCTGTATAAATTCAATTTTAATTCAACATCCAGCTCTCCCTTCAGTTCTGTGGCCCAGTCTAATCCATCTCTTACTCTGATTTTCCATCTTTATTCCATTTGAGGACACTTCATCTTAAAATGTTACATTCTTCACAGTTCTCTATTATATATACTGTTTTTACTGTGGCACTGTAAACTGCTTGAGTACAGTTATTTCAGCGAGCACGTAGTACAAAATTAGAAATGATTGCTGATATGAATTGCTTTGTACTGAATTAGGATTCTAGGGAGAAAGCAACAGCTCTCTCTTTAGGCTTTGAACCATTTATGGACGCTCATATTGGGGAAATGCGAGCAGTGGGAGCTGTCCCACATTTCAGCCATTCACTCATCCTCTCAGAGCTCAAGGCTGGGTTCCAAATTGGCAGTGGAACCATGTTGTGATGTGGCTCTGAGCCGAATATAGAAGGTTTGAACAGGAGATTCTACTGCTTGATTTTTGTCATCTTTTCCCACATATTACCTCTGCTCCTGATCATTCTTACACATTTTAGTATGCCTCAGTCTCCCTTCTTAGCTGAAAAGGATATAGACAAATGGTACTAAAATGATACCACCCTGACTTAAGTTTTCTGACAAGTCGGTTGCATGGCTTCTGTGCAATACAAAATGTATAGTTTCTGAAATTTAGGCTATTCCAGAATCTCATATGTGATTAAAAATGCTATATTTCTTTTACATTTTATTTCATGAAAATGTGAACTGAGGGCATTGGATTGAGAGTCGTATTTGTAAATTCATACAAAGCAATTTTTGGTATTCCTAACTGGAATGTGGATTTGAATGGCACCTAGTCGGGTAGTGCTGGGAGGTATTAGAGTGTGTGGAGGGGTGCGGGTGTCATTCTCTTAAGAATGAGAAGATGGCAGAGTTTTTTTTCCAAGAAAAGCATTCTTAAAATATCAAGTAAACACATTCTGATGGTATCTGAGATAGATACAAACATTGAAATATGTCTCTTATGTCATTACCATAAATCCTTTATCCTGTAAACTGATGGCATCTTAATAACTACTTCCTTTTATATCTATGGTGACATTGTAGTTTCTCCACATACAGTCAATTCATTTATATTTCTTGCTGTTCTTCTAGGATTGACAGTTCCCAGAGTCAAGTACAACAAATAGCCTTCAAAAATGTTCTTTAATATTAAAAGAAGGCCACTCAGGATATCATTGAAAGTAGAATTTTACAAATTGTTCATAGTTTATGTTGAGGCACAATTACAGTAAAAATCTTAAAAAATTGAATAACCTGTGTTAATAAGATGGGTTAGGTTCATATACTTTTTCTACATAGGAAACCTCAGACTGTAGTCACTTAAAATTAGTTGATTAACGACTAGCTTAACTGAAATACTTTAACTTGAAATATTAATTAAAGATACTCTTTATATGGGGCCCTTTTTCATATCTGTGCCCTTGATTCAGAGGCATTTGCTCCATTATTTAAATAGTCATGTGAGAAAAGTGTCCTAACATGACATTTTAGGACTCTTGCACCCTTTCTATCATCTCATCAGAAAAAGCATTTTTTCCCCCTTGTCTTGCTACAATTCCCAAACAGTGAACAATTCTTAGCAAGAAAAAAAAAAATCTCGACAAAAGAAGTAAGCTATTTCACAACAGCCAAGTATAGGCGCATGTGGCTTTGCAGTCACTTCTAGCTGCCTGAGAGATTTGGGGGACTTCGGCATGGCCAGTGCAGAGAGATTCCTCCCCTCCCCATGCGCTGGCCCTTGTGTGGGCAGCTGGGTCAGGCTCCTTTCTTAAGAAAACAATCCCGCTCAGGGTCCTCACCGCCCTTTGTTGTCCTCCCCACGAGGTGATCGGTTGAAGTCTGTGGTGACAGAACCAGTTTGTAACAGGCTTGTCTTTCACGGTCCTGTCTCAGGCTTGCTGGCAGGCTCGCCGGAAGCTCTGACAAGAGTGGCAACAGAGAAGGCTCAGTGAAAGAAGGAAAGGCAAGAAACAGGAGGCTGAAACAGGCGGGTCACATTTACTGCTCTCCTGCGCAATGGGTTGGCTGGAAGAACTAAACTGGCAGCTTCACATTTTCTTGCTCATTCTTCTGTCTATGCACACGAGGGGTAAGAAGATCAGTGCCCCATGGTACAGTGCTGACAGGGGGCTGCGTTAATGTCAGGTTGTGTGGCTTTTATCACAGAAGGGAAGGTTCTGGGTAGAAGTACAGTGGCTAAACATTTCCAGTCCCCATCTTCCAACTGCTCTGTAATTTTACTCCTTTTTTTCTATTTGGGCAGAAGTTTGCTAGATAGCATAGGAGGATGATTTTAAAGGGAATCAAAGTTTCTGTTTTTTTCTAGTAATTAAGAATTCAATCCAATCCAGTTTGGAACTTTGAATGTGAAGTTGCTTGTCAACATACTGAGACAGTTTGCATTTGAAGAATTTACAAAAATAATTCTAATAAACTTTGTTTTGATCTTTTAAATGGGAATACTGTTAGATTTTATAGGTTAGCTGATTAACTTTGAAGTTCGTTATAACTTTTATGTAGATGCCTTGAGTAAATCTCCAGTTTTATGATCGCAATAATTATAAATTGTGAATAGGTCAGATGTTTGTCCACATTTCAGAACAAGGCTTGCTTGGTGATCATTTTGTCTAGAATTATTCTTGTATAAAGTTGGCTAAAGGATGGTAATTTTTTTTTTTAATTTGTGTAGCTGTTTTAATAGTTGAGGGGGGAGGCAACTTTTAAAAGTTACTTTAAACTTTTAAATAAAAGAGTAATTGTAAAAGCAGATGAACTCTCTTCAAAATAGAGGAAAGATAATGTAATGAAACAACTTCTGAAACAACTCTCTGTGGTAGTGATTTGCAATGAGGGAGTCATGAAGTTAGAGATAAGAAGAGAGTGGCTGTATAAAATGAAGCCAGGTGACAAAAGGAATATGGATGAGATGGTTTTGCATTTACAGTTCAGTCTCATGTCCTTGTGAATGCATTTTATAGAACCACTTTGGCAATACTATTTATTTGGAAAGTGTGTATTATCAATTGGCTTGTACTTTTGATTGGCATTTGTAAGATACATGTTTCATAATCTCAAATATTCCATGGCACTAGCATAATATTATATGTTGTGTCTTGGCTCTGTGAAAAAAAGCTTTTAATTTTTCGCATGGGTAAGTGTAACCCAAAGGAGTTTTATGGGTGATATGAAGGAACAGTAGGTAGTTGATTTACCTGATTTGCTAATTTATTTTCCAAAAATTGTTATAATAATATGGTGCCTTCTAGAAGACAGTAGAAAAGCCTCAGGAAAACTGTTTCTTAAGAATGTTCCAGGAAGCTCAAGGAATGATATGTGAGGTGAAATTCTTATTCCTCTATTCATGCTGCTACTATTTCGTGATTGCCTGAAGCTAATTTTTCACTCTTTTAGCATTTTCCTTGAAAAATACGAGTACCTTAACTCATTATTGGTTTATGTCAGTAAAAAGGCGAGGCCATATGCTACACACTGAACTTTTCAATCACAAATACTAGGGTTAAAATGTACCTTAAAATAATACTGGAGAACTGTTTTACTTTTCTGGTGAGGAGGTTGAAGCTTAGGAACATTCCTTGCCTTTCTCTAGGTAACCCAGCCTTTTAAATTCTCTGGCCAGAGCTCTTGCATGCGTGTGTGTGTGTATGTGTGTGTGTGTTTCTATGATTTATTCTATAGCAACGTGATTAAGAGTATTAAATCTGGACCCAGAATGTTTGCATCTTAGCTCTACCACTTAAAGATATCTTATTAGTTCCTCAATTTTCTCAGCTGTAAAATAGGGATAATAAGAATATTCACCTTAGGGTCAATTTGATTACTAAATGGGCACGTGCATGTAAAGCACTTAGAACAGTATCTGTAACACATAGTATTTCCTGAGCATTTGTTACTATTCATATTACTATTAATAGTTTATGCAGAAATAGGGGACACCCAAGCTAGAAATGTAAATCGAGACCTGATTTTAAAAGACTCTGATAACTCACCTTAGTGTGATTGGCATACTAAATCTTAACATGTATTTCCAGCTTTGTCACAAATGAACTTTTAATTTTTTTAAAGGAGTTTCTCTACCTGTAAACTTTTTAATAGTTTTATAAAAAATAAGCTTCCTGGTTTTTATGATTTTGCCCCCATGAAGACAAAATGTGCTACAGACAAGGACTATTAGTTTAATCAAGACTAAGCAACTTTGACTATCAAAGTTGTTATTCACTGATAGCTTGTAATGCTTTATGATCATTAATTCTGCATGTATTTCAGTAAAAATGGTGATCACAAAACTGGTAAATACAGTGAAGTGGTTGTGTTTCTTAAGTGAATGGCAAAGCCAAGAGTATTGTTCTGAGACCTTTAATTCTTCTTAAAAGTAAATGTATTTCAAAATGACAGCTTGAGACATTTGGAGAACGTGAGCATCTGGCTAATACAAATATTTTGTTGATTATACTATGGAAACCTGAAAGTTTTATGTGAAAGAAATATGTACGACACTCCAGTTCTACCATAAATGGAACCAGTCTCTGTAGAGTCACAGAACGTGGAAAAGAGAATTCTCACTTGGAACAGAATAGCTAGGGTGGCCCACGGGTAGGTGACTCATCTTAAATCTTATCATTGCTTAAATCGTATCTTGAATGTTTCCCTTGAGGAGATCCAGGCTTAAGAAAAAAGAGACAAAGGTACATCTTGGTAGAAGATTTGAACTTTGTGTTTTTTTATATTGGCACATTGCCAATTGCTTCCCAGATGGATTTTTTTTTTTTAAAGCTAGAATCATCAAATGCAGAATTGCCTTTTTCTAAAAGTGAAAATAGGACCTGGAGTGGTGAAAATCTGCAGTGTTCATTTCTACTTGTGAAATGTTTTCTTTTGAGGATTGAGCTGCCCCTTTATTTTTAAAACACAGTTAGAAAATCGCAGGCAATCGTGGCAAATGTAGTGCAATGGGTAAACAGTATTAAAGTATCACTTTGGTCACTACTATTCTTCTTAAGTCGTGCCAAAGGAATTTAGTGAGGTTATAAACATGATCAACTGACAGACCTAAAAACTAAAGGACTCTTTCTGTTTATTGTTCTAACACATTGGTGGCAACAGTGTGCCTTTTCTGACATGGATGGGCCTCATGTTCTGGCATTTAAAAGGGTGAGACTTTTATTTAACTTCCTGTTAAATATATATGTGAACATTTCTACTGTCCCTTTCCCCTCCATAAAATCATGGTCATAGATTATCTCAGCAATCAGATTAAAGTCAAAATTGGTAGCCAACTTTTTGTCCTTAGGAGTAATTCTCCATCAATAATGAGTTATAGGAAAAAAAAAAAAGTGAAATAGGAAATAATCAGCTGTTTTTGAATACAGGAAAATCCCTAAGCCTGGGGAACAAAAATAAGTCCCAGTCTTTCTGGCTCCTACAGTTTTATAGAACCCAGATATTGCATTATTGCATTCTGCCTCTTCATTGCCGGGTCCTACTCCATAGGTTTCTTATTTATAATATCTGTGCTTGATCTGGTTGGCACTCATTTAAAATAAAAAAAAAAACTATGTTATTAAATATTTTAAGTAAAATTAAGGCCAATAGAGAATATAACAGGTGGATAACAGACATGGGCTGTGAATGTGTGGTTTCAAAATGGGAATGGCAATATTGCTATAGGGCATCAATTTTTGGTAATATTTTTAAGTGAAAAATGATCCTTGTTACCATATGGCAAAATACAGTGAAAATCTGAACTGTTAGACCAACACAGCTGTTAAATGCATAAATGTGGGTCTGTGTTTAAAATGTTTTCTCCTACAGCTATTATGTGGCACTTCCAACAATTAATCTCAGGCTATTAATCGGCAGTAACTGCAAGTTGTGGTGAGCATCACAGATGTAAGAAATTTGATCTCTGTGGTAATTTACCTGGGAGGAAAGTGGCTAAACTATAGTTCTCAACTTAAATTCTTCAGAGTATATTGGATAATAGATGTTCACATAACTATTGAGCACAAACTCCAATTATTTGGCTTTACTTTTATTATAGGAAGTTATATTCTTTAATGGCGGCAATCATAGATGTGAACTGTGTGTGTGCTTGTTTGTGTGTATCAGTGCATACATATTTTTTAAGCTTTAAAATCACAAATATCTGAAGGCTTCTGGAAGAATAATAGCATTAGATCAGAGTACTCAAAGGTTTCCCCGCCCCCGCTTTGGCCTCTAAGCTAGTTGAATCTGAAATGACTTTTTTTTTTTTTCTTGAAATAACATTTTACAAATCTTTTATTGACTTAGAACTGCCAGGAACAAATTGTGAATATGTTTTTTTGTCCCCTAATTTTTCAAATACATACCTAATTTTAGAATTCGTACAGGACACAGGGAAAATTCTTAAATAAGACAAAGTGTATTGGCAATTAGTTATAAGGAAATTACCTTAATCAGTTAGATAGCCTACCAAGCTTTCTTTTGCTATATTTTGGGTTCAGATGGACTCTTAGGTTCTTGATTATTATACTTTTTTCCATCTGTGAAATAGTTACATTTTCCATTTTAGTGTTTGTTGTTGTTGTTGTTGTTGTAGAAATGTTCATATTAAAATCTCTAGGGATGCCTGGTGGCTCAGTTGTTAAGCGTCTGTTTTTGGCTCAGGTCATGATCCCAGAGTCCTGGGATTGAGCCCAGAATTGGGCTCCCTGTTCTGCAGGAAGCCTGTGTCTCCCTCTCCTGCTTATGTTCCCTCTCTCACAGTCTCTCTCCACCAAATAAATAAATAAAATCTTTTTTTTTTTTTTAAGAATTTATTTATTTATTTGACAGAGAGAGATCACAAGTAAGCAGAGAGAGAGGAGGAAGCAGGCTCCTGCCAAGCAGAGAGCCCAATGTGGGACTCGATCCTACTGAGCCACACAGGTGCCCCAATAAATAAAATCTTTAAAAAAAAAATCTCTAAAGATTTTTTTTTTGAACATGTGCTCAGAATAACCTTAGTCTTGTTTTTAGACCCCATCATTTTTCTTTTAACATTGGAGAGGCTGTGGCTTTTGGGTTAACTGATCTCTCTACTTGATATCATCTCTGTCACATTCCTTCAGTAATAGTTAACTTTTCATGTAAAATCACATTATTAGTATTGCTAATACTTGAGTACAGAAAAAATTTGAGTAGCTGACAGAAACACAGGCCTGGTGGGACACAGAAGCTGTGAAGGTCTGAGTTTCTACTCATCTGTGTCTCTGAGGGGCTTTCCCTCTTCCTTCCTCTATATGACTCTGTCTCTTTACTTCTTTGTTTTTAGAATTCTTTTATGGAGACCTCTTGCGTTTAGGGTGAAATCCAGATCTTTACCTGGCTGGCAGGGCTTGGTGTCTGCCGGCCCCTAACTCCCAGTTCATCTCCCTAACTATTGATCATCAACCCCATGGGTCTTTCCTTGTCTGAAATCATCCAAACCTTTTAACCCCCATGGATGTTTCACATATATATGCTGTTTCCAGGGCCTGGACAGTTCTTCGCTTATTGCTTATCCATTTGCTTAAATATCAACTTAAGTTTTCCTCAACAATCCAAAGTAAGTGAGAGCCCCTTGATATTATCCCTCATTGTAAGTTTTATTTTTCTTTTATAGAACATATCATGACTTATCATTATACATGTCACTTTCCTCTTGGAAGTTCAGTTTCTTAGAGGAAAAGCTATGCCCATTTTATTTATTGCTGTATCCCCAGTGCATATAGAGAAGACTACCTCCCTAGCCATACTCATTAGCCTGCGTTCCCTCTTATTCCAAGACATTTTTTGCTTAGTTCTGTAGGGTTAACTGATAAATGTTTCACTGCCTCTTACTTCTAATTTTTTTGGAGAGAGAATTTGATTGGCTGATGACCCTTATGGTAATTGTACTTAACCCAGCTGGGATGTGTACAGTAACTCAGTACCAAGATGGCCACCCAACAACAGACACCCTGGGCAGAAGTTTTTAGGAAGCAGTTTTGGATTAGATTGACAATCAGAAAGCTCTGATGTAGTTGCCATTGTCATTTGTAATAGTGACATGAATATTTCTAGTGCTTTTTTGTTTATAAATGAATTCCTCCTGGCTGCTGAGTTATTTATTAGCTGTATGAGTAGGAAAATTATACAAAACACTCTAATATTTTTATATGAATTTTGGTATCCAAAAAATGTTACTACCAAAAATAATGGTACTATATTTCTGTAGTTTCTACAGAATTATTTTAGCAGTAAATGAAATGGTATGACTTTTTTTTTTCTCTATAAAGAAGATGCTATCTAGAAAATTCAAGATACCAAATTGGTGGCAAAAATTATATGTAAAACAAGTAGTGCAACCACTTGGAAGACTAGTTCTGTTAGATTATTGCATATAATTTTCACTCCTTAATTAAAAAGGTAGTTGTAAACCTTACATGGCACAAAGAACCTTTTGTAAATTTTGCGTTATGATCCCTAAACAGGCTGCAAGTTTTAGGTGAGCAGTATACATTTTTCATTTGTTCAGATTCTGGGAATTGCATATCTGAAACTATGCTTTTGATCCCTTCTGGAGTCTGGCGGAAAATTGATATAGCTATCTAATTCATGAGATTTTTAAAAACCTCATGAGTACATGCAGAAAACTGGTTTTGGCTCATAGTTTTTCAGTACACATAGTTCATAGTATCCTGTAGTACACAACGTCTCATATTCATCTTAGTATCTTTACAATTTTAAGGGGAGCCTTACATATAAGGAAACAGTGACTTACATCACTTTTGCATCATCTGTGGCACTTCTGTGTTGTGGGAATTGCATTGATGAGATACCAACGAAGTGTGAAGCAATTTAGCATAACAAGAGGTCTTTTTTTTTTTCTTCCTGGCCTTTTATGTTTACCTTCAGATATGAGCTATGCCAAGGCCAATAGCAGTAGAGCCTCAGAAAATCTGAGGCCAGGTTTGTTTTGCAAACTCTGCAGGAAATTATCCTTCTGTTACTATGTTTATAGAAATATTCATGATCAAACTAGGTATTTGCTAAAGTGTTTAGCTTTATTTTGATTTCTCTCTAAAGGAAAACTAAGACAGTATATTTCTCAAAAATGAAAAAAAAATAGTAACTTGCCATTTATAATTGCCCACCATTTTAATGATTAGGTACTTTATTATGGGGCTAAATCCCAACCAAGTGTTTGTCTCGGTTCAAGTTAATATGCTCAATTGAGTATTGTTTTCACATTCCATTACAAAATACTTTTATGTTTCTATTTTTTAAAAAGTTAATATTATAAAAGTAATACACTATATTTACTTTTGAACCATCAGCTCATTTGAGGGAGGGCATGTGCAGGAGCTCATTGGCAGAATACTTGAGTGGCTCTCCGAGTTTAACGCGGGCTCTGAAATCCGCCCAAGCTATTGAGACCGGGGCAGTGGTCTGGAAACAACAACAACAGAGCGTTCCGGGTGACATGGTAACAGCAGAACGGCGGGGGATGGGGGGGTGTCACTTAACTGAGGCTGCTAAACAAATTGCCTTTTTACCTCTACATATATACGTAGCCACACACATGTGTTTCTTATATGGATGTTTTTGCAGGATTATTACAGTTTATTGAAATCAGAGAATATCACTAAATATTTCCTACCTAATTTCCTAGGCCCTGAGTGAAAATGTGTTCAAATTGGGGAGTGGGTCTAAAGGAAGAAGGATGCTCGTGCTCAATCATGTGATTTCACAGACACATGACATTCTCTCAGTGGGCATTTCTGGAGATGGCGTGTGGTGTGGATTTTGTGAATGTACACTAACCGTTTATCTGTAACATGCATTCTAGCAGCTATTATGCATATTATTAATCTTCCCCACTTAACCTCTTGCATTGAAAAATATAATTTTCCGTCTTTTTTTGTTCCAGACTTCATGACAAACATCTTGCAAATTAGATTTTTGTATATTTCATCTCTTTCTTATGCTCAATTTAATCTATCAAAGCCACACATTGTAGAAGACATCTGGTATTGAGCTTAAGCAGCTGGGTTTCATTTGCAGAGGTTTTGAGCAAATTCTGGTGCTTGCCAACAATAATATAGCAGTTGGCCAATGTGTTTTCTCTGTGGCAGCTTGGTGCAGTGTGGTACAAGGGACCTGAATTCAGAATCAGGTGATGTTCCGCCTCTCTCGGGCATGACTGGAGGGTTTCCGCAGGTGTTTCGGAGAGCGCCCGCTGGAGGCCGCTCAGTGGCTCTTGAGGATGAACCCGTGAGCAATGTTCAGTCATCCATCTGAGAAACAAGGAGTCTGCAGTTTTCCTTACAGGGTGGTTCACCATACTGCCTACATCAGAATCACGGAGTCATTTTTGAGATGCAGCTCCTTCCACCCTATCCCAGATCTATTAAGCCAAATATCTCAGAAATGAGCCCAGAAAGCTGCAGTTGATGAAGCTACCTCAAGGGGTCCGGGAAACACTGGATTGGAGTTAACAAATTTCAGTTCATTCTTTACCTACAGACAGAACCTCTAAACTCCCTTTTCTGACCAGAAGAAGAACCTATTTTAGTAATGTGTATTGGAAAGGAATTGTCAGAATTTGTTTCAAAAATGGCTTAACCACATATCCAGTGTAACTGTTCTTTCAGGAAATGTTATATTACTGGGACCTGTTGTTTAATCAAGCAGTTGTTCTAGCACTAGTAAAATTGTGCTCCTAATGATGAAGGGATATCAAGTCTTAACTTACTTGGAATGCTCCAGAAGGATTTCTGGGAGAGGGAAACAGAAATGAGACTCCCAAATTTCTGGTTTCTTTCTCAGATGCATTAATTAATTTCTTTCTCCAAAAAAGTCACTGGACACATGGTAGGTTCCTGGAAATCGTTTCAGAGTGTGGTCACTCCTGAGCCCTGTACGCACCTCCAGTTACATTCAGCATGTTATTCCCAATTAAGATAGTTGGTCTTTTGGCCATATAGAGGTCTGGGGGGCTTTTCTGAACACAAACTGAGTTATAACTCTCTCCTTTGCTTCTGCTGAAAAAGTTCCATACCAGAATTCTTACGATCATAGTTTAGTGTTCTTCTTTTGCTGGTTCTTAGTTCAGAATTGAGGTGTCCAGACAAACACTTCTGAGTTCCAGGGCTGTATGGAAACAGCCAGGGAATGTGTGGTTGGTGTGAGGATTGCCTCTTTGGAAGCTAATAGGTAGTGACTGTCTACTGTTAGAATGTCATTAACTGGAAATGTACTTTTTACCTTATCTTGCTTTGGAAATTAGCACTCAAGATAGTCACTTTAGAGAGCTCCTGCCTTCTCTCAGGGACTTGATTTAAAATAAACACACACACACACACTCTCTCTCACTTAACGTAGGCGAGCAACAGCTCGGCAAATATAACATTGAAAGAGGGTAAGAGAAGGGGCAATCTGAATGCTTCAGATTGTCTCATTCCATGATCCATGTCATGCATGGGCTACATCTGCAGCTTTTTAAAGTTTCTGGAGGAAGCTCAGCCGTGCAGCTGTCTCTAATGTACTGTGAACCTTGAAAAGGAATTTCCTTTCATGTAAGAACGGAAGTAGTTTGTGTGTGGGATGATGGAGCCGAGGGTTTCCTTTAACAGAAAATAAAGTGCCATTATATAAACAAACATCTGCCCAATCTAAAGTAAACCCAGCAGAAATATATGTTACAGGCCCCTACATTTTAAAAAGACCTTGTTCATTTTAACGCCCTTCTTGTGTTTTCCCATTTTCACAACTTAGGGCAGTGAGGCACGCAGTCGTCAGATTACTTTTCGAAAGTCTGTCACTTCTAGATCCAGAACCAGAACTTGGGTTTCCAGGTGTAGTTCGTGTTCTTTTGGGAACAACATTTAAATTTGATGTCTAAATTTACTATTCAGACTGAATGTTTAGAAGGTTGAAATGAAGCCTTTGCCAGATGAACATTTTATTTAAGAAATAGATTATAAAAATACATACTCCCCCCACCATGAGTATTTCAGAGTATGGATAAAACTCAGAACCAAAGACCTCCGCTTTAGTTTTCCTATTTATTGAAATACATGCTAATATGTAAAAGATACTCGATATTCAACCACTTTTCGAATGTCCTAACTTTGTGCTTATGGAACTGCAAATTATCCACAGTTCTGAGCCACCATACCTTGTCGTCTGAGGTAAGAAGACAAAGTTAGGAAGAAGTTTGAGTTACTTTTTAGAAAAAAAATTTGTATCCTGCATTGAAGAATGGGGCATCCTTTTCTTATTCTTCTTCCCAAGATTTCTGGCAAATGTTAAGCTAGAGATTACTTGTAAACTATCCTGAGTAGCTGTTAGTGCAAACAAGAAATGTGATCTGCAGCTTTACACCTTGAGAGTGAGGGCTAACACTTCTACAGATTTATTTCTTAATGCTAAAATTACAAGGTCATTGTTCCTTCCCATTGTAAGATGTCATTTGTACTGGGATCCTTTAGATTTACACATTTTGTTTTATGGTTTTGGACTGTTGTTGTAGAATGTTTTAGAATAATTGATGAGCTGTCTTTACCAGGTAAAATTTCTGTGGTGTTTATCTTAATTTTTCTACCTCTCCACTGACTGTTTCTTCAGTAATTGAGAATCCAGACTGGGTTTGGTTTTTTTTTTTTTTTCAAATGGAATGAAACTATTTGGTCATTTGTCCTGTAGCTTGGTTTGGATTCCTGTATTTGCTACATAAGGGGTTTTAAAGATCTGCTGAGGATTTCATATCACGTATTTGTACTTTCAAGATACTTGAGCAAAACTACCCTCCAAAAGTTCTATAATATTAGTTCTTAGTCTAGATTCTTTGTTTCTTATTCCCATGGCTTTCAGTGAATCATTACTATATTATATAAAAAATCATAAGAATTGTTTAGGGGTGGGCGCCCGGGTGGCTCAGTGGGTTAAAGCCTCTGCCTTCAGCTCGGGTCATGATTCCAGGGTCCTGGGATTGAGCCCCACATCGGGCTCTCTGCTCTGCTGGGAGCCTGCTTCCTCCTCTCTCTCTTTGCCTGCCTCTCTGCCTACTTGTGATCTCTGTCAAATAAATAAATAAAATCTTTAAAAAAAAAAAAAAGAATTGTTTAGGGGTAAAGAAGAAAGCAGCATTCTTACAGTCTAATAGTCACTGATATACTTCATTTGCGATCTTATAATTCACAAATTCAAGGATACAGTTGTCAGCATTTTTATTCAATTTGTGAAATGTCTGCTAGTTATAGTCAATTGGCAAAATAATTGACAGTCTGAGATTACCAAGATTTGGCAATGATGCAGATAAATGGGAACTCTTATCACTATTAGTTGGAACATAGTTTTGATCATATTGAGGAATGAAATATCATCTATTGATCTAGAGAATAATTATATAGAAATATTCATAAGATTAAGCAATAGTTTAAGCTGTGGCACCAAAATTATGGGACAATAAAAAATAATAAAATTGATCTCACTAATTAAAAAATCATGCTTCCAAGCACACAATCAAGAAAATGAAAAAATAAGCCTACAGAAAGAGAGAATACATTTGCAAATCATGTATCTGATAATGAACTTGTGTCCAGATTATATGAAGAGCTCTTACAAATTAATAGGAAAAAGATTATTAGCCCCATTTAAAAATGGGCAAGGATCTGGACAGATTTTTCCCCAAAGAATATATATAAGTGATCAATAATCACATGAAAAGAAGCTAAATATTATTAGGTATAGGTGAAATTCAATTCAAAATGCCATGAGATTCTACTTCCACTCAGATGGTTGTAACCAAAAAGATAATAACAGGTATCAAGGATGTGGAGAATTTGGAACCCTCATACACTACTTCTGGGATATAAAATGGTGCAGTCACTTTGTAAAACAGTTGGGCATTTCCTCAAAAGGTTAATCATTTAGTTACCTTGTCACCCAGAAATTTCACTCCTGGATACATATCCTAAATGAAATGAGAAACTAGTGCCCACAAGAAAGTTGTATGCAGATGTTCATAACAACATTATTCATAATAGCTAAAAAGTGAAAACAACCCAGCTGTCCATTAGTTGATGAATGGATAGACTGTTGTTTATCTGTATAACAATATTATTGAGCAGTGAAAAGAAGTGGAAAAGAAATGGAGAACTGATATATGCTGTGACATGAATAAACTTGGAAAACATTATACTAAATGAAAGAAGCCAGAAACAAAGACCATATATTGTATTGTTCCATTTCTAACAAAAGTCAAGAATAGGTAATGCTAGATAGCTGGAAAGCAAATTAGTAACCATAAGTTGCCTGGGTGGGAGACTGGGGTCAAGAATGGGGAGTGACTGCTAATGGGTATGGTGCTTACCTTGGGGGTAATGAAAATGTTCTAAAATGAGACTGTGATATGGTTGTACAACTTTGTACGTATACTAAAAAGCATTTCCCAGAACATGTTACATGGGTGAATTTTTTGGTATGTAGATTATATTTCTATAAAGCTCCTTCATAGGGGTGATAAGTAGCAAAATTGAGAGAGTGGGAATAAGGAAGAAGGGGCTCATTTGGCTTTATAATATTTTATTCTGTGGTGATAAAAAACCTGTTAAGATTTTATAAAAATTAGTTTTAAGAACCCAGTAGTCTCTGACTTTTTTTGTATATTTGTGGAATTTTATATGACAAAAAAGATAACTAGAAACAAAATTAAGTACATATCTACTCCACCCCCTTTTAAGTAGAAAGTGTAATGGATTTTCCTTTTCTCTGGTAATTAAAGACCTTGACTCCAGAGAATACTTTCTACAAATGAAATGTTGTAGTAGGGCTCCTATACTGACTGTTGTTTGCTTTTCCTGGTGTCAATTATAATAATATATTATCTCTGAAATCTGAATTTTAGTGAGACAGTTTTGCCATTTTATTAGTAGGTTTATGAGAAAAATTCCTTGTGATTAAGAAGTACTGTTCATTCTGGTTAAAATAAGATCATATTTCCTTTGCTAAAAATGTAGCAGAGTAGCCCACCTGCAACCCTGTTTACTCAATTAGGGGAAAAACTTATCTTCTTGGGACAGCTGCTGTTCATAATTCTGAGTCTAGGTCTTGTGGGAATCTCTTAGTTCGCTTATGAGCCTTTATCATGAACTTTCCCTACGTAGATTAAAAGATTGGCTTGGGGGAAAGAGAACATGCCTATAGTCCAGGAGGGCTCATGCCTATATCAGAGGTGCCCATTCCTTTTCTACTTGTTAACGTAGCAGAAATGTCTTTCCGGTCATGGGGTTAGAGTGGTTGGGAAATTGCCCACACTGACAAGCCCTTCTCAGATAGGAGGAGCTCATAGTCATAACAAAAACATTTTCCCAGAATATTGTTTCATGCTTCTCCCACTCAGGGCCATGACCATCATGAGGGGGGGGAAACGACCTCTGGGCCTTGAGGTTTGTGCATCAGAGTCTGAATAACAAGTGATGCTGAAGCTGATTCAGGGTAAGTTGGACTATAGTTGGGGCAGCATTTAAATACAGTTGAAATGCAGTTGCCCTGTAGAGTACAGGTTAAGTAAGAGTTCTTTCTTTTAACTTCAGAGCCCATGAATATAAGAACATTTGGAACAGTTTAAACAAAAATCAAAGGATGTAAATTTTATGTGGGGGTGTGGCCATTAGTACACAAAAACTAGATTTTTGCTGGATAGTGGTTTTCACATTGTGGTCCCTGCCTCAGCATTACATGGGAACCTATTGGAAATGTAAATTTTGGGGTCCTATCCCAGCTGGATGAATAAAAATGCTCAGGGGATGGGTCCAGACATCTGTGTTTCAACAAGCCCTCCAGATTATATTGATGTGTGGCTAAAGTTTGAGAACCACTGGACTACATTATGTTGCTGGTGAGTAAACTTGAACTTTATCCCACATGCAGTGGAAATTTGTGGATGATCTCTGAACAGAGTTATGGAATGACGAGTGTTTTAGTTAGATAGTAAAGTCTTCTGCCTTGCTTTTTTAGTTATGGACTTCGGGAAGCAAACAGAGACTTTTAGAAGGGAGGTGGATGGGGGGGGATGGGTGAGCCTAGTGATGGATAGGATTGCATGGAGCACTGGGTGTTACCTGCGAATAATGAATCACAGAACACTGCATCAAAAACTAATGATGTGGGGCACCTGAGTGGCTTAGTGGGTTAAGCCTCTGCCTTCGGCTCGGGTCATGATCTCAGGGTCCTGGGATCGAGCCCCGCATTGGGCTCTCTGCTCAGCAGGGAGCCTGCTTCCCTCTCTCTCTGCCTGCCTCTCTGTCTACTTGTGATGTCTCTCTGTCAAATAAATAAATAAATAAATCTAAAAGAAAAAAATAATGATGTGCTGTATGGTAACTAACATAACACAATTTTTAAAAAAGGAATTTTAGTTTAGAAAGTATAAAAATGCCACAATTTTGGTGATCTCATTTAATTCACATATCTCAGAAGGGTATATTAGTTTGTACTTTCTTGTAACTTAATATGAGAGTTGTTTAATGACTTAATAGGACTTCAGAAGTTTCAGACAAGTGATTTTTATTCACTGGAAATTATAGAATGATGCTTTCTTTTGTATGCCATTCTATTCCCTAAACTTAGAACATATTACAGATTTAATAAGACCTAGGTGTACTCTTAAATCCTGAAGATATTATCCAAATAATTTCAGAAAATTGCTGAGGGCATTCCCTGGGTCACTTTACTGTGTAATTCTTTCCCAAGTATGTTTTGCATTTTAAGTGTTTTCATTTTTCCTCTTAATCTCATTATGTATCAGTAACACATGATGTGTTGGCATCTTCTGGAATAACACATTTGTTCCAAGTGAGAAGGACTAGGTTTAGAAAATCTAGTTGGCCAAGGTTACCGGATAGAAACTTATATTGAATCTAAAACTAATGTGCTCACATTTTCCATCAGAATTAAAATGGAATGAAGCCAAGAAGTTACTATTAGAAGTTTGCTGGTCTCTGTTTTGTATGAATAGTATTAGCTAAATATATCATTTAGTCCTGTACATAATAGACATGTTGAAAAAGTTCTTTTACCTATAAGTCTGCAGACTTGGGGCCAACTGCATAAATCAGATTATATTATACCTCTCCTTAAGAGTCATTAAAATTTAAGATTCTCTAGAAAAATTTTCTTTTACTTCCACATGGTCTTATTTTTGTTTAAATGGCAAATTGGTATTAAAATGCAGTAGGTATTTCTACTCTTTAGCAACCTAATCCTATAATATATCTTAGAACATATTAAACTTAGGTCCTGTCCAGGATTTGGAGGGAAAAAGCAGCAGCCTTTTCTGATAGGAATCAGAAAAATTGAATTTTATTGTTGACCCACTACTAAATACTGATATGACTTTGGGCATAATTTTCATTGTCTCAGAAGATGAGATGGTATATTAAAATATTGAAATAGTTAATATGGAAAGATGGTTTGAGGCATGGATATTGTAGCTAAATATAAATAAATATAGAGTGACTTGGAGAAGTCATTAATTTATACCTTCATTTATCATACTTTTATTGTACACTTAGTATCTTCCAGTATTGTCATGTGCTCTATGAGCTCAAGGAAAATATTCCCTGGTCACATTCTGGAGGGGAGGCAGACAAATACAATGAATACTTTGGGAACAAATAGATGTCTATTTGACTGAAAGGAGGTAACAACTAAGTTGACAACTAAAGGTTAATAGGGAATTATCTGGGCAAATAAAGGAAGTGAAGAGATTCCACACAGAGGGAACCAATGTGACCAAAATCTCAGAGAGACCGAGGAGGGCTTGGGGTAACCAGAGGATGGCCGAGTTTAGCGTTCACTACTGAATTGGAGGTGAGGGGTAGTGAGTGGCTAATTCGAGACTGTAAGCAGGGGACAGAAGATGTGGGGGTATGTGGACCCAGCTCAGGAAGCATATATATTCTTCCAGTGGATTGTGTAGATCCATGACTGGCTTTGAAAGAGGAGTTAACATAATCATATTTCCCATTGTCTTCCCTTTCAGTTAATGGCAGTTCCATCCTTTTAATCTATTAGGAAAAGACCTTTGGTATTATCCTTAACTTTTCATTATCTCTTGTGTAAAACATACAGTGCATCTGACCGTTACTTTAATAATGTCTCTCTTGTGCATCCCTGTGTACCACTTCAGAATCCTCTTGCAACTGTGGGCGGCCAAACCTGACCAATGGGGGACAGGAGCTGAAGGAGAAGTACCTCATCATTCCCCAGGATGGATAAGCTGAAACTCATGTCATAATACTTTTAGTGTGGGTGAACTAGATAACTCATTCTCAAATCGCCATTTTTTCCCCTCTCTATTCCTTAGCCCGGGTCTTGTACTCCTCTTTCCTGGGATGACATTCCCAAGTAAACTACCTCTGAGCACACAGTTGTCCTAGGTGCTACCTTTCTGGGAGACTAAGGTCATGGCAGTACCCTCAAAATGTATCTTCAGCCAGACCATTTCCTGTCACCTCTACCACTACCAGCCATCAAACCAGAGTTAGTGCTTGTCTCAACAAGAAAACAGCAGTTTTTTAACTGGCTTGGTACTTTTATTTTGGCCCTCCATAATCTTTTTTCAGGACAGTGAGTGAGTGTTTTATCCAGCAAGACCCTCTAGGATCTGCCCCCACTTCCTTTCTGACCTCATTTCCTACTAGTGTTCCTGGTGCAGGATAAGCTGGTACCTCCTGTTCCTTAAGGATTCCAGCTGCCCTTCCAGCTCAGAGCTCTTGCTTGCTCTGTCCTTTCTTTAGAGCACTCTCCCACCTCATAGCTCCCTCCCTTCTCAAAAATTACTTCCTCAGTGAAGACATTCTGACCATCCACTTTAAAGTAACAGCCACTCCTAGCATATTCTGTCCGCCTTCTGTGCTTTGTTTCTCACCACAGCACCTAGCATAATTAATATGCTTTCAGGCTTATTTTGCTTACTCTCTCTTTCCATCTGGTAACTATAAGCTTTGTTGGGGCAGGAAGTTGTGTCTGTTTCTTTCCACTGTTCCATCCTTGGGCCCACCACAGAGCCTTGGTACCCAGTAGGTGCTCAATAAATAACTATTGTGTTAAGCAAGTGAATGAATGAATATTTTAGAAAGTAGAAGTATTTTAGAAAAATGTAAAGATGGTTGAAGGAAGATAGGTCTAGAGAACAGAGATTAGGAGCTTATGGCAGGCAACCAAGTAAGAAATGATGAGGGCTGCATTTGTCATCTTTTAAGGGCATCAGTGGAGAGTTAAGAAAAGATGACAGAAAAATTAGAAGAGTAGGATGATTGTGTTGTGGATGGATTGTATATGACGGATAAGAGAGAGGGAGGCCTCTACGCAGCGTCTCGGGTTTTGGTTTTGGCAGTGGGAGGATGGTGGCCTCATCAGAGTCATCAGAGAGGTGCTGAAGGTGGAGCAGACTTAGGGAGGTGATAGGATGTAGAGGCTTCAGGAAAGAGGAAGGAGAACTTCATATTTAAATATGTTGAGTTTGGTGTACCAGCAAGACTGCTTAGCATGAAATGTTAGAGACCCAAGAGTCCTTTGACTGGGTAGGACTGGAGTTCAGAAAAGGGTACTTAGGGATTAACTAGAGCTAATAAGGGAGTTGTAACTTGAGGTAGTACGTTCACAAAAATCAAACAAGGAAAACGCATTTATTACTCTGCGTTCCTATATAAGCAGAGGAGTTCTTAACCAAGGTCACTATTTCTTTCCTTGATTATTTTAGAAAAAAATGAGAATGAAAAAACCTTGAAAAAAATAAAAAAAGTCATCTCCTTGATTCATTTTTATTGGCACATTTTGAAAGAATGAAAAGGGCATTTATCTTAGGATGAAGTGTCTGAGTACCTCTGGAGTAAAAAGAATTTACCTTGAGCTTGTCCTGGCCAGCCTCAAACTCCGTATTTTACTTTCACAGCCATCTTCTTTTATTGAAAACATGTTGAAGTACTTTTTTCCCCCTTTACTCACCGGAAATGAGTAAGTTCTTTAGTAAAATATCCAGAATGCATGTAATAAAAAATGTCTAGATGTTTCAAGTAAGATTTCTGGTATATGTTTGTCTGTTTAGTAATACAAATTTTATGTGGGTATGTTCTTCACCAACATTTTTCATGTATTTTGAAACTTAGATTTTTGCCAATAGCTTTTATACCTCTGGTGCTTTTTATTACCTTATTTAGTAGAGAGTTGAGCGTTTGGAACTGGTCTTCAACCTAGAAGTTTATTAAACAATTTGATTTCCCAAGGGGCCAACACTACTGGAAAAGATTGCTATATACAAATCTGTAGGCCAGTGGGGATGAGAAAGATACTGCCCAAGGAAATTTACAGAAATGAAAACAAAATCACATCTGCTCTGTGATCATCTTATAGTTGGTGAGTACACCTTAGTTTTGGACAAAAATCTTGTTATTTGAATTGAATCCTTGCTATTTAATCTCATGTTGACACTTTACATTACAATAATAAGATGTTAAAGATCTCATAGTCTTAGCTTGATTGGATACTCCCCAGGGCACAGAGACATTAGGGGCTACAGTGCCTAAATTGCTATCAGTAGAGCATAGATTCTGAATACTTACATGAGATTTCAGCTGTGTTGCTGACAGTGAAATTATAATTCTTCATTAGCTGGAAGAAATTCTAAGAACCACAATTCGAGGACCTAGAGACTTCATGTTTAATTAAAAGAACCTTTCATATTTACTTACAAGAAGCCTGGGTATTGACGGAAACTGTGAAAATGAACAAAAACTGTATTAGCGTTCTTTGTAGCACCAGAACCAAGTCTCAAGATGTGAGTTGGAAGCTGGAGACCCAGGAGAACCAGTGGTGTAGTTCCCACTGGAAAGCTGGGCAAGCTTGAGACCTCAAAAGACCTGATGTTTCACTTTGAGTTTGCTTGCAGAAAAAACCTGCCTCAGCTTGAAGGCAGGAAGAACTCTCTTATTTGGAAGAGAGTGCACTCTTTTGTCCTATTTAGGTGTTCAGCTGATGAGGTGAGGCTCATTCGCATTAGAAAGGCCAATCTGCTTCACACAGTCTGTCAGTGTAAATGCTAAGCTCATCCCAAAATATCCTCATGGAAATACTGGAATAATGGTTGACCAGATATCTTAAATTTAACTATCTTAATATTAACTTAAAATTAACTATCACAATAATTTATATTAAATCTATTCAAATTCACTTAATCAATAAACATTTTAAACATAGCTTTGTAGATTCAGCGTAAGTTAAGACACTTTGAGAATCTAAAATAGAAGACAGGGGGCAGGTAACCCTTAGTAAGACCAAAATAAAGTATTATAAAATCAAGAAAAAAAAAACCTACAAGTTTTTGGAGTGTTTACATTCTTTCCCAAGACATTTTTCATGTATATTGAAGCAAACTACATGGGACTAAAATTGAATTTCTTATTCTGAATTTTAAATTATTAAATAGACATTAAGAAAAGTATATACTTATTTTTTCTCTTTTATTCCTTTTTTATTTGTTTATGTCAAAATATATACTCGTGAAGTTGGTAGTATAATTATAAAGTAATGAATCAATATAAACTTACTCTGTTAAAAACCTTATCTTGTAGATAGCACAAAAAAAATTCTTTAGCATTTTTTTTTGTCCCCAAGTTGCATTATTTTATTCTTATATCACAATTGTGAGCTATTTTGTGCTATGTCTTTCTGAATTCAGGCAGTATACAGTGTTTCCGTTTACTGGACATGATAGGTTAACAAAGTTTAGATTTTATTTTTTTATTTGAAAAAGCAAGGAGCATCCTTATAAACACAATTATTTAGCCACAGAGTATAGCTTTTTATATTCTTATGAGTATGTAAGGACCGCCTTTATCCCTCCTGGACCCAGTCCCATCCAGATTTCAGGGAGTGAGAAATACAAGGCAATGACTATTTTAAGAATCGATAAGTGTCTAGTTTTCCCAACACAATTTATTGAAGAGACTGTCTTTTTAAGAATGAAACTCAACCATTCTTTTACACCATACATAAAGATAAACTCAAAATTGATAAAAGACCTCAACGTGAGGCAGGAATCTGTCAAAATCCTAGAGGAGGGACGCCTGGGTGGCGCAGTTGGTTGGACGACTGCCTTCGGCTCAGGGCGTGATCCTGGAGTCCCAGGATCGAGTCCCACATCAGGCTCCCAGCTCCATGGGGAGTCTGCTTCAGTCTCTGACCTTCTCCTCGCTCATGCTCTTTCTCACTGTCTCTCTCTCAAAATAAATAAATAAAATCTTAAAAAAAAAAAAAATTAAAAAAAAAAAAATTAAAAAAATCCTAGAGGAGAACATAGGCAGTAACCTCTTCCACGTGGGCCACAGCAACTTCTTTCAAGACATGTCTCCAAAGGCAAAGGAAACAAAAGCCAAAATGAACTGTTGGGACTTCATCAAGATCAAAAGCTTCTGCAGAGCAAAGGAAACAGTTAACAAAGTAAAGAGGCAACCCATGGAATGGGAGAAGATATTCGCAAATGACAGTACAAAGTGCTGATATCCAAGATCTATAAAGAACTCCTCTGAGTCAACACACACAAGACAAATAATCATGTCAAAAAATGGGCAGAAGACATGAACAGACACTTCTCCAAAGAAGACATACAAATGGCTAATAGACACATGAAAAAAATGTTCATCATCATTAGCCATCAGGGAGATTCGAATCAAAATGGCATCGAAATACCACCTTACACCAGTTAGAATGGCCAAAACTAGTAAGACAGGAAACAACAGGTGTTGGAAAGGATGCGGAGAAAGGGGAACCCTTTTACACTGTTGGTGGGAATGCAAGTTGGTGCAGCCACTTTGGAGAACAGTGTGGAGATTCCTCAAAAAATTAAAAATAGAGCTACCCTATGACCCTGCAATTGTACTACTGGGTATTTACCCCAAAGATACAGATGCAGTGAAAAGAGGAGCCATCTCTACCCCAGTGTTCATAGCAGCAATAGCCACAATTGCCAAACTGTGGAAAGAGCCAAGATGCCCTTCAACAGAGGAATGGATAAAGAAGATAATGGTCCATATATACAATGGGAGTATTATGCGTCCATCAGAAAGGATGAATACCCAACTTTTTTTTATCAACATGGACGGAACTGGAGGAGATTATGCCGAGTGAAATAAGTCAGAGAAAGTCAATCATATGGTTTCACATACTTGTGGAGCATAAGGAATAACATGGAAAAGGAAAAGAAAAGTGAATTGGGGTAAATCGGAGGGGGAGACAAAGCATGAGAGACTGTGTGGACTCTGAAAAACAACTGAGGGTTTTGGAGGGGAGGAGGTAGGGGGATGGGTGAGTCTGAGGGCAAGCATTGCATGGAGCCCTGGGTGTGGTGCATAAACAATGAATCTTGGAATGCTGAAAAGATAAAAAAAAAAAAAATCTGTAAGTGTATTTGGCTTATTTAGACACTTTAGAGTCAAATACAAAACAAAAATCTGATTGTTTTTAAATTTTAAAGTTAAGAAAAACCTTTAAATGATTTAATAATTCTGAATTTGGCTCATGTTGGAAATTATAGAACTAGGGACTCCATTAAGAAAACATTCTAATTTTCTCGACATCAATGTCTTATTTTCTCCAAATGTGACTGGTGTAGTCTCTTATTTATAGTTACAAGATTAATGACAAGGTAGCTCCTTTTATAATGCATAGACTTTATAGACATAGCTTTATAGAAAGCTATATGTTTATCTTTCTTGGTTGAGGATGTAAAAGAAATGCTAAGAGAAAAAGGGAAAAATTGTTGCTGTACATCTGGAAATAGCAAACATTATTTATTCTTTTATAGGTAATTTTTTAGCCTGCTTTAGTAAGAATCAGATGTGGCGGGTTTTGGAGAGATTTGTTCTCGTGAGTTAATATTTGACTTGCCAGGCCTTCTGTATTTGCCGAGCTGACCTTGGGAACACTGGTCTTGCCTTGATACCTGGTGGTCATCTCCTTACTTTGGCACCTAGGAAATATTTGAGGCTGTGGCTTCATCAGGAAGAAGCTATTTGTGTGATAATATTCCCTGACTGCTGTGTAGGATTGGTGTAAAATACAGGACTTTGGCAGTGCTTTCTTTGAAGACTCAAATCTAATGTGAAAACCTCCCCCCCCCTTTTTTTTTAATGAAGAAGGTTTGTGGCACTTTCATAATAGCTGGGCCTGCCCTGTTGATTTAGATCAAAATCATTTCCTCCCATCATCATAACCATTTTACTGTTCAGTGGTGCAGAAGGCAGCGTGAAGAGTTGGTGAAATGTTTTGGATCATTCAGAAGTAGATGAAAGATAAAAATGGAAATATCTCCAACAGAGGTGATACTCTGGAGAACTTCTTAGAAGAGCAAAAATAAAAGTATCCAAATATCTCTACACTAAGAATTTTTTTTTTAAAGTTTTCCAATGATGTGAACAATTCAGATAAACATCTAAGACAAAACCAAAAGTTTATAAATCCGCTTAGACTTTCTGCATGTGTATTCCATTTTGAAGTCTTAGCTATTTTCTCTTTTAGCTTTTCGGGAAAGGAAACACAAATTCTCTTGATGTTTAATGAATATTTATGAAATCCTCTGACAATTAAGGACTCATTAACATTTCACTTTAAAAGAAAAGAGTTAAAAACACTTTTAAGGCCAAAGCAGAATGTGGTAGCAAGGAGAAACTCCCATCTCTCTTTCATTGTTGTGAACTGTCAGGTCAGAAACACTGCAAATGAATGCAGATTTTTTAAAGAAAGGATTCTAGGTAGTAATTTGAAAATAATAGACATGTTTTATTTTTACACAATGACTTTCATTTGTATTGACTTTTGTCTTAGTGAGTAATTTTTGGCTTGTTTTCTGAAGATACTCAGAAACCCTGCTTTTATATGTCAAATAATGTGTAGATCAGATTTTGGAGTCAGACTTTTTTGTGTTTAAATTTCAGTTTCAACTCTTTCTAGCTTTATGACCTCCAGCAAGTTCTCAGTGCCTCAGTGTCTACATTGCAGTTTGGGGAGGGGAGAGTGGTGTTATAGGACTCATTAGCTTGTTAGACAAAGCACCTGAGTTAATGCATGAAAAACACTTAAAATTGTGTGTGCGGGCACACACAATTTGAGAAATCTTTCCTTTCAATTTACACTACTTTGGCCCTTGTTTTAGGGCCTTGGGGAAGGTCTTTGTTTCCTCAGGCTGAGGTGCTGCAAGAATAGTTAGTGAATTAATCCTCACTTCTGATGGGTAGCACTCAACTTTCTTTTTTCATTTCAGATTTTCTCCATTCTTCATTCCCAGCACCCCAAGGCTTTGTGTCCGGCCATTTGTAGCTACCTTGGACTGCAGCTATTCTCATGGTCCAAGTACAATCCACAGAAAGTAAGAATGCCTAAATATGCATTTACTCACTTTCAAAAGCACAGTCTTTTATGAATGAGAAATTGCTAAAGTCAATTTTTTGACTTTTTAAAAAAGATTTTAGTTATTTATTTGACAAAGAGATTGCAAGTAGGCCGAGAGGCAGACAGAGAAAGAGAGAGAGACAGGGAAGCAGACTCCCTGCTGAGCAGAGAGCCTGATGCAAGGCTCCATTCCAGGACCCTGAAATCATGACTTGAGCAGAAGGCAGAGGCTTGACCTACTGAGCCACCCAGATGCCCCCCAGTCAACAAGGTTTTTGAAGCAAGAGCGGTTACACCATTTTTGCTGTCATTCCTTATAAATCATTGTTATTTGGTAGTATGGAAATAAAGAAATACATGGGCTAGAAATCAAATGGGGGCCTAGAAAGTTACATGTGGCTCATCATTATTTTAAATCTGAAATAGAAGTATGTGTTGGGATGAGCAGAGAAGTCCTAAAGCATCAGTCCACACCTGTCTCTTTCTGGGAGGCTTCACACTTAACAGATGTCAGCAGTGACCTGGAAGCCAAACCTTGGTAATTCTGCTGATAAATATATTCCTCTAAAGAACATCCCACTTATTCTTAAGTAATTTGCCATCCTGCTTTGCTTACTATAGGTCATAAGTTTAAATTTGTCTTTGTGAAGTGCTGAGTTGCTGTTATTTAACTCAGAATTTATCTTTAAGTCAAGCCTCATAAATTTAATAATAATTAGTCATAGTTACCGCTGGAATTTTTACTGCTTTCACCATCTGCTCCTCTCAGTATATGCAAGGTGTTAGATCTATTTCACAATAACTGAGTAAACTTTTACTTCTAATAATTACTTTCTACTGGAGAAGTGATTGATATATTTATGGTTTTTGAGAATATGATGGGAATCTTCTCTGACTTATTCTTCAGTTTTCTAGATGTATCATAGGGAGGTTTCATTTCTACTGGTTATATGTGCATGATACAGTATTGGTGATGACCCTGATATTAGATTATAATCCATTTACCATTCAGTGACTATTGTGTACTTGGGTATTTACTCCTAGTTTTGATGTTGTTGAATTTGTCTTTATTATTCTTAGCCATCCAATCCTCATTTTGGAGTATAAACTCTTTAGCTTAGAGAGCTAAAGAGAGGGCACAGTTAATTATTTCTGTATTTTCCAAGGAGGCTTGGAAATGGAATGGAATGCAAAAATGGAAATGTTCAGTGAATAGGCTTATCTCTTTCCAAGAGTTCTATACCTTAATTTCTAACCCTCATTTCATTGTATAAGTAGTAAAGTTTCAGGATGAACCGGTGCTCTGCGTGGAGGGATGAGCTTATTTTGTGTTCTGCAGGAATCCTTTCTGACTGTATTAACAATATACTCTAGAAAGTGCTTATAGTCAGCTTGTCTTTTAGTCCATTATTATAATGGTTATATTTGCTTGTATAAATTACTTTGAAAAGTTATAAAGTAAGTAATATAGTTCTTTAAAAATAAGATTTTATACTTAAAAACTTTGTTTTGAAGTTTTGTGAAAGCTAAAATCAGAGTTGGATGAAAAAATGTGCCCATTAGCATCAAATAATGAAATTCTTGGTCATGAATTTCAGCTAATAATACAGAAATTGTTCACATTTATATGGGGCAAATTCTGCTTAAGGAATTGTTGTAACCATTTTACATATATGCATGAACAAATACTGTTATTATCCTCATTTGACAAATGAAAAATGGAGATTCTTGGAGGTAAATTGGCTGAGGTCACACAACTAATCTTTCAAATTAATAGTTAACGGAGTGACTTATAAGTAAATTATACTACTTACTAGTAATACTTGATAGGCTGGAATATACATGCAACTAACTCTTACTTTAGTTAGAGTAACATATACAACATAGTGAATCTCCATGGAAACATCAGAAAAAGAAGCATGTGTCTCGGATTAGGCAATGTGACGTAGATGGTGAAGGAGAGAGACACCGTTAGAGGCTGAAAGAATATTATGAACAAAGGCATGGGAGTATGAAGAACATGGTGAACACAGAGTAAGGTGTGGATAGGGAGTAGATGATGAGAGGTGATAAGGGTGGGAAGAGGGATGGGGCCAGTTCATGAAGAGCCTTGAATGCCTTCCCAAGAACTTTAGAAACATTAGAGCTTTTGCGTACTTGGTTTTAGCTTTTTCGTTTTGCGAGTTCATGCATGTGTGTTGTTATTTTTAGAAGGCAGAAGTGCAAATAATAGATTACAGAAGTGGGAGAGAGATCAGAGAGTACTATAGTAGTACTAATTAGGGGCAGGGATTAAGGAGATAGAAAGGAGGGGCTCCAGCCAGTAGCTCATATTCTGCCCAAAGGGAACATGGTAGACTGTCCTGTCCTTGCTGTTGGGGGAAAAGAAATCAAAGCTACTCACACCTGCTGATGGTGATGATAAGTAATCTTCCTTCTCCTTTTTATTATTATTATTAATACTGTTTTTATTGAGTGATTTGGTAAAAGCAGTTAAGTGGAGTAGTGAAAGTCTCATCTTGGCCTTAAGATCTCAGTTCTGATCCTCAGTCATTTAAAAATGGGAATAATTGCACCTGCCTTGCTGGTCTCTGATAAGAATTGTATGAAACAATTGGTAAGTATTTGATAAATAGTACTTGTATTTCCTTCATTTGCTAGTCATTTCAGGCATTATTTATTTCTGTGCAGAATACAAAGCCCATGGCGATAGCCTTTGTAGACAGTAAAGTGTTAACTGGCAAGCCGTTTTCTACAATTTTTAGATTGTCTTTATACATTTTAAAGTGAGTGTTTGTATTATATATATGTTCTCTTAGCTCTTTTCTTATTAAAAACCAGGAAATTAGAGTCCTACAAAGTTATATTATTGGCTTTACATGATTATATATCAGTGGAAGAGCTGAGAGAAATGATTACATGTAGGCCAGTTTTAAAACTTCGGTAACACTTTATGTGGATGTTATAGAATGCACGTGTGTATAATTTCTGCATCTGACACACACATATATGTTCATGTAAGTATCTAGTGAAGTTTAAGATGTTATAGGGATATGAAATATCATTAGAGAGTAATAGGTAGTATTACCTAGCAGTTAGCAGTAACATGTAAAGTGAATTGCATATGGCATACAAGGCATGCTGTGTTATTATGCTGTGTTAAAGATACATTTATGGAAAGTGCTTTGAAGGCAAAGTTGATATGACATACTAAACAGCCCTAAATATGAATAAGTAATATTGATATATTTCACGTGATGCGGTGTTCTGTAGCATCGTTTCCTTTAACAGTATCACATTTCCTTATCAGTACTAGCAGGAGCCATGATAATGAAATTTCCACATGTGTTTTCTTCTGAATAGTGAAATCATTTTCTGTAATAAATGAGAAAGTGGCTAATATTGACCAAGAATTGGAAATATGAATTAGTATCAGTATTTATGGTAGTCCCTGGTAAGTGATGAATGCCAGTAGCTCATTTATCATGCTCTAGAAAATAGATTTGTGTGTGTCTATTTCTTAACTAGAGTGTGTCTTTAAATTGGTGGTGGATTCTGGTAGTGGCTTTATACCTTCTGTAGTGGAGTGAAAGGTGTGTGCTTTTCTGTGTTACAAACACCAGAGTGTTTACTGTCAAGTTTGAAGCCTGGATTTCCGTAAAATGAAGCAAACTAGCATTTATTGGGCATTTACTCTGTTTCAGTCACTGGGCCTTTTGTGCTACGTGCTTTATGTAGTACCATTTAAACTTAGCAACAGCCATGTGAAAGTAGACTTTTTCATGCCGTTTTCAAGATGGAGAAATGGAGGTCTACAGAAACTAACGTATTTGCCCAGAGGCATACAGCTTATTAGTGGAACTGGGCATTGATCCAGCCATGTACTCTCTTCTGTAAGTGCTGTCCGGTTTACGCTGGGATTAGAGACATCGTTCAGAACCGTCCTCTCAAATCTATGTTCCAGTGTTATACTCTTCTTTAACCTAAAGTAAAATTTAGTTGAATTGACTCTGTCAAAGTCTTGTGTTTGAGTTTGAAAATTTTATGGCTAGGGAGCAAAAAGAGTGTCAGAAAAATTCAGCTAAATTTTTGTTTTCAATTTTATTTTGTCTTTTTTTAAAAGATTTTATTTATTTATTTATTTGAGAGATAGTGAGCAAGAGAGCGGGCATGAGCTGGAGGAGGGGCAGAGGGAGAAGCAGATTCCCTGCTGAGCAGGATGCAGGGCTTGATGCGGTACTCAATCCCAGGACACCGGGATCATGATCTGAGCAGAAGGCAGACGCTAAACCGACTGAGCCATCCAGGTGCCCCTGTTTTTAATTTTAAAAAGGGGAGATTTTACCAAGTAACAGTCATAGTTAGAACACACACACAGTTGAGATAACATATCATAATATATGTGAAATATTTGTGTTAATCTATTCTCTCAGATGATCCTTGCAGCTTCCAGGATAGAGGAGTTGTTCTACACACCTGGTTTATTTTTTTATTGCATGTGTTCGAGGACCCTCATGCTATACTAGGAGGTGAGGATATTGTGGTTAACCGATGAGATGTCATTCTTATTCTTACGTACTGTGTATCTATCCTAAATATTTCATCAGAATGTGAAATAATACACCTTTAAGACCTCGTATTGGAAAGATACCTTCAGAGTTTCTCCATAGAGTATTTGTAGGTAGGGGGAAAATGTTCTGCTAAGGGTGTCCCTTCTTCAAGACCTTTACATGATACAAAATCTCTGACTTTTCTTGATTTAGAATTGGCTGTTTTCTGCAGCATGGAGGAAAAACTGATTGATGTTTGGAAATCATGACTTTAAGTGAGTTAAAGTCAAGACATAAACAAATGTAGTGAAAGTTAGAGAAAAGCTTGTCTCCCGGTATTCAGCCTTTCGGTGTTCAGATATGAAAAAGAAAACCAACCAACCAACAAACAAAACACACAGCAGAAACAGAAAAGACTGCCTGTGACAGCTGACAACCCCAAACCAAAGCACACAAACAAAAATCAACCAACTAATTAGTGCCACATTTGGAAAACTCTTTTTCTCTTTTTAATTACTTTTCTGAGAATGTGAGCTTTCTGTATCTGTTTGTTTTACTCTCCTATTAATGAATCGTTTCTTCTGAAAGCTTTTCAACATTTCATAACTGGCAGCATCTAAGTGGTGTTAGGTCAGCTAAGGTTCTGTACGTTAATTATGCCATTTAGAGACCAATTAAGAGCATTAAAGCATATATTTACGTTAGTAATTGCCTTCACAGTCATTTGGTATACATAATACCTTTGTGAACAATATAGTGTTTCCAAGTGAAAATTTCTTCTAGAGTTCAAAAGAGTTTAATGTTTTCTTAACTTTTTCTTTTAAAAATCATCTTAAACTCCTTTTTCTTCCACCATCCTTAAAATCTCCTAACTTATCTTAAACTATGTGTAGTTTTCTATCTCAATTCTGATGTCCAATAGTTGGTCATCCCCTGTGGGAGTTCTCAAAGTATGATTTGCAAGCATAATAATATGTGTATACATAATAATGATGTATTTACAATGATAATACAAAAGAGATAGTGGCAAAATCTTAGCACAAATCAACACAGAGCCCCAAACTGTATTCTTTTTTTTTTTAAAAATTTATTTATTTTACAGAGATCACAAGTAGGCAGAGAGAGAGAGAGAGAGAGAGGAGGAAGCAGGCTCCCTGCTTGAGCAGAGAGCCCCATGCGGGGCTCGATCCCAGGACCCTGAGATCATGACCTGAGCCGAAGACAGAGGCTTTAACCCACTGAGCCACCCAGGCGCCCCCCCAAACTGTATTCTTAAATTCTTCACTGCCATGTACTCACAGTAAAACAAGCCACCAAACCATTCAGCCACTGAAACACCAAACCCGCCAACCAAATAAACAGTCACTCAACCAACCAAACACCAAACAAAGAAAGCTAGCTTCATCTAATAATATCCTGAATGAAGTAGTAAAGATTTTTAATTTTATTAAATTCCAACATCTGAGTCAATGTCTTTTTACTATTGGGTGACAGAATGTGGAGCATATGTAATGCAATTATTCAGCATACTGAAGATTAGTGGTTACTTTGAGACTTTTTTCACGAAACACAACTTTTACTAGAAAGAATGACAAACTATGGTTTTTTAGGTGTATTTACAGACATATCCTCAAAAATGAATGAAGTGAGCCCGTTACTTCAAGGAAAACAAATGACAGTATTTATTCCAAATGATAAAACTCAAACTTACAAAGAAAAATTAGGATTTTGCAAAGCCTGTATCTACAGAACTGATCTGCCTAGCTGAGTCAATCAGTTTTTTTTTTTCAACCAGTGCCCATGTTTCATATTCATGTATGTGTAAAAAATCCATTCAAACTATCCACTAGACAGTAGATTGTAATTTATCAGAATATGAAAATTTCATCAATAGGGTTTCAGATTCCACATTGCATCTGACTTTTAGGAGACTCCTACCTGTCCACTTTTTGTAAAGTATCAAAGATTAACCACTATTATCTAAGACTCTTAAAATATATGTCCTTTCCCAGCTATGTATTTGTGGCCACATTTTCTTCATGTATGTCAGCCACAACAACATACTGTGATTGATTTAATGCAGAAGCAGATATCCAATTTATTCTATAAAGTTAAACATTAAAGAGATTTGAAAAAAATATAAAACTGCTCCACTTTGCTCAGTGTTTAAAAAATATGTTAAAATGGGATTCATTAACGAAATTTTTTAAACTGAAGTGTAGTGAAGTGTAGTTAACACACAATGTTATGTTAAAGTGTACAACAAGGTGATTCCACAACCATGTGTTTTACGCTATACTCACCACAAGTGGGGCTACCCTGTGCCACCATGTGACATTGTTCGCATACCATTGACTATAATCCCTATGCTGTACATTTCATCACCATGACTTATTCATTCTATACCTGAAAATCTGTACCTTCCCTTCCCTTTCACCATTTTTTCCCATCCCCACCCCCTCCTCTCTAGCAACCATCAGTTCTCCATATTTATGGGTCTATTTCTACTTTTAAAAATGTGTTCATTTGTTCTTTAGATTCCACTTACAAGTGAAAACATATGGTATTTGTCTTCCTCTGTCCGACTTACATTACTTAGCGTATTACTGCCTTGGTCCCTCCATGTCACAAATAGGAAGTTCTCATTCTTTTTTTGATGAATATTTCATTATATGTACACACACACCACATCTTTTTCATCCATTCATCAATTAATGGACACTTAGGTTGCTTACATATCTTGACTCCTGTAAAATAAAATGGGTTCATTATTATTAAATGAATTATACATTTTTTAAAATTATTCACTTTTGATTTCTAATGCAGTAAATACTGACAACTTTAATTGCACAAACAAAAATTTGGTGCCTTTGATAATTTAATAATGGAAATGGTCCTGAGAACAAGACATTTGAAAACTGCTCTCTGGAGGAGTTCTTGCTCTTAAACAGAAACCAGAACTTATCTCTTACATTGATATGTTTCTCACTTATTTGTTTTCAGGTGGGTCATCTCTCTCAGCTCTAAGTTTCTCATTTATAAAATGAGCATTTTTTTTTCTTTTTTTTTTTTTAAAGATTTTATTTATTTATTTGACAGAGAGAAACCACAAGTAGTCGGAGAGGCAGGCAGAGAGAGAGAGAGGGAAGCAGGCTCCCTGCTGAGCAGAGAGCCCGACGCGGGACTCGATCCCAGGACCCCGAGACCATGACCTGAGCGAAGGCAGCGGCTTAACCCACTGAGCCACCCAGGCGCCCCTAAAATGAGCATTTTGAGGAGTATATTATATGAGATTTATAAATAAAGATTTATTTATTAAAAATATATTTTATTAAAAATAAAGATTTATTTGTCAGAGAGCACAAGGAGGGTGGGGGCAGCAGGCAGAGGCAGAGGGAGAAGCAGGCTCCTTGCTGAGCAGAGAGAGTCCAGTATGGGGCTTGATCCCAGGACCCTGGGATCATGACCTGAACTAAGGCATACACTTAACCGACTGGCTACCCAGGCATTCTGTAAATGATTACCTCTCAAAAACTCCTTGAAATGTAGATATTAATATCATGAAGTGTTTGAGACCAACAGAAATTAAGAATTTGCCTACGGTCACGACTAATAAATGGCAGGCCAGAAATTCTTGTATTTTATGAATGTAATATTTAATAACCTCTTTTCATGCTTTAGATATGAAAAAAGAATGGATACTAGCAAAGTAGAAGTTATGTAGGACCATAATGTGTTTGAAGTAGAAGGGAGGTTAGAAAACATATCTTGGTATCATTTTTTTTTTTTTTAAGATTTTACTTTTAAGTAATTTCTGTACCTAACGTGGGGCTCAAACTCACAACCCTCAGATCAAGAGTCACATGCTCCACCTACTGAGCCAGCCAAATCCCTTCTTCCTACCATATTGTTTTACCTATAAAGTAATTCAGGGTATACAAATATATAGTATCGTGACCCCTAAATTGCTTTGAACCGGTCAGTATTTTTATTTATTTATTTATTTATTTGGGAGAGAGAGAGAGAGAGAGAGAGAGAGAACAAGCAGGGGTGCTGCAGAGGGAGAGGGAGAAGCAGACTCCCTGCTGAACAGAAAGCCTGACACAGGGCTCCAGGCTCAATCCCAAGACCCTGGGATCATGACCTGAGCAGAAGACAGATGTTTAACCAACTGAGCTACCCAGGCACCTTGAACATGGCAGGATTTTTAACATAATTACTATTTTTACTTAGTCTCCTTTTATTTTTTTTTGTTTAGCAGATGAAAAGAACTTCAGTATCTTTGGCAAGAATAACTATGTTATTCTCACATAGATGTTTATGAAAACAAAAACAAAAACAAAAACAAGGGTGCCTGGGTGGCTAAGTGGGTTAAGCCTCTGCCTTCAGCTTGGGTCGTGATTCCAGGGTCCTGGGATGGAGCCCCACATTGGGCTCCCTGCTCAGTGGGGATCGTGCTTCCACATCTCTCTCTCTGCCTATTTGTGATCTCAATCTGTCAAATAAATAAATAAAATCTTTAAAAAACAAAATGAAAACAAAAACACAAAAGAGAAAGACAGAAGGTTTCCATAGAATAGCCATTGCTTTCTCTGAGGAATGACAGATAGATACTCATTACTTCTGTTGGTAACAAAATTACCAATAGATTTTATTCTGGCCCTAGGAACTCAGTACATGTTAGAAATTTAGCTGATCTAAAAAGAATGATCTAAAAAGAGTGTATGAGGGAAGATTAATACCATGTTAAAGCAGAAGGAACTGCAGGTGTTTGGAACAAGAAAGTGTTTATGATAGTTAAGGTCAGACAACCCATCTCCTCAGAGTAGACTAATAAGATTTCAGGATAACACTCATGTTTTTTGTGATTTCTAGAGAGGAGGTCATAGTACTTACTATACTGTGTGTGCTGATGCTTCCTCTCTTCACCTGCAACCCAAAATACCTTATGGAGGATGGAATTAAGGTTTGGTACCATCACTCTGTTTATTCCTTTTTGCCTTTCTTCCTAGTTTGTTCCCATTTAATATTGCTAAGAAGAATTTAAAACAAGTGGGGCCCCTGCATGGCTCAGTTGGTCAAGGGTCTGCCTTTGGCTCAGGTCATGATCTCAGAGGCCTAGGATCCAGTCCTGCATCAGGCTCTCGGCTCAGCAAGGAGTCTGCTTCCTCTTCCTCTGTGCCTCCCCCCTGCGTGTGCTCTCACTCACTCTGTCCTCTCTCTCAAATAAATAAAATCTTTAAAGAAATTTAAAACAAGTTTAATCGATTGAGTTAGTATGCTGTGCCAGCATAAAATTCAACCTTTATTTAAATATAGTTTATGTAAATAATAAGCTCAAGGGAAATGAAAGTTATTTCCAGATTACTCTGTTTAATTTTGGGAATTCAGGACTGCTGTTCATTTCTGGCCCTTTGTCCCGACCTTGCTCCCCTTTCTCTAATATAGCATAGTCTTCTTTCAGTCTATTCCAGTCCCTTCTCAGCAAACTCAGTCATGCAGACTCACAAGCATAAATAACTTTTTATTATGTAATATTCCCTCAATATGTAAATGTAGTGTCAACTTAAAATCTGCCTGAAATTAGGTGAGTGAAGTCAGGAATATCCACATTTATAGCCATAGCCTATATATATTTTTAAAAAATGTACTCAGTTGTGAATGGTTTTCTGTGTTTGTAGCCAGGCAGGTTTGGATTTGTTTTTATCCCTCGTGTCCATGGCTGGTTATGATTTTAGGCAATGGGAAGTTATATGTCCTTTCCCCAAATTCTTTATTAGGTAAGGATAGAGTTGGGAGGTATTACATGTTACAGGGTTTGCAATATTTTGGTTACCAGAGCAACCACGGCGTCTTGCTGCACATGAGTCTTTTCTGTAGAAGCAGCTGTTATCACTCTTTGTTGCCTGTCCAGGGAATGCAGTCATGGGAAAAGCCGTCACCATGCAGCTCTGCTATATTATGGTATTGACTCAGGGTCATTGGCTTTGTAGTGAATTTCTAATCTAGACAGGTATGTTTGGCTGAGTCTTTTCTGGTAATCTAATTCATTCATCGGCATTCCTTACACAAACATGTCCTGAGAACCTGTGTTTACTACTTAAGCCTTATTGGTAAATCATCACTGTGCTGCCTTCCCCCCCTCCCCCCGCCATAAACCATTCTGGACAGTCTGGAGATTTCCACTTAGTAGCATAGCTAAGGTTAGAAATCATGATTCTTACACCTGTTTGGAGTCTAGTTATCCTGTTACACATGTGACTTGTCTTATTGTAAGACTTGGTGCTTGGTTACATGTTTTGAATATAAGTTACTACAAGATAAACATGTCAAATTTTCCTTTCAGGTTTTTTTTTTTCCCCCTTTCTTTATAGTACACTTGTTTTCTCTTTGTCCTAAGCCCTTTCTTTAGCTGGGCTGATCCAGGCTGGGAAAACTACTCTTTGCTCATAACCTGGGAAAGAACGGATGAGGGCACATCATTCTCTGTGTGAGAGGCTATGTTCCTGGGGGTGCATCTGGCTGTGGGAGAAGAGGACACACAAATGGTGGGGAAACTCCCCTGAGATGACAAGAAAGGACGAAAGCTCACAAGCAGTGAGCCGGCGGTGGTGGGGGGGGTGTTATTGAGCGGGGGGCAAATAGGAATTAGGAATATTTCACACCTGGTATTTCCTATCTTCTCCGTGGGAGTGGAGAAGAAGAAAGAAAACATCTGGGTCTTTAAGAATACTGAAGTTTTCTAGAAGACTTTGGGGTTGGGAGGCAAAAAATGAGAAAGGAAAGCAGAAAATGATCTCAGATCAAAGAGCACATACACTTGAATAGAGAGAGAGCCCTGTTCCCGTTTTCCCTGTATATCGTGGAATCTCACTGGTAAAATGCCTCTAGGTTTGCTGCTACTAAGAAGAAAAGCAAAGCTGTGAAACTTGGTATACATAGATAAGAAATATATAAGTAAATCTGTCAGCTACCGCCAGTACTGCAGCAGACATTGAGAATGGCATGGTGCAGCTCGCTGAATAGGAGCTCTTGTTCGGGGCATCACCATTTAGGCACTAGATGAGGGACTGAGAAGTAGAAAAAGGAAAAAATAATGTTTTAAATGTTTTGGTTTGGGGATCCTTAGCTGGGGGCGGGGTGCAGTTATTCAGTAGTGAGACATTTTTGAGGTTTGGAAAATACTAGGAACGTTTGGCAGGAAGAGATAGGTTTTATGACAGTAATTTGTTACTTGTGGGTCCTCACTCTGGACAAATGTGTGTGACAGAGAAGGAAAAGGAAGGCTTATAGAAATACTAAATTTTTTGAATAACTGTTAATATGATTGACAGTGAATTATTAAAGTTGAAATTGATGTGGTTATTCTGGAATATTAGTAAAGATAATCAGAAATCTGTGACTATTGGGTCATTTTACCGGTAGGCAGAATTTTTCCAATCTCAATTGAAACCTCGTCATTCAATGGCAAGAATGTTCTTCCGATCACTTCTTTTTTGAAAATGAAGAAAGTTGCTGTTTGTGTTGAATAGAGGTTTGGAATGACCAGGCATATGGTTTTTTAGCATAAACACTGGTCGTTTCAGGGTCTGAAATACTACTGCCATCATTTCTGTTTCAGGCTGGTTACCTCCAACAGTCAAAGTGTAGTATGGTTTTCCCAAGGCCTAGTGGCTGTTCATGTGAACCAGTTACTCTTAAGCATTTGTCCCTGATCTCCTCGTATTTAAGTTTTTTGTGAGTTGTCATAGCTTTCATGATGTGACGAAAACTTATGTGTGTTGATGTTGAATATTTTACCGTTGCTGTACCTGTTGTATTGTCAGTGAAAGTAGAGCAGAAGAAGTGATATTGGAGAAAAGATTAAAGGTTTGCTAAGAGGTGAGAGTTTGTTGTTACTAGCAGAGATGCTTTTGAACAATGCTGCTAAGGAATAGACCTAATGAGATTTGGGATGTTTTTTAAAATAAGTCAGCATTAGTGTAATATTCCTTCAGGGAGCATTTGTAATGCTCACAAGAATGTGCTGGTGGAGGGATCGGATTCCAGGCTAACCTTCAGTTGCTTTCAGTAGTTGACATAACACACACCTGTGTGTTCTCTTCCCTGACCTCAGGATTGTTTTGAAAAGCTTCTGACATCTGGGAGTGTGAAAAAGAGCAGATTTTGATTTGTTCTCTGACAAGTAGGAAAAATAAATTCTAAATGCAACGTGTTACCTGTGTATGGTACTTGCAGTAAGGGCCTTGATTTATCTTCTATCCTTCTCGTCAACTGTGGAATCCAAGGTTCCATGAAATATTACTGTTTTTCTGGAAGCGTTTTCAGATGCTGGAGGTAGAAATATGTATATATATTTACAGAAAAATGTAAATAAATGTAAAATAGCACTTAGGTTGTGTTCCCCCCCACCCCGGAAGAGTCATTTAGAAATTATTTCTCCAAATAGTTAAATTGTTTGTGTATAGGAAGACTGACGACAAAGAAAACTGACCTAATTCAGCTTTACCTTTTATATAGTGATAGGTAATGCTCTCCTTGATAAACATACATTTGTTAAACATGAGTATTACCATAAATGCTGTCACTTAAGGGAATATATCTATCGAGTACCAGTAAATTTACTTCGAACTTGAACCCACTGCAATAACTTTGGTAACTGAATCAATTGGCCTTTAAAAATATATGTTATAACATATATCTTTTATATTTATAGTGTAAAATAAAGTGGGATCCTGGATTGATCTTTATTAAATTCACAGATTTTTCTTCTCAAAATTAAGCTTCACTTGGTTTGGCCTCAGCAGCCTATTCCTTGCAATCTATTTAATTGAGTGGCTTCTGCTGTTTATTCTAAAATGTAGATAAATGGCTTTCAGCACACTGTTTATAGTTTAATAGTTCCTGAAGTGAGTCAACATTATCTGCTAGCGTCTACATGTCATAACTAATGATCCCTCTGCTTAGACTTTCTTGCAAGTGAAGAGACACTGAACTCAACAAAGGCAAGAGCCTGGCACAGTTGGGGGTGGGTGGATTGTTTGGGATGGCACCTATTGGATAACACTTTCTTTGCCCCTTATTGGTATGAAATTGGAAGAGCAGTGTTACCTTTACCACAATTTTGGCATGCACAAAAGCTGTCACAAAATGTATATTCCAAAGGCTGGGGTGAAACTGTTTTAGGAAGTAGCTGTTAGAGGGGTGTGGTTTTTTTCACATTCTCTATCTAATTAGTAATTAGCACAAGTTTAATACTTTTCTGGTCAGGCTAGTTGATTGGATAATAGAGAATGGGAGTCACCAGCAAATTTTCACATTACTCTCAAGTAGCTACTGTGGTTTTAGTGATGAAAGTGAATATTTTTTGTCTGCCGAGAAAGATGGAAAGAAAATAAATAACTTTTAATTCCTAAGTAGTCTTTGATTGTAACTGGGGCCTATTCATTCTGAAAGATCATCATGCTCTTTCCTTAGGGAAAAGACAAAACAAAACAATGAACCTGTATGGGACTTTGCTTCTAGAGAGGATCAGCAGGTCTGATGACCATAATTGTTAGAGTCGATAAGTTTTACCCGTCTCCAACTCATTAAATAATAAGAAGTCTTGCCTTCTCTACTGAATTATTTTCTGGGTTTTTAGTGGAGAATAGGACATTCTATAGGTAAACAGAAGGAAAGGTTTCTTAATAGCTGAAATACCAACTCTTACATTTTGGTAAAATATTTTGTTTGATCTCATATACTCTTTGTGAATGTGGACAACTTTCTAACTAATCTAATTAAGAGAGCCACTGTCCTTTGCTCCCATACAAGTATCACTAGTCTTGGGGAGCACTTTGGTAATTGAAATAGAACATAAGTAAGTATAGGTTTCTTACCTTCTTACACTGATTCTGAACTTTAAGATCATATACCCAACTTACCAAAATATTTCAGGGCAAAAAATATAACACTCATAAATACCTATGTCGATATGATTTCAAATACAGAAACATCTGAAGAAAGGGTTTATGAGAGGAAAATATTTTTCCTATAGCATCCTTGGATTCACATTTTTTTTTCTTTTTTTAATTGTTTGTGTGTCACGAGACCCCATACTGGTGACTATTTGAAGGGGAAGGAAAGAAACATTTTGGCCTTAGAATATAGTGTGTGGGTATGTACATTATTAGCATAAATGAGGAGATACAAATTGGATAAGGAAATACAAAGGAAGAAAATATAAAGGTAAGATCAGTAAGGATTTTCAAAGTCTGGGCCACTGAGTCTACTAGGCTTTATACAATTAAAAATTAAAAATGATAAGATTGCTTTTGGAGAATGTTTTGAAAACTGAAGCCATTTGTTTATCAAAAGAGGGACAGCTTGAACAGTATCAGGCCAGAATGTTCCAATGTGTGCCATACTCAGATTTAAGATAACACAATCATTATAATAACATAGCCTCAGTTCAGATCTTTCCTCAGTGTTTCTGCCCAAAAGTCAACAAGATTGTCCTTTGGCAAACTTATTCCTAAAAATCAAAGCTGAGCAGATGTGGTTCAAAATATCAGCCTTATTTTAATGACCAATTAATTCAGAGGAAAAAAAATTTCATCTTAAAATATCAAAAGTCTGTACGTTGCTAGTCATATCCATATCCAGGAGCCAATTCAGCCATCTTGTTTTAATTTGGATGCCCAAACTGGGTTATGGGAATAGTCAGGAGAAGGTAAATAGAACATATTGTGGCATACCACCTAAATTTTGATCCTCCTTCAGTGGGTCTGAGAGTGTTACTGGGAAGCCTAAATGCAGTATTATCTCTAACCCCAAAATCTGGATATAAGTCATACAATTTGTCAAATTCTGATTAGAGAGAATGTCTTTATAGTCACAGGAATTTTTTTTTTTCTCTAATGTTCTTAACATATATCATGGGAAGTTTTTCTAATTTTTTTAGTAAAGTGCTTTGCTTGACAGATAGTAGGTAATTGATAAAAAAAAACATTAAAACCTTTTCTTTAATGTATATATTTAAGGTTTTTTTTGAAATGGATATATTTTCTTCATTTCATCTCTTTTTGTGCCTATAAATTAATTTTTTGTTTTTATTTTTTAACCATCTGCTATTAAGAAAGGGTATCTGGTTTTTTTGGATAAGGTTTTAGATTATTTATTTAAAATGGCACAGATACTAGCCTGGGGGCTAGATGGTTTTGTGCTTATATAGAGTGTGAAAAGGAAATGGAGTGTGGGCATTGGTGTGAAGGAATGGTCAGCAGCCCTTTTATGACTAAAGAACAAGAACAACAACAGAAAGTAACTTCTGTTCTACTGTCCACTACTAGATTTTATGGCTCCTGAACATCGTGGCCATTTTTTCTTCCTCTCTGTGAAATCACAGTGCTGTGTAGTCAGCCTGTGAATGATACGTGTCTTTTAAATCAGTTTGGACTTGCTAGTCATTTTATGCTGGGTAAAATAAATATCTAAAGCTGGTATAACCATACGTGGTGAATAGGATAGTTATGTCTCAAATACAGATTTTATATAAAAATGTTAATAAGTCAAATGATATGGTGGATTTAATAAAAACAAAAAAATTAATGGAAATCATTTGGTTTTCAGGTTTCCCAACATTTTGAAAGGTTCCAAATTGTAAGAGGAGTTTGACTTTTAGGTTTGGTAAGCCTCTTTAAAGAAAGATTTAAAAATGTTTACATAGCTGATCAGCTGGTGAAGTTGTGCTTATTTTAAAATAAACTTGAGAATTGCACATTGAAGTACCACTCTGAGTGGCAGCAGGGCAATATCGAAAATAGATTTCTAGGTATTTTAACGTCCTATATTTTCTGCCTTGGTTATAATCAGAGGCAGCTTTTAACCATCTGGAAATGATATATAATACACTGTGGTCAGTGACTTTTTTTCTTTTCTTTCTTTTTATTTATTTTTTTGGTTCTAAGGTTTCCTTTCTCTTTTACCTTTCCACTGTCATATGCCATGTATCCTGAGCACAGCTCAATGCCTGACTGGAATAATCTCTCTTGCCAGTTTATAATCAAAGGGAGGACTGAACAAACAGCTGAGCTGTATTAGGCAACCACAGTGTGGACTGCATTTCTTAACTGGGGAATAACATATCACAGGTGCAGGATTAGTGATGCCTATGGTGCTGGTCTTTTTAGTGGAAACCCCTAGCAATTCTGTGCCTCCTCATGTCTCATCCCAGGGAACCTGGCAACGATCTATCAGGCGAACAGAAATCAAAAGTGAGTAGTGGGAGAAGCTTTATATCTTAGAGCCTGTTTTTACCCTTCAAAAATTGTTTGCAAGGCCAGTGAAGTCCATTTCGGCACAAGAAAAGATGATAGAACTTAATCTTTCTTGGCATAGAGGGTGGAATAGAGCAGTTCAGGGGGTTCAAAAACTTTCTGCGCAAAAATCACATGTCAGGAAAATGCAGTTCAGCTTAGCCCTCCCAGGAGTCTATAATTTAGCTTACTTTTAACTACGGAAACTTTTACATGTGTTTTGTGCTGTATATGTGTTGGAGTGGGTGTGTCTGTGTTTACCCTGACACATTTTCCAACACTGTCATGCTTAGAATCAAGTGTTGGGGCCATGTAAAGTCCTTGTGGTGTAATTTTAATTGTTCGTAGCTTTGACACTGAGAATTCATCTGTTCTCTCTAACATGTAACTCTGAATTTGTAGGTTTTAAAAGCCAAGGTTGCTTTCTTCCAAACAGGATTTTTGAAAAATGCCAAAACTCTGTTCAAAGTATTAATTATGCATTTAAATATTAGTACACATGAATGTTTTGAAAGTGTAGTTACTAAGTCACTTACTTTTGATAAGGATGTTATAAATTCTTTTTAACAAGGTAGACACTCAAAAAGGAAGACAAAGATATTTTAGTACTTCATGTCAGTTTTGGCGTCTGTCTCAGAAGACATTGTTAAGAAGCATAAAGCATAAATGTAAACGAAGCAATGTAGATGACACTGCAGCGTGTGAACAGTTGTTTCTTCACAGTTTTACCCTTAAAACTAGGAGGACTTTCTAGTATTCAGATTTTGTTTTAATACATTTTGTTGTTGGTACCATCATTCCATATTGTCTCACGAGAGATAAACCTTTAAAGTTACTGGTGATGAGTAGTTGGTAATAGTGCATTCTAAGTTGAGATTTAAAAATATAAACACGTGTAGTCTCTATGTTTTATGCCTCAAATAGATAAACATTTGAAATAGTGACATATCTGTATTTTTAGGTCAATATGCACCTTAACTAAAGTATCCTTTAACAGTTATCCAATTAGAGGTTACAGAAAGGATTAGAAACTAAGAGATCCTAAGTGCTTTCCAGGTTTTTTTCCTTTGGGGAAAAAGAATAGCATGAACGTGGTGATTTGGTTTCTGCTCTGTCTGCCTTCATTGTGACTTTTCTTCTTTACCTATAGGAGTATGTTCCAAGTAGTTTTACCTGTCAAGCTGTCTTGGGAGTGCTTGTGAGGAGTAAGTTTGGGTGTGGTGGCAAGCTGAACATCGGCTTTGATTAGCCTCAGAATTCTGTGGAACAGAGCATTGGTAGGAGTCACTGAATAAAACCATAACTCCTGGTTATCTGCCAAGTCCAAGTTGACTCTCTGACATTTTACTGCCATGGGGACTGTGATTCAGTTTCTTTGCCAACAATATGGCTTTAAACAGGGATAAAATACACAGGCACTTTTAATTTTTAAACCATCCTATCAGCTGTGATTGTGCTATTTTATGCATATAAAATATGCATAAAATATTTATGCATATAGATTGTTCGATGTTAAATTATTTTTAAACATAGTAGTTACTTGCTTGTCAAGTTCATTACTTCTTGTATTGATACTTTCATTAAGATACCTTTAACCATGTTATAGTTTTGAGTATTTTCAAAGATTTTTAATTTATTTGAACATATTGTTTGAGTTTCTCTAAATTTAAAAGCATATTAAGACCTGAGGGAAAGGCCAGCTGCTGTCTTACCTTTAGAGGGTGTACCTGTGATGTCCAAAGAACTGTATTCAATCATAATCACTTGTGTTTCCTCAGGCTCATAGCTCTGCATTTGTTACCTACCAAATAAATAAATATAAATGTATATGTTGTCTGTTCAAATTTATGTGATATTTAATCCTTTTATGATTTGCTCAAGTCATAATCTAGCATCCCATAAAATAAAATACTTGAATGATTGAAGCTTTTCACTTTTTATCCAGATGTTTTGGGATCTCTTGGCAGAGCTTTTATGATGTAAAATGTTGAGAACATGATTATCCTACAGAGCCTGAGTGATGTGATAATGTGGATGTGTGCGTGTGGTGAAAAGAGATGCAATTGCCAATAAATGGAAACATGTAGAGATATTTTATGATAAAAGCCCTCGTTTCTGTAGAGAGCCAGCACATCTCTAACATTTCTAAACTAATGTGTTTTCTTAACCTACTCAATAGTGTCAACAATAAACCGTGGAAATGAAAACCTGTCAGTATCCCTGGTTTCGTTGCTTCTGTTTTCTGTAAAAGATATTGGTTCATTACTGCCACCCATAGTCCTCTTCCCTCCTGTGCACCCCTACCTAGGACTGACTTATATTTGACAATTATACGTGGCATTATGACATCTATTTGATTGTTTGCGTATACTGGTTTTTGGTTTTCCATATGTGGTTGATTTGTCTCACCATGTTCCACGTGTAGTTGATTTGTCTCACCAGCAAGATTGTTATTTTATTGGGGGCACTTCAAGTGCTCTGGGCCATTGTGTTTTGTGAATGGAATAGATTTAATGATTATTTGCTAAATAAATTAATGCACAATAAGAAAAAAAATTAAGAACAATGTATTAGTTGGCTTTGCACAAATTTTCAATGTTTCTTAAACCCCGAACTCTGTATTTTATAGACTTTTTTGCTCCCAGTGATGAAACTAGAAAGAAAGAGAAACTAAAAGTAAGTAAAATGAAGTAGAAGAAAGGGGAGTTGAAGAGGGATAGAGAGTTGAGAGAAAGAGGTTGGGGAGAGAAGAAAAAGAAAAATAGGAAATAGAGGAATGTAGAAGATGAAGGGGTAGGGGAAAGGAACGAAAAAACCGAGACAGGGGAAGAAACATCTGAAGAATGAACACACAAAAATTGAATCGTAAGCTTAAGCAGCGCAGCAAATGACAGTGATTACTAATATCACTCTTTCTATTTGCAAGGCACTATGACAGATCTTTGCTAGGAATATCTCCTCCAGTCCTCCCAGCAAACCAGTGAGTGCCGGTGCTCTCTGCATCTTGTGTAAGGAAGATGAAGTGATTTTCAAAGGGCCCAGAGCAAGGGAAGAGTGGAGCTGGGGCTTGAACTATTTTGTCTGTTTTAGCCTCTGTCTTGGTCAAGTCTGTGTCCACTGCAGGGTGACCATACCTGATACTGGTTTCTCATCTGACATTTCACTCCCCACCCCTCACCCTCCAGCATATCCAGGAATTTACCACAGAATCTTACCTTTGTCCCTTTGTCCTCTGACTTCTGAGACTCTTGAAGGAGAAAGATTCATGTACAGGTAACATTATAGTTAGTAAGAGAAAGTCTACTCTCCCCTTAAACTATATGTGATTTCAGTTTGGCATTTTTGAATCAGACTCGTATTTGTATTTTGTTACTTTTTAGGAATTAACATATTCCAATTTTTTATTAACGACTGGATTTCATTGTTCATATATTTTTTTCTAAATTTTTTTTTGCAAACAATTTAGAAAACTTATCTGAAAATGGCTTCATATAATAAAAGGGGGCTAGCCAATGAGAATTGAGATTGGGCCTTTTAACTCAATAAACTTACTACACAGTAAATTAAATCACTGAACTGAGTTAAAGGATTCAAGATTTAAATGATGAAAAGAATTTAGTTATTTAAACACATTGTTTGAAATCACCAGAAGTTATTTTAAAGACTAATATTGTTTTTAAGCTCCGATTCAAGATTTATTCCTATGTACCATAAGCCTTTGTTTTAACCAATGCATTTAAATCAGTTTTGTTTGAGAAAGGGAATGGGCATTGGGTCACATTATTTATTATCATAACAGCATGGATGGGAGTAGGATAGATCCTTCCCAAAGCACTGTTCACCAGTTTAGTACTTTTAAATGTTTCCTCATTAATCTTTTTATCCAAGATACTTAAAGTACAAACTTGTGTGATAGGAATTTCAATTTCTCTTCTTGCTCCTGCCTGCCCTCTGGTGAAGATGGGGTAGAACAGTGATAACACTTGAAACTTTGTTAATTTTTGAGATATTCAGAGAGCTTAAAAAAAAAAAATGAGGAAAGGGGAAAGATTAGTAGTAGATCCTGTGGCACAAAATAATCATATGTCATCTTTCAAGGAATTTTGAAGAGTCAAATCCATTTCTCATTTCGTTGTGTTTTACAATGTAAGTTTCCCTGATTAGAGACCGCTATTATTCATAGATTGTTTTGTGTTTTAATGTGACAGTGAATTTTGATATTCTCTTCACTGTGATGTATGAAAGTTTTTTGTATCACAAAACTTAAAATGTTTTATTTATTCTGTTTTTGAAGTGATAAGAATGTTACTGAGAAAAACGTTTAAGCCAAATATAGCTAAAATATACTTCAGGATATAATGGGTGAATATGGAAGTTAAAATTTATCTGTTGGAGACCTGTACTGTTATAAATTCTTTTATATATATATATATATATATATATATATATATTTACTTTAGTTCTGTGTCTTCTGAATTTTTGTAAAAATCTTATTTTGTTTTTCTGTAAAAATCATGAGGAAGAGTACACAGTAATTTAAAATAATACAGAAATATTTTTAAAATAAATGAATTATTAAGCATACAGATAAAAAATTAGTTATTGTGAGGTTTTATACCAAGCTACTAGCTAATAATTGTCCACTGATCCCGAACAAATACTTTAAAGAAACTCTTTATAACAGTGCCTTATTTGCTAAATTATGCAAGAAGAGATGCCACAGAAAACTTGTATTTAAGTATATACAAGTATACAAATAACTGAAAACATGTATATAACCAAAACATATATCCAGGTAAAGATATTCAAGATATTCAATAAAGGTAACTTCCTATTTAAACTTTGTGATTGAATGGAAGTCACATACTATTGCGTGATAATCATTAGGTTATTACATGAAGTTTGATTAAGTTGCCTAAAAAGTCTATAAATCTCTTAGGTATGAAAATCATAAGGAATATAAATATAATCTAGTTGCAATTCATTAAAAACACACAAATGAGCAAACATATGTCTTGAAGTCATCTTGTGGTTCATTTGTTCCCTAAAAATCTCATGACCCTCTAAAAAAATGAAAACTAATTTTAGATTGGCTTCCACAGCCCTGTTTTTTATTATCAGGGTAATTTCGATAATTAACTATTTGTGTTAACTGTAATGTAACCAGCTATGCTGGGTGGACAGTATTTGAATTATCTGGGTTCACACTGCTAAGTTAAAGATTGTTATTAGAGAGACAGGGGAGGGGGGATGGAGGGGGTAGAAAGGAGAAAGGAAAGTGAAAAATGGAATGAGCTTCTAAAGAGTGATTTATTCAGTGAAGTATTCTAAGAAATTTCTAGAAGTTAGACTTTTTCCATTTTTCCCCTTACATTCTTCTGTCAGGTTTATTTATAATTCTGTTACTAAATATAAAAAAATAATTGGCTGGAAAGCTATTGGTAAGAAATAATCACTTGTGTTGAAATTCTATTAAATTAATTATAAGCTGTTAACTATTTAGCTTTCCTTAGTAGAAGATTTTTTATACAGATTTAATCCGTTGGTTTAGAAAATGTGATGTGCTAAGTTATATTTAATGTTTCTTTAGTAGTTATTTTCAGTTGCTTTCAATGGTTATCTTTTATATAAAATTTAATGCAAAATCAAGTAAAATGAAGATCTAATTAATAAAGAATCTTACATTATTTGAATGAGCTGAATAATCAAACTTTTTTTTATCTCTTGAAGTCTGCCTTTCTCCTGTTTCAAATGGAGGGATACTAGAAATCTAATAAATATAATGACATGTAAAAAATACAATTTGATAATTGTCTTAATCAGACATCTCACATTTGGGGTAAATCTGCATGATTGCTATTCTGTTGTTTATCTGGATGTTCACATTTATTATCAATGTGTACCTTTGTCTTGTCTTCTAATTCTTATTTCAGCATCATTATTATCTGGCTAAATTCATGCTTTAATAAAATCATTATTCTTTGTATATTCATGTAATTGTGCTTTTTATGCCTTAGTTGATGTCTTCTGTCTTGTCTTTGTTCCAAAATGCCTGGCTTACGTTTGTGAGGCTGGCTTAATTTTGCAGAAATTGAGTATGCTTTTATATGAAAGTTAATTTTTACAGATAAATCCCTTTTCATAATGATAACAGTCGACAAAATAGTCCAGTTTCTTATTGTCCCTTTTTCTCAAATGGGAACTGGCTATTAAGAAGATCTTAATCAGTAATTAAGAACCCCCCAACAAACAGAAGTCCAGGACTAGATAACTTCACTGGTGAATTCTGCCAAACAATCAAAGAAAATACCAATTCTTCTCAAACTCTTCAAAAAAACAGAAGAGGAAGGAATACATTCAAACTCATTTTATGAGGCCTGCAGTACCGTGGTACTGAAACCAGACAAGGACACCACAAGAAAAGAAAATTATGAACCAATATCCCTGATGAACACAGATGCAAAATCCTCAGCAAGGTATTTGCAAACTCAATACAACTATACATTAAAAGGATCATTCACCGTGATCAAGTAGAATTTATTCCAGGGGTACATGGATGGCTAAACATCTGCAACTTAATAAATGTGATATACCACATTAAAAAATGAAGAATAAAAATCATATGATCAACACAATAGATACAGAAAAAACATTTGACAGAAATCAACATCAGTTTATAACAAAAAACTCTTGACAAAGAAGGTATAGAGGGAACTCACATCAAAAAATAATAAAAACAGGGGCGCCTGGGTGGCTCAGTGGGTTAAAGCCTCTGCCTTCGGCTCAGGTCATGATCCCAGGGTCCTGGGGTCGAGCCCCTCATCCCCTCATCGGGCCCTCTGCTCAGCAGGGAGCCTGCTTCCTCCTCTGTTTCTCTCTGCCTGCCTCTCTGCCTGCTTGTGATCTTTATCTGTCAAATAAATAAATAAATAATCTTAAAATAATAAAGAGGATATATAAGAAGGCCACAGTTAACATTATATTCAGTAGTGAAAAGCTGATAGCCTTTCTTCTAAGAACAGGAATAAGACAAGGATGCCCACTCTCACCACTTCTATTCAACATAATATTGGAAATCCTAGAGCACTTATAAGAAAAAGAAATAAAAGAGATCCAAATTAGAAAGGAAAAAGTAAAGATGTCACAGTTTACAGATGCAAAGGACTTCACCAAAAAACAGTAGAACTAGTAAATGAATTCCAGTGAAGTTACAGGATATAAAATCAATATATAGTAATCTGTTGCATTTCTATACACTAGTAATGAAATATCAAAAAGAAAAAATAAGAAAATAGTCTCACTTACAAAGGCATCAAAAAGAATAAGATACCTAGGAATAAATTTAACCAAGGAAATGAAATATCTATACACTAAAAACTACAAGTCATTGGATGAAAGAATTGACACAAATAAAGGGGAAAATATTTCATGCTCACAAATTGTAAGATTTAATATTGTTAAAATGTTCATACTATCCAGAGCAATCTACAGATTCAGTGCAATCCCCATCAAAATTCCAGTGGCATACAATTCTAAATAATGTTTATGGAGCCACGAAGGACATCAAATAGCCAAAGCAATCTTAAGAAAGAACAAAGCTGGAGTCATCATGCTCCCTGATTTCAAACTATAGTCGATCCTTTAACAATGTGGGTTTTAGGGGTGCTTATCCCCCATGCAGTAAAAAATTCATATATAACTTTTTATTTCCCTAAACTAGTAGCCTACTGTTGACTGGAAGCCTTACCAAAAACATAAACAATTGATTAACCATATTTGTATGTTATAGGTATTATATACTATATTCTTAAAATAAAGTAAGCTAGAAAAAAGAAAATGTCATTTAAAAAATCATAAGACAAAATACATTTACAGTACTGTACTGTGTTGAAAAAAACCTACCTATAAAATCTGCACATTTCACACCAGTGTTTTTCACGGGTCAACTATATATTATAAGACTATAGTAATCAAAACAGTATGGTATTGGCATAAAAACAGATACATAGATTGATAGAACAGAAAACCTAAAAATAAACCCCTGCATACATGGTCAATTAACTTGGGACAAAAGAACCAAGAATATATAAGTAGGAAAAGACAGTTTCTTCAGTTAATGTTGCTGGGAAAACTCAACCAATCTTAGACCATACACAGAAATTAACTCAAAATGGATTAAAACCTCAATCTTAAGACCTGTAACCATTAAACTCCCGGAAGAAAACATAGACATAGGCTCCTTGATATTAGTCTTGGTGATGATTTGTTGGATCTAACCCCAAAAGCAAAGGCAACTAAAGCAAAAAAAAAAAAAAAAAAAAAAAAAGAAAAGAAACAAACAAACAAGTGGTACTATATCTCAAACTGAAAAGCTTCTGCACACGATAGGAAATCATTGACAAAATAAAAAAGGGAACCTACTAAGTGGGAGAAAATAGTTGCAGATCATATATCTGATAAGGGATTAATATCCAGAATATATATATATATATATAAATAAGAGTTGAAAATGGGCAGCAGGTCTGAATTGATGCTTTTCCAAAGAAGACATCCAGATGCCAAATAGGTACATGGAAAGATGCTCAACTTTATTAATCATCAGGGAAATGCAACTCAAGATGAGATTTTACATCACACCTGTTAGAATGGTTGTTATCGGGGCGCCTGGGTGGCTCAGTGGGTTAAGCCGCTGCCTTCGGCTCGGGTCATGGTCTCAGGGTCCTGGGATCGAGCCCCGCATTGGGGCTCTCTGCTCGGCAGGGAGCCTGCTTCCTCCTCTCTCTCTCTGCCTGCTTCTCTGCCTGCTTGTGATCTCTCTCTGTCAAATAAATAAATAAAATCTTAAAAAAAAAAAAAAGAATGGTTGTTATCAAAGAAACAAACAATGTACAAATGCTGACAAGGATGTGGGGAAAAGGGAACCCTTGAGTCCTACTGTTGGGAGTCTAAATTGGTGCAACTGCTATGGAAAACAGTACGGAGGGTTCTCAAAAATTAAAAAAAACAAACAAAAAAACCCACAATATGTCCAGCAATTTCACTTCTGGATATTCATCCAAAGAAAAAGGAAAATACTTAACTTGAAAAGATATATATACCCCATCATCATTGCTGTATTATTTACAATAGCCAAGATATGGAAACAACCTTAGTGTCCATCAATGGATGAATGGATAAAAAAATGTTGTATATAAGTACACACTGAAGTACTATTCAGTCATAAAAAGAAAGAAGTCTTGCCATTTGTGGCATCATGGATGGACCTCGAGGTCATTATGTTAAGTGAAATAAGACAGAGAAAGACAAATACCAGATGGTCTCACTTATATGGGGAGGCTTACAAAACAATACAAAGCAAAGAAGTCAAGCTCATTGATAAAACAGATTGGTTGTTGCTAGAGGCAAGGGATGGGAGTAAGTGAAATGGGTGAAGAGAGTCAAAAGGTACAAACTTCCACTTATAAATAATTCATGGGAATTTAATGTGCAGCATGGCACTGTGTAATATTGTAATACAGTTAATATGTAATACACCTAACAATACCATATTGCATATTTGAAAATTGCTAAGAGAGATCTTAAAAATTCTCATCATAAGGAAAAAAAACAATGCATGGTAATGGATGTTAATTGGGCTTAGTGTGATGATCTTTTGTAATATACACACATGTTCAATCATCATGTTATACACCTGGAACTTATATAATGTTGAACGTCAGTTATATCTCAAGAAAAAGATGTTACAATTTTTCTTTTTAATAGCATCCTTAGATTTTAAGATAAATCTAATAAGATCATCCTACTAATCATTTAATCATTCTGCTGCTACTGCTTCTCTTCCCCCTTGTCTTCTGTTAACCTCCAAATTATCACTCAATTATTTTATCTCACAACTAGAAATATTAATTATGTGATAATGAATTTCATTTCACAGGTAGTTAAACACATATAGATTAATTGACTCCTAAGTAGCAGTTGAAGACTTTTACATAAATTACTCTCTTGATTTGATTATTTTGGCAAAAGCAAGTGAAGAAGTCTCCAATTGTCTTGTTTGCATTTAACCATTCATTTCTTTAATTATGCTAATTAAAGAAATCATTTTATCATCCTCACCACTTTTACTTGTACAGGTTACATTGTATGAATGCAGCCTAATATGTATATTCAAGATCTTATCTGTTAACTTGCTTTATAGAAATAGTATCTTTATTATGAGCTAGCAATATTTTTTTTTCTCTCTCTCTCTTTTTTTTTTTCCTGAGGAGTGTGTTTCTGGCAAAATGATATACATTCTGACTACATGTTAGTGTTAAGTATTTTAGAAAGATGATGTAGCCCTGTCTCATCTTTACAATTTTTAAAGAAGGTATGGTTTTTAACTGTCTAGTGTTTGAGATCAGGAATTGACAGAAACTTGCTTGGAGCTAGCAGACTCAGATATCTTTCCATATTAATAATTGAAGTAGTTAACTTAGAATGTTCTACAGAATACCTCAAAATAGATTGCTGGTAACTTGCAATATAGATTGAGGCACACATACATACAAACACATAAAATATGGTAAACCATAATGGATTCAGTGTCACTACCAAGCCAATGATCATTGGTTCGGTGGTGTATCCCATAATGAAGATTATTTAGGGAAGTTTCTTCTTCCTTGCTGGATTTTGTTTTTAGATTGCTTGAGTTTTCCTTGTTCACTGATGTTCTTTATTCCCTGGTCAGGCTAAGAGACTAATTACTTCCTTGTTTTGAACTGAGAAGCAGTTTGCAAATGCATTTAAATAGCTCCAGCTACCATCTAGAGCTACTCCATGGATCCAGTCTGATGTAGAAACACAAATCATGGTCCTTTTAAATGCAAGCTATGAAAAACTTCATGATGCAAAATATGAAAATTTCATGATGCAAAATTCAGTAGTTCTTGACAGAGGTCATTAAATTTTCCACAAGAACTAAGATCTTCCTACATTTCATCAATATGCACATATATGTGAATCCTTCATTTTTTTCACACACACACAGACTACAAAGGATTCATCATATGAGATACATTATTTCAAAACTTGCTAATTTTTGTTTTAACATGAAGAGGCTGGCTTATTTTTTCTTAAAGTATCCTTCCAATTTCTTCTGTTTAGTACCGAATGCACCTGTTCTTTTTACATTTGTTCTTTTGGTATTTTTTCTCCATTTCTCTAAATAAATAATTGTATGGCTACCTCTTGATTATTCAATTTTAGGCATTACCTTTGACTTTCCACATTTGAAGCTTTACCAGTCTTTCCCACTATATACATATTTCCATCCCCTATGCTATACGTCTAGAAGTTAAAATGTTATTTGTTTCCTTAGAGTCCTATATTTCCATCACAAATTAATTTCCTAACTCTTGATCAGTTTAAATTTAAAACACCTGAGTTATTGTATTAATTTTAACTTCTTGGATTTCTTCTCCCAAAATTTTTGGACCTGCCTTCAGTCAGGCCTGATGTTTCTTCGGTCCAGTCACAGTTTTCATCTTACCAACCACCTTTACCATTATCTTGAGAGTATGCTTCTCCTTGCACTTGGGTTAGATCTCCCATAGTGGAAACTCCTTTCTTTTGTCTTCTTGTTTACACATTCATTTGGAGAGAGCCTCTCTTCCAGTAGCTTCCTGAGAAAGGTGTATGAGAGGTAAATTTTTGACACCTTGAAAATCTTCAATTTTTTTCATATCATAATTGATCTGTAATTTACTCAAGTATAGATTTCTGGATTTGAAATACTTTCTTTTCACAATTTTGAAGACATTACTCTATTTTATTCTACTTTCCAGTTTTGCTGTAGAAAATTCAATGCTACCCTTACTTTTAATCTCTTTTATATACATAAAATATATGTTATATAAGATCTCCCTTTGTCTGTCATGTTATATAATTTACAACATACCTTGGTGTGTAGGTCTATTCATATACTCTATGAATCCTTTTAAACTAGAAAACCATGATTTTCAGTTATGGAAATGGTACACAATTTATTTATTTGATGATTTCCCCCCTCTATTTTCTCAAGTGTCTCTTTCCAGAGATATTATTATTACTCACATTTTGAATTTCCTAGATTGATGCTCTTATTTACTGAACTCTTCCATCTCTGTGTTTTGACCTACAGTGTGGGAGATTTCCTGATCTTTATTTCAACTCACCTATTGGGATTCTAATTTATGCAATCATATTTTTAGAGTTCCTTATTTGTTACTCCCTTTTGGTAGCAACACGTTCTTGTTTCATTTATATATTTTTTAAATGAGAATGACAGTATTAATTATAGTTTTTTAAAGTTTTTTCCCCATTTTGTGTTTTTTCCAAGTAGATTTCTTTTGTGTGTGTGATTTGTTCTCAATATTTGGTATTTGAGGTTTCTTCCTATATCTAGTGACCCTGAATTAGTGGCTTGTGCATAAGAGAATGGATCACTATATGATCTGATTAGAAGCTCCTATCATTGGGTAGATCTTGTCACCAATGGGCCTTACCATATAATATTGCAGGGCTGTTTCACTGAGAAATCTCTAATATCCCTGTCTTTGGGTATTTTGTTTGTTCTTGACCTGGTCAAATTCCTGAGTAAAGAAGAGATAAGCCAGGCTGTATCAAGTTCTGAAAGCCATGTAGAGGAAGAGAACAGGAGGAGTTGACAGCCAGTGTAGATGGTCACTGAATGTTTGCAGTAAGATGGTACCGCTTGCCCTCCCCTGTCCTTAGTTTTCTACAGCCCTTCATCTTGATGATAGAAGAGGAATTCATAAGGAAGGCATCTCAGTGATATGTATAACAGATTTACTCTTTCAGTCTTCTGTGGGGATGCAGGGGAAGGGAGGGTGGAGATGATGTTACCAGCCTTTGGGGATAGGAGAGGGCAGCTGAACTATACTTCTCAAAGCCACTTCTGGTACCACTCTGAGGTCTTTTTGGAGTTAAGTGGTAAAATGGGTTTGCTTTTTGGCTTTTCTCCACCTTTGGACTAGGAGTCAGCATCTTTGCTTAGTTAAATCAGTTAACTGCTTTTTTTCTGCTTACCAGGTTTTTGTTGATCTCTTTTATATTGTAGGTTCTTTTTTTAAGGCTTTTTTTTCTTTTATTCTAATGGAATTCATAATTAAAATACTTTTTAATCTACCTTTCCCACAAAAAATATATTTTAATATCTTTCTTGCCAATAACTCTATTTCCATACCAACATTTTAATGACTACATAGGAATCTCTTTTTAGAGCTCTGACCTGTCCACTGTTGTAAACGTGGGTTGTTAGAAGCAATATTGCAAAGAACTTCCTTCTAGCTAGAATTTATATCAGTCTTTAATTAAAGTTAATATGTAAAAAAAAAAATGAATCCTTTCTTAAAGTATTTTTACTAAAAGACATCTTATTTCCGATATTAAGAAGATGTTTCCTTTTCTAACAGAGACCTTTCAGTATAAACATTCCATTTAACCACTTTTCCCACCAGATGGGAAATCTCGTGTATCTTCAGTTCATCATACATATGCAGGCTGTGCCAGGAACAGGAAAGGCACCCGATATATATTTGCTAATGAGACATATGCGTAATAAATGAATTTTAATTATTTTGTTTTAAAACTTCAAAGTGAAGGGGTCTGGTATGAAGGAAGCAGGTTGTAATAAATTTTAAATAACTTACTTTCATCACTTTGAGTTACTTCGAGGTTACTCAGGTCATGAAGTTAGCAAGATTGAGAACCAGCTTTAAAAAGAAGGAAGCCAGCAAGGCAGGGTGACATACAGGCTTACCAACACCCACTGCACCTGGAGAGCAAGCAGTACTGAGGTGTTTATGCAGGCAAACTTGTAACAAATGGTTTTAAATACAAAATACATATAATATGTTTACTTTGGAATTTAAGGATGAGCCTTCTATTGTATAGAGGTAACATATATCTATTGCAATGAATTATGTGGTTGGATTAAATAAATGATATTAGCTTAATCTAGTCCCGAGTTTCTCAGAGCGGAGTCTGCACATGATCTGTCTCAGAATCTCATGGGATCTTGAACATTCACTTTCCTTGGCTCGCCTGAAACCTATGGAATCAGAATCACTGTGCGTGGCCCGGGATTCTGCCTCTAACAAACTCTGCCTGTGTGCATGACAATCTACATGTCTTCTCTGGACTAAAATTTAAGAAACTTTGAGAGAGTTAGGTACATGTCTTGTATAAATTTGAACAATCTAATGAATTAAGAATTAATGATTGGGGATATTCTGGTGAAAGGATTTAATACATTTTATTGTTTTCCCCTTCAATTATTACTTCTTAGGAATTTGCATAATTAGCTTATCATACAGAAAGTCAGGAAAAATGATATATGTATTTTTTTTTTTAAGATTTTTTTATTTTTTTATTTATTTGAGAGAGAGAGACAGTGAGAGAGAGCATGAGCGAGGAGAAGGTCAGAGGGAGAAGCAGACTCCCCATGGAGCTGGGAGCCCGATGTGGGACTCGATCCCGGGACTCCAGGATCACGCCCTGAGCCGGAGGCAGTCGTTTAACCAACTGCGCCACCCAGGCGTCCCAATATATGTATTTTTTAAACTTCTCCATTCTCTGATGTGACCAGTGGCTAGAGGCATTAATTTGTGGTGTAAGAAATGAATGTGTGCACACTGCATAATACATCTATTGAGTATATTGCATCTCTGGCCTAGAATTTCTGTTTTTTAACCCAATATATTTTAGATAATATTTTTGTTGAGATTTGTTTTACTTATAGGCAAGCTCAGTGTGCTGTGAGAGAGATGGGTAAATCAAACATTGCTTGGGTTGACAATTTAAGCAGTGACATAGCGTGTATGAGAACTCCTGCCACAATGTCTGGAACAGAATAGGTATCAGTGAATGCATGTCCCCCTCATGAGCATCATTACTTTCCAAAAGTGGTGGTAGAGAGGGAAAGTATGAAAACCACCTCAGTGGTAGGTCACCCTATATGAATGAAATGTTTCTATTTAAAATGTAAAAAACTTAGATCTTTCCAATAATATTAGCTAACATCTATCAAGTATTACTATGTAACATATGCATCCTAAGCTGTTGATGTGAAGTAGGTGCTTATAATTATCTCTGCTTTAATGATAAGTGAGGCACAATAAGATTATATTATAAAGTTAACCAAGGTCAACCAACTGGTAAATAGTAAAGTCTAATTGTGAACTCAGAAAATCGGTTTCTAGAGATCACATCTCCTATTGTATCCTGTCTTCCATTCAAAATGTACAACCATTGCTAGTATAACAGAAAGGCACTTTTCAGGTTAAAGCTGATGGGGAAGATGTATTGTTTGATGTATCTTACTGATAACTAAGTTTTCATCTTCCTACCAGTTTTGCATATTGAATATTTCTAACAATTTCCTTAAAAATAAATGATACACCTAAAGTAAAGAGACTGGTAGGAAGACAGGTTTTTTTTTTTTTAATTTTTTTTAAGATTTTATTTATTTATTTGAGAGAGAGACAGTGAGAGAGAGCATGAGCGAGGAGAAGGCCAGAGAGCGAAGCAGACTCCCCATGGAGCTGGGAGCCCGATGCGGGACTCGATCCCGGGACTCCAGGATCATGACCTGAGCCGAAGGCAGTCGTCCAACCAACTGAGCCACCCAGGCATCCCTAGGGCCCAAACAATCTGGGTTTAAGTGCTGGCTTCATGATTTATTAGCTGTGTGCAGATCACTTAAACTTTGAGTGTTTATTTTCTCATCTGCAAGTGGGAATGATATTTACCCATACCGTTACCATACAGAGTAGAGATGATCTATATACTAGTGCTTGTTGAGCTCATTGTGTTCAATCAAATACAACTATTACAATTTAATGTATACGATGCTATCCTCAAAGGGTTATGAGAATTTCTGTACTTTATATGAGACATATATTACATAATTATAACAATTCTATAAGTACAGTTATATTCGGCATCAAAATCTTTAAAATAACTGCTTTATATTTAAATCCTTAAGTCTCATAAATACTTTTTTTTTTTAAGTCTCATAAATACTTAATATTTTGTTTAATCTCATTGTTCCTTTAAGTAGAAGACTTTGGCTGGGTTATCTCACAGATACTTAAACTTTTACTCTTTGTTCTTTTCAGCAAATTTACTTGATAACATGCTTTTGCGAAGCTCAGGAAAATTAAATGTGGGCACCAAGAAAGAGGATGGTGAGAGTACAGCTCCCACCCCTCGTCCAAAGATCTTGCGTTGCAAATGCCACCACCATTGTCCAGAAGACTCAGTCAACAATATTTGCAGGTTGGTCATATAAATTACTTAAATCTCATTTTAACAAAGATTTATCCTTTTTTGACTTGGAATTGTAGGCTGATATTTTCTAAAAACACATTTTGGGGAATAGTGCCTAAGTCCATTACCTCTCAGAGCTGTGCCTGTGTTTGGAAAAGTATTAGATTGCATTTGGGCCTGAAATGGTGTTCTGAGAGTCTCCTTCCTTGCTGCAAATATCACACATGTACATAAACATAGAACACAAGTCCCAGGCTTGGGGCAAGTGTCAAGGAGCAAAAACCAATTGTTTCTTTCAAAAAAACTTGTCCTCCAAATAAATTCAGTAGCAGGTGGTATCAAATGTGTGAGGATTTTTATTTGTTTTAACCATTCATCATATCAATGGTGGTTAATCGTTTGGAAAGAACACCTGAGTTGTTACGAATATTCTCTGACTCTGGGAAGCAGTATAGTGACAGAGCCCACATGATGAGTCTACCAGATGTTAGGAAAGACATTGTCAGAGTGCTAGAGAATAAATTCCTTAGTGGATAATCAGACTTGTATCAAGACTTTATTTGAAACTGGACTATTTACTGCCTTCTTTCATACACATCTTAATGCAGCTACATCCATTCTGGTGGACACTGTAGCCTGCCTTTACACCCCGCCATGGGGACAGCAGTGAGTAAAGAGGTATAGTGTAATGAGGCCAGTGTACCCAGGGAGACATGCAGAATAAACCAGACAAGTGCAGATCTCAAGAATGAAAATGGCAGGAAAGAAGAATCTCCATCAAGAAGGGTAATAGACCCAAATGGGAAGATGGGCTGCTGGGTTTGAAGTCCAGGCAGAATATCTGAGCAATCATTTGGAGCCTCTTTACCCAGGAAGGGAGCATGAAGCTGAGCTGAATGCTTTTTTTTCTTCCTGAGAAAGAAAGCATATCATGAGATATATATAGCTCAAGAAATATGTATTAACTGAATGACATGGAAGAATGTTGGGTGTATTCATAAATACATATCTCCTTTAATCAGCAAAACAAATCAGCATGGTAGGGCATGCTTATTTCTTAAAATTAGCTGTAAGGAATTCAGGGCCCAGAGAAGTCTATTAACTCAGCTCTTATATGATAGAACAAAGTTGGGATCGCTGAGTCTTGTGTTGTGGTAAGATGATTCCAGAGGTCAGACGTATTTCCTGGGAAACATTACCTGTTTGTAGTAAATGGCAAAAGTATCAGGAAAATGTCAAAGTTTTCTGAGGAAACTATTATCAGGAGGAAACGTGCTAGGGAGATATTTTACTGATTTTCCTGAGTGTGTAGTAATTAAGAATAAATCAAGGTGCATCATTTGAGCTGTAGTTCTGGTGATCACATGTGTAGACCTTCCGAAATTATCCCAACTTTAAATATTTTGTCCTCTTGTCCCTGTTGGCCACTGGAGTGTCTGTCCTGTGTTGATTTGGAAGAAAGTGATTGGACAGGGCTCACTGCAGTGCAGATGCTGTGTGTGGGAAGGAGAAGGTCGGTATGTTCAAAGAAGACTGGTTTTCCTAACATGAAGGGAGCAGGAGGAGGTGTGGCTGTAGTGGAGTCTGGAGCCAGGAATGATGACCATGGCCTGGTCGGCTTTATTAAGAAGGTTCGTTTTATACTTGGAAGCATTGGGAGGCCATGGAGGGGCATTGGTTTCAGTAGGAGTAACAGTAATATTGATGAGGATTTCAGAAGGACAGTTGGTCTGAGAGAACATGATCTTGGATGCAGGTGGTGCCGACATAAGAGGCATGTGCATGTGTTGGGGAGCAATGTAGAAGGAAAGTTGTACGTTAATGAACTACATGTGTGAGGGGCCCAAAGGGGCTTCGCAGGTTGTTGGATGTACATTGAGTTGTACAGTGTAGGCTTTTAATGAAAGAGGACAGAGGGGAATAATTAAGCTCCAATTTGGACATGCTGAGTTTAAAGTTTTTGACACCTGCAAATAGAGACACCAAAGAGTTGGCCATGGGAAATGGATCTGGAGCTGGGATAAAGAGTTTGGGGGGGAGAGTCTAGAGTGAGTAGAACATGAGTTAGTTTTTGCTGTGAAACAAATAACCTCAAAATCATATCGACTCACAACTAAAGATATTTATTTTTTTAAATATTCCTGGGTCTACAAATGGGCTGCAGCTGTGCTGGGCCCTGCTGGATTGGGTGGGCTTGCTTGAATTCAGGCCTGTTCCACATGTTTGTTCATCCTTCTTGGACAAGGAGCTAACCATGGCATGTGCTTTTTAACTTGCCTGGAAAGGAGCAATCTCTTGTTCTTGTAGCATGTCCTCTAGCATTCCACTTAACCAAAACAAGTGATATGGTCAAGCTCAACTTTGGAAAGAAGCCATGGCTCGGGCAGGGCATGAAAAATTGAGTACAATAATAGAACAATCTGGTAGACCAGAGTAGGACTGAGCCTTGAGGCATTTAATGCTTGGGTCAAGGAGGCTCTTCTCAGTAGATTCAGAATGAACAAAAAGCAGTGAGTATGGTAATCATTGAAGCCGGGTTTACAGAGGGAGGCAGTAAGGTCAGCTGTGTTAGATGCTGTTAGAGGTCAAGTCGGATAAGAACCAAAATCTGGCAGTCATATTTATTGACCTTAATTAACTGTGGTTTAGAAATACGTATTCCAAAGTCCAGAATTCCTGACCATCACCCAACCCCTGAACTTGATCTCAAAGGGGTGAATATTCATTCTTGGTTAAAAGGCACATCTTTTTGCAACAAGATGGTAACTCCATTTGAGTCTCCTGTGAGCTGAGATCAGTTGTGTGAAGCACAGGGACTGCTTTTGTTCCTGGGCCTCGAGACCTGGAATAAATTCAGGCCTTCATTCTTGTAAGCCCATGATGTACTCTTTTGACTTTCAACAATCAGTACTTCTCACGCTGTTTCTGGTAAAATATAACCCACCCACCCCTCAACCGTCATCAGTTGCATTGATACTTTTCTAAAGTACAATAAAAATGAATTACTAGAAAATAAATTTTAAAATCTTTATAAATTATATGTTCAAATTTTTCTATTTTTCCATTATTGAAATTTATTTCATTTATTTATTTCCATTATTTATTCCAAATTTATTTCCAATCTTTATAAATTATATGTTCAAATTTTTCTATTTTTCCATTATTGAAATTTATTTCCATTATTGAAATATATTTCCATTATTGAAACTTGCTATGCAAGTTTCCACTTCTGTATTAACTGCTCACAGACCAGTAACAAGCAATTTGCTGACCTGCAAGGGAATACATTTGGAGTAATATTGCATTCAGCCTTGCGCTTCTAGGTAAACCAGTTCTAAAGACCAGAGTATGCTTTGTTGAGGCTTAGATAAGGGCTGGTTCAAGCTGTGTGGCCTGAGGCCTTTTAGTAAGCAGTTCTTAGCCAATCTGGTTATTGTAGATAGGTCTCAGGCACATTACCACTCCCATATTCCTAGACAGAATAATCTTTAAAAGTGGCCTGAATCAAGAGTATATCCTCCTTAAAAGAGATTCTGAAATTTCATCTGATAATTCAGAAAATATGTGTAAAGTTTAGAGGGGTTTTAAACTCTTCATAAGTAGCAGCAATCACGTTACCTGCCAACACCAAGGCCAGACTCATTCTTGGCCTTGGTTTCTACCTGATGCAGGTGTGTCTGCTTCCAAAATCCATGCCATTTCTATTGCCTCACAGCATACATGTCAGAGGATGTAGCACAAATATGCTGAAGAAAGTATTAGAACATTTTTTTTTTAAAGATTTTATTTATTCATCAGAGAGAGAGAGAGTGAGAGTGAGCACAGGCAGACAGAGAGGCAGGCAGAGTCAGAGGGAGAAGCAGGCTCCCTGATGAGCAAGGAGCCCGATGTGGGACTCGATCCCAGGACGCTGGGATCATGACCTGAGCCGAAGGCAGCCGCTTAACCAACTGAGCCACCCAGGCGTCCCAGAACATTTTTTAATATCCATAATTCAGAGTGAGGGGTGAAGCCACTACTCCATTTCCATTTCCAAAGGGAAGGGGTGAATCCTTCCCATTCCATGTCTAAATTAATTCCTAGGACCGGAGACTATCACTACACACCCCTGAATGCTTCAAGGTCTCCTGCAGTAACTCTTTACATGACTTTCACCATGCCAGTGTTTTGTCTTATTTTCCAGTTTTCTTTGTCTATTTTTTTTTTCTACATAGTCTGCTCCTGCTTTATATATCCTTCCCTGTTTTACTTGGACTTGGCCTGTGATAGTCATCTTTGTTACTCCTCATCACCTCTCTCCATTTTACCCAGACTGTCACAGAAGTCTGTCCATTTCATAAAAATTATTTTTCATTCTTTTTCAGAGATGATTTTAAATATGCTACCATTTATCTTACTGGGTTTGACCAAGAATTCTGCCTGGACAGTTTTCAGGGTTTACAGGTATAATAAATCACATCGGATGTTTGCACAGAGGGTGCGCATGTGACAGCAGGCTGCCTAAATGAAGAATTAGATGAGTCTCCCGACTGTACCTTGAAGAGTCAGAGTGGGAAGAAGGGAAAACTTAGGGGCTGGGAGCCTTTTTATAAAGTTTGCATTACCCGAGAGTTTTAAACCCCTTGCTGAATGTGATGATGTGAGTTTTCAGACAGGTGCTCCCTAGCTAAGATCTCAGAACATTTAAAGTGCACACTCTTCTTCTCTGTTTATACATCTTTCACCACATCTGTTTTATTCCACTATTGCTCAGACTGTCTGAATATTGAGCTTGATGATCTTTTTAAGAACCGTTGAAGACTTTCAAGCAGAGAAGGAAAATGTGAGATTTCTCAGCAAGTATGCTGTACAGAATCCTTCCGTGTCCAGGGAGAGGGGACAGGCAGGCCTGCCAGAAGGCTTTCAGAGCAATTGAAGTGAGAGACAGAGAGCATCTGCTCAAGGTAGTGGAGGTGAGACTATATAAATGCTGGATTCATATAAAAATGGAGATAAATTCAGAAGATCTTTAAAATGAACAAAATGCCAGATCACTTGGTATGGCTGCTAGGAAGGGTGTAAGGTAGTTACACATTCTTGACAATAAAGTAAAAGACATTTCTCACGTTGGAACTTTACTAGCAACCTAACTTCACCTGCCTGTAGAGATAGGATGTCTCTGAGGAAAACCAGAGATGGGGAGCAGTAGTGATCCTATATGTTTTACCCTCTTTTCCTCACTACCATGGGAATCCGCCCATCTAAGACGATAAGGAAAAAAACAAATTTTGGGATTCTATTACTTTGATAATTATCGGTGTTCAACGTTCTTTGCTTTTTTTCCCAAGTCTGTAGAAAACACATTGACTAGCTTATGATTTCTATCCTTATTGCTAGAAGTGGGATACTTGGTTTCTCCTGGGATCGTAGCATTCATAGACTATGAGCTCCCTCCCTCAAAGCGAAGACATCTTCCTTAGCTTGTGTCTGGGCATCTTAGTCTGCCTTAATTGTCATGTGCTGAATAAATATTTGTCAAATGAACTACTGTTAGTAAAGATCTAAGCAGTTTCACAGTTTTAGTCGACTAAAATTTACATGATTTAAATAACCGTTCTAAACTTTGTATGAACCTTTGAGATTATCTGTGACAGAAAACTTCAAAAACTTTCTTTATTTCCCTTGAAGGTGAAATGGGTATTTTAGAAGACAGAATGTTCTCAAGGACTGATTTTAAAATCTACTTAAACAGTCTTTCCAATGAACTGTGGCTGAAACCTAAAAGGAATTTAAAAGAAATTTAGGAATTCTAGTATGTCTTGCATTCTGAAATAAAATTGGAATACATATTGATCAGTCAAGAGATCTATACTTCTTGTGGGCAGAGAGATCCACTTCAGCAAGTATCCATATATATAATTTATTTCTGTCAAGAGCAAAATTTTAAACTACTCAGTAAATAATTTATTTGATAATAAAAAATATTTTAATGATGCTTTAAGACTTCATGTCACCCTGGTTGAGCAGAACAGCTAAACTCCTCTTAACTAATACTTAAAAACTATTTTATAGTGAAATTCATCTTTATGAGGATCTAAACTAGTTAGAAAAAAGTTCTACAGTAGTCCCTTCTAAACTGTGTGGTCGTGTGTGTGAACAACCCTAGCATCTGCAACAGGGAAACAACATCTTAGTGGAAGAATAGAGGGAAACGGACCATTGTGAGTAAATCTTATATAACACTTGATTCCCTGAAACAAAACAATCAAGAGAGCAGCTTAGATTAAAGATTCTGGTGGTGCAAGTTTAGACATTTACGAAATTAGCTTCTGATTATCCTTAAAGAATCATGGATGAACTGGAGTCCAAGAGGCAGTTTATAAACCCAGTCTGACTACAAATGAGAAGAGTGCAGGTTCTGGTTGCATATCCATCCCAGACTTTGAGCCCCGTGTACCTGTTTCTTACTTGCTTACTTGCTTCTTACTCAAAATGTCTGGAGAGAGTTAACTCCCTAATGATCTCTCTAGATGTTTGAGGCCCGTTTTTGCTTTTGGAATATTGGGCAGATTCAAGGCATCCTCTGATGGTTTTACCAAAAGTTCATCATCAGTGCTTTGACCTCACCTGACCTATAAATTCTCAAATGCTTTGCTTTTTCATAAATTAACATGATGCTGAGAGGCAGTCAGTGATGATGACTGATCTCCTTGGTAGCAACTATTCTATTTTGTTCATTACTTGTCTTTACCTGTTAATACAGGGGCAGCATTTTTGAAATGTTACATCAATTTCCTTTTTTTAAATTCATTATCACTACTGGAACCAAATGGCCTGCCTTTGTATGCATCTCATTACTCTCAGTTCTGCTTAAAATGATTTCTCCTCACGTTTTCTTCACGAGGCTTCATTTCTTCTTGTTACTTTCAACACAGTGGGAAGGATGGGGTAATAATAATCAATATAAAGCATTTAAAAACTAAGATTTAATATGGGGGCCAGGCAGCAGAATATTCAAATAAGCTGTGCTTTTTGTGACAGTCAGCAGGCATCTCTTAGTGGAGGCAGTTGAATAGCTCAGACTCAGGGGCACAGCTTGGTTTTACATTTGTGTTTGCTCCAGAATTTCAAGTTCTCAAGTGATTCTTAAGCTTCTGTAATTGTACTGCTCCTTTCCAGTTAGTGTCTCTTGCTAGTTAGTAATTTCAGTGAGAAGCTTATAAATGATTTTTGCTTTGCTTTGTTTGGTGCCTGGATGGCTCAGTCAGTTAAGTGTCTGCCTTTGGTTCAGGTCTTGATCCCAGTCCTGGGATGGAGCCCTGCATTGGACTCCCTGCTTAGCAGAGAACCTGCTTCTCCCTCTCCTTCTGCCCGCCCCCATCCTGCCCTCTTTCATGATTGCTCTCTCTGTCTCTCTCATGAACAAATAAAATCTTAAAAAATACTATTTTTGCTTTGTTGCTGAAAATATGCACTTGAAATTGTTCTCTAAGCTTTCTGCTTCTCCTCCAACTACATATTTGGTTTCTGTCCCAGTTGTTAACTTATGGGACACTGACTTTTCTCCAGGACTTTTCTCCTCCTCCACACTCTTTGTATTTTTAGCCCCGGCCCCTTTGCAGACAAGGGAGTGTATTTTTTTTTTTAAGATTTTATTTATTTATTTGACAGACAGAGATCACAAGTAGGCAGAGAGGCAGGCAGAGAGAGAGAGAAGGAAGCAGGCTCCCTGCTGAGCAGAGAGCCTGATGCAGGTCTCGATTCCAGGACCCTGGGATCATGACCTGAGCCAAAGGCAAAAACTTTAATCCACAGAGCCACCCAGGCACACCAAAAGGAGTGTATTTTTAAGGCTTGAATTTACTCTCCCTAATTTCTTTAATTTCCCAGGACATTGTTGGAGTGACTTGACCACAGCTTAACTAGTTTTTTACTTTTAATTTTTTTTTTTTTTTTTAATCCTTATGAGTGTGATCCCATATATTCAGATTTTGAGGAAGGGGAACTCATAAATAAGGAGAAATTGATTTTTATAGATTTAACATATTGTATCACATTTTCTAGCTCTGTGAATTCCTAATGTCAGAAAATTAAGAGGCGCCTGGGTGGCTCAGTGCGTTAAGCTTCTACCTTCAGCTCAGGTCATGATCTCAGGGTCCTAGGATCAAGCCCTGCATTGGGCTCTCTGCTCAACAGGGAGCCTGCTTCCCCCTCTCTCTCTGCCTGCTTCTCTTCCTACTTGTCATCTCTCTATCTTTCTTTCAAATAAATGAATAAAATCCTTAAAAAAATTAAATTGACTTTATTTCTGATAATTTCTGAATTTTACTTTTGATCCGAAAAAGAAGTTATACATATGGTCTAATTAGGAAGGAAAGGAATAAAAAAATCAGACGGATATTATCTGCTCATATTGTTTGAATTTCTAAGGGACAGCTCTTATATTTATTGTCTTCAGTGTTTACATGCTTTAAATTTTCCTAGCAATTTCAGTAAATTGGCTAAAAAGCCCCCTAAGAATTCAGAGCAAGGGCTGTTCAGAGGCAGTCTTTCTTCCATGACAGTATTCATGCATTTGACCTCAGTCTAATGAAGAGATTTATCATTGGTCCCTCCTAGCCATTCGTTAGTGTATTTGAACTTTGCCATTCTAGTTCTTATAAACTGAGGTATTTTGGATCACTTGAGGGTTATAAACTGAGTAAACAATTCTAAGGGTGTTGATGATAACTGGAGGGCTAATGTATGGCAGAACGCTGCTGCCATGGATACTGAATAGACAAGCCCACAAATCACAGCTAATGCCCTGCTCAGCACTTTCTTCCCTTGACCTTTCAGGATGATGCTGCCGTTGTCTGTCTTGGACACTGAGCAAGCATATGTATGAGAAAAAGATGGAGATATAATTTAGTATTTTAACTCTCAGCACACGCAGTAGTGGTTGGATGACTAACATTAGGAGTCTGCTGGTATTCATCACCCTAACTTATGAAGACAGTGAAGTCGGTTTATCAGTAGTTCTGTATGTCAGAGTTCTTGTTTTCCAGATTTGGCCGCAGGAGAAGATAGTGCAAGATAGGGGGATGGATGAAGCAAGAGGTCCTTGACTCAAGGCCTGATTCTGTTACCATTTTTTCTGCGACCCTGTACACGTTTAGACTCCCTGCCTTTAATTTCTTCATCTGTAAAATAGAAATAATATTACTTTGTTTCCATTATTGTTGGGAGGATTAAATGAAGTAGAATAAGTAATTTTTTTTTAATCTAGAAAGCCATACATAAATTGAGAATTTTCTTTGCTTTCCGTGGTCCTGTTAAAACCCCTTCTTTCTGTTGTTCATCTTCACCCCGCCCCCCAGTATAAGCTCTGCCTGTTTACAACAGAGCTCTATGTTTCTTCCATATGACAGATCAGCCCCAAAGCAGAGGGACCAAATGGTAGAATCTTAGCTGGGTTATGCTGTGCTGATCCCAACTCTTACCTGTCTTTTTCTGGTGCCTTAGTAAGAGAAGAGTTTATTTCATTTGGAGCAAATAGAACCAGCATAAATGTTCACCTGCATGGAACCAAACCCCTACTGGGCCTCTCATTTGCTGTAACGTTCTTGAGAAATTGCTCAAGCTCTCTGAGCCTCATTCAAAGATGAGCACAATACTTCCTTCCTCATGGAGTCATTTTCCTGGATGTGTGGAGGGGATGTCTATGGAGGACCAAAGCAGGTGTTCAGTAATTGGTACATACAGTTATTAATGGCATATGTTATATGGAAAGCTTGGCTCCTTCTTTCTCACAGGTTTCTAGACAAAGAAGATAAATGTTTTATGGTTATTAAATCAAATTTCACAAAAAAGAAGTTTTGGAATTCTCTTAACAGATTATAACCTGTAATGATGATCGACTTTGTCCTCGTAGGTAATAGTACAAATGACAAACATGTTCCTTTCACCCCAGACATACACACACACACACACACACACACACACACTTACTTTGCCTGTTTGGTCTTTAGCACAGATGGATATTGTTTCACAATGATAGAAGAAGATGATTCTGGGATGCCTGTGGTCACTTCTGGATGTCTAGGACTAGAAGGCTCAGATTTTCAGTGTCGGGTAAGAAAGATAAGTTGATTCTACTTGTAATCTTTCATTGTCAGCTTTCAGTCAGGTTTCACATTAGATAAAACAATTGCTTTTCTTGACTAGCCTGTAGTTAGTAAATTGGAAAGTAATTTGAAAATTCTTTCATTGGGCCAGTTCTGCCTTCATTTCAAACTCAGACATGGTTAACTTCTTGCGTTAGTGATTCATTCGATTGTCTTGCTCAGATTCCAACTTAGTTAATTGCATTAATCCATTCCTTCTTCCTCAGTTTATAACTATGTGCCCTGGCTCTTATAAATGCAATAGTAGTTTTGTTGAAATGCAAAAGCTGCAGTAAGATAATACATGGGAAATTTAAGAGCAATTTCCTAATAGAAAACAAAATATTCAGGATGTTTGAGAAAAATCATCAGAATTTTAAGTGAGCTCTCTAAATAGTGTTAGTTCTTTAAAAAGCTTTCAATTATGTGACTTTGAAATGTAGGGGGATCCACTAATCACTGTTTGGGTTCAACTTTAGGATACCCCCATTCCTCATCAGAGGAGGTCAATTGAGTGCTGCACAGAACGGAATGAATGCAATAAAGACCTTCACCCCACTCTGCCTCCCCTGAAAACCAGAGGTAAGGAGAGAGGAATGCTTGGGCTGGGAGGGCTTTAGGCACAGAATTGCCCTGTCCTCCAAAAATGAATGCACCTATATCATTTTCCTCTGCTGGGGCAGGGGACTGAAGCAATAGGACATAATTCAAGTAGTTCTTGGAAAAGTAGTCTTATGTGGCTTCATGCTCGAGAATCTTATTTCTTTAACTTCTCCCCACTTCCCTGTAAAAATTAGAGGTCCTAGAGCTTGTAGTATGTTTCAGGAGCATGGAGGAGGGAGACGGCATTTTATGCTTACCCCAAAGTGTTATTCAGAAGTTGCACTTCAGTCAAAAACTGCCGTGAGGCTAAGGTGCCTTAAAGAAATAAAGGACCAAATTGGATTATTTGCCAGATGCATTTCCTTTTGTCTGTGCTAGAGTAACTACATTTTAGTCAAATCATGTACCAGTATATTGAAAGGATGGGAAAGATGTCTAGAGAATTTAATTTAATAACTTATACATTTAAGTGTTGCTCATTGAAAAAAAGACAAATACTGCAGCCTGAAAGACTTTTTATTAAAAACTACTCCTATGTTTCCTTTCTTCTTGCTCTCACCACGGAATAAATGACTGGGATTGTCACAGAGTCCTAAAGCTTAAGTCTTATATAAGTGGTTTAAAATGATTTCTCATGATTGATTTTATTTCTTGAGAAAATCTTCCTAATAAAATATAATGACATTTCATGGTTCTGATGATAACATTTTATAACACTTGTTTCTGCTGAAGCCTAAAAAGCTTTAAAGGATTCATTCATAATAATTCACGTAAAACATTCTATTCCAGTCAGCATAGTAGGCATTACGGATACAGAAATGGCTGAAGAAAATTCCTGCTCTCAAGACGTGCCTACTGGGATGTGAGAAATATGTACATATTTAAATTATATTTGGTCAGGAATAGCTTAGTAGAGTTAAATTATAAGTGCAGTAAACACATCAGTGGTTTACTCCACTTGGGGTGGGAGGATGTCAAAAGAGCTTCATAGAAGTGACACGAACAGACTTTAAGGGTGAACAAGAGTTCCCTAAGTAGATAAGACAGGAATAAGAATTTTAAAAGTTCCCTAAGTGGGTAAGACAGGAATAAAAATTTAAAAAGTTCCTTAAGTGGGTAAGACAGGAATAAAAATTAAAAAGAAAAAACTATAATGGCTAACATAAGCCAAGTATTATTATCAGTATCACATTAATTAACCCATTCGAGTCCCACCATAGTCCAAAGAGGTACTCAGAATTATTTCTTGTTTAAAGATGAGGAAATTGGGGGCACCTGGGTGGCTCAATCCTTAAGTGTCTGCCTTCGACTCAGGTCATGATCTCAGTCCTGGGATTGGAGCCTTGCCTCAGACTCTCTGCTCATCGGGGAGTCTCCTTCTCCCTCTCACTCTCTGCACATGAGCTCTCACTCTTTCTCTGCTCTCCCTCTCACTCTCAAATAAATAAATAAAATCTTTAAAAAAAAAAAAAGAAAAGGTGAGGAAATTGCAGCACGGGGAGTTTACCTAATTTTCCCAAATTTGCACAGTCGCTTAGTAGCAGTGACTCTAAACAGAAGCAGTAGTGAATGCAGAGGTTCGGTTTGCAATACTTGAGAGGCATTTGCAAAATACAGGCATATTAAACAGCATGGCTGATTGGAGAAAATCTCATAATTAAGTTGTCTAAAAACCTCATTATTTAAAGTAGGTCTGTAGATCTGCTCATTAGTATCGCTTGGAACTCATTAGAAATGTGGAATCTTGGGACGCCTGAATGGCTCAGTTAAGGTTAGGTGTCTGACTTGATTTTGGCTCAGGTCATGATCTCGGGATTTGAGATAGAGCGGGGCGTGGAGCTCCATGCTGAGACTGGACTCTGCTTAGGATTCTCCCCATTCCTCTCCCCCTCCTTCCAACTCGCTCGAGCTTTCTCAAATAAATAAGTAAATAAATAAATAAATAAAAATTAAATAAATGCAGAATCTCTGGCCCACCCCCTACTACCAGACTTACTTTTTAATGGTACTCCTCAAGTGATTTGTATGCACGTTACAGTTTGGGTAATACTTTCGGTGGAAAAAAGTAAGACCTTTAGAAGGTATCGCTAGCACACTTGTGCCTCACCATGTGAGTTTGATAACACCTTGTTCAAAGAGAAGTCTGATGTCAAATTGCTGTAAAGTTTTAAATGTTTACTTCCAGGTTTCCTAGGCATTTCCTTGTGGACCAGTTGCAGAAAGTTGGCGGTCTATAGACAGTGTTTTGAATAGCACTGGTATAAGGGCTCACGCATTAGGAATGGGGGAGGGAGGAGGGTGGCAATTGGCTGAATGTGAAGGTAAAAGTGCTAGATTTTAGGATCTCTTCCCTCCAGGGGAAAAGGTTGCTTACATGCAAGTGAAGGTGCTGAGTTCTAGAAGTTGCAGTAGGGTTTAGGAAAATTCAGATTTCTATTGCTATTGCTGAGAGGCCTGCAGTGCGCATATTGTCCTGTAGGTGGAGCCAGATTCTACTTAGCACTAAGCAGATGAGGGACTGTTCTCTGAGGAGGTTGAGAGTGTAGGGACTTATAAAAATGTAGAGTAAGTCTCTACAGAACAGAGTGAAGAGGCTTTGAATAGAAAGGCAGCAGCATAATCCTTGTTTTAGAGCAGTGTAGGAATGGTTGATGCAAAATGCTGAAAATTATGAAAGGTGGTAGGCGTGGGTGGAGTTTAGTGGCATTAAGGTTTACTGCTTTGAACTTTGAGGCTCCCAGGTAGTCCCTAGGTGAGTTCTCTGCAGATCCCATCCGTGCAGTCATTCTGGGGCCCATTAAATGTCCCTGCAGGCTGCAGTCTGAGAATGCTAGCATTTTTTAACATAGCTCTACCATAAAGCGGCTGTTTCCTTTTTTTTTTTTTTTTTTCTTTAACCTCTGCCATAAACACTGCCATGGCCAGTGATTTAAAAGAAGAGTGGGATAGGACAAGTTCGGAGTGGATACATCTCCTGTGTCCTGTGGAGCCACTGCTTAATGGAAAGGGACATGCTTGGAGGGAGTCAGAGTGGGGCCCTTTAAAGCTCAGAACCCAGGCTGATTTTCTGGCCTAAGGGCTATGGAAATCATTCTCATAATTGAGATATTTGCTAATGAGAATGGGGTGCTTACTTACTATGGCTCTCTTTTAAGTACCTTATATATGCTAACTTACCGAATCCTCATATCCTGATGAGAAAGGCATTGTGGTTATTATCCCCATTTCACAGACTGGAAAGCAGAGGAACAGTAAGGTTAAGTACTCTGTGAAGGTTACCTAGCTAAAGTAGTAGAGAGGAAATGGGCCAGTGGTGTCATCTCACGGCATCTTCTTCAGAAAGTTCTGAATGACGCTCTCAAAAAAAAAAAAAAAAAAAAAGTTTTCCTTTTGTAAGAGTGAGGAAACTCAAAAAAAAAAATGAAAAATAATGGTTAGCCATGGCACCTAATAATCAATAACCAATTTTACATTAAAGCCTTCTGTTTATTATATTTGCTTTGCTTTATTTATTAAATTAGCATTTTCTCTATTCTTAGGATATGGTATCAGGGGTTGCTCTCTCCCTCCTGTGTGCTGGTATGTGCTGGCTCATTCTTACCCCTCCCGCCCTTCTAAGTTAACATTTTACTACGTCCCACATGTGTGGTTGCCAGTGATTCTCAAACTTCAGACGCAACAGAATTCACCTGGAGGGCTTGTTAAAACACAGACTACTGGCCCCACCCAGAGTTTGATTCAGTGTATCTGAGTGGGCCCCAGTCATTTGCATTTCTCAGGAGTCCCCAGGTGTTGCTGATGCTGTTGGTCCAGAAACTACTCTTTGAGAACGCCTGTACTTGGCATTGCCTAGTAGATTATTATGTATTATTATAGCAGATACATTATAAATCTGTATGTCAGATGACTAGAAAGCAGAGACCTTTTCAGAAGACTAGAAGGCTAAAATATCCAGCTTGCCATTTTGGTGGCGGTTGTTCTTGTTCTTAAATAATTGCTCTTCCAAAAAAGGCAAATGAATAACACCACCACAAAACATCTGTATTACTAGATACTCCATAATAGCTTAGGCGAGGTTTCATTACTAGAGATCAGAGAAGTACTACGTATGGGGTTAAAAACCCACAAATAAATTGTCCTTATTAAAAACAAAATCTTTTCGACTAATCCAGATTTTTCTCAGACTCTTTCTTTTTTTTAAACTTAGGTACATTTAGCAGGAAATTAGAGATATACAATCTCATGCAACAAGTATTTATCAACATGTATTTATGTCCTTGAAATTTCATTTGTCATCTTCTGTTTTGAAAGAGAAGATGAAGGGCAGCCAGAATACCGTTTAAATTCTTCACTGAATACTGGTCTTCCTTTTGCTTTTGGTTATTCCCTTTCAGCACCAGAAAAGCAGAACATCCTAGGATAACGTTCTTTCTCTCGAAGGCAGAGATATGGAAAGTTATTAGATCAAATGCAGCACCTTCACATAAACAGTAAAATATGATCTGGGTAGCCTGAGTAACATGGCAGCTGGTGCTCAGAGTTGGAAGCAATGTCTGCTTTGATGGAGAGGCTTATAGGGAGAAGTGGTCTTGCCCTGGTGTCTGGCTCCTTGCCTGCAGAGCTGATCAGGGCATCAGAATGCTGGGAGGAATGATGTGTGTCTGGACTCTCAGCATCAGATGGTTTGACCAAGATATTGTGAGTAAAATGCTCTCTTGGAATTGTGTGTAGGCAGGAGAAATTGATGAGAGTCCCTCCCCCCACTGACTTATTTTTGTTTAATTTTTTTAAAATGAGCACTTTTAAGTTTTCAATTAGCAATAATCGCGCCTCGGATAAACCTCATTGGCTACGATACTGCCACTGAGAAGTGAATGGTGTTGAATAGAAGTTGTTGCTCTATTAAGTGGGATCCTCTAATTTGGCTTTTATAAAAACAAAGAAAGTTTATATGGTTTTTTGAAATAGATATGTTTGTGTGTTAAAATGGAGTAATTCCTCATATATACTGCCTATGTACTTCGTAGAAAAATCTATCAGAAATAACATTCCGTTTTGAAATATGCTAATCTCAATGTAGTTTAAGTCCAACTACAGCACAGAACTTCCAGAGTTAAAATTTATCTTATTTTCCTACTCAGTTGAAAAGTATATCCCGAGCAGCTTACAGATTTGCCTTAAAATGCTATTCCTTAGCTTAGATATTGCCAATTAGAAATCAAAGTCTGTTGGTAAGTTATTTAAGCAATGAAACCTCCCCCTTGTTCATCACAACACAGATAGATTGCAAATATAATAATGTGCAGAATGCAAAGATGAGTTTCAAAATTTTCCGTCTGATACACATATTATGCCCTTGGCAGTGTGAACCAGTGCAGGAGAGTCTAGGCTTAAATTCCTTGCTGGAGAGTAACTCTAGCATGTCTTGGAATGTTTAGCTCCTAACTATCTAGGTAATTTTGTATTTGAGACAGATGAAAGGAATTTAGAAATAATTAGTCTTTTTCTTTCTCAATGGAACACATTAATCTGGATATAAAAATTCTGTCCTCAGCATCATAAATACAGAGAACAACCTGGTGGTTGCCAGAAAGAAAGGGTTTGGGAGGATGAGTCAAATAGCTGATTGGGATTAAGAGACACAGAGTTCCAGCTACAAAATAAATGAGTCATGGGTATGAAAAGTACAGTATGGCAGATCTAGTCAATACTGTAATAACATCGTATGGTGCAGATGGTAACTGCACTTATCCTGGTGAGCACAGTTGAACATCCAGAACTGTTGAATCACTGAAACTAACATACAGTGTATGTCCCCTGCATGTAAAAATAAGAAAAAATAAGTAAATAATAAAGTTACCATTAACAAAATCTGTCTTAACCGACTGTGTTTCCAAGAAATATAATCCTAAATATTTTTTTGCAGGAAAATAATTAGAAAATTATGTCTTTGTTGTTACAGTCAATTTATTTCTAGATGTTACTATAAGAAAGAATCCCAATGTAAGGTGAAAGTAAGTTACTTTTACAATATTCTTTGTTGACTAAAATCCTGATAAAATATGCTTTTCCGGTGTTTTGTGCTTTATTAATTGAAAGATGTCTCTAATTTATCCATGATTATAATATTGAGAACACATGCAGAGATGTCTTTGGGCAATCTTATTTCCAAGATCTGTTCTAGCTACAGGGTTTTTTTCTTCTATTTCTTATTGCAACTAGGAACTGTCTTATGGCCTTATTAAACAAACAAGCAAACAAACAGAACAGTCCCTGCCATTTTTAACAGTCAGAAACTGCTTACTGATCAGAGAAGAGATAGTAGTGACAGAATGCTATCCTGTTAAAAAACCACCGGTGATTCTCACTTGCTTCTAAGACTGAGCCAGACTTCCCTGGAGGCTTCTCTGTTCTACTTCCTTGAGCAGCGCAGGTAAAAATCTGCTGCCCCAGAGAGAACTGTGCGCTCTGTTCTTTTCCTGATAGGAATCTGGATGGGTTCACTTTCTGCTTTCTGAGACTCTGGCAGTGACTTGAATGTTTACATTGTTAATGCTCTGAGCACAGGTAATGGCAGATTAAAACATGACCAGCATGACCAACAGAAACAAAAGGTTTATTGATAAGGATCACCTATTCATGTCGGGAGACAAGGAGGCAGTAGATGAGGTGGCAGGAATAGGGTTATTGGGGCAAAGAAAAGGAAAATGGGAGCTGATGCTAGCTTGAGGAAAAAACTGCGTGGTGGTTGAGGAAAGAATCCCTTAGATCCTTTCTAGTCTCGTTGCTCTCATAAATTGGATATCAAATAAGATGGGTAATACAGTGTTCTACGAATTCAGAGTGTATTCTGCACTTACCTGGAAAGTATGAGGCAGTGAGGCTGAGAGGTTCAGTGCAATTAATCACTTGGATGACAAAATGTTCTCTATGCAGATACTGATTATCCATTGTGCTTAAGTAGTTAGTTCTTGCGGTTTTAATTGTATCCAGCATTCATTCTCTCTCTCTCTCTCTCTTTTTTTCCAAACTAAGGTTTTTTGCTTTTGTTATCCTTAAAATTGGAAACACGTTTTATGCGAAGTTTCCAGCGACCATGTTTGCACGTATGTGCCCGTGCACCGTGGCTTCTGTGCACCTGCCCATGTGTAAACACCACGGACTGTGGGATCTCCCCAGCAGAGGGACTGTGCCCACCTGGGCTTTATTGCCTACAGCCTAATGGAGGGAAATTTTGCTAAACAATTCATTAGATAAAAATCTTGGCCTCTTTAAGAGTCTGCAAATTATTTTCAGGATTTCCTAAGTAACACTTTTTAGTCATGCATGTGCTACTTTATACAATCTCTGTGGTCTTTTGAGCCCGAATGGTTTTTTGGACCTGTCCTGTCGTGGGTCAAGGTCCTGAACTCCTTTTTATCTGGACCATTGGCAGTGTTTCTGAAGTTGTTGATATCAAACTACTTTTCTTTAATGGCCTCTAACTTAGTCTTTTTGGAGGCAGACTACTTCCATTAATATTTTGTAAGTAGTGTAGATCATAAGTAATTGTTAAACATATGTTCTAGGCTGATAAGTAAATTACCACATTAATCGTAACAGGATTTGGACTTGGAATTTAGTATAAAGACCAGTGGATTTTAATTTATAACAAAAATCCAGATATTTTAAAGTAAGATTTATTTTCAGTTTATATGTTCAGTTTATATGTTCATGTTTCTTCATTTTGATAATTTCATTACCATTTTGTAAAACAATGTCCTTGTTTTTAGGAAGTGCATTCTGAAGTGTTTATGGGTAGGAACATTATATCTGTAACTTCAAATGATCTACAAATCATACATATAAATAAATATGAATATAAATATATACATGTATGTATATATTTGTATATATATATATATTTGTATATATATAGACAGACACAGATACCCATACTGAGAGAGCAAGAGAATTGTAAAGCAAATAAGGTAAAATTTTAAAAATGGTAATTCTCTGGGAAGGGCACATTAGAGTTCTCTATCCTTACAGGTTTTCTATAATACTGAAATTATTTCAACATAATTAAAGCATATGTTCACACTGATGGTGAAATAGAAACTATTATAATCTTTTTTAAAGGATATTTTGACAAAATGTATGAAAAGCCTTAAAATGTATATTCTTTGAATAATTATGCTTCTAGAAATCTAGATTAAGGAAATAATCACTGACATGTGCAGTGATGTACCTTTAAGAGTGTCCACAAAATTTTATATATTTCAGCAAGGATGTATTATAGAAAAATCTTTACAATCTTCTAAATATATATTATCAGAAGACTCACTTTATAATTAGGATGTGTCTGTGTTTATACTATGTGGTCTTTAAAACTCATGTCATGGGAAAAATTTATTGTTTTGGAAAATATTCACAATATTACCAGTGAAAATAATCTAGCAAACAACAGTGTTTTTTTTCCCTAAGTTTTTTTATTGTGGTAAAATACACATACCATAAAATTTACTATCTAAACCACTTTGAAGTGGATAGTCCAGTGGTATTAAATATGTTCATAATGTTATACAGCCATCACCCTCCTCCATTTCCATAGCTCTGTTCATCTTACAACATGTAACTCTATACCCATTAAACATTAACTCCCCTGAGCTCCTGGCAACGACCATTCAACTTTTGTCTTTTGATTTTGACTTAAGTATCTCATAGAAGTGGAATCATACACAATATCTGTCCTCTTATTACTGGCTTATTTCCCTTGGTATAATGTCCTCAGATTCACCATGTTGTAGAATATGTCAGAATTTACTTCCTTTTTAAGGTTGAATAGTAGTCCGTGCATGTATATACATATACCATATTTTGCTTATCCATTCATCTGTCAGTGGACAGTTGCTCTTCCTCCATGTTTTAGCTGTTGTGAATAAATCTGCTATGGACATGGATGTATGTAAGGCCGCCTTGTGGGATATTTTGCTAATAAATTTTTTTTTCTGTTCATTGAAATGATACTGCAAAGGCATAGGTTAAAATGTTGTAATTTTCCTAAATAATGAGATGGTGGCGGTTTTATTCATTTCATTAGTTGGTGCTTTTTAGTTTTTATTCATGGGATATATAATAATTTTGAGTGAAAAAAATATTACATTGGGGTGTTTGGGTGGCTCGGTGGGTTAAGCCTCTGCCTTCAGCTCAGGTCATGGTCTCAGGGTCCTGGGATCCAGCCCTGCATCAGGCACTCTGCTCAGCAGGGAGCCTGCTTCTCTCTCGTTCTCTCTCTCTCTCCCTGCTTCTCTGTCTACTTGTGATCTCTCTCTGTCAAGTAAATAAATAAAATCTTTTAAAAAAAGTGTTACATTGAGTAGGATAAGGTCCCCAGCCGAAATGTTTAGGTAGCCATGCACTTAAAACTATACAGCACTGTTGGAAAATTTCTTATTCATAGTAACTGAAGTCATAAAATAGAATAATACCTTTAAAAATTAAATAACAGTAATCACTTTCTCAAGGGTATATGGTGCACATAATAAGAACACTGCTAATTCTGTTACTACATAAGTGCACCTGGTTTTAGGTCAGTTTTCTCAAAATATGTTTCAGAGACTCTTTGCATATAAATCACCTGGGATGATTGTAAAAAATAAAATACTCAGAATAAAAATCTCTGAGGCTGATTTCAGCAAATATGCATTTGTATAAAGCTCTCCAAGTTACTCTTATTTATATGAAGCTTGAGAAGTCATGCTGCAAGTAAATCTTATTTGTCAAGAACTGGAGTTAAAACAACACAAATAGTATTTAATAATTTGTTTTATAATAGGATCACACAATAATTCTTTGAGTAGCACATGCCCATTCTTTTAAAATATGATGCAGTTTATGGAAAAGTTAACTATGTGGTTTGAAAGGCATCTTTGTTTAAAGCGGTGCACGTCCATATATTCTGTATTCGGCAACCTTTGAGGAACGCTGTTGCTCTGTACCCATCATAAGATGACTATGTGTGTTTCATGTACAAAGAATATAGATCAGGGTTTTTTGCCCAAACTCATGATATGGAACGCTTGAGAAACCACATGAGAAAAACCTGTAAACCCATCAGCTGGATCTGAGATAAAGATGAACCACCTACTTACATTTTGGAGGCCTTGATCCATTTTCATTTGTTCATAGTCTGTACTTCTATTCTGTGTCAAGTCTGTTCCTTCCAGAGGGGAAGAAATGCATGCTCTTGAAACAAGTGTCTGCATGAATTATGTTTCACACTAGTTGAGCTTCTAATAATTTTGAATATATGTGTATATATTTACTGTGCCGTATGTCATATTGTTCTTCTCTGTGGGCAGATTAAAAGGACCTGGGACATCTTGCATATGGGGCTTAGCCAACACTTTTAGGAAAGAGTTGCTTCCTAATTTTCAAGTGAAAATATCCTCCGTATTATGGCTCCTTTTCTTTTTAATTTCAGATTTTGTTGACGGACCTATACACCAGAAGGCCTTACTTATATCTGTAACCGTCTGTAGTTTGCTATTGGTCCTTATTATTTTATTCTGTTACTTCAGGTAAGTTTCCAACATCTAGATGTAGAATTTTGAGTTTAAAATACTGGCCTCACATGACTGTTCTACCAGTTGACGTTTTTCACCACAGCTTTCTTTGACTTAATTAAATCTTAAGATTTCCCTGATAATATCAGTGGCTATTGATAGATATTTGTCTTAATGAAGCTATTAATAGATAGCTGTCTCATTTCTGCTCCAGACATCAAAGACACCGAGGTAAATTTCACTCTTAGGGAATTTAGGATAGTTAAGAAATTCAGGATCTAGTTGTTACTAAGGTTTGATTTTGGGTGGAGAAATGGCCGTGTTGAACTGAGAATCACTCCAGTAATCCTTTATTTCCAAAGCTAACAATTTCCTCTTAATATGGAAGAATTTTCAACTAATTTATAAATTAGATATTCAGATAAAATAAACTTGACTATTGAAGTTAAGTGACAGTTATGAATTATTTTCATACACCTAAGAACTTATTTTCTATTCTGTGATATATCAAGGATGTTTAAATTTTTACATTTGCTTTTTTTAACACTCATTTATGATACTGTTCTGCAAGTAGGAGTTGATTCAAGTAATTTCATTTCTAATTGGAAGCATAATTATTGACAAAATGTTTCTAAAGTTGAAATTTATTTCATTTATTTATAGTATTGCTTTATACATTGCCTGAGGTGAGAGAGTTAGCTTTTATGTCTTCTGTAAATCCTAAATATTCATCTTTAATTAAAGACCTTAAAGGGAAAAATTTTAGGGAATGAGTATTGAAGCTATATAGAAATATTTTTGGAATCCTTGCCAGTAAATAGGCCGTTGAATGGAGAAGAATTATAGATGGTTGAGATCAAGTAAAAACATGTAGTTGACTTAAAAATAGGTTAGCAAAATAATTACGATTTGTATTTTAGAAATGATAATGAAGGGTAATAAATTCTAAAAATGTATCTTCTTTTGTGCTAAAATGAAATCTGCTGTGATTACTGTATTATCTGCAGTGTTTTACTCCCATTGCTGCAACTCAGTATCTTAATTACCTTCTTCTGTGCATCTTTAGGTATAAAAGACAAGAAACCAGACCTCGGTACAGCATTGGGTTAGAGCAGGATGAAACGTACATTCCTCCTGGAGAATCCCTGAGAGACTTAATTGAGCAGTCTCAAAGCTCAGGAAGTGGATCAGGCCTCCCTCTGCTGGTATGAGAAGAACATGTCTCAAATTTAAAGGAAATGCCTTCTGAGAAGAAATGTGGATAACCACAGGGTTTCATTTTACTGAAACCGGATAGGGTAGCGGACAAAGAGGAGCTCTGCGTAGTGAATTAGACATCAGATCTCAGATGCAGGGCTTCCTGATAACATTTTGACATAATAGGGGTAAGGTGATTGTTTTTTAATGTAAGTGTATGGTTAGACATTCTGATAAGGAGCAGATTAGAAAACAGTAAACGTGGGACCATCTCCCCTCTGTTTTCAGTAAGGATAGCATTACCGAACTTTGGCTTGGTGTTTGAAGGCAAAAGTATTACAATCGACTGGGATCCGAGTATTTCTACAGGGGAAGAATACTGCTTTTCAGCTGGAGAGCTTATGTTTCAGGGAGAAGTCCTGGCTTTTCCATTCATGAGAGATTTAATTTTCTGATGGTCCGCACTGCCAACCTTGAAGAAAACATAGAACGCATCCAAGGCACTTGTTTTAATGAAAAAAGCATTTGGTTCCTTTATAGACCATGCAAAAAGATTGATGGGATGGAAAATAACAATTTTAATGGAACTATTTTCCTTCACAAACTCTTAAGATTGATTTTCCTCATCTTTTTCTTTTTTTAAATTTGCCTCATCTTTATTGTCTGGTTCTGACTTTGAATATCATGTTTACTTGATTGTTTTGGTGACCTTTTATTTTAGTACTAAAAACAATTTTTTTTTAATCTCAAGGTAAGAATTATAACTTTATTGAGATAGGAAACCTGTATGTATTTAATGTATAGAAGTATGTATTTGGTATGTGCAGCTGGAAGAGTTTAGGGATAAGTATACATCAGTGAAACTATACCCCCAACTTATGCCATGAGCATATCCATAATCTGCAAGTGTTTCCTTCTGCCCTCTTTATTTTTTGTTCTTTTTTTATTTTACATGTAAGAACACATAACATAAGATCTACTCTTTCAATTTTAAGAATACAACACCCTGCTGTTAATTGTAGGCACTATGCTGTGCAGCAGATCCCTAGGCCTGACCCATCTTGCATAAGTGAAACAATGTTCTCTTTGATTAATATGTCCTCACTGGGTGATAGGACAGAAAACAAGTAGTGAGGTAGTCATTACGAGCCAACTGATACTACTTAGGATGTAGATTTTTTTTTTTAATGTAGAAGTTTTATTATCAAACTTTTTTAATTTAATATATAGCAGATACAATTCTCACATTTAGAAACCTGGATTGTAATTTTTTTTATAAAGAAAAGTACAAATATGAAAATTCTTTCTAGTATTAATAAATCAGATGTTTATGCTCTCAGAACTGAAATCTGCTTGTTTGCCAGTGTTTTCCTCCTTAGATGTTACGATAAGTCTCAAACCAAAAGTACACTTTAAATTTCTGAATATAATTTAGTGACACTTTTTATCTTTGAGATAAATTCCTAGTCTTTTAAGCATTGCCAATTCCATTAGTACGTTCATTAAATTATAAGAAGATATATTATTGCTAGAAAAGAAGCAAATGCAAAACTGTTTGTGTTAGGAAATGCTCCATAGATTTACATAAGCAATGCTTTGTAACATCTGTAGATTCAATATAATATTTCTGTAATAAATGTGGGAAGTTTCCTCTCAAGTCCGTAATTTAACTGATAGCAGATTTGGCTCCCCTCTGCTTAGTGCTTAGTGCTTTTGATGCTTCTGTTCCCCCATTTGGAAAATGGAAATACACTGAACATTTCCTTGTATGGCATGTTTGACTCCTAAATTGTTCCTTACTTCCTTCAGACTAAGTGGCTGAATTGCATGTCAGCAACGCTTCTTGATTTTTTAATCCTTCTTTTTAGAAGATAACATTTTAAAAAAAAAGATTTTATCTTTCCTCAAAAAGCTTTCAGTCTGATATTGGTGCTGTTAATGGCTCTGGCAGTGGTTAGTATTACCTCTTGAATTAATAAAATCATCTATTATGCAAATACAGGACCCACCTCCCTGGTAGACATCTGCATGTAGGCATTCTAATGACCCCCCAAATGGCCTAATTCCCAGAATCTGCTATTTTACCTGGCAAAGGAGACTTACTGGCTGCTGGTCAGCTTGCCTTGAGGTGATATTACTGTGGGTTATCTGGGTGGACTCACTGTAGATCACATAGTTCTTCAAAGTGTAAAAACGGAAGGAAACACTGCAGTTTTACTTGATGGGAAGCCTATCTCTGCGAAGAGTGCATTCCAGTTTTCTGAACAGATCTTCTAAGAGTTCTGTGCTAGGATCCTTATATATGCTTCCCGAGTTAGGCCCGTTGTCACCAGGATTCAGCCATGTCAGTCATGGAGTTCTTCAGATATTCTGCTGTGAGTGCGGATGGGCTGCAGTCATATGTGAAGGGACATTTGACCTGCAGGCCACTTCCTTGCCTATTTTCTCTCTCCTTGCTCTGCCTCTCTCTCTAAGTCTTCACAGCGCTCTTCCAGCTTAACTTTCTCTCCAAATCTAACCTCTTTTTCCTCTACCTGTCCAGTTTACATTCTTGGCCTTGGCAAGTAACCGTTCCACTTCATCATTTAATTTTCAACAATTTCTTGCTGTTTCCTTCTTTTCATTTTATCTTCTGTTTCTTTACATATTGCATTTAGTGTCCCTTGGCATTCTATAGCTGAGAATTCTAGTATCTGTAATCTGATGAGGTTCAACCTCCTTGGGTTGTTTTTCTTGACTCTCATTTATGATGGCTGTTTCCTTTTGATTTAAGGAATTTATTCCATGGGGTCTTCTTTTCCTCTCTCCCTTCCTTCCTTCCCTCCGCGTACTTCCCTCCCCTCCTCCCCTCCCCTCCTCTCCCTTCTCCTCTCCCTCCCCTTCCTAACCCTTTCCTCCCTGCCATGGGGAATTTCCTGTATTCCTTTGTGAGGTCAATAATTCATTAGTTTTTTATTTCTTATATTTTACCATAATCAAGTTGTGTGGTGGCAAGAGTTCCTTCAAGGTATCTAATGCATCTGGCCGCAGTGGTGGCCAATAAGATTCTCAGGAGAGGATTTGTATTTGTTTTTGCTGGGAGCCTTGGTGTGCTACCAACCTCTGGCAAATTTAGTGTCCCTCCATGGTCCCAGCTTCATGTTGAAGCCCAGGTTCAGTTTCTTTACTTTTAAGGAGTTCAGGGTTTCGATGCCGGATCCCAGCGCTGGTGTTCTTCCTTTCCCAGATAGCAACCTAGCTTTTTGCGGGTTCTTAATGCATACTGTTCCCTGCTCTGACCTCAGCTCTTCCCTCCCTCCCTCTCCCCGCCCTCCCCCCATCCTCCCTTTTCTACTGGGAGATTCCCTTTATTTTGGGGGGTGTCCAACAATGCTTTACAAGTTTATTTCATTGTATTTTATCCACAGTCAAGTGCATAGTGGATGAGTCCCTTCACAGGGTCCCACTGCAGAAGTGGAAGTGAAAAGTATTCTATTCTGCTAATGACTGTGAAACCATTCAGGGCTTCCCCCCCCCCCCGAATATTATAATAGGTAAGAGGAAATATTTAATGTGGAAGCAATAATTCAAACATTCAGAACCCACAATCAGTTTCAAATACATTTAAAAGGGGGTAACATAAATGAATACAAGTAACGTGTCTATATAAAGAAAAACTACCAGCTAAATATATTTTGCGTGCAGTAATTGTGTCTTCTCTGGAGGAAAAAAAAAAAAGAAGAAGATTAAACAAATCTGTAGTGCTGTGAATACACTAACAGTGTGTTTTGGGATTTAACAGGTCCAAAGGACTATAGCTAAGCAGATTCAGATGGTGAAACAGATTGGAAAAGGTCGCTATGGGGAAGTTTGGATGGGAAAGTGGCGTGGCGAAAAGGTAGCTGTGAAAGTGTTCTTCACCACAGAGGAAGCCAGCTGGTTCCGAGAGACAGAAATATATCAGACAGTGTTGATGAGGCATGAAAACATTCTGGGTGAGTCGGTGTGGCAGTGTTCAGGGTTCCCTCGCTTTCCTCCAGTTTCTGTTCACATCTGCCCATGAACTCATCTGTCTAGACCTGTTATGAAATATATAGACGTTGGCTTCTTGGCCTGAGCCCAAGAACGTCACAAGCCTCTAATGGGAGACCTCACAGGAGGAATGACTAAGGCATTTCTGTGAATGATTCCTGGGCTGGAAATGGGCCGTGTTTTTCTTCAGGGACAGGAAATGCAAATGTAACACCAGCATTTCTTAGGGTTTCTTAGGGATTTGAAGGAGCACACAGTTAAATGTTGTGAAAAGTTCTAGAGGTTTTATCTGCAGGGTTTATATATAGTCAGAGTTTATATATGGAGAACTGAGTTTTTAAAAAAAAAAAAAAAGTCTCTCAAATTAGCAATGATGTAGCTGAATCAGTCAAGTAGAAAGCGTGTGTGCCCCGACTCAAGACCCTGTTTTGTAAACAGTGTCTTATGTATAACTACGGGATGCCTGAGCTCTTTACTGTGACCATAAAAATAACTCAAATATCAACTACCGAGCAGGAAGGGATCATGTTTTCCAGTACAGACTCTTAATGCTCTCTCCCTCGACTGTTTTGATTGCCTTTAATTGGTTTTAATAATTCAGTACTGTCACGGGCATAGTCGTAAAGCCGCATGAAATGCCCAACAAAGACACCTGTGACAAAGAATGATGTTTGGGGGTATGAATTATCCTTGATATTGTTCAGAACATGTTTGGGTTCAAACCTTTTTGTCTTTCTTCCTTTTAGGGTTCATTGCTGCAGATATCAAAGGGACAGGGTCCTGGACCCAGTTGTACCTAATCACAGACTATCATGAAAATGGTTCCCTCTATGATTACCTGAAGTCCACCACCCTCGATACAAAATCGATGCTGAAGTTAGCCTATTCTTCCGTCAGTGGCCTATGTCACTTACACACAGAAATCTTTAGCACCCAAGGCAAACCGGCAATCGCCCACCGAGACCTGAAAAGTAAGAACATCCTGGTGAAGAAAAATGGAACTTGTTGTATAGCTGACCTGGGCCTGGCTGTTAAATTTATTAGGTTAGTACCGAAGTGAACAAATATACTTTGTGTGATTCTTTTCTATCACTTTTTACAGCTTGTGCATTCTGGAGCGCAGTGCTTCTAGGGTATTTAGTAGAGAAGGAGTTTTATTAATGATGACATTTCTTGGGAGGGAAAAAGAAACGTTTATTTGAAGGAACATGTATTTGTGTCCTGTGGTGTCTGTGCTCATCAGTGACCTGGCTTCCAGAGTTTGCATTTGGTTTGCTGCTCTCTTTCAGCTCTTTAGAAAAGAGGTCTCTCGTGTCTGGGATGATTTGGTGAGGCTTCTGCTTAGCATTTGTAAGTAGGAAAAGGTTTTAGTATAAATCTATGTGTTATATAGTGATAAAGGCAGTTTTTTTTTTTTTTACATGATATAAAAAAGATAACTTGCATAGATATTCTGAGAAACTAACAAACCGCACACTGAGCGTTCGGCACTGCTCTACTGTGACTTACACAGCGAATATGACACCGGGACACATACAGCATCGTATGTCACAAAACAGTGATTTCAGACCCCGGGTTGGCTGGAAGTGACAGCAGTAGCTTCTAAGGAATGGGGAGGAGGACTGCCCAGTGCGTTAGGCTCTCTTTTGCCCACCCTCCTTCTGAAGGGAGCAGCCCATTCTATCTTGCAGAGGACTTAGTTAGAAGAAATGATTCCTTTGCTTTGAAAGCAAAACAAAGAGTTTGCAAACTACTGGCATAGAGGGATCATCCTGTAACTGCCTTTTTAAAAACTCAGTCTAGGCTTAGCCTTTATTTAATTGCTGCATTCTCTTCTGGTTTGTTTTTTTTTTTTGTTTTTTTTTTTATGTTTTTTTTAAATCCCAAAGAAGACTTGATAAAATATGGAGAAGAGCACAGAGGAAAAGCCGTGGAGATGATTAAACATATGGAAAATAAAACTCATGAGGAAGGACTAATGGATTGGTATTTTTACCCAGAGGTGAAGACCCAGGTGTGATTTAATAACAGGCCCCAAATACGGGAAGGCCTTCACCATTTAAAGGATGGTAAATTAGATGTTCTCATCTTTAAAATCAAATGATCTGGATTATAGATTTCAGTTAGAAATAAGAACCTCCTGTCAATCGGAGGAATAAATCCTCTCTCTCTCATGAATTCTTTTTTCTGACCTATAGCCTTTTTCAAGTCTCCTCTACAAAAAAAAAAAAAAAAAATCCCATGATTCTTCTCACATAAGCAGCCTCTCTTCTGTCCTCCTATGTTAAATTTCTTGAGAGTTCCAAAGAGGAATCAGCTTTCACAATCCAGTAATTCACAATATCTTGTGATTTTGTGTCTTCTGCTCCCATCTCTCCTGAGCTGCTTTTTTTGAGGGATACCGTTGGTCTTTGTCACCAGGAGCCTTTCCTTTTGTCATTCCACCTTCCAAAGAGCACAAACCTTTCTTCCTGCTGTTTTCTTGATGTGCCTTTTTTCCAGGTTCACTTTCTTTCTCTGTGGGTTCTGTTCTCTGTGAACCTTTTACATATTTCCCTACTGCTAGATTTCCTGCTGGGTCTGCTTTTTCTTTCTTGCTCCCAGTTTTGGTTGATCCATTCTAAATTGTGAGGTGCCTGACATTTCCTTTGTTCCTTAAGATTTTGGTTTGCTCAGCTGAATGAATTCTCTCTCTGTGACATTCCCATTTGAACTTCTTTCAGTTTGGGTCCTTGGTCGGTTTTCTAGATTCTGAAGTAAAGCATTTTGTTGTTACCTGCTCTTTGTTTTTCCTATTTTCATTTTCCCCTCCATCATGCTGCCAGATTTATCTTCTTGAAATGTAATTTTGGATGGGAAGATAATTTCATAGTTTCCTATAGCTTGGGGTTCAAATATAGTTTATAGTCTAAACACACCTTGAAGTGTGTTTAACACGCTTTTAACATTACATGAATACCCAGCATTTCTTCTTCTGTTTAGGTAAACTACTATGGGATACCTCCTATTGTTCCCTTCCAAATCTGAATTTTAGTTGGCCTTCTGCCTTCCCCTGTAACCGTGGGCACACTGTCCTGACCTTTCTCACTCTCTTGTTCAGTAATCATTGCCTACGTCTCTGTCATTCCCAATGAAGACTAAGTTCCATGAAGGTGGATACCATGTTTTTTTTTCTCAAATTTACATCCCTAGTGCCTTTCCTTGGTGCCCATTACTTAGGCGTTGCTTCAAAATTATGTATAATGTCAGATAAATGATTCTTTGTGAATTACAGGATGAAGAAAGAAAAAGCATCTTTTCTTAGCTCCAGAGGTTCTATGCAGTCTGGATTAAACCTACTTTCCTAGTTTTATATCTTGTAAACCCTCCAACTTACATGCTTTCTTTTGCAGAACTGAAGTATTTGTGTTTCTCCATATGAATTCCTTGTTTGCTACTGCCTTGCATTTGATTGAACAGTCTATAGTTTGGAATTTCCTTGCTTCTCCTTGTACCCTAATCCAGTCTCAAAGCTGCCTTTACGTCCCTTTACCCATCCCCCAGCTAGGAATAATGACATCATCTTCTCTACTCCTGCAGTAATTTCCTGGCCCTTGTCTGCCTGATACTGTAAGTATTTAGTGCAAGCCTCCTTTTGCCTACTTGTCCTTGGACATCTTGAGAGAGAGGCCCAGGCCAGATTAATTAATGTATTTCGCATTTGACATGACATAGTGAACTATCCGTAAAAGGTATTTCCACATTGTTTTGAATCGATACATCTTGGCAATATCAAAGTAAATGAGAACTTTCCTTCTCTATAGACCTTTAAACAAGCAAGGAAGCGAGTATTATATTTCTGAAACTCAGCTCTGCTGAATGTAAGGAGAATGAACGTAATGACCTCTCAAATTTCATGCAAACCCTGATTCTAGAAAGTGGAGGGGAATTTTTTAAGGGATGATTCAGAGATATGTTTGGCATATATTGACCATTCAGCAAGAGAGCAAAGCTTGAGGATACTCTCTCGAATGCGAAACTGTGGCTGTTGGAGGCACAGACCTCATATGGCGAGAGAGTAGCTGTGGGGCCACTTACTGTTCTGGGCCTCAGTTTCCTTCTGTTAAATGGAGGTTGCCTTTGATAAGTTCAGAGGCCCTTTTCACATTTTATTTTCTGTGTTTCAAAGGAACTCTGCTCTTCTCGATGTTTGAGCCTTGCTTTTAAACCTTGCCTTTTATGTTTCTTTGGTTTTCGTTCTTTTCCTGATTTTCCTGTTTGAGGGCACTGCACACACAGAGATAGTCAGAGATCTGATTACAGGTGGGGTCAAAACTAACCCAGTGTGGAGTTCTCGGACTTCATAAGTGAACTTCCTGTGAGAATTGAATCTTTACCATGGTCTCTACATGGTAAGTGTTCTCTCAGGCTTTTAAGTAATTTCTGGGAGGTTTCCAGGGAAGTTGAGAGCCACAGGGAGAGCGGACTGTACTTTAGAGATTTCCTGCTTATGTAATTTTTTAAAAATCCTATATGCATTTTTTTCATGCACTCTCTCAAAAATGATGTAAGTGGTGATGTATTTCCTGCCCAACAGAGATTTAGTCGCGGTGATGTTGTAGCAGACATCATCCTAATCCCAGATCTCTCTGGGGAGGAGAATAGTGACCCATGAAATCCCTTAAAGGAACTCAGAGATCTTTTTACTTTGGAGGATCAAGCAGCCCCACTGGTTCACCAGTGTCAGAATCATATTTTCTTATGGGGAACTTAAGTCCTGGTTTAGGGCTTCTCCAACACAGATCTCACAGCTGATGATTGTCAGGTTGTCCAAAAGGTGAGGAGGTGGGGTGGCCCAGCCCAGAGGGCAGAGCATTTCTCCAGCGTCTTTCTCAGGCCCTGACTACTAGCCCTGCTTCCCCTTTGCGTACTTAGTGGCATTTTCAAAAAGTGACACGCCTAAAGACTCTCCAGAGGCCGAGAACTAAACAAATTAGCGGCTGGGTCAGCACGTTCAGTCAAGATTTCTGCAGCCTCTGCACTTTCTTTTGAAGGGTCTTTAGTTCTAGAGTTCTGTTTTGCAGAAATCACTGAAGCATTGAGTCCTTTCGAAAGTGCAGCAGAAAACTCTGCTCACTGGTTAGCATCTGACTGGGCAGAGTGGAAGGCAGCCAATCAGCCACTTACCAGATGCTCCAAGAAACACCAGGGGGTGCGCACAGCCCCTTCTTCTGGAGGCTCACAACAGTCTCTCGTGGTTGCTCAGGCTGTAGTCTGAGGTTCTGTAGTCTCTGGTGTATTTCACAGGGAGTTAATTTCAGAGCTCAGTTTCAAGCCTGGAACCAACTAGTGGTGCCCTCACCTGTCTTCTGTCCCCTGCCCTTCTTCCCTTGTTCTTTAAAGCTCAGTTCTTTTTTTTTTTTTTTTTTTTTTAAGATTTTATTTATTTATTTGACAGAGAGAGATCACAAGTAGGCAGAGAGCCAGGCAGAGAGAGAGGAGGAAGCAGGCTCCCTGCTGAGCAGAAAGCCTGATGTGAGGCTCGGTCCCAGGACCACGAACCATGACCTGAGCCGAAGGCAGAGGCTTTAACCCACTGAGCCACCCAGGCGCCCCTCAGTTCTTATTTTTTAAAAAGCTTTGTAGCTTATTAAAGGTGTACGATGTTTGCTTCTCTTCTTCCTCTATTACCTTTTTACCTCCCTTCTCCCTCTCTCCCCCTTTTTTTCTCTCCCTTTTAGACAACCAGCAACACCCAGCAGAAGACCACCCATATGTGTGCCAAGGCTCAACGAGGTAGAGCTGCCTCGTTTGGATCTAACACCTCGCTTCCCCTGTCGGTCACTCATGACCACAGTGGGCTCTGCGTGTGACTTTCATGCAACTCTCCCTGCAGCTGATGGTCCAGTGGGAAAGTGCGCTGTGCTGTACCAGTGGCTTTCTCCTTTACATAATCCTTCTTGCAAGAATTCCTGCTATGCATTTCTCCTTAGGAGGTTTAACTGACATGAAAAATTTAACTCAAAACAAAGTTAAGACAAAGACTCTATTTTTAAAAAATCTATTTTATTTTTATTTTTAAAAATCTATTTTTAAAAGTCCACTTTATTATATTCTACCACCAAAATAAAGAACTTTCGCATGCCTTTCCTCTGGTGCATCATGGTTGAGAGCATGAGGCACGTCTTGTTCCCCAGTCTCGTGCTTTTTGCCCATGTTCTTTCTCCAGGCCTCACAGGCTCCTGGCTGGAAGCTCTACTTTCAGCCTTTCTGGATTCATAGGAGCTCTGCGGTTCCCTCTGTTGGTTACTTTAACACCTGCGAGGCACCTGTGCCACTCTGGGCACCAGGGCCAGACCCAGGCAGACACTGCTGGAAGCCCACCTGAGTGTACGCGGTAGGCAGGGAGTTGCACTGTCTATCGACAATAAAACCAATTAAAATGATAACTGTGTGCCCAAGTTCTAAACCATGTCAGTGACAACATCAGTCTCCCAGCAGGTCCCATCGCTTCCACTGTCCCCTACTTTTTAAGCCTTCCTTGTCACCTTCCGAGGAGGAGAGTCTTAGTTTTGTATCATTTAATTTCCTTCTCTTCTTCTCTTTTCTGGCTGTCACTGTCTCACGCTGTCTTCCTCGCTGCCCTCCCCCTGCCTAGAGCACTTGCCTTGAGAACTCTCACTGACTTTGTGTCCCCGCGGGAGGAGAAGAGCCACTCACGTGTATGGTGCCTGTACACTTGAAGACCCTTTGTTCATGGCTGTTGACTTCCCACGTCACCATGCTGGCATTTTCTTCATCATCCGGGGGACTTTGGTCAGCAATACAAAGTTTGTTTTCATACCTCCTTATGAAATCCTAGCTGAGGGCATCCTGCATTTTGAGATTCATATAAAAATGCCCTTTATCACCCCTAATCCTACCTACTCCAGTAGGGAACTCCGTGTCCCTCACAGCATCTGGGGATTCTAAGGAGCCGTGTTCCTCTCGTCCTGCCACCCTCGGTCTTTGTTGTGCCTTTTCCATGTGGTGTAGTTGCTGATGCTTCTCTTCCGCAAATACCATCAACACAAAGTTGAAGAGAGTTTTACTCGGGTATGGTTAGCCATAAAATTCATGCTACTGGAACATTTTTCAGACTTTTGCTTTCTACAGGAGCTTAACATCTTGTCATGACCCTAAGTCAAAAGGGAGAACCCGTTTTCTCCTTAATTGATTTGCCTTATTCTCCGATTCTTCCAAATTACTGTTTTTTACTCAGAAAATCATAGGTATTTTAATTTTTTATTTAATCCTGCCCCAGCCCGTTGTCTCTAAAGTTCATAAAGAAAAACACCCACTAATATAAGATTATAAATCATTTTTTTTTCCTGATGAGGAGTGTGCCTAACATCACTTCATTTAGTTTATTTTGTTCAGATTATGTTTTTATGTTTTTCCAGTTCTACGGAAATCTTTATTATACTGCTATTCACATTAACAGGGACAAAAGCCATGTGGGATTTAGTGGAAGTGTTAATTATAAAAGTATATGTGGACAAAAATACCTACCCCCGTGGTACTCTAAACTCAGTTTTTCTGTCTTTAGCCCTTTGCATATTATTTCCAACGCTTCTCCAAGGGAAGGGAGGAGAGTGATCATGTTTCTTCCATGGTGAATGTGACATCCATGCTTTTGATGGACTATTTTCAGTTCTCCTTGGTAGAAACCCATCTTCTCTGTATTTTTCTCCACTTTCTTTAGATGTCTTTTGCTCTTCAGAGCCTTATGCCACCAACCTATCTATCCCTTAACTCTTGAAATGTACATTTTTCTTGTTCCTGATCCTTATTTATAATATCTTAAATGAAATCTATGTACATAAAAGTATAACAGATAGTAAGGCACTCAGATAACATTTATAATGTGGACAAAGTCAACAATTTGCCTTATTTTTATCTGGTCTTCTTTGTGTTGAAGATAGCCCTTTGCATTCTCCCTATTTTATTCCCCTTTATCAGTCCCAGAAGTAGCCATTATCCTGAGGCTGATGCTCATTTTTGCTCTGTGTGATTCTATGCCTCGACCACATGGATGTGTAGCCTCCCCAGCATTAAGGGTTATTTGTGCACTTGGAGTTCATTTCTCTGGTTCTGCCCTCCTTGTGCAATATCCATCTTTTCTAAGGAACCTTGTTTCTCACTCCTCCGGCCCTTTCATGGACAAGAAAGCAAGGAAAAGCTGAAGGCACCCTGTCCTTTCCTGCTTTCTTCTTCCTCCTTGCTCCTTTCCTTCAGTGACTTAATACCTTCTTCTTATGTGCCCTGCACCATCAGACTCTTAGAGCCTCTTTTTCTCCCTTTGTTCTTGGTGCCCCAGCATTTAATATCTCTGGCTTTTATTTTTGCTCTTGAAGATTAACAAGCTTAGTTTTTCCTCTGCCCTAATTTGGGAACAGGTAAGATAATGTTACTGAGAACCTGAGAGAGAAATGCAGTTTAATTACTTTCCAGTATAGAAACACTCCTGAGAGAAGAAGGGATGGAGCTGTATGTCTTGGAGACTCTGACCCTTCATAACATCAGATATGAATTACTTATAATTAACATGTTTGTCATTTAAATGTAGAGCTAAAGGCATTTGCCATTAGGTTCATAGTAATCTTTTACAAAATTGACTTAACAAAATTCTATTTATCATTTTACCTATTGGTAACGTCTCATTTTATGGTCTACCTACAAAAGAGATTGTTTTATTTCTTTTCCAAGTATTCATAGCAAAGTTTACTGCAAACAAAACTTTTCTTTCTTCCACTGAGAATATATTATTTGCCTACTATGTGCAAGCACATTATACATGGAGATGGATTGAGATGATACCTTTTAGGGCTGTACCAGATGATTATACCAGATATTCAGGCTTCAAGGAGTTTACACTTTGAGGTGGAAGACAGATGTTTATTCACATACTAATAAGGCAACACCAAGGGTGGGGAGAAGAAGGTAGAGGAAAGATAGTAGTGCCAAGCTTCATGGCATGTATAGGAAACTGTTTTTTGGGAATCTGATGGACCAGCAAAATCCTGGATTGTGTATTTGTTCAGTGTTTGAAGGAATGAGAGTTTAGGGATGAACTCTGTCTAGTCTGGCCATCACAGATCTTATTCTATCATAGATAACAATTACCGCTCTGTTTCCAATAGATGTTTCCATGTCACACATTCTATTCGCCCTTCCTGACCTTCCAAATCCAAATAAAACCCAAAGGATCTAAGAGTAAGAATGGGAAGGAATCACCTAAAATCTTTATCCTTTAGCTGTGGTCAGAGTGTATCTTTGGCCTAAATATACTCTTATAGGGCACGTTCTAAGACTATTCATGGTTTCCTTTCCCAGTCTATGTCTATTATGAATATAATTTAGGCCCTTTACCAGTTTCTTTCCATCTGCAAGACCCCATATTTGTTCCTTGGCATGGAGCCCAGAATTTTGTACCCATGGCACCTGCTGTCTTCCTCTGATGAGTCAGAGTTACAAATTATGACACATGAATGAAATGCCTACTATGTGTTCACAGAAGAGATGTCAGTATAATTAAAGATGGAATTTTTGTGGCATCTTTTAAATCTGATATTTTCCATTTTATCATGAAGATATTTCTTGGCTCATTTTCTTTCCTTATCATTTACTATTTAGGTACACAAATGACATTTTTCTGTTATATTGTACTGGTAAATACGAGGAATTCACATTTTTCTAGAAAATGAGCCTCTTAGAGCCCAGAACATTAAGACCTACATTTATAGATTAAGGCTTATTTATTTATTTTCCTTTTAAAAAAATGTGCACTTTAAGTTTTATTTAAAAAACAAAACAACCAACCAACCAAACACAAAGGCTTCTTCAAAGTAGTTGCTCCTAGAAGATCCCGAGGAGCCTAATAAGAATACAGGGAGCCTGTCTGCTGTAATGGCTTTAGATTGAAGATTTTAGCTGGAAATGAATTTAAAATTGTTCTAAGAATGAAGCTTTCTACGTTTTAGTAAATGTTAACAGTTTGGAGATCTGCAGAGAGACATCTGCCATCCTTTAAATTTTCCAAAGTGACATATGTATTTTATGCTTCAGAAACTAGAAATCAAGGCAGTAAGATCAAACCCAGAGATTCTTTCCAAAAGCCACTAGTGTTTAGGAAAGTTTGGTATCGCCTGTGGCACAGCCTGATAACTGTGATATTTGCTATATGTAATTTCCTCATTGAGTAAAAACAAACAAACAAAAACCATGTAAATGCATGACAGTCAGTGGAGTGTGATGAAAAGAAAAAAAAATTCTCAAGAATCAGGAGATAACAAGGTTTATCCACAATTTCCCACACACTTTGGTTGATAATGACTTTTTGGTCCTTTTTGTTTTTCTTTCTTTCTTTCCTTTTTTTTTTTTTTTTTTTGAAGACTTTTATTTATTTGGCAGAGAAATTGAGAGAGAGAGAGAGAGAGAGATCACAGAGGGAGAGGGAGAAGCCTTCACACCAAGCAGGGAGCCTGATGCGGGGCTCCATCCCAGGACCCTAAGATCATGACCTGAGCCAAAGGCAGACGCTTAACCAACAGAGCCACCCAGGCGTCCCAACTTTTTGTCCCTTTTCTGTCTGATAGCTTCTACCTCAAAACTGGGGTTTATTGCTCTCCTTAGTTCCACTGATTTCTACTGATGTAGTGTCAGTGACGCCTCTGATATGGGCTTCACGTTGTCCTGGCTGCGAGATTACACATCTCGTCTTGTTTAATCATCAGCTGACGGAGAGACCCTAGTTCCCTGTTTGAGTCGTCTCCTGCAGAGCTCTACCTCCTGCTCCACTGGGATGAGTTGGTGGTTCCCAGGGCCATCCTGCAGATCGGGATCCACCCATCCCCAGGGATGGGGGAAATGATAAGAAGTGGGTCACGTTCTGAAACTTTGATGGAACTGCTGGTTTTATATTCAGTTATTCCTTTCTTCCTTTTATTAAAAAATACGTGTTATCTGGTTGATGAAATAATGGTGACCATAGAAAGCTTTGTCATAGGTCCTGCTTATCAGAGTAAAACAGTTTCAGGTCTTTGTTGGTTCTCTTCCCCCTTTAGGTATTTGTACCTCTAAAAACCTTGCAACACTTGGTTTAAAAAATACTGTCTCAAACAAACCACCTTGGCATGTACTTAGGCCAGTTTGAAGAGCCATGCTATGAAAATAGGAAGGGGGAGATGATACTTTGTAGACATTTACTAGATACTTAGCAATTATTTCAAGTTTATACTTGATGCCAATGCAAACTTGTATGTTGCAGCTTCCCTTTGATTGCCCTCTTCACTGGGTTTTTACCTGTGAATATCTAATATAACTCTCGGCAAGGAATATTTTTCAGGGAAACGTTATTCCCCAAAAAGATATCCCTTCACCTTTGCCTGAAAGCCTGGTTCAGGAATCACTTCGATTTGTCATGTGTTGGTGCTTTTCAGTGCTGATAGTGCTTTGCTTTACTTTTTCTTCAGTGATACGAATGAAGTTGACATTCCACCCAACACCCGAGTTGGCACCAAACGCTACATGCCTCCCGAAGTGTTGGATGAGAGCTTAAATAGAAATCACTTTCAGTCTTACATTATGGCCGACATGTACAGTTTTGGACTCATCCTTTGGGAGGTTGCTAGGAGATGTGTATCAGGAGGTAAGTAACAGTGATGCCGTTGCACCTGCTCGAGATCCTTGCTTTCTGATCAGAAATTGGAGTTATCATATTGTCCCCAAATCTGATTTTCTTTTATTTTCCACCTTATTTCTGTCAGTGCAGTCACAATCCTCCCAGGAAATGATTTAACCTCTTAGAATTCTATTTGACCCCCTTTTTGTGCTTCTCACCAACAAGCCAGCCTTAGAAAAAAAAAAGTTAGGATTTTAATTGCTTTCCTGCTTCTCACCAATCTGCTGGGGCCCATCCCCAGCTCCAGTGCCCCATCCCCTGTGGCTTCCTCTCTGCAGATGAAGGTAGAGACAGAGATGTGGGGTGAGATAACTCTTCTTTACCCCTCCCCCCACTTGACTTTCTATAGCTCTTCTTCATAAAGCAATTTGAAAACGTCAGTTTTTATCCAAAAGGAAATTAAAGCATAAGGATGTTACTCCTGGTCATGATAATTTTTCTGCAAACAAGGATTCCCTAGTAAGATGATATCAGAAGATATTATTAAATATTCAGAGGCATTATTATTGTTTGCTGTATTTAGTTTACCGTTGTGTCTTCTGCCTTTAAATAGATTCCAACACTTTTTAGGTGAGAAGCTGAATCTTCAGCTCTTCAGTGACAAGTATCCTGTTGACGGTCATACTCGGGGCCGGGCTTGGTTAGAAACCATGCTACTGCTGCTGCTGCCTCTCACGGCCAGTTTAAACTCACTTTTGTGAGACCTTGAGCTTGCCCGAGGTTCTGAAAGTCTAGTGAACACTTAACTGGTACTGGAATTCACTCTTGGACCTGCCCCTGACAAGTGACTCAGCTTTGTTTCCGTTCTTTCATCTTAAGAAGGAAGTGAATTAAAAAGAATTAAAACTGCCTGGTACATAAATAGCATTCAGTATATCTTAGCTCTTACTTAATATTTTGCTTTTGGTTGGTAGAGGCTTAACTTATATTTAGATTCATATTTAGGGCCACCTGGGTGGCTCAATCAGTTAAGTGCCTGCCTTCAATTCAGGTCATGATCCCAGGGTTCTGGGATTGAGCCCCACATCAGGCTTCCTGCTCTGCAGGGAGCCTGCTTCTCCCTCCCCCATGCCCCCTGCTTGTGTTCCCTCTTTTGCTGTGTCTCTGTTAAATAAATAAATAAAATCTTAAAAAAAAAAAAAAAAAAGAGAGATTCAGACTTAAATAGAGAGGAGAGATGGTTAATCACCAGACACTTATACTTTGGGAGACAGATCGTGATGTAGTGACACAATGCCTTCTAATCACTTGGGAGCTCTGAGCCTATTCTGAGCTTAATTTAAAATAGAACGCATTTCCTCTCAAGTGAGAGAACTCCAAAATGAAAATTAACATGGGAAATGTTTCCTAACCAGATAGTGAGTAAATCTCCCGTCTTCTCTGAAGAAGGAAAGAGCTAACAAAAATATAAGTTAACTAATTGTCTATGCCTTGCCTCATGTTTTATAGAGAGTAGATGAGCCTATTTTGGAATAACATACTCACACTCAGGATTGGTTTATAGAAGCTGAAGGAGTAGCAGAATACAAGATTACTTTCTCAGTACACTTTCCTGAACATCTAAAGCAAACAGGCCCACAAGAAACCTGTATCTGGAAGCCTCTGGGTCAGAATACAGAAGAAACGATCCTTCATCCTTCGTTTAAAAACAAGCCAGCCTTAGAAAACAGTTTGGATTTTAATTGGTTTACTGGGTTTGTCTTTGCCCGTGGAGATTTGAAAGGCACTAAGGTGTTGCCTTATCTCTTTATGAGATTGGTTCGTGTTTGTCACAGCTGTTTGGTTCTCAGCTCGGCACCATACCAGCTGTGTGGCCTTGGACAATTAGTAAATCCCTCAAAAGCAAGTTTTTCATCCGGATAATAGGGATAATAATGCTATCTCATAAACATGTGTCAAAGAATTTAGTAAGATAAATTGTATAGCATACTTGCTGATATATGGTATAGACCATATTTGCCTGGTAGGCTCCTAACAACCAGGTTTGTCTCTTCTTTCCAGAAAGGCAAAACACACAAAATTCTACTCTCTAACACTTTCCTTTATGAGGATGTTGGAGGTTATGGGCTTGTTTGGGTGAAGTAGATTTTGGATGTAGGTCTTCTAAACTTGGGAAGAAAAAGAGACTTCTTGAGGTTTCAGACACCCTTAAGTGGCAGCCCATATGGAAATTTTGATAATTGCATAATAAGGAGAAAGAAGTAAGGCCTGTCGTTCAAAGACAGACTTCGATTAATTCATAAATTCGTGTGGTTCGTTGTGTCTGTGGTGGTATGTACACTTACCCCACTGTGGGGTATCAGTCCAGCTGGGCACTGGCACCAGTGCTAGGCACTGAGGGAGACATGCGAGGAGTCAGATAGATGGTCTTTGCCCTCAAGAGTTTTCCAGAACCACTGTCCTGAGAATTAGAAAGGGAGGAAGAACTCAGTGAAGTAAGCATCCCCCATTCGTTAGTCCTTGTGCTTTTGGTATTCCCTGTAGAATTAAAACACAAGAGAAGGAACGATGAACATAGATATGTATAATCATGCTGTGTGGTCTCAGTGGGGGACAGAATAAATGGTGAGTGGGAATGGTCTGCGGAAGCGTTCGAACCTTCTGGTCCTTTATGTATGGGTTTGAGTTTGCAGGAAAGGGCATATACTCCAGATTTTGCCGGGGAACACCCCAGCGAGTTTAATGATGAGTTGGATAAAATCTGCCAGCTTGATAGTATCATCTTGTTCCAATAAAAAGCAATGACATTTCTATAATAGATGATTTAGGATAGGGAGGGAAGGTGCGCCAAATACATTGTTCAGAGTGACATCCTTTAAGGACAGAGGCTGCTTATAATTATTGTGAGTTAATCAGATAGGGTTGAAAAGAAGATAAAAGTAGCCTACTTTTCTAAAGGACACAAGGAATAAGGTAGAAACTAGATACTAGGGAAAACGAGACGGAACTTATCACGATAAGGGCCATTTTCCTAAGATGACACAGACTTGAATTCCTTAACCCTTCTTTCAACAATACCGATTTTTTCTGATAGTGATGTATTATTTTTTTTTTGTAGAAAGTTTGGTGAAATACATAAAATTTAAAGAAGAAAACAATAAATATCTGACAGTCCTTACACCTAAAAAAAAATCATGGTTAATATTTTTAGGTGTGTATAATTTTTAAAATTTTAAATCTGGAAAAATGCATTCTTATGATTAAGCAGAAAGAAAATGTAAATCTCACATTTTCTTTAAGTAGGATACACTGCCAAATATATTATGAGATTCCTAATCTCATATTGCAGTAATAGAAACAGTCCCATATTATGCGGTATGAGTTTGGGATGTGTCTGCCAAATTCGCGTTGAGATTTAATGTAGATTTTTTTTTTTAATTTGGCATATAAGACCCTTTAAAAATTGGAAATAAATTTGAGATGCTTATTTTACTTAGCTTTGGGAAATTTTTAAAAAAGCACTTGAAAACCTATAATAATATGTTTCATTAGGTTTTCTATTTATATTTTTACTTAGATTAAGTGTCATTTGGGCACTTTTTTTTTTTTTTTTAAGACTTACTTTGCAGTTTTTTGAGCCTGAACGTGTTTTGAGTACCGATAGGACCTTGCTTTGAGAACAGTTGTTAGACTTTCATTTCCACCTCCCAGAAGATATTAATAGTAGCAATAATTTAAAAACCACCCATATTCTAGGTATAGTGGAAGAATACCAGCTTCCGTATCATGATCTCGTGCCCAGCGACCCTTCTTACGAGGACATGCGAGAGATTGTTTGCATCAAAAAGCTCCGTCCCTCGTTCCCCAACCGGTGGAGCAGTGATGAGGTAAGACTTGAGGTAACCGTGTGACTACGACAGACTTCTAAACAGACTTTACTCTTTTTGCCAAAATTCCAGATACCTGTTACAGGAATCCTTCCCCTTTGTTTTGATGGTGTTGGTAATGGTTCTTCGCTGCAGTCATTGGTGTCATATGTTAAATTATCTGTTTCTTTTTGCCAATTTGAGTTTGCTCTTTCTAAAGTATATGGGGGGGGGTTCCCCTTAGCCTGGACAATAGGTAACACTATTCCATTTACTTATGCTATTCTGACAGTTGCCTAAAGGACGTTATTTCTCTGTGTGCATCTTTAAAGCACCATGAATTTTCTCCATGACAGACCAGTGTATACCATTCTCTCATCTTGATGAGAGAAACGATAGGCATCTGCAGAATCTAGTTTTCTTTACACAGAAGGGACACAAGCTGTGGTCGAGCTGCCTGACTGCGCCGTTGGTCTTCGTTAGTAGGGCTGATGTTGGCCCTTTGGAGAAATCCATATTCAGCCTGGCTCTCAGGATGCAGGGCTGAAACCTAACCAAGGCCGAAAAGGGGCTGTTCAGAAGGAGGAAGTGATTTGGGTGGGCCTTGCCTTGCCTTTCCTGTCTCATGTCATCCTCGACATCCTGCTCATCTGTCTTCCGAACTTGCAAACTCACCAACTCTTGGAGCCCTCTGGCGGGCGGACATGTTCAGAGATGAGTTTGAAGCATCCTGAGGATAAAACACAACCCCACCTCCAAACCCACCTCATCAAACATGTAGCAAAGCCAACACAAGCACATGGAAAGAGCACTTGTTGATAAGCTAATTCTTTAATGTTCAATGCATTTAAAAATAACCTTTGGTTCATTGGTTTGGTGTCTTGTTCCTGAAATGCTAAATAATGCATACATTTTCCAATGAACTATGCAGAAAACTTTATGAGATGCTGGAGTTATATTATTTTGAAGATGGTTATGGGCATTGGTATTACTCAGAATCCCCTTACTACAGATTTCTAATGAAGTGAAATTGTGCTTTTCCACAGGAAGACCAGTAATTGATGTAGCCCAGGAGAACACAAGAGAAAGTTTTAGTGAGGCTGTGCACAGGTCATTAATCTTGTTAAATGGTACAGTGCGATGCTATTATTGGAGCAGACAGCTGTGATTTAGGAATAACCATGTTTGTTTGAGTAGTATGGAATTAGATAAAAGATTTAAGCTTATCAAGTGTTATAAACAATGTAGGAGTGTGGAGTGGAATACAGACTCCCTGGGTATTTTTGTATTTGGTTAAGACCGACTTCAAAGACACTCTTGTACAATTAGCAAAACCACCTGCTTACTGCTGTCATAGGGAAGACATGAAAGTCTGTTTTCATTGTTTAGAATTTGCACGAGAAAAGAGTTTTTATGGAATTTTGTCTACAAGGTTTTAGGAGTATCTTTGAAAAATATATTTGTACTCCAGAAACCACACACTAAAGGACACATGTCCGATGGCATCCTTGTAGATAAAACATTTCTCTAGTGTTACTCCTGTTTTCCTTTCCCTCCCCACAGTGTCTAAGGCAGATGGGAAAACTCATGATGGAATGCTGGGCTCACAATCCTGCCTCAAGACTGACAGCCCTACGTGTTAAGAAGACACTAGCCAAAATGTCAGAGTCCCAGGACATTAAACTCTGATGTGAGGAGAAGAAATAAGCATCTCTGGAGAAAGCCAGGAGATATTCTTCTGTTCGTGGGCAGAGCAAAAGATGTTCCAGAAATATCTACAGTACAAGCCTTGAACATCATCCTGCTTCCCAGTGGGTTCAGCCTCACCTCTCAGGGAGCAGCCTGGACAAAGAGAAGTTCCCAGAAACACGTTCTCATCGTGTCTGTCTGTAGGAGGGAGAAAGTGCTTGGGTAGCTTGTTCAAGATACATCATGCATGTTGCTTTCTAAGAAAGCCCCATATTTTGGGATTGCCTTTTTTTTTCCCTAAAGATGCTTTAATTTTGCCAAAATAGAACAAATCATGTAGAAGTTTTAAGGTTTATACTGTTATAGTTTAATAAATAATAGCAACAGAAGTTCTTCCCGGAAATTCTGCTGGAAGGTAAATTTTAAAAATACCTTTTTCCATTAGTGAAAATGCCTTTTTCCATTAAAAAGGAAAAAATACCTTTTTCCATTAGTGAAATCTGTTGCACTCTGCACACCAAAAGACAGTCTGCGGAGTTGGAGAACATAGAACGGAACTCATGTGAAAATCTCCCCGCTTCTGCCTCCTCAGACCGCTTTGGCCAGCCCTGCCTACAGGGGCCGCCGCAGCAATGTGAATGCACCTGGGCACAAGTACCACCTGTGTGGGGCCACGTTTTGGGTTCCTGTGGGTGCCCTTTTGTAGCTTCAGACGACACGGAACAAATGAAGGTTTTCTGTGACTCTGTTAGAAGTAGTTAAGTGTCGATGCCGTTCTTCAGAAATACTTTGTGTTTCTGATTCTTTTAAGGCATTTCTGTCATGGTGAAGTCCTTTCCTTTTCATTAAACACAAACAAAGGTGTTTTTTATGTGCAGAGAATTGACTCATGCCTGGTTTTGATCTCTCAAATGAAAGGATCAATATTAAATAAAATCGCAGTCAGCTGGATTAAAAACAAGGCTCTTTAAAATAGAGATACTTTGCTCCTGTGTTGCAAGAAAAATGTGTCAGTAGGACAGAGGATGAGGGTGGGGGTACAGATGGCCTGTTTCTTGGATATGCAGAAGAGCCTGTCTCAGAACCGCAAGGGAAAAGGACACACACCTTATTTTGTATAGACAAAGACAGTTTCTTTTGTGTCTGAGTGAAGGGAAGGGGAGGAAAGCACGTTAGGTTAATTTAACTAAATTTTAATTTTAAAAATATAAATATAACCTCCAGATGGGACAGCAGAAAGAGCTAGTGGAGGCCACAAAATGTGGTAGCTGCTGTGACTTGTTTTTCCAAAATAGATACGGATCAAGCACATACATCTTACATGATAAGTTCCTGTCTTAGAGGAGTGCTGACTCGGTTTATTTTATTCTTGTGATGTTCAGTTCACTTTTTATTTATATATTTTTTCTTCTCTGTGGCGCTTGTGCAAAACATCTCACCTCCTCAATTCTGTGGGGTTTTAAACTTTGGAGGAATGTGAGGCAAATCATTGACAGGGCCAATATTCCTTAGCAACAGGAACATAAAGCTCAGAATTATGAACCCCCCTCTCAACTGTGTTCATTTACATTTCCTTACTTTTCTTTGGTTTTCTTTTGTTTCTTCGAAAATCCTGCAGTGTTTAGTGAAGAATTGGGAAGTGCTTCTCCTTGGTCTTTTTAAAAAGGACGTTCCTTCCAGCACACTCTAGGGGGCACTGTTTTATAACACATTTTCACCACTTGGTGCCTGAAGGTTGGAGGGTTTTTCAACATTTGACAGCTGCAAGGAAAATGAGAAGATATGCCCCTCACTGCTGAAGGAGGCTTGCAGCTGGTGACTTGTTCATCCCGAAAACCTCTCAGAGCGCAGAGTGGTTGTGAGGCCCGCGTAAGTTTGGGGAGAGCACAAGGAGAACTGGTGTTCTCCGTTCTAAGCATTCACTTCCCAGTGACTCGTAGCTGCATTTTGTTTGTAACAAAGAAGGATTTTCTTAACACTTGAATAGGAACAAAATTTCTGGTTTTTAAAGATCACAAACAGTTGTTTCCAAATATAATTGTAATCAGAATGCTGCTTGTAGTAATATTAAAATCACCTGAATAGCAGTGTAAACAAAGCTTCCTTTCCCTTGCATCAAATTGTATTCTTTGTGATAGTTTAGAGGGAATATGTGTCTAGAACTATGCGTGATAATCATCTGAGCCGTGGAGAGAAGCTTCAGTGCTTCTAATCTGATAATCTGCAAACACATGAGTAAACATGGATGCCAGTTAAGTGGGGATGCGTTTGTGTTTCTTGGTTTTCTCCAAATTTAAGCGAGGTTGGGCTTGTTTACATCTTCGATTAAAAATTCTTGTTCTTTTTGGCAAATTTTTATACATAGATAACTTCATATCAAAATATTTTGTGGGGAGGTGATGATTTAAAAGTAAACCAGATTTTTAGAGAGGTGTTAGTTCCAATGAAGAAGGGAAAGAAATCAAAACAGCATCCAGATTTCTTCTAGATTATTTGTTGTTTTGGAAAAATCTATAGCTTACGTTCTAACTCTCAAACTGATTTACTCACGATGAACATTTAAAAATTATTCTCAAGATATTTAAAAAGGTCCCTTTAGTTATTAGAGTCTTTTGATGAGATAGGAATTTATTTATGAGTAGATTTTTCTTTGTGTCTCACCCAGATCTGCCTTGCTTAAGGAATACTAAATTGTCCTCACAGAGACTACCTACTCACTTCCAAATAATCCTTTTTGGTTTTTAAATTTTTAGTAGCTTAGAAGTGAATTTTAGTTTTTTGTTTTGTCTTTCAATAGAATAAGGGGGAACCTGGAAATTATTGTAGCCAATTGTTTCCTTTCAGGACTCTTTCAAAGTCTAAAATTTTTCTCCTAATCACTCCCTCCCCTTCAAGGGAATCCTCAAATATTAGTTGTTAGCTAATATAAGTTTCATAGGCTAAGATGTTCAGGTTTATAGTTTATGTATGTGTGTACATATTATATAAATATATATGTATATATAAATATTGTGTTCAGCTTGGAGTCTGGCACAACTCCATTATGTGGATTAGAGAGTAAAATATTATAGATGATAAAGTACTAAATGAAACATAGTATTTATTTATGAAAGTGTGTAGTTGGTCCAGTCACAAGGAACAGTGCTATCTATGAACACTGTGTTGAGGAGACAGGCCCTTGGCTCCTGGACAGCACCAATCCGAAGTCACTAGTGACCATTCTTTTTATTCTTTAAACATAAAGCTTCTTAGAAAACATGTCACGATTTGATTTACAAGGAATCCTTTGACACATTTCAATTGTGTAGTCAGGTATAGGAAATACTGAATAATGACAGAATTTCATGTTCCTCAGAGTCATGCATATTCATTAGAAGTTACGGTGGTTTACACTGTTGGTCTGTTCTGGTTCTTCTTTGCTGGTGAGCAGAAAGGCACTGGAAGAAGCCGAAATTTTTAAATTTGAATCGTTCTGCAGTTACATCTCCTTAGAAAACCCAGTCACATAGCAGTGGGAATGAAAGAAGTGGTATCAGAAGTGATTTAATTTAGCAATTATGATTCCTCTTGTAAAACAAAACAAACCACAATGCCATATTTTTTGGAGAGAAGTTGGCACTATATAAGGGGTTTTGTTGTCTGTCTGTTTCAAAAGAAGATTCATTTGTGTTCTTTTGGGGAACCAGTGCCTTATTGAATTTGTATATACTGTAATTATTCAGGACTAGGGAACAAACAATTGTATTTGTTACAAATTGTATATGGCTTTGTTTTAACATTCCCCGAAATAAAATGGTTTCTTTCTCCCCTTGGAAAGAACATGTCTGTCATCTTACAGTTGTGCCTTTTTCTCTGTCTTCAAAAACGTCGCACGTCGAACAGGGATGTGTAAAAGAGAGCCATGCAGGGAAGTTTGTATGTTTGGTGGTGGGAGAGCAAGGCAGTGGTCTGACGGCTTCTATTCTCTCCGAAATTAGGAGCCGCAGTCATCTGTTGTGAGAGGAAAGGTACGGTAGTCAGGGGGCTGGGAGAAGTGAAACCGTTTAAAATTGCATTGTGGAAAATGACAGGTGGATGGTTATGGGCAGCACTGAGGGTCTGGTGCGCGGAGAAGACAACTGTGAGAACGGGGGTGGGGGTGGGAGGGTTGCAGTCTGTGAGGGGAGAGAGTAGAGACGGGCCGGTGGGGCCTCATGGGCCGAAGCCCACAGCAGTGGGTGCCACAGAAGGGCAGTGGTCTGGAAGCAGCAGAGCAGGAGGAGAAAGTTCCCCGCTTTCCTCCCAACGATGCCATCTGTGGGGCATGGAGGACAGACCACTGTTGTTGCCCAGCAAACAGTGTCCCCTTGGACAAGAGAAAGCCCTCTGCAAAGGGAGGGGGAACGTGTTCGGTGATACTAGATGATGGTTCCTGAATCTTGGAAGGCAGTGTAGAAAGTTAAGGTTTGAGGAGCTCTGTGGGAGACAGGATCAGGAGAGGCGAAACCCAGACTTGTCTGAGCACGGAGGGCACATAGGAAGGCTTGCATCTTGGTTACTGGGACTCAGGAGTTCTCATGAGAATTGACTGTGTTTAGCCGGTTGTGCTGATGCCAAGAGAATGCATCCCAGCGCTGGGATTCTGATCAACTTGGCTCATGTTCCACGGTTTTCACTTTCTCACTTCTGTGGAAGTACACAGTCTGAGCACCATTTTCTCCCCTGTACGTGGGCTAAAAATACCCATCTTAAAGGGCTCTTCGGAGGAACAAATGAGATGAGTATGTGAAGGAGGGGAAGGCCCCACTTCAAGCACCTAGCGGGTGCTCGTAAATATTGTTTCTCCTTGCTGATATTAGTTCCACAGGATACAGAGCTAGCAACATTCAAAAGAAGTCACAGTTCGCTGTGGGCACACTCTTCCAGCCCCTCTGTGTCCTGCGTTCCTGGGCTCACCTTTCCTTTCCTACCCACTAGTGCAGTTGCTTATAAATGTCATTTAAAATCAGATCTCTCAGGGTAGGACCTCGTATTCCTTGATTCCCCAGGGCCTTCTGATGCTGTGCCTCTAAGACTCTGGGTCTCCCCATTAACTGCTCGTCACTCTCACCTGTGGGCATTAAACACTCTTAATAACCACACCAACCCCCGGATCTGTAAAGTCAGGATCTCTGGGGTTGGGAGTCAGTTTTTCTAAAGCTTCTCAGGTGATTCTAATGTGCAGAGAGGCTTGAGAAGCCCCGATTCCAGATCCCCATCCTGTCTCCGAGGGAGGCTGCCATTACCATCCTTGCAGAGTCTAAGAGCTTCTCTGTGCTAATGAAGAGACACAGGATGACTCTTCACACAGAGGGGTGCTTTATCATGAAGACGCCAAGGAGGGGGTGTCTCTCGGTGGCTTGGTTGTTTAAGTGCCTGACTCCTTTTTTTTTTTTTTTTAAAGATTTTATTTATTTGACCGGGCGAGAGAGAGAGAGAGAGAGAGAGAGAGAGAGCATGAGCCCACAAGTAGGGGGAGAGGAAAAGGGAGAAGCAGACTCCCCACTGAGTAAGGAGCACAATGTGGGGCTTGATCCCAGGACCCCAGGGTCACGACCTGAGCCGAAGGCAGACATTTACCGAGCCACCCAGGCGCCCCAGTGTCCAGCTCTTTATTTCAGCTCAGGTCCTGATTTCAGGGTTGAAAGTTTAAGCCCTGCATTGGGTTCCATGGTGGGCATGCAGCCTATTAAAAAAAATAATAATACTAAAAGAAACAAAGAAGGTAGCATTCTTTGTTGCTTATAAATATAATTTATTACCTGTTTAAAAATTCTTTCTTACATTTTGTACATGTTGGCTGACGGAATAAATGCAGGCAATTTACAAACCAAGGGACTGCAGGAAAAAATGGGGAGAGGCAGCGGGAGAGAGAAGGGCCACACCCAGAGGGGGCAGCCCTCACCTCCACCACACAGCGGCACGGCAGATGGGATGCCCGGAGAGCACTCCTCTGCCAGGGATTTTCTAGAAAAGGAATTGCATAGAAGATACAGCAAGAGGGAACTCCACAGCAACAAAAGAAGTGTTCTATATCTGAAAAGCCAAAGTTGTGTTGTCGTGTTTCAAAAAGAAAAATGACAAAAGCACAAAATCTCAATCCGACATTTCTGCAGTTGAACTTGTTCCAAAGGGAACAGCGGGTGGATGACACAGGCTCTTCACCACAGACTGCTGGGGATTTTTCTCTAACAAACACTGCTTGTCTTCTTTAGAAAGAGCAAAGAGGAAGGTCACCAACTTGCTACAGCTCAACTTTCAACTCGATGAACACATCCAACACTGGCATCCAACACACACACACACACACATACACACACACACACAATACATCCTGCAGTTGGGCTAAACGCATTCTGTCTGGAGCGCAAGGGCATCACTACCAATAGCAGATCTTAGGGAAGAGTGAAGGGGAGAACGCAAATCACTCATTCAACTTGTTCTGATTGCTGTCCTCTTTATTTCCCCAAGGCCAGGAGGGGTATGCACTTGAACTCCCACCCCTATGTCACATGAGACTTCAAGAATATAGAAAGGCAAAGGCATTTTCCACTGGCTGTTGATCTCTTGATCTTTTTAAGCCGTTCTAAGACAGGTCTGTCTTAACAGGTAGAAGATAACTCAGGCTGTGATTCCGGGATGTTGCCTCACCACAGTGCCGAGGTCAAGGCTCATCGACTCCTGAGCTACTGCCCAGCAGTACCTGTCTACAAGTCCTATTCTGAACTCCAAAAATGAGGGTTGTTCCCCCCAGGGTCAGTGCCATCAGGTTCAACAGCAGCTCTGATGGTGCCAAATTCCAACAGATCTTTGGAACTGAAGGTTGACACACACAACTCAAGAATATTTAGAAGGGATCCTGAAGTTTGATGACCTCCAGCAATTTATCGTCTTGCTGAGGCACAAAGCTGAAATGGCTAGTGAAGAGACTGGTGTAGAGCAGCAAACACTTTGGCTGGTGGGCCACTGACTGTATCTTGGGGCAGTTTCCTTGTTTTCTTCTCAAAAACAGGTGGGCACTAACTCCTGTGACATTCTGCTGAGATTCCCAAGTTGGGGTTCCAGAAGGGTTCCTCAGTACCCAGGAGTCTAATTATACAGCCAGCTGGGAAACGGCCTGTTACAGTTGTGTGGTTTTGGCTACAAGTATGTTTGTAGAGTTCCTATTGGTTTGTCCTGGTGATGCCTCTCAGCCTTTCTAAAATGGGTCTAGGGCATATATTACATTTGGTTGAGTTGAGACCACGACTATCCCACCACAAGTCAATACAGGGAGGGGACAAGCCTATCAGAAAAGCTGGGAGCCATAAACTCTCTATTGAAGACAGGTTTTGTTTTGTTTTAAAGTAAGATTTCTGACAATGGGGGCAACCACACGGCCAATACGTCCGACAGATCAGGGAGTAACTTGTCAGACCTAGTTCGTAGGGAAGAGTGACCTACAATGCCATCTCCCTGTTTTTCAAAAATAGATTTGAGGCATGAATTTGGGAAATACTTATGACTCCATTTGGCTAACTTGACCTGTATGGACACAGGTTTGAATTAGCGTTGGGTGCAATGTATTTATTCCCCTTATGCCTTATTCCATTAAAAAAAAAATCATTACAGACGCAAAGGAAATCTTTCAAAGTAATCATTACAGCCAGAGATTATACAAATAGATTTCTTAGGGTAGAGAAACAGCACTTCACTGCACAGAGGCAAAGTTCTAAGGATTTTAGTCAACATTAGCTCAGTAAGGTTAAAAAAAAAAAACCCACAAAAACAAAAAACCCGAAGTGTAATAGTTGGTCCTATGAGGCACTCGGAAGATAAAAAAATGTTTTATTACCTTGAGATAATAATAAAAATATTTTTCCTTATTGGATCTATAAAATCTAATGCTCATTGACCACTATCATCTTTACAAATAATTGGCTTTAAGCAACAGCATTCTGATTCACAAAAGCTCCTCTATTCTCAAAGACGATGAATCAAACCCAGTTTCCTTTCAGCTGATCCCATGGTCATCCATCCCCTCATTGGCCTTAGACTGGTATTGAGGTCTCTATGTGAAACAGATCACTTGTCCAGAGCAATAGCTCAGCAAAAGCTAAAGCTCACATTCAACTTGAAGACTGAAAATTCAACATGTAAACGTTTTCTACTTTCTCTACAGTCTTTTGCAGGTCCTCGTATAGTTCTGATTTGTTTGGCCCCATGGGGGCAGACCTTACGCTGGCAAAGGCTTGTGAATCCTGGGAAGTTAGTGAGCACCTTCCTGGCTCCCTTCCTCACACACTGATGACAGAAGCGGACCCAGAGCATAGCCGCTGTGGTCCTGAGAGTGATAGACATGGGGATCCGTAAGACCAGAGCCTCCTTTGCTCCTCTCCAGAAGCAAAAAGTCTTGATCCCACCGTTTGAATGCTTACTTTGAAGGTATCTAATATCTTCTAAAAAAAATGATCGAATGTCTAATTTCCGGAGGGTCCTAAACTCAGAATCCATGACTTTTTCTTAAAGAAAGGCTCTACTGGTTGAGAGTTGAGAGAGTAAAATCCCTAAAATAATTGTATATATGAAAATGGGGAATGATTTATACAGTTTTTTGGATACCTCACCCAAAATCTTGCCCTGCCTTGGAAGAGCTTGTATTGCTCATGAGAGGACGGGGATTTTTCCTTCTAGCGGAGGGGAGTGTCCACGTTGGTGCCCACAGTTTGTGAAAAGACTGTGAGCTGTTAGGTGGCTGTTTTCACCATGTTTTCAGTTACCAATTCTGAATCCAATTTCTAATCCTTCCAGATCACTCTAAGGAAAGTTGAGTGAATGTGGTGAGAAGAAAATGAAAATACGATGAAACCTCTGCCTTTAGACAGCCTAACTCAGAAGAAAGGAAGCTTCTTTCTGGTCCTGCGTTAGTAATCACAGCTGTGGCTTCCTTAGACACAGTTCTCTCCTTTGCATATATAAAACATTTCGAAGTGAATGCTTCTTACATTTCCAAAAATAAATATTAGCGAACTAAAAGTAAGGGGATTTAAAACATAAAGCCCAATCAAAAATGTAAATGTTCAGGGGGCGCCTGGGTGGCTCAGTGGGTTAAAGCATCTGCCTTTGGCTTGGGTCATGATCCCAGGACCCTGGGATTGAGCCCCGCATGGGGGTGGGGTGGGCGGGTCTCTGCTCAGGAGGGAGCCTGCTCTCCCCACCCCCACAGCCTGCCTCTCTGCCTCCTTGTGATCTCTGTCAAATAAATAAATAAAATCTTTAGAAAATATGTAAATGTTCAAAATGACAACTCTTCAGAAACTGTTTTATACAGATATTTATGTAGTTCTGTCGTTTCTATTACCAAAAACCAACTCCAGACCTGTGGTTGTGTGAAGGAGTTGATGACCTACTAGCCTCGATGTAATTTTGGTATGGGTATTTTAAGTAAAAGAGTGTAACAATAAGAAAACTATATGTTTGAAGTGTAGATCGCATTGTGCACCACTAGATGGCACCATGCACAAGTGATAGGTGGGCTTTTTCTGGTCCAACCGAAGTTAAGCTGGTCTTTCCCCATAAGCCACATGGAAGCCCTAGGAATCAAAGGCAGGACATGTCACATAGAATGATGAAGCAGCTCTCTATGAAATGAACTGTTGAATCCGGACCTTCTAAGTTTGAGAGCAATGTAACAGCTATTATTTTACTCCAAAGGGGAAGGAAATCCGAATTCGTAGTGAAAATTATTGGACATAAATGGTGTGTTGTACATAAGGGAGTTGCCATTCACTCGACAGGGAACATAACAGGTTCTATGACATTTGAGTACCTCACGTAGAAGGAATCAACACTCTGCCCTTTTCACAAGGCATGGAAGCTCTTCTGAGCATTCTTCAGATTTCTAATTCTTGATTTCTGTAGATGGCAGATCCCAAGCCAGGAGCGATGAGCAAATCTTGAGAAGTTATTTCTAATTGAAGTAATGGGCAATAGCTCTCTTTCCTCCTCCTCCTCCTTTTAAAAAAATATGTATTTAAAAATCTTTTTATGTAGAATAAAGTGATACTATCTTTTGGTCAAATACGCATTGGTGCAAACATTATCCACTGAACTTACTACTGCAAACTCTTCCTTTCACATTAGCATAGCATATATGGATGTGTGATGCAGAGGGTGGCCCAAGAGAGACGGAAGATAAGTTTCTTAACAGAAGGGGTGAGAACAGAGGCTCCACACCAGATTATCAGTAGTTCCTCAATGAGGGGAATGGAGGAGTCTTGGGAATATCAAGAAGTCAGCAAAATAGAAGAGGAAATACACGTGTAAAGATGGAGGAAAATATACAGAATGATTTCTAATTCAACTCCAGTCAGCAACGTGTATACCTCTAGCCCAAAAGTCGACCACAGCCATGTTCCGAAGGTTCTGATTCACCCACATCCGTGCTTGTAGTCAATCGTGCTTTGGCTACTGGGCTGCGGACCCTTTATTTCCCACTTGCTGAATGAAGTGAGTCCCTGGGTTAAAACAAAGAGCCCATGACATTTCTAAGGAAATACCATAGTTTATACAAAGTAGTCTTTTGACTACTTACTTCTCAGTTAATTTCTTTAATTTAAAAAAGTCTGATTAAGACAACAACAGAACATAATTTGCAATCAGTCAGGAGGACAAGTGGTCCCAAGAAAGGAAAGAAAATGATAATAAAGAGATGCTATCTCTTGGCAAGCTATCAAAGACAAGGCTTGAAAGTGTGAGAAACAGGTTAGAAGTTAGAATCCTCCTCTTCCAAGCTGGAACTGTTTGGAAGGCAGACTGTAGCCTGGGCAAGAGACTAGCTGACTCCTTCAGTGATCGAGGTCAGAGTCCATGGTGGTCCTCGGACTGATGAAGGAGCGAGAGACATCACTGTAGGAGATCAGCACTTTAGAACCTTTAGAAGACCTACTACTGCCACCCCTTCATTTGACATCTGAGGGAACTGAGGTCCAGTGAGGTTAAATAACTTTCCCAGGGGAACACAACTAGCCAGTTACACACCCAGAATGAGAACCGGTTTTCCAGTTGCCAGCGCAGAAGCTGTCCTCCACGCACACAACCTCTCAAGTGGACAGAGTACCCGGGATGTCACAGAACCACAATGTTCAGTGAACTTCAGTAGGGAATGCTTCTCACAACAAGACTTGGAGGAGGAAGACCTTGCCTGAGCCAGCTGAAAGAAGAGACTGACAAAGGCAGTAAGCATTGACTGTTTCTGGGGCAGAAGGATGCAAGAAAGATAGCTCAAGGAGGCAAAGCCTGTTATAAACTGGTGACCACGCCCACCTTATTCCATCAGAAGGTGAGGCAGGTCTAGTCAGTATCTAAATACTAACAGTACTGCTAACAAAAACAGAAGTTAAAAGGAAATCCTTTTACTAGAATACTTGTAAATACTCATCAATAATAATAGTGATAATAATAATAATGATACCTTTCTTTATAAAAAAAAAAACAAAAACACTTCAAATTGCATCTTACAAACACACATGTGGTGAAAAAATGCTTGTTCGTGTGGCTAAACATGAATCACTGTCTTCCCTGCAATGCTACAGCTTTGTTCCCAAAGGGTGACCAGACGGGTACCCTCGAGGAATAAGGAATATTAGTTATTTCTCCTTTATACTTAGATTCTCCACTTCCCTGATACAAACAGTAACACTGGTTTTACAAGTTCTAGAAACAGAACACTGATGGGAGGGTTATCTGAGACACTTGATGTACACAGTTTGTAGCAAAAGTCTGTGATTTCTCTGTGAATTACTCATCTGAAATAGACACAACAAACCGTCCACAGCTTCAACTTCAAATGATTTAAACAAAAATAGAACGAGCCATGGACAGCGTCTGCCTCCCTGTCCAATTTGATGTAAACAACGTTTGTAGAAATTGGGTTTGTTAAGAAAGATTATCCATATACCTGGATAGCAATAAAAAGCGTTTCCTAGGAAACTGTAAGATCCTGTACCACACAGCATACAGCCCAACTAAGAGGAAAATTAGGTCGATTTCTAACGTCAAGGTACAAATTTACACAATTGTTCTTAACTCCTGTGAGGATGTCCTGGGGAAGTGGGCGTGTCTGTCCAGCAGTTGTGTCCGCTTTCCTTCTCTCTCCCGCTTACAGTCTTGCCTGTGAAACTCATCGGTTGTGGTCCGTTCTGGATTTCCTTGCCAACGGCCAAGCCCTGGACGGCCACAGACCCCCGGTGCATTCCCGCCCTTCATTTCCAGTTCTGGTGTGGGTCAGTACTGTCCTTCTGCTGCTAACGACACCACTGTTTCATGCCTTCCCATTTCTTCCAGGACGGCCGCCAGCATGCTCAAGTTTCCATCTGGGAAGTTCTGTGCTTCCCAGAGATCCAGGATAACGCCAGTTGGGCTGGATTTGGTGGCAAAGTAATTCAAGTACCTGTAATTGGGAATGGGAGAGTGTGCTGAATGATGAGCTGTACAGATCTGCTTCCTCTGCAGTTTGTCCCAACCCTTCCTGCCTCTCCATTTGTCTTGTGAGTACCCGGGTCCCACTGGAGGAGCTGTGGTTTACCGGGAGCCGTCCTAAATAACTAGCACACACTTAATTAGATCAGTCCCAGACAGGAGACGCGATGTTTAACTTTGTTAACCTCAACTCTGAGTAAGATAATTCAAGAGACGAGATGTCTATGGGTCATATCCTAAACAGGAAATCGAGACACTTATGTTTTCTTTCCAGCCCACGCTCTGATCATCTCTGACAGGTCATGCCATGTCTTGTGGTGCTTGGTAGTGATGGCAACATTCCACAAAGAGGAGGCTCCTGAGGTCTTTTTATAACTCCGTGTCAGTGCAGTGATTAGCATGTTAATTAAGTAAGCATCCAGCGGTAGGCCTTGCTCGACAGGAGATGAGGAAAGACAATTACTTTAAGTGAAGGGATCTACTATTTCAGGGGATTTGGCCCATCAACTTTGCAAAGTGGATCACAGAACCTGATACTTATCTTGTCAGATAAGCCCAGAATCTCTCTCCACAGGGTGGTTGCAAGACCATGGGCGCAAGTTACAAAAAAGTTGAGGGAAATTGGAGGGGGAGGTGAACCATGAGAGACTATGGACTCTGAAAAACAATCTGAGGGTTTTGAAGGGGCGGGGGGTGAGAGGTTGGGGGAACCAGGTGGTGGGTATTAGAGAGGGCACGGATTCCATGGAGCACTGGGTGTGGTGCAAAAACAATGAATTCTGTTATGCTGAAAAGAAATTAAAAAAAAATTAATGTAAAGCACTTAGCATAGTGCCTAGCATAATGTAATCACTCAATAAATATTAAATAGTAAAAAAAAAAAAAAAAAAGAAAGAAAGAAGCTTCATACAGGTTTGCAGAATGAAAAGTAAATGGATGGACAGGAGAAAGAGCAGCCCCATCCACAGCGGCCACCCCCATCTGACCGGTCACAGCCCGGCCCTGTCTGTCTACCAAAAAGCCATCCTGAAAACCTGGCCACACCCACCTGTCCAGGTTCAGCTTATGGGCCAGCATCCTCCAGTCATGCCCTCTGGTCTGTGGGGCGTCCAGGCTGCTGCAGAGCTTCTGCCGGATGGGGGGAGGAATGCTGAAAGCGCCGGGGCCGGTCATGGTGGTGATGGTGCTCGCGGGGTCTAGCAGAGGCAGATCAATGCCAGTGGGTTCCTGTAAGTTCAGGCGCAGGAACAACACAGCGTTATTTCCAAAGACAAAAGCAAGTTCTGTTGAACCAATCCACACTGCCTTGCTTTGAGCAGTAAGGAGAGAATGAGTGCTATTCTTCTTCCTGGTACGAATGGCTTCTTCCCGGCTGACAGCTGGGACCTGGCTGAGGACACGAGGGACGTTCCGGGCTGACTTTGCACAGGCATGGGAGGTATAGGTATCTGCTACGGACTGGGCTGGGCGAGATGGGACCTCTGGTGTGATACAGTAACGCCTTTTCTCTCATCCTTTTCAGAATGAAAGAGGAGGGAAGACTCTCCATACTCCTAAAGGTTTAGATTTCAAGAGGGGAGAAATGTTCAAAAGGGCAGTTTTTTGAGAATGAACAGATCTGAGATTAGAAGGCAGAGCTTCTAGAAACGGTGTCACCTGAGGGGAATGCCCAAGTCAATTCTCTCTCTAACCTCTGCAGAAGTAGGGTCGGTTCTGCTTTTGTTGAAGGAAGTGGAACACAGTCCTCCTCCAAACGATATCAAATTAAGACTAATTTTTTAAAGAAAATGGTGAACACAGTAGATTGCCTTAGGGCCAGCGCTAATGGCATCCTCCAATTGCTGTACACCCTTATTTTTGCTAAATCTAATTTTAGGAGAGAAAACCATAAATTGGCTCTTAAAATAGTTTCAGCTCATAAAACAGCACAAATGCGAAATCTGAATTTCATCTGCAGGAGTAACTCTAATCATTTTCCGATCACTTCTGCTGGTTGGAAAAGCAAAAGCAAATGTTGTCTGGGAACTATTAAAGCAATAAAAGAAAATCTACTTAATCTACTTTAAATGTCACCTCTCTCTCTCTCTCTTTTAAAGTAGGTAACTTCTTGGTGTACATAATTAGCAGCTGTGGGATAAACCAGCCACATACAGTTGGAGTTATCATGAAGTCTCTGGTCCCATGCAGAGTGCTCAGCTCAGGGTGGGGACAGCGCCACCCCTGCCCAGAGCAACCCAAACCTGGTTGCCCCATGGGGATCACTGTGGTCTGTGTCTCAGTGTAGACCGACAACATGCTCTGGATTCTGGGGCCAACAGCAAAGGCCCACTGCTAGACAGTGAGGGGTCCATCCAGGGGCTTGGAGGGTGCATTAGAGCGAAACAAACTCTTTGCTGGGATACACATGCGGGTGTTGGCTGCCATTGTGGTATTTGGCCTCAATACCCCCAAATTGGCAAACTGAGCCTTTGAGGCGTCTATGTGCTCCTTTGCGTTAACTCCAGCACATTCCAGTTAAAAGACTGGTATGAATGAAACACATCACCACGAAATGGAGGTTGGAGTCCCGGAATGGGGATGCGGCCTGCAGCTCTTTCCCCACACCTGGCAGAGCTCCTTCCAGGGGACCCTGAGGAGAGAGGGTGTCTGACCTCCTGGGTACAGGGCTTCAATGTAGGAGCCCAGAAGAGTGACGTGGGGGCAGGTGTTGGTGTTTGATCAATGGATTTGTGTTGGGAATTTCTGAACCAAAGTGCTTCATCACTTGTATTAGGAAAAGAAAGAAAGAAAGAAGTACAAAGAGTTGGGGTGAAGAAAAATCATGGTATTTCCACAACTTAGTGCCATCACTCATGCTGAGATCCATCTTATGTGGACAGTAACGACAGGGCCTAGAAGGAAAGCCACCATATCCCCAGATGTGACCATCCGGTGGTAGCAGTGAAGATCAGGTTGGCACAGGGACGGATCTGCTTTGTGGAGCTCTGACTTCTGTTCCCGGAGATTCTTCTCGCTGTTGCCCACAGTATTTCCTTACTGCGTACCTGTGGTCTATCCCAGTCTGTCAGACTCACCTTCCCAAAGTGTCATATACTGATGTTTCTCCTTTTCTCTCTCTTATTAAGAAGATTTGAATGCTCCTTCTACCACATGGAGTCCCCACTTTTAATCACACAGTGTGGTAATTACCTCATTGGCTGGTAGGAGGCCTCAGAGCTGAGGCCTGTGGAGTGCAGAGCTGGGTCTCACATGGAGCCGGGGCCCTGTCCGCCTGACTTGACAATCCGACCCATCCCTTTCTCTGGTTGGCTGGACGTGGCTCGAACTCGTCTCAGACTGGACCACTCACTGTTCCTAGAGCCTTTTTATTTTTTTATTTTTTAAGGCTCTACCTTTGATAATTCTTCTTTCCCTTAATCTCTGTCGAGCAAACCCCTCAAAATCTGGACCAAAGACATGTCCCAGGGCCTCCCCTGAGAAAACTCACCCAAAGCCACCAACCGGGGACCTCCTGCCTCACTTTTCCAGGTGCACGCATTCCACCTATCCTAGGCATGTTGGACGTATTTAGGGGTTACCTCTTTTGATTCCTTAAATTTCTTGGAGATGAAGTATTTTTGTCATTCTCAGAACCCCTATGATACTCAGCACAGTGGCCTGCACACAGAAGCTCTTCAAGTCATATTTGTTGACACGAGAGAAAATAAGTTTCCTAGTATAGAAGGAGTATAAAGCTGCCTCTTGAGAGAAGCCCACCCCACAGAGTCCTGTGTTGAGCGTCCTTCCAATTAAATGGGACTAATAACACACTGTTCTCACCCTTTCCTGAAGTAGAGGCCAGGTAAAGGCAGGCCTGCCTCTCAGAGGATCTGCCACACATTCACGTCACCATCCTTTTCTTGGTCAGTAAAAACCTTCACTGCTTCATGTGGGCCTTTAAGGCCCAAGTCACTAACCCTTGCTACTGTGCCTCTTTCTTTCTTCCTCCGTGGCTGAAACAAGCCTCTCAGGGCATAATTCCTTGTCTCTCTTATCAGATGGCTGACAAGGCTTGGAGGTAAAAGGAAAATATACATTTACATTTCATCTAAAAATTTCAGCTGCTATTAGTTCTTCCTTTCCTTCCAGGTAAGCGTAGAGTTTACTCTCACAGAATGCTTATTACAATAATCGTTTATGATATTGGTACCATCTGTCTCTGATGCCACGATTCCCCCAGTTAAACATATGATTTTTCAACATTAGCCGAACAGCTGCTGTGGGTGACAGCACACGTTTTCAGCACCGTGTGGGAGAAACAACTTTCCACTCCCGTGTCCTGACTCTTCTTCCTGAAGTCACCTCAAAAAACTAGATCTTCCTAACAGTTGTTTACATAGGCTAGAGAAAACTGAAGAGTAAGTAGAGGGGATAAGTTCAGCAGACAGATGCTACTTTGTGCATTTTAAGCATTATTCTTTGTGTACAAAAGGTGTATGGAAAGCGGCTGTAAGGTCTCGCAAATAGTGGGAAACTATTATCGTTACTATTATCTGGGAATCCATTAGTCAAACAAATGGCTAATGCTGCCTCGTGAAATTCCACCTTTTCCAGGC